>NC_057864.1:487533215-488169215 GCF_019393635.1 Dromiciops gliroides | reverse complement strand
TGTGATAGGCAAAACTGAACCCAATATTCCAGATAGGGTCTGACCAAGACAGAATGCAGTGGGATTGTTAACCTCCTTATGCATGGAAGCCATGCCTCTCATCCCATGTCCTAAAGCACCATATTCCAGCCTTTATTCTTATTGATCTTGTGGACCACTAAGACCCCTAGATCTTTTTCAGACTTTCCCCCAGCATTCTCTGTTTTAAGATCCCTATCAGCTCTAACTTTGCTGGTTCTAAAGTCCCTCCCCACTCTATCATTCTGGGTTCTAAGATCCCTCCTAGTGCTAAGACTCTCAATTCCTTATATATTCTATAGAATATTAGAATATAATTATATATTCTTATATTCTATAGAATATTAGAATATAATTATATATTCTTATATTCTGTAGTCCCTTCCCAGTTCTGACATCCTCTGGTGCCTATGCTGTCTGGCTCTATTTATTTCTTATTTTATTTACAGAATTGATTTTTTGAACTCCAGTATGAGTCTGTCTGTCTATATCCCCACTGAATTCCTTCCTCCTGTCTCTGACTCTGTGTCCCAGCCACCAACATCTTTCTGAGTTCATCATCCTGCATGGAAGCTAGCCTTTCTAACTCCGTGTTCTTGGCAAACTCGACCGAGATGTCACTTCTGCCTTTCTCACAGTCGATAAAAGCACTGGACTGTACAGGGCCTGCCAAGCCCAGGCAGTGCCTTGAAAAAGACAGTGCCCACAAAGCACTTGGCATCCACTCCGCTATTCTATCTTCACAGTAAGGTAGGTTGCATGGTTTAATTTCCCCATTTTACAAAGGAGAAAAATGACTTTCCCAGCACTGAAGTGACTTGCCCAGGGTCATACAGTTAGGAAGTGTCAGAGGCAAGATTTGAATGCAGGCCTTTCCTGGCTCCCCATTCAGTGCTTCCCTCTATGACAACAAGCTGTCACTAGGCAAGGAAATACTGCCCCGGACAGTACTTTATGGTTGTAAAGTGTTTATGTGAAGATGAGCTATTGATTTTGCAGTAAGTCTTGGCTGTCCCCGGCTACCAGCTGCTTGGAGAGCCCCGAGTTGGGTAGCTCCCAGGATCAAAGTCATAGAGTAGAAGGGACCTTTTAAGGTCATCTAACCAAGCCCTCTCATTTTTCAGATGAGGAAACTGAGTCCAGGGCGGTAATTTGCCCAAGGTCACACAGATAGGAGAGAACAAGCAGAACTTGTTGTTGGACTCCGAGCACGGGACTCTGCCCAAAGTCCTTCGATTACAAATCCACGATCCTTCCACGGCGCACGTACAGCCTCTCCTTGGGACACCCGAGGAATCCGCTCCTCCCGATGCCTCTTCTGGTCTCCCGTGGGCTGGCCCCGGCCCCCCCACCCAGGCGGAGGTTCAAGGGCTCGGGCGGCCACGGCTGGGCTTGCAGCACAACCACCGCTGCTCTGGGGGCTCCCTCTCTCCCCACCCAGGCTCTCCGCCGGGCTGTGCTTCATGCGGGGGGATCCCTTTACAAAGCAGCTCCCGAAGGGGGATGATTCAGCCGTGCTCTTGGAGCAGGCAGCTCTCCCTGCGGAAGCAAGAAGGCTCTGAAGAAGCAGATTGGTTTTTCTTAAACGTCCCTTTTTAAGCTTCCATCATTCTGCGGAGCCCCGGCTCCGAAGGCCCTGGGCAGGATCCTGCACAGAGGCCCAAACCCGGGCCCGGGTCCGAGCCAAGGAATGGCCCTCACAGGGTGGCCACTTCCTGCTCAGTGCTTGAAGCTCATGGTTACTCGGGACCCTAAAATAGGGAGTGTTTGTTCCCCACATTCAGCCCTCCTGACTCAGCAGACAACCTTCCGTGCCTTGATGCGGGGATCACATTCCTGCTTATCACAGAAGACCCCAGCTCCAGAGCTGGGGAAGACTCCAGGAGGCCAACCCCCTCATTTTACAGCTAAAGAAAGTGAGGCACAGGGAAGAAAAAGGAATTGCCCAAGGTCACGCAGACACCATCAGGCCAAATTTAAACCTGTGATTCCAAGGCCACCTCCCTTAATAAGGGAAAGATCCCTGGCCTCCTGTCCACGTTGGGCTAAATCCCAGTTGCCCAAGGCATGTGGGGACAGAACTTTGGCTGCCTACACATGTGAGGACAGGTCCCTGACACCTCTCCAACCTCCTGTCTGCTTCCTGCCCTTGATCCCACTTCTTTCTGGATTTATCCCACTGGTGTCCTTGACAACCTGGTCCTCTGACCAATGACCACCACACAGGCATCGCCACTAACACACAGAGTGGCCAGCACACCTTTTAGTAGCTCACGTTCAAGGTAAACACAAACTGGCACAATTCAACTTTCTTTCCTTCTTTTTCTTTCCTTCCTTCCTTCCTTCTTTCTTTCTTTCTTTCTTTCTTTCTTTCTTTCTTTCTTTCTTTCTTTCTTTCTTTCTTTCTTTCTTTCTTCCTTTTTTTGCAGGACAATGAGGGTTAAGTTACTTATCCAAGGTCACACAGCTAATAAGTGTCAGGTGTCTGAGGCCAGATTTGAACTCAGGTCCTCCTGAGTCCAGGGCCAGTGCCTTATCCATTGCACCACCTAGCTGCCCCAACACAATTCAACTTTCAAAAGTGTTTATTTAAGCACCTGTTTTGTGTGAGTTGTTGGGCATAGAAAGAGCTAAAGCTGGTAAGCATGGCCAGCTCCCATATTTTACACTGAAGGAAACCAAGGCCCATCAAGGCTTGTCCAATGTCACCAAGGTAATAAGTATCAGAGGCTGATTTGAACCCAAATTCCTTGACTCTTGTTCCAGTGTTCATTCCACTTTGGAAATCTCTTCAGAGAGGTCTTGAGAATATTCATCCTTCCACATGACCAGAACACAAGAGTCTCTGAAGGGTTAAGTGACTATTCTATGGAGGGTAATGGAGAGTGGATAGGATGGATGTGAACAACTGACAACCTCGACTCATTGAGGTCTCCTGAAAGGAATAGGAAGAAAAGATGGCAGGAATGGATCCTCCCAAAGGGAGAGCAGATGGGGAAGGGGGGTGATGGGTGGGGAGTCAGAGTGCTCACATCAGGAAAGGTTTCCATGCACTGGGTGAAGTTCTTGTGGTGAGCCTCTAGAAGGACATGGATGAGAGCCCCCCAAGAGTGGGCAATTATGCACAGGTTACAGTCCACATCAGTGGAGGATATTTCCAAATCTATGAGGTCACAGGTCCACTTGAGTGACAGCAATATAATAATTTGTCCCCAAACCAATTCTATCAGAATTTCATTTTTTAAAAAGATGGGAATGAGATAACAACAAAAGCAACTTGTATTTTTATAGTAATACTTTACCGTTTGTCAGAGCCCACAAGGGCAGATGGCTTAGTTTAATTCCCATGTGTCTCTTTCCCTTCTGATAACCCCATCCCACTCACACCGTGATCAAATATAAAGCCCTCTACTTGGTGTCTAAAGTTCTTCACAACTTAGTCCCATTTCCTTCTTTCTTTTTTTTTGTAAGGCAATTGGGGTTAAGTGAATTACCCAGGGTCACACAGCTAGTAAGTGTTAAATGTCTGAGTCCAGATTTGAACTCAGGTCCTCCTGAATCCAGGGTCGGTGCTCTATCCACTGCGCCACCTAGTTGCCCCTGTCCCATTTCTTTTTTAAAAACATTTTATTTTTTCAAGTTACATGTAAAAACCATTTTTAACATTCTTTTTAAAATTTTGAGTTCCAAATTCTCCCCCACCTTCTCTCCCCTCCAAGTGATTAGCATTCCCTCAATTTCCAATTCTCTGCCACCACAAAAAGAGCTGCTACAAATATTTTTGTACATATAGGTCCTTTTTTCTTTTTTTATCTTTTTGGGATACAGATCTGGTAGTGGTATTGTTAGGACAAAGGATATGAATTGCTTGATAGCCCTTTGCACTTAGTTTCAAATTGTTCTCCAGAATGGTTAAATCAGTTCACAACTCCATTAATAATGCATTAGTATACTAGTTTTCCCATATCTCCTCCAATATCTGTCATTTTCTTTTTCTATTAGTCAATCTGATAGGTGTGAAGTGGTATCTCACTTTCCCCTACTCAAAAGTGTTTTGCTTCTGATCACTGCTTCCCCCAATTTGTCTTCTCTTCTATAAGGCCCTCCATTCTCTCATCCTCTTCCTCTCCTACTTCCCTGTAGAGTAAGATAGATTTCTATACCCATATAATTTACTCCATTCTACCTTTCCCTTTCACCTTCCCACAGTGCATTCCTCTTTATCACCCCTTAATTTTATTTTTTAGATATCATCCCTTCGAAGTCAACTCCTACCTGAATCCTCTGTCTGTATCCTCATGTCTCCTTCTAACTGCCTTAATAATGAAATAGCTCTGAGAAGTTGCACATATCATCTTCCCATAAAGGAATGTGAACAGTTTAACTTTATTGAATCCCTTGTGATTTATCTTTCCTGTTTACCTTTTTATGTTTCTCTTTAGTCTTTTATTTGAAACTCAAATTTTCTATTCAGTTTCATGGCTTTTAGGTAGTCCAATAATTCTTAAATTATCTCTCCTTCATAAATGGTGATACCATAAGCAAACTAAGAGAGCATGGAATCATTTATCTGTCAGATTTATGGACAGAGGAAGAATTTAGGACCAAAGAAGATATAGAGAGTAAAATGAAATATAAAATAAATAATTTTGATTTTATAAAATGAAAGTTTTTATACAAACAAAACTAATGTAACTAAGATTACAAGGGAAGCAGAAAACTGGGAAAGAATTTTTGAAACAACTATCTCTGATAAAGGCCTCATTTCTCAAATATATAAAAAACTGAGTCAAATTTATAAAAATACAAGTAATTCCCCAATTGATAAATGGTCAAAGGATCTGAACAGGCAGTTTTCAGACAAAGAAATCAAAGCTGTCTATAATCATATGAAAAATGCTCTAGATCACTAATGATCAAAGAAATGCAAATTAAAACAACTCTGAGATATCACTTCACATCTATCAGAGTGGCAAATATAACCAAAAAGGAAATTATTGGATGTTGGAGTGGATGTGGGAAAATTGGGATGCTAATCCACTGTTGAAGTTGTGAAAATACCTAACCATTCAGGAGAGGAATTTGGAACTATGCCCAAAGGGCTATCAAATTGTGCATAGCCTTTGATCCAGCAATGACACTACTAGGTTTATATCCCAAAGACATCCCAAAAAAGAGGAAAAGACCTATTTGCACAAAACTATTTATAGCAGCTCTTTTTGTAGTGGCTAAAAATTGAAAATCAAAGGGCTCATCAATTGGGGAATGGCTAACAAACTGTGGTATATGATTGTGATGGAATATTATTGTTCTATAAGAAATGACAAGCATGATGATCTCAGAAAGGCCTAGAAAGACTTCTATGAACTGATACATTTTCAAGTAGGCAGAACCAGGAGAATGTTGTGCACAAAGATTGTGAATGACAACTATTCTCAGCAGTACAATGATCCAAGGCAATCCCAAAGGATACTATCCACCTCCAAAGAAAGAACTGATATTTATTGAACACAGACTGAAGCATGCTATTTTTCACTTCCTTTTTTTTCTTTTATTCAAGTTTTCTTATACAAAACTACTAAAATGGTCATATTTTACATAATTTCACATGTATAACCCACATCTGATTGCTTACGCCCTCAGGGAAGTGGGAGGGGAGGGAAGGAAGGAGGGATGAAATTTGGAATTCAAAATTATAAATGTTTATTTTTTTAATTATCTCTCCTTGATATATTTTTAGGTCAGTTGTTTTCCCAGTAAGATATTTCACTTTTTTCATTTTTTAATTTTATTTCATTGTTTCTTGATGCCCATGGAGTCATTAGCTTCCACTTGCCCAGTTCTGTTTTTAAGGAATTATTTTCTTCAGTGAGTTTTTGTACCTCCTTTTCCATTTGGCCAATTCTACTTTTTAAGGACTTCTCTTCAGTGATTTTTAGCACATCTTTTCCCATTTATCCAATTCTGCTTTTTAAGAACTTCTTCTCTTCAGTGGATTTTTGTACCTCCTTTATTGTTTTGGGTTTTTTTATGTTGTTATTTTCTTCAATATTTTTTGGGCCTCTTTTACCCAGCTCTTACCTCTTTTTTTATGTTGTCTTGCATCACTCTCTTTTCCCAATTTTTATATGATTTTTAAAATACTTTTTGAGCTTTTCCAGGAATCTTTTGCTGGGGAAGGGGAAGGGGGGCTAAGACCAATTTACATTTTTCTTTGAGACTTTGGATGTTGCTGTTTTGACTTTATTGTCTTCTTCTGAGTTTGTGTTTTAATCTTTCCTGTCACCATAGTAACTTTCTCTGGTCAAGTTCTGTTTGTTTGTTTGTTTTATCATTTTCCAGTCTATTTCTTGACTCTTAACTTTATATTAAAGTTGGGCTCCAGGGGTCAGCTAGACCACACAGTGGATAAAGTACCCACCCTGAATTCAGGAGGACCTGAGTTCAAATCTGATCTCATACACTTGAGAGTTACTAGCTATGTGACCTTGGGAAAGTCACTTAACCCTCATTGCTCGACCAAAAAAAAATTTCAAAAAAAATAAAGTTGGGCTCTCCTCCAGAGGTGGAAGGAGCACTGTCCCAAGCTTCAAGTTTTTCATGCTGCTGTTTTCAGAGCTAGCTGTGGGGGTCTGTAAGTTTTCAGTTCTTCCAAGGTGGTATGATTTAAGGAGAGGTGTGGTTACTACTTTCATAGCCTTTGCTTTGGGTCTGTGAGTGACCACAACTATTCTTTTCTATCCTGGAAGTATGGTCAGTGTCCTTGTTCCTGCTCATATTCCTCCTAATCCCGGGGCTATGAATTGGAACCATGCTTGGTCAATGCAACAGAATCCCACACCCATTGCCAGCAAGGTGGCCCCTGTAATCTCCATCTGACCAGTCGACTGACCCCCTTACTGTCTGTTGCCTAAAAGCTCTAGAAACTACTCATTCAGTCCCCCCAAGGCCTGCTACTGGCTTGCTCAGAAGCAGCCTACAATGGACTGTGCTCCACTCTCATCACAGGGAGACAGGCCTTTTCTACTGACCTTCTAAGTTGTCGTGGGCTGGAAAAATACTTCACCTCATCCTTTTATGGGTTCTGCCTCTCCAGGATTCATTTGGAGAAGAATTTGGGAGAGTTCAGATGCATCCCTGCTTTCATCCTGCCATCTTGGCTCTGCCCCACCTTCCTACCATTCTGATCTTCTTCTTCTTCTTCTTCTTCTTCTTCTTCCTCTTCTTCTTCTTCTTCTTCTTCTTCTTCTTCTTCTTCTTCTTCTTCCTCTTCTTCTTCTTCTTCGTGAGGTAATTGGAGTTAAGTGACTTGCCCAGGGTCACACAGCTAGTAAGTGTCAAGGATCTAAGGCCAGATTTGAACTCAGGTCCTCCTGAATCCAGGGCCAGTGCTCTATCCACTGTGCCACCTAGCTGCCCAATCAAAGCTATCTATTCCCATATGAAAAAATGTTCTAAATCCCCATTCCGATCTTCTTATACTTCCTTCCATTCCCTGTCCTCTCTGAACCAGCTCTACTGGCTTTCTTGTTCTCATGGAACCCTTCATCTCCCATCACCAAACCTTCGCACTGGCTGGCTCCATGCTGGAGTTCTTTCCTTTCTTACCTTATGTCTTAGAATCTCTGGCTTCCTTCAAGACTTGGCTCAAATTCCACCATATACAAGAGGCCTTTCCTAGCCTGTCCCCTCCCCCAGCTACTAGATGCTCCCCTTCCTTCCAATTTGTATGAATCTTACATATATATTTCACACGCATGATGTCTCCTCCATTAGACTATGAACTCCTGGAGGGCAGCATCGGTGTCTTTGCCTTTCTATTAACCCCTAGCATTTGGAGCTGGCTAGGTGCCACATTGGATAGAGTGCCAAGCCTGAGGTCAGGAGGAGCTGAGTTCAAATCTGGTCTCAGATACTTACTAGCTGTGTGACCCTGGGCAAGGAACTTGCCCTTGTTTGCCTGTTTCCTTATCTATACAATGAACTGGAGAAAACTCTAGTATCTCCAACAAGAAAACCCCAAAATCGGGTCAACTGAACAACAACAACAAAAGCATTTAGTACAATGTCAGACACAGAGCAAACATGTAATAAATGCCTTCTCTCTGTCTCTGTCTCTGTCTCTGTCTCTCTGTCTCTGCCTCTCTCTCTCTCTGTCTCTCTCTGTCTCTGTCTCTCTGTCTCTGCCTCTCTGTCTCTGTCTCTGTCTCTGTCTCTGTCTCTGTCTCTGTCTCTCTCTGTCTCTCTCTTTCTCTCAATATCTCTTAATTATTGATTGTCGTCTCACCTTGGTTTTATGACTTCCAAAGCCTCTACCCAATTCTACCCCAAACAACAAAGTTTTGGGATCCCAAAGCCTCCACGTCCAAATTATTTGGAGGCCGTGCTGACCATCCCAATATTGATTGTGCTTCACTCAGTGGAGAGCTGACATAGAGAGCTATGGAGAGACCTCTCTGAAGGAGAGGATTCTCCCTACACTTATGTCTAAGAGCCTTGGCATCCTCCCACCTTCCTTAAAGGCAGCTCTCTGGCCTCCAAGCCAGTCTTCCCTCATTCCCAGAAAAATCCCTCTGTGGCTGTGCTCCTGCTTCCCCTTCCCCTCTCCCCCTCACTATCCTAGGTGGTCCAGTTCAGAGCAGCCTTATTGTGAAGCCTCCTGAAATAGTGAAAGCTGAATTGTAATGTCACAACAGGATGTTTTACCTTAAAAACAACTAGAGTGTCTAATTTATATTAGGAAATTTTTCCAAGGATGTCCTAGGGAGATTTTTATCAATCAGCTTTAAAGTGTCTACTATGCATCAAGCAGCAGCTAGGTGGCACAGTGGATACAGCGCTGGGCTTGGACTCAGGAAGACCCGATCAAATCCAGCCTCAGATATTTACTAGCTGTGTGACCCTGGGCAAGTCACTTTAGCCCTGTTTGCCTCAGTTTCCTCATCTATCCAATGAGATGGAGAATGAAATGGAGAACCATGGAGAGTCAGACATGATTGAAAAATGACTGAAAATGCATTGAGCCCTAGGGATACAAAGACCTAAAACAAAAACTTGAAATGGTCCCTGCCTTCAAGGAGTTTTTACTCTATTAAGGGAAACTACATGAATATATTTAAGTAAATTAAAACAGATACAAAGTAACTACAGAGTAAGAGAAGGAGGATGGGGAGGGGAGGAGGGGAGGAGGGAGTCCACTAGCAGCTAGGAAGAATTAGGAAAGGGTTAGATTTCTTGTAGGAGGTCTCTTTGAGCTGACAGAAGGTGACAGGAGCTTTATAAAGCAATTGTCCTAAGGGCAGCTAGGTGGCGCAGTAGATAAAGCACTGGCCCTGGATTCAGGACCTGAGTTCAAATTTGGCTTCAGACACTTGGCACATACTAGCTGTGTGACCCTGGGCAAGTCACTTAACACCCATTGCCCCGCAATAAATAAATAAGGAAAGAAAGAAAGAAAGAAAGAAAGAAAGAAAGAAAGAAAGAAAGAAAGAAAGAAAGAAAGAAAGAAAGAAAGAAAGAAAGAAAGTGATTGTCCTTGAGATGAAGAGAGAGGAGGTAAGAACAAGTTAAATTCTGTCACTGTAATTGAGGCAATACTATAGGTTAAGACAAGTCAATAACCATTGTTAAGTGCCAGCTATGTGCTGGGCATTGTGCTAAGCCTAAGAACACCGAGAAGGGAGGGGAGGGGAAGGGAGGGGATGAGGACTGGATTCGGTTATTTAAAGGGATGAACAGCCTTGTTCCGACCAGTCCCAGGAAGACCAAGGGGTGGATGTTACAGAGAAAGCTGAGCTTGGCCTGATCTTGCAGTGAGAGCTCTCCCCAAAGAGAATGCTACCTTGGATAAGAAAGGAGTCCCACCCACTCAAGCCCCTAACATCTCTGGGGTTTTAAGTTTCTTTATTTCCAAGGACTAGGGAAGAAAAGGCGGCACCAGGATGTGAGGCAAACAGGGAGGAAGGAACCCTGTGAAAGGCCCAATTTGGGCAAGTGACTTTCCTTCCTTCCTTCCTTCCTTCCTTCCTTCCTTCCTTCCTTCCTTCCTTCCTTCCTTCCTTCCTTCCTTCCTTCCTTCCTTCCTTCCTTCCTTCCTTCCTTCCTTCCTTCCCTGGTAGGCAGGATGAACAACAGAGCCCAAGATGGCCTCATGCCCATGTCTGTGAGTCTCTTAACCTCAGCCCTAGAGGATGTTCCGCAGTGGCAGTTTTCTGCTCAGACTTTATCTGACATGTCAGTGTCTGCAGGACTCAACTGTAAGAATCACTAACTGGGCAAGAAAGGAGAACTCATAAACAGAAGCTCAGGGCATCACCCCCCCAGCCCCTCCCCCGCCCCGGCCCAGTGCATTTCTAGCAAAGTTAAGAACACTAAATGCTTTGTGAATCCCAGACATTCAAGAAGTCAAGACAGTGGGTTTGTGCCTTAACTTCAAAAGGGAAAATGCTCCCAGAGGATGAGACTAACCATCAGTCACTTGATCTCCAAATGTCTTTTTTTCCTACCTGGAAGTTGTCCATCACCATTGCCATAGATCCCCCCCTCACTTAGTAACCAGGGTCTTTTGACACAGTGATGCCAACAGCAAGATCCATACAGTCCCATTGGTCTGACCTCTGCTCTTATTGGATGCATTGGAAATGATGGGCAAGGGGAGAGAAATGATCTTTCTCCGGGATGATAGGTAGGAAACCCTGGATTTCAATGCTGCTTTTGTCACTTACTGCCTGGTCCCCAGTTTCCTCCTTTCTAAAATGAGGGCGTGGGATTAGATACGTTCTGAGGCACTGTCTAACTTTAGGTCTCAAGGAGTGTTAAGGAGGCTGTGGAAGACAGGTTTCAGACTTCCAGAAACAACCACCGGGACATCTGAACAAGGCTTCAGACTTTTGAAGCTGATCCTGTCCAGTCCAGCAGACATCAAGCATCAACTATGTACCAGACACTTGTCTAGGTATTGCAGATACAAATGCAGAAGGAAACAGTCCCTGACCTCATAATGTTTACATTGTAGCCAGGGGAAAACCCCTTCAAATATTTCTGAGGAGGACATTCATTAGCAGCTGGTGGGACCAGGAAAAGCCTCGTGTAGGGATTGTCATGAGTTGAATTGTGAAGAAAGCTAGGGATTCTAAGAAGTGAAGGTGAGGAGGGAGGGATGGAGGAAAGGGAAGAGAGCAGAAGAGAGAGGGAGAGAGAGGGGGAGGAAGAAGAGGAGAGAGAGGGAGGGGAGAGGGAGGAAGGAAGAGAGGGAGGAGAGAGGGAAAGAGGGGAAGGGAGAAGGAGAGGAAGGAGGGGACGGGAGAGGGAGAAAATATTCTGGGTGTAAGGGATAGAGTTCCTCCCTCACAATTCAATTAATAATAGGTTCATGCCCTGATACCTTAATCACGTGAGAACACTCTTTGAATACTTACAGAAGGGAGAACAGGACTGCCAGGGGAAGGATCTACCACACCTGTTCCCTTTTACCTTCAAGTCTAAGCTCACTCTCCCCAAGAACGGCGCCAGAATTAGACTCCTTCAGGGAGCTGCTTTGGATGGAAGACAGTTCATCTGCTCCATTCTTTCCTATACTCACTCAAGACCAGAGTAACAGTCGGTTAAAATACCTTATAGCCAGTATAATAAACTAGCAGGAAGGATCCTTGTATGTTCTGTGCCCAGAACAAGCTCAACCATCTTCCATGTGGAACAGAACTAGCAGGAAACTATAAGTGATTAGATCCTCTCCTCCTACAGAAAGAGAAAATGAGACAATATCTGCCCTCAGTGAGCTTATATTCTACAGAGGGAGATCATAGGCATCAAAATATAGGGATTAGAATTCCCAGGTAAACAAACTCCCTCTACCAATGCAGGTTAGCACCTTCTCTGAGGCTTAAATCTTAGAGACTTGCCCAGGGTACTGAAAAGTGAAGGAACTTGTTGAGCCAGCGTGTGTCAGAAGTGAGACTTGAACCCCAGTCTTCCTGCCTTCAGGGACAGCTCTCTACCCACCACACTGCCTCTCAAAATAAATGCCATTATTTGTATCTGGCCTGATATATGCTGCCTTTGTTATAGTGATAGTGCATTTCAACCCTTGGGCCTTGTTTCACTCTGGATCAGTTCACACACATCTTCCTGTGTTTCTCTGAATTTCTTATATTTGTTATTCCTTATAACACAACAGTTTCATCATATTCACACCCCACATTTGGTGCAGTCATTGCAGTTGGGTCCCACTTTTTTCTGCAGCAAATAGAGTTGCTTTGAACATTTTGGCACAGATTGATCCTTACATGCCTTCCCTGACCTCCTTGGGGAATAAACCCAGTAGTGAGATCCCTGGGTCAAAGGATACACACATTTAGTAACTTTTCTTGCATAATTTCAAATCATTTTCCAGAACCGTTGGCCCAGTTTACAACTCCATCCACAATGAGTCAGCATGCCTGTCTTCCCACAGCCACTTCAACATTTAATTTTTCAATTTATGTATTAAAAAATCTAACTTTATGTTTAAACATTATTCTTCCAACATCAGAGCTATGAAATGGTTCCCAGATTCCCCTCAAAACAAGCCACCAAACCTATTTGACTTATGGAGTCCACCATTCAAAGGAACAGCTGCATTTCAGAAAATGTTGCTTTCAGTCTTTGAAATGTGTGAAGTGGATGAGCTGAGATGAGCCAACAATTTAAATTAAATAGAAGCCTGAGACAAAATGTTCTCTACCATGGGAAACAGGAACTGGTGCTAGTTAGGCCCTTTGGGGCTGGGACAAGCAACATGGCAAAAGAAAGAGTTTCCATGAAACCCACATCAAATGGGGGGAAAATTGTTTTGTTGGCAAATGTCTAAGTGGAAGATGATCAGCTTGGATGTGGGATCACCTATCTAAGTACAATTAGGCATTTCATTTTCTTTTCTTTTTTTTTCTTTTTTTTGGTGAGGCAATTAGGGTTAAGTGACTTGCCCAGGGTCACACAGCTAGTAAGTGTTAAGTGTCTGAGGCCGGATTTGAACTCAGGTCCTCCTGACTCCAAGGCCGGTGCTCTATCCATTGCGCCACCTAGCTGCCCTAGCCATTTCATTTTCTAATTCAAAATCACTTCATTTCCCTAAACTTCAGTTGCCTTATCGGTAAAATGGGCAGATTGGACTAATGGCCTCTGTCCCCCAATCCAGCCTTAGAATTAGAGATAAAAATAAAAGAAATTGGCCACTTCTCCAAAATATGGTTAAAATGCCTACTTAGGATGGTGATAGGCCTATGATTTCATTGGTAGAGAGACCTTTCAGCTGAGGAAGCTCCCTCTATCAATGCAGGCTGGCACCTTCCGAGCACTACGTTGTCTTCAAGATTGCCTAGACCTCTGAGCCCAGGCTCATACAGCCAGAGGTGTCAGAGGTGAGATTTGAACTCAGGTCTTCCTGGCCTGGTGTCCAGCACCTCACATTTTAGTGCCTTCTCCAAAACTATAAAGGATGGGTCCTTCTGTTTCAGATAGAGAGAATTCTCATGAACATTCTTAGACCTTTGTGTCTTCCTAGAGAGGTCTTTGAAGCCATTATCCGGCTAATGAAGACAGGATTAATTTGCTTATCCCAACATTTCTACCAGCTTCCTTTTCCCTCTTCTATCCACTGCTCTTGGGGAAAATTCAAGTATCCCATTGAAGGAGCCAGAAGGCCTCAAAGATGGGCGTGTGAATATAAGGGTGGAGAGGGGGACGAGAGTGCATTTCCTTTGGAGCAGAACCACTCTCCTATCACACAGGATGGCCCGATGTCCATTACTGTCTGGGCCAAAGTTAGACAATACCAGTGGGGTTTCAATGTTCCTTCTAGCTCTCAAATTCCAAGCTTTCATTGCTTCTTGGGGAGTATAACCAGGCTTCATTCAGCTTGCACAGATGGATGTGATCCCTGCTCAGAATAGGGAACGGTATGTCCGTAGCAACTGAGTGAAAGGAGCCAAGGTAGCCCCATCCTGTGCAAGTCCAAAGCCACCTTTGGGCTCCCGGTTGTGCCTCTGACTCCACCACCAGAGCCAGACAGCTGCAATTAGAAAGATAAGTCCCCTTCAGTGAAGCCCCCATCGAGTCCTGGGCATGGTCCAGAAAATAGTTTTGGCAAAGAAAAAAGCATGTTCACTGGGAACAAGGACTAACCAACTCACTTGTGTGGAGAAGCTTTATATAGATTACCAATTGTCCTTGACCCTTCCCACGGATCTCCTCCCCTTCCCCCCGTTTGCCATCTGGGTCCATCTGACTGCCTCCCTAGCAGAGGGAAGGGGAGCAGGGGGAAATATTGGCCACCAATGGCCGGGTCACCAGCCATGCTACTTGGGATGGGAGCGAGCTGGGCGGGATACAGTAAATGAGCCAGTGAGCTTTGGGATTTCACTCTCCTTCCATGCCTGCCTTTTATTAGGAGGGGCATAATCACAGGCTACCTCGGGGACACTGCTTGGAACAATGGGAAGCTGGCCACATGTGGGGTCAAAGGGACCAGGTTCAAATCCAGGTTCTAGCCTTTATTAAATATGTGGGGAAATCACTTTTTCTCCTCTGGGCCTCAGCTTGCAACACTTTAGGCTTAATGAGTGCTTTCTGATTCATTCCGTCACTTGGCTTTTCTCTCAGGACTAGGTAAGTCAGGGCACTCCTCTGGCTTTAAATCTCTGGACCTCCTCTGAGGGTGTCAGCCCCCCACCCCCGGGGGGGGGAGCATTGATTTCATTGTGTTCTCTCTACTCCCAGAGCCTGTCCTGAGTGGTAGGTGCTTACTAATTGTTGATTGTTGGGCCCAATAAGCTCTGAGCTGACCAAATGAATGAATTAATCATGTTACCTGATTTGTTGTTATATGTTGGCAGCTCTGCTCTCTTTCCCCAGTTTTGAAGAGGAAATAAAATAATTTCATTTCTTTTCTCATAACTAAGCCACCACAGGAAGGTGGATAGGGCCTTGGATCAGAAGCTGAGACTCTGGGCTTTATTTGGTCATATTTTTCTTCTGAAGTTAGTAACCACGCTTAGAAGTTAGTTCATTACTCCAGTTGTTTCAGTCATGTCTGACTCTCTGTAACCCCATTTGGGGTTTTCTTGCCAGAGGTACTGGAGTGGTTTGCCATTTCCTTCTCTAGATCATTTTACAGATGAGGAAATTGAGGCAAACAAAGCTAAGTGACTTGCCCAGGGTCACACAGCCAGTACGTGCTTGAAACCAGGATGAGTCTTCCTGACTCTGGGCCTAGCATTCTATCTACTCCACCACCTAGCTGCCCCTGTATAGAAGTTATATTTTAATAAACAATTTAAAATTATCATAAAGCCACAAATTTGTAATTATTATCAATTTGTTTGTAATGTATATATATACTTTTGTAAAAAGTAAGAGAATTATATTTTTATTCTATGCATTCTGTTTGGGGTTGGGGGATAGTAATGATGTCCATTGTGGTATGAATCATTCATTTGCTAGACATAATCAGAGTCAGTCTGGATAATGTGCAGGTGTGGCTTTCTTCAGTAGGTGTCAGGCAGCAGGGGCAGCCTGGCCTGATGGCCCCATAGTTGGAAGACCTGTGTTCAAATCCCACATCTTACATATCCTGGCTGTGGGAACATGGAGAAGTCTCTTGATCTCTTAGTATCCAAACAGACTCTCCAAGATGACAAGAATTAGAGGAGGTGCTGACCTGCACCTGTAAAGGCAGTTTTCTTATCTGATAAACTAATTAATTGATTGATTGATCCATCCATCTATTAATTAATTTATCTTGATTAATGTAATCACAGGGGAAGTATTTACTAGGAATCCCTTTTCAATGCAACAAGCATTTATTAGGCTCCTAATGGGACAAATAGAAATTACAAACACAAAAAACTGAGCAGTCCCTGCCCTCAAGGAGTTTCCATTTGTTTCTAAGAAAACAATTCATATCCAGATAAGTTAATTAAATGCAAAATAATTTTGGGAGCCGCTCAAAACTGGATGGGGAGAGCTCTCCTGGAACATGGCACTGGAGATGAGCCCTGAGGGAGTTAGGGGTTCAAAGAGGTAGAGGAGAGGAAAGAGCATGGGAGGCATGGGGGCAGCCAGTGCAAATGCGTAGAGGTGAGAGATGGAACACTCACCTCCTGTGTCTTGTTGATGCTGTTAGACACAAACCACGACTCAGCGGCCTCACTCGACATAGATCGTAAGAGACAGAGCTAGGACCTACACCCACCTTGGGAGCCTCTGACTCCAGATTCAGTCCTCTCCCCATCACCACCACCAATCTAGGGTCAAGGAACCCCGTTTGGGGCTCCACTCCCAGGCTGAGGCCTGATACCAACAGGCCCTCAGCATCTTGACGTCAGAAGCTCCTGTTTGGGTCACACTGAGCTCCCTGGCCCACAAAACAAACTCATCTCAGATGCTTTCTCCTTGAATGGGGCCAGGAGAATTGCCTCGGGCCTGCCCCTGTAATGATTGACATGACGCCACCTGCTGGAGACTTACTGTAGAAAAGCTCTGCCATGAGATGAAGGTCTCTGAGGGCAAGACCTTGCATCTTTTCTTTGGCGTCAGGAAGTGACATTTGCTTGTGGGAGGAAGAAGGGGGAGGCTGGTGCTCTGACTTGTCGCTTTCCTGAGGACTCCGGCAGAGAAGGGAGCTAGGAATGTGCTCTCCCTTTAATAGATAGATGAATCTAGGCCTTTCTCTCTCTCTTTACCAAATTCTTATTCTCCTTAATAAATACTTAAAAGTCTAAACTCTTGCTAAAGCTTATAATTGATTGGCGACCACTCATTAGATATTTTAGACAGACTAGCTAGAATTTTAGCCCCTTAACACCCCCGATCTTTTTCCTCTAATACTGGTGGGCCCAGAATCCTTTGCATCGAAAAGCTGAGAAACTTCTGTCCCCGGCCACCTCAGGTTCCACAGTGAGCAGGCCGCCCAGGGAGGAGCAGAGGCCCACAGTGTAAACGGTTCCAGGCTCTTGGCCTCACTTGTTCTGGATTGAGGTTCCCTCTCACAAGGACATGATAATGAGAATAATGAAATGTATTCCTCAGGTCAGCATTTCCTAAACTGTGGGTTGGGGGTGTGGCAGGTTGAGAAATGAAAAGCAAATGCTTTGGCTTTGGGGGCTTCTGGGCATGGATCCAGTGGGGCCATCCCAGAAACGGAACTGCAGCTCTAGAACAATCAGAAAGGCAGTGCCTGGGACAAGTGACTATCAGCTATCCCCGCTCCATGTGCCTGGCTTCCTGACCACACACCATCATGGAGAGGGGACAGAACATATTCCACTGGGACTTGTCCCCATGGCGGCTCCCAAGAGAGCCTCTGTTCTTATTGTAAGTCACAGTGTGTGGAAAGAACTCTCTGGTAAGCTTTTGTCAAAGAGTTTATTTAATAATAATGATGGCAATAATGGTAACAATGAATAATAATCACTCCTTTTCTTTGCTCCCAGAGCCCATGGGTGTCTGGCCTGAAGAGGGACCCGCTTTGGCAACCTTGGGAAAGCTACTACCTTCCATCTCCCCAGCTGTAAAATGGAAAAAGAAGAATGCCTGAAACTGATGCCTATATCTCAGACTTATTGTTAGTGAGCGGCCTGGGAAATCCGAAGACTACAGACATTCAGTCTACACTCATGCCACCTGACCCTTAGAACAACCCTGTGACAGAAGGGAGGCTCAGAATCCACATGTCCTAAAGCCAATTCATTAAGGTTGTCTCTTCCACCCATGCTCCACCACCTCAACCCACCCCCAAAGTCTCTCTCTTCTTGGCAAAGAAGGGAATAAACACGTAAATAGAACCTACTATGTGCCAGGCACCACCTAAGCACTTTATATGATCTCATTTGACCCTAACAAAAGCCCTGAGAGATAGAGGCTATTATCATCCCCACTTTAGAGTTGAGGAAACTGAGGCAAACAGATTGAGTGACTTGCTCAGGGTCACACAAGCTAAGAGTCTGAGGTCAGATTTGAACTCAGGTCTTGCTGACTCCAGGTCCAGCGGTCTATCTGTTGTGCCACCAGCTGCCATAACATCGTCCTTCAGTCAGCCACTCATGGAGAGAAGCAGCTTGAGAGAGTATTTAGAACCCCAGACTCAGTCTTGGGCCGTAGTTTTAGATCTGGAGGGTACCTTAGAGTCCATCCAGTCCCACCAGCAGCCCCCATTTTTGCAATTAAGGAAGCCGAGGCACAGAGAAGGTCCCAGAGTTTGTAAGAGTCTGTGGTGAGATGGGAGCCCAGGTCCTCCTCCCCAAAGCCCTAACCACTTGGCAGCATGGCCTCCTGGTCTTATGTCTTCTATGTAGGAAACTCTCATGGAGCAAACTCCTTGGACCAATGCAAATCAGAAGGAGCTCAGAAAGACCTGTGGATGAATCCTGGCTACTTGTGTGATGCTGGGAAAACACTCAACTTTTCTGAGGTCTCATCTATGAAGTGGTGATAATATCAGTACCTCCCTGACAGGGCTGTTGTGAGGCTCTAACTAGGTATGGAACATATATATATATATATATATATATATATATATATATATATATATATATATATTTTTTGCAAGGCAGTGGGGATTAAGTGACTTGCCCAGGGTCACACAGCTAGTAAGTGTCAAGTGTCTGAGGCCAGATTTGAACTCAGGTACTCCTGAATCCAGGGCCGGTGCTTTATCCACTGCACCACCTAGCTGCCCCCTGCAACAATAATTAAAGTGATCTGCAAGCCCCAAAGGACCACTTATATGTTAGTGTTTGTTATTTATTAATTATTAACTTTTCCCTTTCCATCAACCAATCCTCACATAGCATGTAGCTGATCTTCATCTTATCACTGTGTCTTTCTCCTTCCTCCTCTCTAGCCTCTTCCTTCTTCCCGATCCCCAGGCTGTCCCATTTCCCCCACCTTCTTCCCCTGGGTTCATCAAAATCATCTCCTCCTCCTCCTCTTCTCCCTTCTCTTCTTCATTTTCCCTTCTCCCCTTTCTCCCTCCTCTCTTATCCTCTCTCCTCATATCACAGTCCTTCCAACAATAAAGCTTGATTGACTTTTAATCCATTCCCCACCCCCTTAGGACTTCGGCTTTTCTTGGATGTGATCTCAGCTTCCATATGCACCAGGGAGAAAGAGTTCCCAGCTGCTGAGAAGCGAAACCCCATTGGTCACTTTCCGCTGTCAGCTGAGATGAAAGTCTTTCCCCATAAAAGCATCTCAGAGGCTCCAGAGGAAGTATCACACTCCCCTTGGAATTTGGCTCGGAGACTGTGTGAGAAGGTTGGCTTAGTTATTTTTTTCTACATCTACATGGTGTGATACATGTCATGTATACACACATACATGCCTGATAATGATGAAGTGCCCACCAGTCATGGCTCTCACTCACGGTACCTAAAAATAGAGACCTTATTACAGGGTCTTTGGCATTGCCACAAATCCTACCTGTGTGACAGGAAGTGGGTCATTTATCCCATCTGGGTCTTCATTTCCTCCTCTATAAAAACAAAGCTCTGGCGGGAGGAGCCCAGGGCTGGGAATATAGGACATGATCAATCATTTTTTTTTGTTGATTGATTGATACCATTAAATAATGACTCAGTCACGATCACAGGATGTCAATCATGTGCCCATTTGCTCTTCTGATGATGTGGCTTCTTCATTGTGCTGGGGGGCGGGGGGGGGGGCAGAGGCAGTGACAGTTTTCTCCAAGCTGCAAAAGGTTTCCCTTGTGAATTCAGCAGTAGACTGTAGGTTTGCTCTCCTAACCCAGGAGTAGCTAGCACAGAGGAGCCCTTCAGGAATGTGGCCACCAAGTCAAGAATTGTTTTGGTCATTCTAACCCATGACATCTACTAAGGGATGGGTGTGGGATCTGCTAATCCCACCCCCTTTTTTAGACATAAAGAAGCCAGAGTCCCAGAGTACAGAGGAAAGGGGCATAAAGATAGCAAATAGAGGAGCCCCGAATGTAAATTTCCTGCTTCACAAGTTTGCTGAGAGTTGGCCCTGAAAATCACCTCCAAATTGTTTCAAACATCTGCAACCTATAATATGAGGTCAGACAGAAGATCTCAAGTGCTGTGGGCCAAGAAGAAATAATTGTTGTTCAGTCTTGAGTCCCAAGCCAAGCTGAAGCATTTTGTCCCCTTGTAATTGGGCCATATTACCCATTAATTCACATTTGTTGTCTGGGAGACTTGCAGCAGTTTATACCAAATTCCAGAAGTTAGAAGGAGAAAGGGTGGGTGGTGGTTGTTTTCTATTCTGTTTGTGAGGTGAGGTGCTTTTTAAATCTCTCCTCTTCTGTATAGAAACTTCCCAACTCTGCCTTCAATTTCTTCACCTGGGAAATGAGGGGCTCATTCAAGATCACCGATAAGGGCCCTTCCAGATGGAAATGTATGATCCTATGAGAATCTAAGCCAGGTTTCTCCATCTCCTTGTCAGCAACCTTTCCCCTGACTAGAACCCCTCCATTTCCTCCCCTCCTCCCCTTTCCAGCTCCCCTGTAAGCATCTTCTTGCCAAATAAGAATGTGACTTCTTTGAGAATAAGAAGTACCCTATTTGGGTGCCCAGGGATTAACACAATGCCTGGCTTATGATGACAGATTAAAATTCTCTTTCCCTCTCCCCCATCTCTCTTCTCCCTCTATGTTTCTCTCCACCCCTACCTTCTAAGCATGAGCAATAGCCAACATTTATGTTGCTTTTGAGGGGCAATGTAGGATAATGGCTAGAATGGCCTTGGAGCCAGGGAAAATGAAATGGATGCTACCAAATGAAATCTCAAGCAGTAAAAGTCAGGGGAAGAGCCAAGTACTGGCTATCAGAGATTACACTCATCCATTGTCTTCCAATGGCATGAACCCAGGAGGTGACAGAAAATGTCCCAAGAATTGTCAAGCACACACCCCCTGCCCCATTAATTCATGTAAGGGTGCATGATACCAACAAAAGGAAGTCGGAAAGCATGACTGATAATTATGAAGCTCCATGCAAGAAAACCTGAGGATTTGGGGGCACAAAGTAGCAATTTCATCTCTACTGCCAATTAAAGGTAGATTTTTCATTAGAGAACAGACCAGGGAAGCAAAGAAAAAACTAAGATTGTGTCTGCTAGTAGTATTTCTGGACCACTGCCTAAAATATAAAAAGCAATGATGAAGTTCAAGTCCGGCCTTAGACACTTGACACTTACTAGCTGTGTGACCCTGGGCAAGTCACTTAACCCTCATTACCCCACAAAAAATAAAAAAAGAAAGCAATGATGAGCTGTAGGCAAGGCATAGAGTGTACTTAATAAGAGCTGGTGGAAAAATAAACACACAATTTGCCTGGAGTCTTGCTTATCTAATTGAGAGCTTTAAAATGAAAAGTGAAGAGAAACGTAGCCAACAATGATCAATGTTAGACCATTACACCAATATTAGACTTTGAAAAATGTCTCTAATAAATTGCTCTAGGATCTATCCTTGAGTTTTTGTTATTTAGCCTTTTTTATCAATGACATTTATAAAAGTATAGGCAAATGTTTGTCCAATTTGCAGGTAATACTAAGGAATAGCAAAAATGTTAAGTGACACATTCCAGAACAATAAGAACAAACAATATTTCAACAATCTAGAATCATGTGAATGGATTACAGTGATTTGGAGGGAGGGAGGGAGGGAGGGAGTAAGGCTTTTATTTTAAAATATCTGTATTGGTCACTTTTGTTTTTCCATCACCTTGATTTCCAAATGTGTTGCTCCCCCTACATCTCCTGAAGAGCCATCCCTTGTAACAGTGAGTCAAAAAGAAAGAAAAAGTCTGTTTAGCAAAACTAACCAACAGAGAAAGTGATTCCAATGTTGTCTGTTCCAGTGGTTCCCCCACCTCTGAAAAGAAGAAAGGAAGATGCGTTTTCTCCTCTCCTCTTTGGGGAAGAACTGTTTCATTCTTTTGATTTCATTGGTTTATTGAAATCCTAAAAAGGAAACTCCTTCTACCCGTACCTAGGGTCACAGAGCTAGTAAAGATCTGAGACCAGGGCTTCCTGACTAGCCCAGAGGTCTAGCACTGCATGACCTAGAGCCCAGAGGCTTCAGAATCAACCTTGTCACTTTTTGTGAGGCAATTGGGGTTAAGTGACTTGCCCAGGGTCACACAGCTAGTAAGTGTTAAGTGTCTGAGGCTGGATTTGAACTCAGGTCCTCCTGAATCCAGGGCCGGGGCTCTATCCACTGTGCCACCTGGCTGCCCCTGCTGTCACCTTTTTCTAAAAAGATTTACTCAAGAAATGTCTTTTCATTTCTTATCTTGGCTAGGCTTAGAATCTGTGCCTTTTATCATGTGAGAAATCATTATTCACAACTGATATCTTGGAGGAGGACCCAGTGATTCTCCCCTTCTTTGTTAATCCTTTCTTCTCCACCCCCCCCCCCCTGCACTCCAAAGTCCAGTTTTCCTTGAAAGTGGGATTCATCTCATCTTGGGGTGGAGACAGATCTGGTTTTTTAGATGGCTGAAGGACTTTACTAATGAAATTTAGCTTGTACCAAATCACACCAAGGTGTAAAACATTGTGCCCCCTTCAGTTTGGGTGAGGTCTGCATTCTTTCTCTGATGTCTTCTTTTTTACCAAGATTTGAGTGACCTAAGTCATGTATCCCCAGACTTCCTTTTGATATAACACACCTCCAAATTATGTCAACCAATTAGCTTTGATTGCTATGTGGTGGACCTCCTATAGTTAGAAGGGTATATAAACTGTGACTCCACAACCATTAGGGATCTTTAGTTTGAGAGAGAAGTCCATTGACCATCCTTTTATTAATAACCTGCCAGCTTATTAATAAAATCATTAAATTACCAAGAAACTATGTCTCATATTTTTAATCATCACAATTGTTTGTGTGCTCTCTCCATTCAATGCAAAAAGGCCATGACCATCTTTGGAAATAGGAAATAATAATAATTAGTCATCATCAGGTTTTAAAAGCTTTATAAGCAGCTTGAAGAACGGGATAATGGTTCTCACTACTGAGGAATTCAGAGCAAGGAAGCCTTCTTAGAGGTCTCCTGGGTGATATGTTCCTGAAAACTGAATTCCCAGACCATCCCTCAGCAGATCTAGGGCGTCAATAGAGTAGTGACAATCATAATTGCAATATAGAATGGGGAAAGATATTCCTGGCCATGGAGAGATGCAAATGTACTTAAGCAGGACCAGGTTTATAAGTGAACAGAGTTTCGCAGTTTGATAGAATCTCCAAGGTGGGAGTGACCAAAAGTCTATGTCTATGAACAGGAATTCCCTTTTATGACATCCATGACAAGTGATTATCCATCCTCTTTTAGAAGAGCTCTAGGGGATGTGAAGCTCATGGCTTTCTGTGCAAGTCAGTTCCACACTTGGAGTCACTCTATTTTTAAACCTAAGTCTGTTCTTTGCAATGTCTACTCAGAGTAATAAGCACAGTCTCTGAAACTAGAAGGGCAAGATTAACATCCTGCCATGTCACTTGGTACCTATGTAACTTTGGGCAAACCATTTTACCTACCACTAACCTTAGTTTCCTTATCTATAAAATGAGGCAGTTGGATTAGATAACCTTTGGAGTCCCTTTCAGCTCTAAAACTTCAGTCCTGTGTACTATAGCTAGCTTGTGAGCTCCCTAATTTTAGGGTGATTATGGTCAAGGCTGACCTAAATGCAACACCAAAGTGATAAGGCTTTGCTGCTGTCATATACACATGTTTTTAAAAAGGCAAACATTTGAGCTCATGAGTGGAGAAGAGTAACCTTGCATTCTCTCCCTTTGTTGTGTTCTGGTTAAAGCATATTTACCGGGGCAGCTAGGTAGAGCAGTGGATAAAGCACCGGCCCTGGATTCAGGAGTACCTGAGTTCAAATCTGGCCTCAGACACTTGACACTTACTAGCTGTGTGACCCTGGGCAAGTCACTTAACCCCAATTGCCCCGCAAAACAAAAAAACAAAAAAAAAACAAAAAAAAAACAAAAAAAAGCATATTTACCAAGCCAGAGAAGATCTTGAGTGTGTGCAAGAGTGTGGAATACAGAGTTTCATAGATTTGTAATAGGAAGTTTTGATCTTCACTTAGACACAGAGGTCCAAAAAATAAAGACCTAATGTTAGACTAGGAGCATTACTCATGGCTTTAAAAAAAAGCTAAGTATGTTAGTTATGAATAAAGATCAGTCAGCTTGTTCTTATAAGATAGAGAGATATCCTAGCCACTATACCCTAGCAGAGCAAAACTGGGATGGCTTGTCTGATCCTAAAGAAGTGAGCCTAGAAGCAGAAAGTAACATTCTGTAGAAGCTGGAGGCCAACAGAGCAACCTGCTCTCCACCAAGCAGATCTTGGTGGAGCACTGTACCTAGCAGAGAGAAGAGGTCCAAGAAGAGTTCCCTATCCTTTATGAAGGAGAGGACCAACATGAATTAGAGTCCATTCAAGAAAAACAGGCAAGTATAATCTTAGGCTCCATTCAGAGAAGCAAAATACACAGGATAACAGAAGTCATGTTCTCACTCCATTCTGCTCCAGTTAGACTTTCTGTGGAGTTCTGTGTTCAGTTCCAGTTGCCACATTTTAGGAAGGATATAAAATAGCTAGAATGCAGAGGAGGGAGAAGAGGATGGTCAGAGAACAAGAGACAACAGCCAACAAGATTTAGAAACATCAGTTGGAGCCACTGCAAATGTGGGTGCCTAATTTGAAGAATAGAAGACTGAAGGTTAAGCTATTTTCAAGTAGAAGGATTATCAGGAAGACAGACATGCCTTCTTCTGCTAAATCCCCCCCCCCCCAAAAGAGAGCTGGGATGGAAGTGGAACAGAAATTCCAGAGAGGGAGATTGAGACTCTACGTGTACTATGAGACTGGCACATGTGTTCTCTGCTTTGTCATTCATTCTTTTGCTTTAGGTGGAGGAATAGGAGGCTATGACCTTAAGTTTCAGGATGTCAAGAAAATGGGCCATCTGGAGGCATCTAGGCATCAAGGGATTCAGAGAATTGAGTCTATGCTGGGATTGATGACCAGTCCAGTATCATTGTCTGGAGGATCAAAACCTAGCCCACCAGTAGCTGAGACCAGAACTCATCCAGCAATCACATAACCTTGGTGGGACTAATGCTGTGGTAGGGAATGTATTTGAGATGTTGGGGGTCAGGGGGAGTGGGAATGTTTGTACTTTTATTCTTGCTATATCTTTGAAGTAAAATCCCCTTGTAAAAGCTAATTGAAATTAAGTGGCTAAATGGGACTGGGAGACTAATCCTTAAGAGTAGGGGGAACAGGGGCAGCTAGGTAGCACAGTGGATAAAGCACCGGCCCTGAATTCAGGAGTACCTGAGTTCAAATCCAACCTCAGACACTCGATTAGCTATGTGACCCTGGGCAAGTCACTTAACCCCCATAGCCCCACAAAAAAAAGAGGAGGGGGAACGGAACTGATGGGGGGGTCCAGAGAAATACCACCAAAATCTCCAAATGTCCCTAAAAGCTGAAGGGGGATGTGGCAACTTGGTTTTGGTCTCTTAGTGAACCCAGAAAATATACTCACTATATATTTGGGGAGGTGAGGAGTGAAGAAGGGGAACTTCTTCACAATTTGAGTTGTCCTTGAGAGGTGGAGTATTCCTTCTTGGTAGTCTTCAAGCAAAGACTGATCACTCTTTCAGCATTTAATAGAAGGGATTTCATGGGATCTTGGTACAATGGCAAGGCATAATCTATAATACCTCAGTTGCTTTCTCTGCAAAATGGTGATAAGAATGCCTGCTTCCAGAAAGTGATAAGGATTATGAGTCCACAGGCATAAAATACTTTGTATGCCATAAAGTGTTATATAATTTTAGCTGTTCTTGCTCTTGTTATTTTTCTCCTCTGTGTAGAAACAACCCTGGGGTTCTCCAGGGCTGAGACAATGGATGCCAAGTTCTTGCTGTTCAGTATCACTGACAAGTGGTCATCTCCTTTCCCACCTCCCCCTGCCAACCTCCCTGTGCACTGAGCTGAGGATGGAGAACGACCACTCTTGATTACAGGTAGGCTGGTCCTCAAATGAAAGACATGCTGTTCATCACCGGGTTCCTACTTGTCTGTCATCTGAGGACCAGCATGTCTAGACATAAGGGAGGTCATCCCCCAGCCTACTTCATAATGATATGGGGTGGGATGGGGAGAAGGAAGAGATGTGACCATTTGTCAAGGATATGGGTGAGGGATGTCCCTCCCAATGCTGAAACTCCATGATTCTGCTGCAGTGGATAGAGTGTTGGATCTAAGAGCGCCTGCATTCAAACTTACCTCATACATTTACTGGTTGTTTGAACCTGGAACAAGTCACTTAACCTCCCTCAACCTCAATTTCTTCATCTGCAAAATAGGAGTGATAGATAGGTAGGGATGTCCCTACCTCCCAGGGCTGTTGTGAAGATAAAATGAGGTCATGGTTACAATGCTTTGCAAACCTTCAAGAACTATAAAATGCTTATGATTGTTCTTTTATTATTATCATTATTATACATCCATTCCTTTGAAATTTGCCATGGTTTTTCTGAGCCCTTAAGGAAACCATTGTTGAAGTGGTCTACCCCTCCCCTTACTTTATCTTGGGCTTAGTATGGTCAAGGGGGTGCAAGTTATTGGGGGAAAATAGGAATATGAGGACAATTCCTGGTCCTTGGTTCCTAGCAAATTTTGCTTCCTTTACTTGGAATTATAACGTTATCTACCCAGAACCAGAAAGGAGCCTCTGAGTCTAATTCTCTCGTGTTACAGAGAGTAAGTTGCAGAGCTGGGGACTGAATCTAGGTCCTCTTCTAAACACAATTCCTCCCCACTTTGGAAATATGACAACCTTTCCTGGAATTGCTTCTTTCTAAGGCTGGCATCCTGCTCTCAGATCTGTTGGTTGTGGTCAATGGACCCTGTTCCTGTTGCCTCATCCCCTTGTGCCAGCTTCCTTGAGTGCCCAGATCTGTGCGAGAAGGGTGATAATGGTGGCAGTCTGAAGAGAAACACAGTTAATTAAACAAATTAAAGAACAGAGATCAGCAATAGAACACTGTGCTTTTTCCTCCCAAACGATGGAGTCTGCTTCTCAGGATGGAAACAGGGAATGGCAGGGGGCAGCCTTCAACTAAACTGCAGTCGTGTGTGTGTGTGTGTGTGTGTGTGTGTGTGTGTGTGTGTGTACAGCGAGAAGTCTTGGTCCCCCTGGATCTCTGGGACGCTTGTGGATGGAGCTGGCCAGCAGCCTTGGGCCAGGTGTTGTAGATTTGCTGCTGCCTCTGCTGCTTCTTTTCTTTTCTTTTCTTTTCTTTTTTTACAAGCTGGGCTAGAACATCTGGACTTTTAATTTGATGGGCTCTGAAGTCACTAATTGTTTCCATTTCCCAGGAAATAGTATTTTTCTTCAGCCAAAGCTGTGTTTTTTTTTTAATCTGGGCATAGACAAGGAGAGGAAGAGCCTTAAGGAGAAGATGCAGGGCCATCCTGAAAGTGAGAGAGATCATATTTATGAAACTATCATTATAAGCGTCTGGGCAAGGAGTGCAGGATGAGGAGAGGTTCACATTAAAAATATGGGCAGAGAGTTTGTACCATCATGGGGCTGAGAAATGATCCAGTTTTTCAAGACAAAGGGAAAACCAAAAGACCTCAACAACCCCTCCTCTCCAGTGGCAGAGGATAATCCAACACATTTCTTTCTTTTTCTTTTCTTTCTTTTTTTTTTTTAGTGAGGCAATTGGAGTTAAGTGACTTGCCCAGGGTCACACAGCTAGTAAGTGTTAAGTGTCTGAGACCGTATTTGAACTCAGGTACTCCTGACTCCAGGGCCGGTGCTCTATCCACCGCGCCACCTAGCTGCCCCCAATACATTTCTAGTTTGGTTTGGATAGAAACAGACTGACTCATTGAAGAATGGACTGGATCCTGATGCAAAGGACCTGGGTTCAAATTCAGCTCTGCCATTTACTAGCCATGTGACTTTGGGAAGGCAAAATTGTCTCTCAGGGTCTTCATTTTCCCATTGTACAATGGGTGAGTTCTACAGTCTGATCTACTCTAAATCTATATTCCTATCAATCTAAATATCTTTAAAAGGAAGAGATCAAATCTGGGACCCTCTGGACTTCTGTGAGTCTTTTCTCTTTGAGCCTCAATTATCCCATATATAAAATGAGAGGAGGGAACTAGACAGCCTTTGAGAGCCCTTCCAGTTCTCAGTTGATGAGTCTACGAATCAAAACACTCTCTCTAGCCCGCCCGAGATGAACCAGGGATGAGAAGTGAGGAATGCCTGTGCACCGAGAACCATTGTGAGTGTCACTGACATGAGATGAATAAAAGGAGCCCATTGGCTGGGAGGCGCAGAAAGCTCCGGGACCTGCTCCCTCCCAGAGACAATGCCCATGGCAGCATGGGGGCTCAACTTCCCAGTTCCCCCGAAGCCTCAGCACAGAGCCTCCCAGAGATCCTAACCTGACCTCCTTGCCTTGGATCTACCACGTGCAGGGCATGAGTCAGCCATCCCAATGGGCCCATGGGCTGTGGCCCCACAAGGTAGGGAACTCAGGTCAAGCACACCCTTCTACACCCTGACCACCACGACTGGCATCTCAACAGGGCACTAAGGTTTACAGACCTCACTGGAGCCTTACCACAGCCCTACAAGGTGGGCCAGGACAGTGTTATTATCCCCATTTTACAAATAAGAGAACTGAGGCTCAGGGAGATCTAGGAACTTGCTAAGGATACATGCTAAGGATACATGGCAGAGCTAGGATTCAGATCCAAGTTTCACCTGGCCCCAAGCCTGATCTGGAAAGTTCATAGGATTTTAAATGTAATGGGGAAGGGACCTTAGGGACCTCTCTCTCTCTCTGCCTCTCTCTCTGCCTCTCTCTCTCTCTCTCTCCCCCTTTCTCTCTGCCTCTCTCCCTCCCTCTCTCTCTTTCTCTCTGCCTCTCTCTCTCTCTCTCTCTCTCTCTCTCTCTCTCTCTCTCTCTCTCTCTCTCTCCCTCTCTCCCTCTCTCTCCCTCCCTCTCTCCCTCTCTCCCTCTTTCTCTCTCCCTCTCTCCCTCTCTCCGTTTCTCTCTCTCCCTCTCTCCCTCTCTCTCTCTCCCTCTCTCCCTCTCTCTCTCTCCCTCTCTTCATCCCTCTCTCCCTCTCTCTCTCTCTCCCTCCTCTCTCTCTCTCTCTCTCTCTCTCTCTCTCTCTCTCTCTCTCTCTCTCCCTCTTTCCCTCTCTCCCTCTCTCCCTCCCTCCCTCCTTCTCCCCCTCCCTCCCTCCCTCCCTCTCTCCCTCCCTCCCTCCTTCTCCCCCTCCCTCCCTCCCTCTCCAAGAATGGCCTTTGGAATCCATGGACAAATTATGCTCAGAGTGGCGCTATAGTGATGGTGTTTAGGAAATGTTTTATGGCGAACCTGGGGACAACAACAAAAATAATCCACATTTATTTGTGCCTAATCTATTCCAGGCACTGTGCTGGGTACTGAGAAAACAAAGACTCGATAGAACAAACATATGTGTTCCGTGCTCTCTGGGAGTTTCCTTTCTGTTGGGTGAATACCACAAATAGTGGACTAAGCATGAGGTAACTTGAACAAGGTAAGCAACCCAGTGACAGGAATCAAGGACACCTTCCCTTAGGAGGAGCCCCTGAGTTGAGCCTTGAAGAAAGTTAATGATTCTAAAGGGCAGAGATGAGGAAGAATGTTGAAAATGTGGAAGGAACATACATACTGATGTCTGAGTCCAGCTACAGGAATGTTGAGTTTGGGGAAACCGCCAGGGTAGTTTGGGTATGAGCAGAAGGTGTGATCGGCAGCAATGAGTGATCAGCCCAGAAAATGAAAGAAGATGGTTTAGGAACTGAACTGACTATACCTACATTAGGACAATCACAAACCTGTGCCTGGGAAGACCCTTGTTTAGGTGAGATAACCTTAAGCCTTTTCTAAGTCTTAAGAACATACTGGGTAAAAGAATTAGGAAAGCCATTTCCTTGTTTAGCACATATTACTGACCTCATTTTACAAATAAGACTTTGGGCAACTTAAAAAAGAAAAGGAGATGGCATAAAGTAGGCATAGACCCACATATGATGCTATATACCAAAAATAAGGTCAAATGAATAAATAATTTAGACATAAAGGGTGATAATATAAGATGAACATGGAAAAATTTACCTGTCAGATCTATGGAAAGAATTTGTCATTCAAAATTTTAAAAATAAATGTTAAAAATTTTTCATATAAGTGAGAAATATTTAAAGAAATAAATAAAGGCAAATTTTAAAAGAGGAGACATTAGCCCAATATGTCATGGAGGGGAAAAACTAGAGAAGGAAGAAGGCCTAGCAAACAGAATATATACCATGTGGCTGGATGGACAGCCCATTTCATGGACCTAGTCCATCGGGACATAGAGCTTGGAGGGGAACAAGGGGTGCAGCAGACAAACAATGAGTTTGGTTCAGCACTCACAGAGGGGATGGGCTTGATCACATCTCAGAAATTGCAGAGACCTCTCAATAATCCCAAATTGTGTGTGTGGGGGGGGCAGAGACAGGATAGTGGAGAAAAGGCAGAGACTCACCTGAGCTTTCTCCAAAACCTTTCCAAAAAATTCAAATAATGCCTCAAAACAAATTCTGGAGTGGCATAACCCAAAACAGGACAGAGTGAAACAATTTTCCAGCCCAAGACAACTTAGAAGGTCAGAAGGAAAGGTTTGTTGCACCAATATAAGAGTGGAGTGCACTCCAGCACACACCACCCAGCAAACCAGGAACAGGCCTTGGGAGCAACTGAAACAGTGGCAGGAATAGTGGCTTCCAGACTTCTCAGATGGTAAGGGGATTAGACAACTGGTCAGAATGTAATGACATAGGTCCCTTTGCTGGCATCAGGAGCAGGACCTTGTCACATTGCCCATATTTGCATCTGTGTCACAGTCCTGGGTTTCAGTCCCAGAGCAAAAAGGAGCACTAATACACCAACACTTGTTGCTGCAGAGACCCTAGGACCCTGGTCATAGTTCCAGGGCAGAAATAGTTTGTTATCACTCACAGACCAGAGCACAGGCCGGGAGGGTAATAAACACATCTCTCCCTAGATCATAACACCTTGGATGAACTGAAAACTTACAGGTCCCCAGAATTACCTCTGAAAATAGCTGCACAAAAAACCTGAAGCTTGGGACAATGCTCCTCCACTCCAAAAGCAGAGCCCTACTTTAACATAGAGTTAAACACATGCATAGCTTATATCTGATTACTTACCACCTCAGAAAAGGAACAGGGGAGGAGGGGAGGAGGAATAGAATCTGGAACTCAAAACTTTAAATAAAAATGTTTATTACTGGGGGGAGGGATAAACTGATGAGAGAAAAAGTCAAGAAATAGGTTGGGAAAACAAGCAAACACCAAAAAAAGTTCCTGACTATAGAAAGTGACTGGGGCAGCTAGGTGGCACAGTGAATAGAGCACTAGCCCTAGATTCAGGAGGACCTGAGTTCAAATCTGGCCTCAGACACTTAATACTTACTAGCTGTGTGACCCTGGGGAAGTCACTTTTGCCTCACAAAAAGAAAGGAAGGAAGGAAGGAAGGAAGGAAGGAAGGAAGGAAGGAAGGAAGGAAGGAAGGAAGGAAGGAAGAAAAAAGAAACCATAAAATTAAATTAAAAGAATGAAAAAATAGAATAAAATGTGAAATATGTCATTGGAAAAATAGCTGACCTGGAAAAAGATCCAGGAAAGATAATATAAGAATTATTGGATTTCCTGAAAGCCATGATCAAAATCCTAGATATCGTCTTTCATGAAATTATCAAGGAAAACTGCCCTGATATTCTAGAACCAGAGAGTAAAACAGACATTGAAAGAATACACCAATCACCTCCTGAAAAAGATCCCCAAATGAAAACTCTCAGGAATATTGTAGTCAAATTCCAGACCTCCGCCCCCCCCCCAGGTCAAGGAGAAAATACTGCAAGCAGCCAAAAAGTAACAATTCAAATATCATAAAACCACAGTCAGGATAACACAAGATTTAGCTATTTCTACATTAAAGAACCATGCTTTGAAAGAGGGCTTTGAATATCATATTCTGGAGTGCAAAAGAACTAGGGTTACAACCAAGAATCACCTACTCAAAAAAGCTGAGTATAATGCTTCAGGGAGAAATGAATATTCAATGAAATTGTGGATTTTTAAGCATTCCTGATGGAAAAAGCAGAGCTGAATACAAAATTTGACTTTCAAATACAAGACTCAAGAGAAGCATAAAAAAGTAAACAGGAAAGAAAAATCATAAGGGATTCAATAAAGTTAAACTGTTTACATTCCTACATGATAAAAATGATACTTGTTACTCCTAAAACCTTTCCCATTGTTAAGGCAGTTAGGAGTATACAAAGGCACAGGTGTGAATTGAATATGATGGGAGAATTATTTTTAAAAATAAAATTAAGGGAATGAAAAGAGGAGGAGAAAGGGAGTGGTAGAATGGGATAAATTATCTGACATAAAAGAGGTGTGGAAAAGCTTTTACAGTGGAGGGGAGAGGGGGAAAGGGGGAAGCATGTGGACCTTACTCTCATAAGAATTGGCTCAAAGATGAAATGACATACGTGTTCAGTTGGGTATAGAAATCTATCTTATTCTACAGGGAAGTAGGAGAGGAAAAGGATAAGAGAAGGGGGTGGAGGAAGGGGGTGCTGATAGAAGGGAGGGCAGATTGGGGAAGGTATATGCTATCAATCCCATTCTCCCACAAGAAATGTCCATGAGAGGGGCGGCTAGGTGGCGCAGTGGATAGAGCACCGGCCCTGGATTCAGGACCTGAGTTCAAATCTGGCCTCAGACACTTGACACTTACTAGCTGTGTGACCCTGGGCAAGTCACTTAACCCTCATTACCCTGCAAAAAAAGAGTCCATGAGAGAATAACCTCCCTACATTGGGAGGGGGGAGGTTTACTCATCCTTTCTCAGAATCCTGCAGCCCCTCCTAGCTCACTGGGTGAGATCTGCAGGCAACTATTTGCACTGTCCTAACTTCTTCTTTCAATTCAATTCCTCAAGCACTTATAGATTAACACCCAGGGGAATTAGAAAAGGAGGGATGTACAGGGTGACACCTGAACTGTGCTTTCTCCTTCTGACCTTCCAAGCCATCATTGGTTGGAAAATGATTTCAGCACATTCTTCTGTGGATTTTGCTGCTCCTAGAATTGTCCTATGGTATTATTTGAATGCTTTTTGGAGCAATCATGTCATGAGTTTGAGAGCTCACTGCCTTTCCCCTGCCATATGGCTCCACCCCAGAAGTCCCCTGAACTGTGCTTTGTATCTTTTTTTTTTCTTTTCTTTTCTTTTTTGTGGGGCAATGAGAATTAAGTGACTTGCCCAGGATCACACAGCTAGTAAGTGTCAAGTATCTGAGGTAGGATTTGAAGTCAGGTCCTCCTGAATGCAGGGCTGGTGCTTTATCCGCTGTGCCACCTAGCTGCCCCCCGAACTGTGCTTTGAAGGAAACTAGGGATTTTATCAAGTTGAGGTAAAGAGGAAGTGCTTCCTAGGCATGTGGGACAATCTCTACAAACACTTGGAGGTTGGAGATGGAGTGTCATCAGTGAGGAAAAGCAAGGCACCAGCTTGACCTTGTCCAGTTCATTGACCCTTGCATTGATCCTGTTGCTATCTTGCCAGTGATCTCTTCACAAGGACATGTGACCCCATTCATTGTCTGTTACCTGTGGATCCAATTTAGAAAAGCTGGTGCTGATGTTTCTCTGTGTTAAATGGAACCTTTCTCCCCTTTGCCTCTGACCCCTTTTTGCTCTCTTGATTCCCCATGGTCATCACCTACTTGAATTCTTATTTTGCACATATTCTGTATCTAATTTTCTGAGTGCACATTGTAAGCACCTTGAGGGGAAGGGCTATTCAATCTGCATCTCTGTCTCTCTATCACCCAGCCCAGTGGACAAAGCACTGGATTCAGGGTTCAGATTCCATCTTTACACTTCCTACCTATGTGACCTTTGGCAAGTTATATGATCTCTTTGAGCTTCAATTTCCTGAACAGGAGGGAATAAGACTAAACAGCTTCTGAGGTCCCTCCTGGTTGAAAAATGATGATCTAATATGCTCTGAATTTTACACATGAGCCACACAGCATGTTTTATAGAAGAATGATGGGATGAGGGGAAAGGGAGAGCAAGTGATAACAGTACATAGCACCTTCCCCTTAAGATGGGAATCACTGGTCTATCTATAATCCCTGCCTTCAGTTCTCCCCACAACTCTGTTTTCTTCTAAGCTTAATTAAGTAATGTTAAGATACAAGAATCCAGGAGGCAGCTAGCTGGCTCAGTGGATAAAGCACTGGCCCTGGATTTAGGAGAACTTGAGTTCAAATCTGGCCTCAAACACTTGACACTAGCTGTGTGACCCTGGGCAAGTCACTTAACCCCCATTGCCCCACTAAACCAAAAAAAAAAAAAAAAGATACAAGAATCTAGGAACAAGTATCCAACACCCTTTAGAGAAGAATTGGTGTTCCAGCTGTTGCAACTGTTGTCAGATCCAGTAACATTTTGGTGAGAATATTGTTGTAAGTCACTGAATATGTCAATACAATTCAGTGGGTTTTATAGCAGATTTAAAAAAATTATTTATCCAAGTTTTTCACACTTCAAATCTGGTTATTCCAAATGCAGTGGAAACGTCAGAAGCAATTCTTTAATGAATGGGACTTTTAAATAGCAAGGCTACATTTTAGAAGTATATTGTATTTTTAAAAAAACAGAAATTGGATATAACTAGTGGGAGGATTCTGACTGTAGAGGTAAAATCAAGACAGTGGATGAGAGATGTACTGGCTGTTTTGGTACATCACAGAATCCCTGATCTCATTAATTTATTTACTTACAACATCAATGGATTTCAAACTATCTCATTCTGAATGGTTCTTTTTTAAGGATGAATATTTTTATCTCTTATAATTGTCTTTTTGTTAATGTAACAATAATGTTTTAATATAGAAATATACCTATCTTCTTTCTTTCTACCCTTACCTCCTTCTTTCCATCTTTCTTTCCATTTCTTTCTTTTTTCTTCTTTATTTCTTTCTTTCATCATCAAATCAAAATGAGATATTTGGAAAGCACTTAGCACAGTGCCTAGCATATAGGAGGTACTATATACATTTTAGTTATTATTATTGTTGTTATTTTTCCTTTATACTGTTTTATTTTTTCCAATTACATGTAAATATAGTTTTCAACATTCATTTTTATAAAATTTTGAGTCCCAAACTGTTCTTCCTCCCCCTTCCCCAAGACAGCAAGCAATCTGATATAGGTTATATATGTACAATCATGTTAAATGTATTCCACATTAGTCATGTTCTGAAACAATAATCAGAACAAAAGGGGAAAACTACAAGAAAGAAAAAGAAAACAAGAAATGAAGTGAAAATACTATGTTTCAGTCTGCATTCAAGCTCCATAGTTCTTTTCTGGATATGGAGAGCATTTTCCATTGTGAATCTTTTGGAATTGTCTTAGATCATTGTATTACTGAGAACTAAGTCTATCATAGTTGATCACCACACAATGTTGCTACTGCTGTGTATGATGTTCTCCTGGTTTTGCTCACTTCACTCAACATCAGTTCATATAAGTCTTTCCAGGTTTTTCTGAAATCTACCCACTCATCATTTCTTATATCACAATAATTTTGTTTTCGTGTGTGAGGCAATTGGGGTTGTGACTTGCCCAGGGTCACATAGCTAGTAAGTGTCAAGTGTCTGAGGCCAGATTTGAACTCAGGTCCTCCTGAATCCAGGGCCGGTGCTCTATCCACTGCCCCTACAATAGTTTTCCATTACATTGGTATACCACAACTTGTTCAGTCATTGTCCAATTGATGCACATCCCCTCAATTTCTGATTCTTTGTCACCACAAAAAGGGCTACTATAAATATTTTTGTATATGTGGGTTCTTTTCCCTTTTTTGGATATCTTTGGGATACGGACCTAGTAATGGTATTGCTGGTTCAAAGAGTATGCACAGTTTTATGGCCCTTTGGCCATGGTTCCAAATTGCTCTACAGAATCAGGATCAGTTCACAACTCTTCCAACAATGCATCAGTGTCCTAATTTTCCCACAATTTCTCCAACATTTATCATTTTCCTTCTTTTTGTAATTTTAGACAATCTGATAGGTATGTTGTGGTATCTCAGAATTGTTTTACTTTACATTTTCCTGATCAATAGTGATTTAGAACATTTTTTCATAGGACTATAGAAAGCTTTGATTTCTTCATCTGAAAATTGCCCTTTTCTATTATTGTTATTGTTACTACTACTTATGATAAGGATAATAATTCCTGCCCAATCCTCCCACAAATTCTCCATAGAGGATTAATTCAGTGAGCTGAACATGTTAACATTTCATGAGTAGTAATGCTCCACTGAGCTGATCCATCTGTCATTCTTGTACTGACCAAAGGACCAAACCACCTCCATTTTCCCATCCAAAGTGATCTTAAACATATCCCTTGCTTCTTTTCTTTCACACAATTTGTCACTGGTACCCTGGGTCTCATCATTGCCCTCTGATTAACCACAATTTAAAATTTTTAGGGACTGTGGTATTCCATGATTCCCAACCATTCAGTACCATCAAGAGAATATTGGGGGGGGGAGAGTATTGGTATTATACGTATAGATTTTTGCATCTGGGATCACTGAATACACTACAAAATTTCCCAAAAGCAATCTAACTCACTGTCTTGAAACTATTCCATTTTAGGCCTAGTTCAGAATAGATTTTAGCCATAAATTAATCAGCAAACATTGATGAAGCACCTACTACGTGCTAGACACTGAGCTCGGTATTAGCGATAAGACAAAAGTGAAATTATCCCTGCCCTCAGACATTTTGTACACTATGGGAAAGACAATGTCTGCATATATAAGCATGGCTTTGTGTGCATGAAGGGCTGTAACTGATGAAAAGAGTTTATCTTGGATTGTAGCAGGAAAAGAAGGATTAGTATCCTTACTCCCCCCTTCTGTCCCCCACCTTAGAATGTGGGAGTAGTCAGGTTTTTAAACCACACCCCTTCTTTTCCCACCAGGAAGATCTTTCTTCCAGTCTTGCCCCCATTCAGTAAAAGGGTGTTCTTAGAAAGAGCTGGGTGGGCCATTGGGCAGAGGGCTGGTCAAGGAGACCTGAGTTCAAACCCTGACTCAGACAGTTTGGTCCTGGTCGACCCTTAATCTCTGTCTGCTTCAGTTTCCTGGTCTGTAAAATGAGGGGATTGGATCCCACCCCTGTGCTCCCTCCCAATTCTGATTCTATGATCCCTTGATCTTACAAAAGAAAAGACGATGATCAGAAAATGTGTGTGAGGACCACAACCTCCTAGAGAGCATAAAGAGAAAGCAAGTCCTTCCCTAACTACCTCCCACCACAGAGCCCCGTGTGATCATGGCTTGTTCAGGCTGTGCCTGAGATCAGAAGCCTTTCCTCATTTCTTATTCTTCCTGATTTGAGGAAGTTACAGAACATGTATATTAAGATTCTCTTTCATCCAGCTCCAGAGCTGAAGGCAAGAGGAGAGTGACCATTTTGTGGGCACAGGGTATGCCTTGCCAGTGACTGCTTCATATTCTCTCTGTCTCTGTCTCTCTCTGTGTCTCTGTCTCTGTCTCTCTCTCTCTCTCTCTCCCCATTCCAGGGAATGAAACAAACAAATCGGGAATGGCTGTTATGGATCACACTTTTGTCAATCCTTATTTTTACAGAAATGTAAAAAGCTTTAGAGAAAAAGTAAACTTGGGGATTTTACACATTTTCACCAGGCCAGGGTGAGAGAAGAGAAAGGACATGTGTCAGGTATTGGGTCCTCTCACTTAAATCCAATTCACATGCAATTCAAGACATCACCCATGATGCCATTGGTCCCCTTCAAAAATGAAGAATGAACAACATAAGGGCTTCTCAGGAGTGTGCTGGTAAATGTTTAACAACCAGCTCCTTGGATTTTGGGGGTGGGATATGAATTCATGATACACTTTAAGTTTAATTTTCATTAAGGAAATATCATTTTCTCTATAACTTTTTTAAGTCTAGATAATCAACAAAATAAGTCAAGCCCTGATTTGTAATGTTTGCCAATTTTTGAGGCATAAGCACACTGAAAAATCTAACAATCAGGTCTCCTAAGCTGGCTTGGCATGGCTTCAGTAATGCCCCTGAATCCCTTGTACAGAAACTTTAGCAGCAACTAGTCTACACACTGCTCTTCTTTGAATCCCAGGCTCCTTCAGGGGCATAGTTGGCAGCAGCCAGGTCCTGTTGACCACTCAAATGTCATCCATACAACCTTAGATTATTTATTTAATTCTTGGAAATTACTGAAATGTCTGTGTGAAATTTTAAAAATAAATGTTTCCAAAAAACTTTAATTCAATCATGTTAAGCCAATACTGTGAGTAGTTTAACCCTGCTATGAAGGACAGGCCAATGAAAAAGAGATTTGTGGGGCCAGGGTCAGAGGCTGAGGGTGAGGATGGGGTAAGGTTACATTTTTATATTTTCTGTCTTTAAAGTATTGCAAATGGCTCCATTTAATAGCATAATAAAGAATTCCTTTGCAAATATCCTGCTCTGTTACTTCTAGGTTCCATGACAGTGGGGAGGAAACCCTCACTTCTTGAAGGATTCACCAGTGAAGTTTGTGCAAATGATTCTAATCACTTCACTTCCATCCACTTGGCAAAAATAGCTTAAAATGACAAAATTCAATGGTGGCAGTTCTGCTGTAGAAGAAACACTACATTGTTAGTGGAATGACAAAATGATAAAAATGCTTTCATTGAAGAAATTTAGCAACAACTTTAGAGCATTAGTGAACTCAACTGTGAAGGCTTCATTTGAGTAGATATTTGGTGATGGGGAATATTCTATTGTATGAGGACCACTCAAGCTATCTTCAGAGATACTCATTTAAATATTGACCTTGAGGTGGTAAAATTTTCAACCATAGCAACTCTCAAAGGTAATAAAGGGTTTGGGGTCTAGGTGGGTGGAGAGAATACACACCAATGAAATGACAACTTTTTGAAGGATAAAATTATTTACAAAGTACTCCTGCCCCCCCCCAAGACCCCCACCCCCTTCCTTGCTCAGCACAATGGCTCTCTCTATTTGGGATAACAGCAAGAACTCAGGCGATTGAGTAGAAGTTTGAGAATGGTAAATATATGAGCCATCCCATAGCTCCACCCAGGGAGATTTCCGGTACATTTTTCCCCCAAAAAAGAAAGAGGAAACCATTTCAGAAAATTGGAAACACATGCCCCTCCATTCAGTGATACGGCCAGAGAAAAAGCCGATGGATGATAGAGCGTTTCTTTTGCCCCACCAGGACCCAGCCTTGCCCGGCCCCATGGCCTTCAGAGGACCCACGTGAGCCCCGCACAGCCCAGCTTCCTCTCTGCTACCAGAAGGGCAGGGTTGGTGGGGGTGCTTTGTTCCCCCTAGGCTTCACTCAGCCTCTGTACCCACATGGTTCTGGTTAGGAGTCACACACTCGCCATAAACTTAACGCTTGTCACATGCCCTTTGATTTTATTTTCCTCTTTGTGGGAATGGAAAAACATAGCAATGATCCTCAAAATAAGAAGAGAAAAAGCAAGTTCCCCAGCACTGGGGACAATTCTTCTCCTTCAGCACTGAAAAATAAGGGCCAGGGCCCTGGCTAGGATAGCACAGGGATGGGGGGGGGGGTGCAGGTAAGAGGACATTTTGTAATGACGAGAAGAGGGATAGAGTGGGGCAAGTTTGACCAAGCCCAGCCTTCTGCATACCCCAAGCAGAGCCTCTCTACCCCTTTCCATCCCCTGCCTGGTGCTCCCCTCTCCCCATGAGCCAAGGGAACTGACAAAGTGCTCACCCTGAGCAGTCTGGTGTGAAGAAAGAGGATTGTTTTCTAGGCATCATTATGGTGATTTTCCTGGAAGTGGAGAAAATATGACCCGGGAACAATCTGATGCTATATCTCCCTGGAATTAAATCTTTGTAGGGAGAAAGTGGATTGTTAATGAGATAAAATGATAGAGTTTAGTCTTTCCTAAAGCCTTAGGGACCAAGTCTGATGTCTGGAAGAACAGTCTGCAAGGGAGAATGGCTTGAGATATGGATTGTGCACATTTCTTAAATGGAAGGAAGGAAGGAAGGAAGGAAGGGAGGGAGGGAGGAAGGGAGGAAGGAAGGAAGGAAGGAAGGAAGGAAGGAAGGAAGGAAGGAAGGAAGGAAGGAAGGAAGGAAGGAAGGAAGGAAGGAAGGAAGGAAGGAAGGAAGGAAGGAAGGGAGAGAGGGAGGGAGGGAGGGAGGGAGGAAGGAAGGAAGGAAGGAAGGAAGGAAGGAAGGAAGGAAGGAAGGAAGGAAGGAAGGAAGGAAGGAAGGAAGGAAGGAAGGAAGGAAGAGAGGGAGGGAGGGAGGGAGGGAGGGAGGGAGGAAGGAAGGAAGGAAGGAAGGGAGGGAGGGAGGGAGGGAGGGAGGGAGGGAGGAAGGAAGGAAGGAAGGAAGGAAGGAAGGAAGGAAGGAAGGAAGGAAGGAAGGGAGGGAGGGAGGGAGGGAGGGAGGGAGGGAGGAAGGAAGGAAGGAAGGAAGGAAGGAAGGAAGGAAGGAAGGAAGGAAGGAAGGAAGGAAGGAAGGAAGGAAGGAAGGAAGGAAGGAAGGAAGGAAGGGAGGGAGGGAGGGAGGGAGGGAGGGAGGGAAGAAGGGAGGGAGGGAGGGAGGGAGGAAGGAAGGAAGGAAGGGAGGAAGGGAGGGAGGAAGGAAGGACTAAAGATGTATCAAACACTGTGTTGTGTTGGGGTGTGCAGAGAAAAAGAAGGTGGTGCCTCTGTTTAAGACACTCCCACTCTAACTGGGGAAGAAAATACATATGAAAGAAAACAGATGACAGGAGGTTAGAAAGGCCCAAGTTCCTGTGGGTGCAGCTCCATAGAAGACCTTGAGGCCTGGGAGTTCTTGGGTTAAGCAGAGGTGTCTGCCCCATAAAATGAGCCTAGAAGTCAGAGTACGGAGGGGATAAGAGGAAACAAGGCATTGTGGGTAGGGTTTTGGACTTGCATAAACTCAGACATTGACTGGTTGCTTGACCCTGGGCAAGTCACTTAACCTCTCTCTGTCTCAATTTCCTCATCTGCAAAGTGGGAGGGAGAGTGTGCCTAATGACCTCGAATGTCCATTTTAACTGTGAGTCTATGATTCTGTGACCCACATATAACCAGAATCTCAGAATTAGAGGGACCTTGTAGGCTATCTGGTCCAATCCATACCTGCCAAGACCCAAACGAAGGACCATCCAGTCTTTGCTCAAAGACAATCAGTGAGGGGGAGCTCACTACCTCCCCAGGCAGCCCATCCCTTCCCTTGGGGACTGCTCTCATTGCTAGAAAGGTTTTCCCTCTGGTCTTTCTGTAACGTCACCCCATCACTCCTGGCCCTGCTCTCCAAAGCATCTTCTTCCAAAGACTGCCTCCAGCTTTGTCTCCATGTTGTCATCTGCGAAATGGGAGGGCAGGTGGGCTGCATAGCTTATCCATCAGCCTAAGATTATCTAATCAGGTGAACCCAGGCCTCTGCTCTTTGGAAAGGGGCCAATAAAGATGCAGATTCCAGGTAACATTTCTGGTTCCCAATTCTTCTTGCGAACACTTGACTCTCCACTATTTTGAATGTGCTTGTGAATTTTACCCATCCTCTTACAGTGAAGAGATCCTTGCTGAACTGCCTTGGGTTTGAGAAAGGAAAAGGATATGAGTATCTGGGATTGTAGAGGCATGAGAGGAGCCCCCAAGAGGGCGAGAGGGCCCCTGAAGTCCGAGCAGGCTGCTGGGCCCCCAGTTCCAGGGGGGTGCTAGAAGAGGGACAGGTGTGGGGCTGGGGGAAGGGCTAGAGAAATCCCACGATCATTTCTCGTTTGTGGCTCTATGTTATCCCTTGAGGGAGTTCTTTGGGTTCAAAAGCAGGAACGAGGGGAGTACACAATGCTTAACCCAAATGAATGAATTGGTAATGGTGAAATTTCAGATGGGACAGATAATCCAACAGAGGAGATATTTGGGCCAAGGAATTATCTCTATGCTCCTCAAATTATAACCATTCCACCTATGAGGAAAGCTGCTATGAAAGTGGGGAGTTTTGCTGTATGATATTTCTCTTCACCTCCTAGGTGATCTCATCAGCTCCCATCAGTTGTACACTAATCTCTGCAGATCTAACCTCTCTCCTGAGCTCCAGAAATAAGTGTGACATTACAGGTACTATTCACTGCAGATCATCAGACTGCCCACCCTGGCTTGTCTCCTTCAGAGAGAGCAGAGCCTCCACTATCAATAAACAGGCTTAGGATGGAGTATTATCTAGCACCAGTCTCCCAGGGTTGTTATGATCATGAGGTGAAAACATCTCTAAAGTACTGTGTAACTTCTAGTTACTGTTTCATCACTTATTATTTTTCATGCCTTTCATCTTCGTGTTTGATGAAGTTGAGATAGAAATGATGCTAGCACAAGTTGTTCTACAGAGGCAGAATGAAACAAGGGAAAACATTGAGTCCAAAGCCCACCTCTGACATTTCCTACCTATGTGACCTTGAACAAGTCACAGTCTCCTTCTACCTTAGTTCCCTTATCTGTAAATGGGGAATTTGACCTCCAAAATATCTACCATGGGCTACTCCCCTGACACACTGGAAGGCTGGATCCCCAAAGAATAGATTATTCCTTACTCTCAGGTCCTAAAGGTAATCCCAAGTATGGGGGATTCTATTATTCTCACTCACAAGCCTACAGTGGTGTGCTTCCCACTAATAATCACCCAGTAGACTCAATTAGTTTATTGATTGATTGACTCCTATAAAGGGAGTTCATATTTTGTCTTAGAAGTAATAGGGAGGGGAGCAGCTGGGTAGAACAATGGATAGAGCACTGGCCCTGGATTCAGGAGGACCTAAGTTCAAATCCAGCCTCAGACACGTAACACTTACTAGCTGTGTGACCCTGGGCAAGTCACTTAACCCCAATTGCCCCACAAAAAATAAAAAAATACAAACAAAAAATAATAGGGAGGGGCAGCTAGGTGGTGCAGTGGATAGAGTACTAGGGACAGTGGGAGAGGGGAAAGAGGAGGAAAAAGAGAAGGAGGAGGTGGAGAAGGAAAAGAACAAGAAGAATGAGACCAAGAAGTTTGTTCATCCATAAAATATAAAAGATTAAATCAGATGATTTCCGATGTCTCCTCCAACTCTGAATGTTTCCGTAAATCCTTTAAATCCCATGAACCTCATTTTCCTCATCTCTGAAATGAGATGTTTGGACTAGGTGATATTGGTGATCTCTTCCAGGTCTAAATTTGTGATTCACAATTTAAACCACTGGTCCATACTTTGGGGAGGGGATGTGAAAAAATAGTTTGCCAGTCACAAAATTCTATGTAACTATTAATTATGAGCTTATGATGATTTCTTGTTTCACAATGATCCGTGTTTTATTTTGAGAAAATGTAGCACAGATTCCTTGTAGCTGGAAATTTTAAGATCAGTCACCTTCTTTTGGGCAGAGAAGAAATGGGAAGCCAACCTAAGATTTTGCACACAGTCAGAACATTTGCGTCACTTCATTCTTATCATTAGACAGTTACTAAACAAGTGTAGGTTGTATGTCACTCTACCACATTCGTCATTCCTCCTCGAGCGATCAGAGGCAGTGAGAGGAGCCCATGGAATTCAGCTCCCCAGTCCTGTTCAGTCCTCAAGGATCCTCTCCCAGCCCCTTGTCCCTGCCTCTCATAGGAAGGCAGGATCTCAGAGGGAGCCAATGGGATTGCTCAGTGGAAAGGAATTCCAATATATCACAAACTCAAATGAAAGCTTCTTCAAAGGAAATCGTTTGAGGAGGGCGAAGGCACAGCTGTCAGCTCTCGTTTACACGTGGGCTTAAATATTTATCTATTCCCACTTCCATTCTCTGATGACCAAATGGGAAAATATAACCAGACTGACTATTAGAAAAACAGTTGAAGAAATATTGCTGGGATTCGGGTGGAGGGGAATAGTTGCTCATAATAATAATAAGGATCCTATCAAGCTTTTGGCTGTTTCCAAAGTGCTTTCCTCACAATGAGGGAAGGGAGCAGAAGCAGGAAGGCAACTTTGAGCATAACAACACTGTAAAGACAAACATCTTTGAAAGACTCAGGAACTCTGATGCAAACAATGACCAGACACAACTCAGGGGGACCAATTGGAAAGATGCAGCCCACCTTGTGACAGACTGAGAATGAAGCATACGTTTTTTTACATGACCAGTAGAGGAATTCATTTACTTGGCTATTCATATTTCTTACAAGAGTTTTGTTTTTATTTTTTTTATTTCAAAAGGAAGGTGAGGGAGAAAAAAATGTACTAGAAAAAAATTCATTGTTTAAAAGAACTTTTAAAAATAACAACCTTGGTCTAGGTGGTGCAGTGGTTAAAGTGCCAGCCCTGGATTCAGGAGTACCTGAGTTCAAATCTGGCTTCAGACACTTGACACTTACTAGCTGTATGACCCTGGGCAAGTCACTTAACCCTCATTGCCCCGCAGAAAAATAAAAATAAAATAAAACAACCTTGAGAGAAAGGTGTTATTGCCCCCACCCTCAGGTTTTTATTCCTAGATGAAGGAACTCAGACTTGGACATTTCAGCAACTCCATGGGACCCTAAGTATGCATCAGTTGGCTAGGCAATCACTGGCCCCTCTGTTTTAATATGTCGATTCTGAGTCATCCCTCCATTCACTTAGTCAATGAGACTTTGAGAGCAGTGCTTGTTTAAGAGTGTAGTGTAATTAGTGGCAAAGTTGGGGAAATGTAGGTTAAAATTCTGCATGCTGTTGGGAAAATCTCCACCTCCCTGTGCTTTGTTCCCCTTGTCTGCAAAACAGAGATAACAAGGGGGTCCCATTCTGTTGGGGAAGACAACATATGCGCATGCACATCTAATGTACATGTACACAGATAAGCCTACAAAAGAAGCACCACGTGATTTAGGGGGGGAGCATGAGAGGTTTCACATAGAAGCTCAAACTTTAATCAAATCTAAAGGAAATTAGGGATAGCAGGAGAATCATTCATTTTGGAGAGATTAACTAGCGTTCCCTGCCCTGCCCTGCTCTGCCCTGCCCTGCCCTGCCCTGCTCTGCCCAGCTGGGATCCAGGCTGTTGGTAGCGAATCTGAACTGAACAGAGAGAGGATCAGAGCCTGGGTCTTTCCTTGCAAACCTGTGTTCTTTCTTGTGGTCCACGTCCATAGCTCAGCAGGAGTCACCCTGGGTGTGTTCGGCTACCCCAGTGACTGGGGTCAAACTAGGTTTGTCCGCCTGATCGTCAGCCAGAGTCAGCAGGTTGTGTCTGCCTGTGGGACCCATTTGTCCATGTGGACAAGAAGGCCAGGAGACCCAGTCAAGCCTGGGGATTCAGCCAAATAGCACAGGTAAAGCTTCGTAAAGTAAAATGGTCTGTGAGCATTTAGTCAATAAACATTGAGTAAGTGCCTATTGTGTTCCAGGACTGTGCAGAACACTGCGGATAGAAAGAGAGGCAAAAGCCATGGGTTCTACCATCTAAGAGCTCACGTTCCAAAGGGGGAGAGAACAGGCACATACATTACACAGGGTGTTCCAAACTACAACACTAAAACTTAGGGGACTCCTTGTATATACAAAGGAGATGTAGGGTATACTCGCACAGGCATCGATCTAGCAGCTGGGGGGGGGGGCTCCCAACTTGAAGGAGGAAAGATTTGATCTGAGTCTCTAAGGAAGGAACAGAAATGAACATTTGGAGGTGAGGAAGCAGACATGCAGGGACAACCAGTGCAAAGGGCATAAATGGGAGAGCGTGTGTTACGTTCAAGAGACCACAAGGAGGTGCCACCATTGCACCCAGATCACAGTGAATGTGGGCAGGAGTAAAGCATAAGAAGTGATAGGTAGGAAGGGGTCACCTAGATTCTAGCTTCTTAAACTATGGATGGCGACCCCACATAAGGTCACATGACTGGGTGTGGACGCTGGGAAAAATTTGGCAGTAAATTTTGATTTGTTACCTATGTTTTATACCCTGACTCATGTAAATATCTCTTCGATGAAAAGGGGCCACAAAAAACGTTTAAGAAGCCCTGAGCTAGATGGCGATGGTCTCCAAATGCCAAACAGAGAAGCTCATATTTGATCCTGGAGATGAGAGAGAGCCCTGGGCAGAGCTAAACTTTAGGAAAATCACCTTGGCAGCTAAATGGAAGCCAGCTTGGAGGACGGACTTGATACAGAGATCAGTGAAGCTATTGCAATAGCCCAGGCAAGAGGTGAGGGGGTCTTGAACTAGAATGGAGAGAAAGGGATGTGTAGGAGACCTGGAATAGAGAGATATTGTAAGATTTGGAAACTGATCAAGATCTGTGGGTTGAGTGAGAGTGAGGATCAAGGATGACACCAAGGTTCCAAACCTGGTGGCCAGGAAAATGGTGGTCCCTAAAAATGGTAATTTTTTAAAAGGCGAGGAGAAGAAATGAGATTTGAGGATAAATATCTGGACATGTTGGTTTGGGACATGTTCATATCCAGTTCAAAATTCCCAGAAGGCAATTGGTGGTAGAAGAATGGAACTCAGAAGACAGTTGATGGTCTGGGAATTGTCTGCATAGAGATATTAATTAAGCCCTTTGGAGCTGATGAGATGACCAAGAGAGAGAGAATTTAGATAGAGAAGAGAAGAGGACCCAGGACAGAGCTTTGAGGGACACACACAGTTAACGGGCATGATCTGGATGAAGAAGCAGCCAGCAAAGGATCCTGAGAAAGAGGGGACAGTCTTGTAGGAGGAGAACCTGGAGAGTGTGAGCAGTGGCATGAAAACCTACAGAGGAGAGAGTGTCCCAGAGGAGATGGCCACCAATCAAGACCACTGACCGGGCCCTTCATTATGCTTAATAATAGTTAATAGGGTCACAGATTTAGAACTGGAAGGGATTTGGAAATTCAAAGTCCTCTTGTTTCACAAAGTAAAGAATAGCCCAAAGGGAAAGGACTTGCCCAAGGTCACAAAGACAACAAATGGCAGAGCTAGGATTCAAACCTAGCTTCTCCAAATCCAACATTCTTTCTATTTTTTGCCTTCATTTCCTCCACTCTAAAATGAGGAGGGCCAGACTGGATAATAATGATTGATATTCATATTCATATACATATATTACATAATCTCTCCCTAGGACCTCACAACAGCACTGTCAGGAGGACGCTGCAGGTCTATTACCTCTGCTTTTACAGAAGAGGAAACTAAGGCCCAGAATCGCATATTCAAGAGGGATTCCAACCCAGGTCTTTTTCAGCCCAAGTTTCACCCTCTACCTACCCATCCACACTGCCTCTCCAGGGGGTCTTTAAGCAAAGAGAATGACAGCCTTCTAGACAGTCTCCCAGGGACAGCTAGGTGGCACAGTGGATAGAGCACCGGCCCTGGATTCAGGAGGACATGAGTTCAAATCCGGCCTCAGACACTTGACACTCACTAGCTGTGTGACCCTGGGCAAGTCACTTAACCCCCATTGCCCCGCAAATAAATAAATAAATAAATGAGTGAGTGAATAAATAAATAAATGGATGAATGAATAAATAAATAAATGGATGAATGAATAGATCGATAGATAGATAAATAAATAAATAAATAGAAAGTCTCTCTGCCTCCAGTCTTTTTCCACCCCAGTGCTGCCTACACGGAAAGCGATTTCCCTTAAGCGTGGATCTGGCCACATGATACCTTCTTAACCAATTCTACTGACTTCCTGGGGCCTCCAAGATAAAATAGAAATGAAAGTCTTTTTTCCAACCCCAACCCACCTCTCCAGCCTCCCTGAACACTCTTCTCCCTCTTCTCCTCTGCAGTCAGCCAAGTGAAGCTCTCTACTCCTCATTCCATCGCCCATTTCTGCCTTTGCGCCGTTCTCTCCCATGCCTACAATGCATTCCCTCAATACATCCACCTTATAAGTCCCTTTCATCAGCTGTATTCAGCTACTTTATATATATTTCTGTTTTTCATTTGGTGTTTATGTTATGTATGTATGTATCTATACATATCTATGTGTGTACATATATGTATGTGTATGCATACATGCACACATACATAATAGTGTCTCCCCTTAGAATATAAGATCCCAATGAATGGGGATTATTTCATTCATTATATTTGAATCCCCAGAAATTAGTGCAGTGCCAAACACACAGCAGGTACTTTTTAAATACTTGATTGATTGATTGATTGATTGATTGATTGATTGATTGATTGATTGGTGGAGCCCTGCCTTTGGTCCTGTGATCCTCAAGTTTGAGATCATCTAATTAGGAGTGCCTTGCACATAGCAGGGGTCGAATGGATATTTGCTGAACGGATGGATGGATGGATGGATAGATGCTCTGTGTTTCTGGTTCCTTTCATTAATATAAACAACAGAAAGTTTCTTTGATTTGTAAAAGTGGGAACCCTTCAGAGGAATGATTGACTCTGGCTGGAAAAGTCATGAGTCATCTTAGCCAAAGGTGGGGCCCTGCATGACTATTAGGCCCCCAAACAAGAATAACAGAAGTTAGAGACCTCTTCACAGTTTCCAGTCTCCTCTCTTCACTTTGACTTGGACCTGACACTGAACCTCACCACAAATGTTTTTAAGGGAAAAAAGCCCACCCAACTGAAAAGGCTGTGGTCAGCCTGCAGTGCTCACAGACCCTTCTTGCCTATCAGAGAGGTTTAAATTGGATCCAGATGGCCTGGAATTAGTGTGAGGCTGGATGCTGAAGGTAGAGACCCTGCAGACCTGGGCTGCATAGGTGATGAAAGACGGGGATGGACAGAAGCACAGGTGGAGACATGCACAGTTTCCATCTTGTCAATCCACCGTTGAAGGCATGAGTTTGGGACTGTGGGGGGACTGTGAGTTTCAAAAGGAACTACTGCAAAGATAAATAGAGACAATGTTTTGGCAACTTGTGTGTGGGTGTTTCTTGAGTCACATCCACTGTGAGTGGACCCAGTATGTCCAGCATGGTTACATTCTCGTCTGTTAGCAATTTGATCCATTATCATTTATTCAGTTTCTCTCATGGGCCCTGACTGTGATTGATGCTGGAGATACCAAGACAAAAATCAGAAAATGCTCGACCTCAGAGAGCTAACATTCTTTTATTTTATTTTTTTTTTTTTTAGTGAGGCAATCGGGGTTAAGTGACTTGCCCAGGGTCACACAGCTAGTAAGTGTTAAGTGTCTGAGGCCGGATTTGAACTCAGGTACTCCTGACTCCAAGGCCAGTGCTCTATCCACTGCGCCATCTAGCTGCCCCAGAGAGCTAACATTCTGCCGGAGAAGCAGCAAGTAGACCAGTTTGGCAGGCTCTCTGGTGTGCCTGGTGGGGACAGAGGGAAGAGAGAGGAGAGGGACAGGAGTAAGATGAAATCAACCTGGAAAACTGATCAGAGCAAGAACGGGAGGCGTTAAATAATCCAGAGGCAATAGGGAGCAAACAAAGGAATAATATGGTCCTAAGTTTGTTGTTTGTGAATTTTTCTTAAGTTACATCCTTTGTCTCCAACATAGATATATTTTTATTGATAGCAGGAGAAGAAGCCAAAAGCCAGAGCTTGTGAGATGAATGTCCGCGTGATTAAAATCTTGCCATGCCTGGCAGTTCAGTAATTTGTGGTCAAGAAAACATCAGGGAGGGGAACTCCCAGTATGGGAAATCTCTACAAAGGAAGATTGGCAACTCATCAGTTGTAGAGTTTTAGAGAATTGTCTGGGAGGCCTCTGAGATTGAGACAAGCTTATGGATTCATATGTCTAAAATCCCCCCACAAAACCCTGCTTCAACGGGCCCTGGATTCAGGAGGACCTGAGTTCAAATCCAGAACTAGTTGTGTTAATCTGCGCAAGCCACTTAACCCTCATTGCCCCACCAAAAAAAAAAACCTGCTTCAAACTACAAGGTATTCCATGGTTAAGTTTAGTGACCCCATTGAGAAGGTAGAGAGAATTACCTCAGAGCTGGTAAATAATCACCACTAGGACCTGGATAGGAGAGCATATCAAATGAGGAGGTGTCTGAATGAAGGGGGAAGGTTCTAGAAGTGGTAGAGGCATGTAAGAAGTTGTCTATCCCCCTTCCTGACCTAATATTAGTGTTAGGAGTCTGAGTATGGTTCTAGAGAAGGTGACCGAGAATTCAATGGTTTCAAAAGAGAACCAATTTTATGTGACCGAGAGGAGATGGAAGAAATGTGAGAGGAAGAGTCAGATGTTTTTAGTCAAAAACAGGAGGGAGAGTCTATGGGGCCCAAGGGCAGGATAGGTGCTCGGCAAGTCTGCCAAGTGGAATAGCAGATAAAACATTGGACTTAGAATCAGGAAGACCTGAGGCCAAATCTGTCTCAGATTCTTACTAACTCTGTGACCCTAGACAAGTTCTTTAATCTCTTTCTCGGCCTCATTTTACTCAATTGTAAAGTGGAGATAAAAATAGCCCCAATATTACAGGGGTATTGTTTGGATTAAATGAGATAATATATGTAAAGTGCTTTGCACTTTAAGTGCTATTAAAATAGCACTTCTAGCATTTTGCATGAAAGTGCTATTAAAATTAGCTATGTTATTGTTGTTGTCTGAATGGGACAAAGGTACAAAGGAGTGAGGAGTGGGGGCCAGAAAGGGGCACTTTGGTCCAGGCAGCCTACAGTCCAGAATCACAAGGACACTAAGTTGAGCTAGAGAACAAGAGATGGTCAGGCCCTTTCCAGTAGCAATGCTGGGGTTGGTTTGATTATTATTCTCTGCGATGGGGTGGGAGGAATGCAGTATACACAGCCACAGGCAGATGGCATGTTGCCCATGCTGGCTAGGCCCTTGTGTCCTACTGGGACGACAGTATAGAAAGAAGCTTATTTGAAGATCAGCTACATATAGAAGGTTGAGACAACTTATTCTCCAATCATCAGCCAAGGAAACTGCTTTAGGGTGAGTTTCAGAGCACACTGAATTATGCAGCTAGGGAACCAGTGGATAGAATGATAAGCTTGGGGTCAGAAAGACCTGAGTTCAAATCCTGTCTCAGATACTTTTTTTGTGAGGCAATTGGGGCTAAGTGACTTGCCTAGGGTCACACAGCTAGTAAGTGTTAAGTGTCTGAGGTCAGATTTGAACTCAGGTCCTCCTGACTCCAAGGCTGGTGCTCTATCCACTGCGCCACCTAGCTGCCCCCTCAGATACTTGTGTGTGTGTGTGTGTGTGTGTGTGTGTGTGTGTGTGTGTGTGTGTGTGAGGCAATTGGGGTTAAGCGACTTGCCCAGGTTCACACAGCTAGCTGCCCCCCCCCCATACTTTTTGAAGGAAATTGCTTCGGGGCAGCTAGATGGCGCAGTGGTTAAAGCACTGGCCTTGGATTCAGGAGTACCTGAGTTCAAATCTGGCCTCAGACATTTGACACTTACTAGCTGTGTGACCCTGGGCAAGTCACTTAACCCCCATTGCCTAAAACAAAACAAAACAAAAACAAAAAAGGAAATCACTTCACCTCTCTAAAACTCACTTTCCTCATCCTTAAAATGAGAAGGTTGGACTTGATGACCCCTATGATCTTATGAACTCCTCCAGGGTAGGGGCTGGCAGGTTCTTTGGTGGCCCAAGAAGAAAGAGGGCTAAGAAAAAGCCATTGGATTTAACAATCTGGTCATTGGAAACATTGGAGAAAGGGCTAGGGACAGAAAAATAATGCAAAAGGCTGAGGGATGAATGGGAAGGACACAAACAAAAGGAATATTCAATGTTGTTTCTGGAAGTTTGGCTAAGAAAAAGAGGTGAGATAGGAAAACAACTTGAGATGATGTTGAGATGAACTGAAGGGTTTTTTAAGTATGTAGGGGATCCAGGCATGTTTGGAGGCAGGAGGAAAAGAGCCAGCAGACAGGGGAAAATTGAAGGTTAGTGAGAAAAGGAGAATGATAGTGTGAACAATCTACTAAAAAAGATAGGGCAGGGTGGGGTTCAAGGACACAAGGAGAAAGAAGTATCTTCATCAGAGACCAGAACAAAGAGGATGAAAAGGGAAGGAGGTGGAGGCGATGAATAATGGAGAATAGGAAACATCAAATTACATCTATTTCCTTGACAAAGTAGGATATTGGGTTCTCTGCTGAGAGGGAATTGATGATGTAGGTGCTTTAAGGAGGGAAGAAAAGTTTTAGGGCAACCTTTGTGAGATATATAACAGTCAATGAGATTAAGAAGAGGGTTCTAGGGGGCAGCTAGGTGGTGCAGTGGATAAAGCACTGGCCCTGGATTCAGGAGGACCTGAGTTCAAATCTGGCCTCAGACACGTAACACTTACTAGCTGTGTGACCCTGGACAAGTCACTTAACCCTCATTGCCCCACCCACCCCCAAAAGAGGATTCTAAATTGTCAATGAAAATCAAGTTGAAATTAAATAACATACCTCTGGAATGGGCAGTTGACACAATTAAGTGACTTCTACAAGTGGTGTTCAGTAACACAGGAATAGAAGGAGAAGAGAGCATAAAGTTGACTGGTCAACTACTGGGTTAATATTGGAAAGGGAGTAAAGTTTGGGCAGAGCAGGGGTAATGACAGGAGAACGGGGGTATGTGATCAAATGTCATAAGAATGAATAAAAAGTTTAAGATTGAAGACCAGTAGGTTGTAGTCAGAAGAAAAACTTAAACCTTCTGGATATTGGAGTTCCAACTGTTATGGGTGAGGAAGAGATGAAGAGTGAATGCCCCATGCATGACTGGTAGAGTGAAAGAGCACATCATGGAGTTAAGAAGGTTGATAAACTGGGAGGCCAGACTGGGAGTGGGGAGATGAAGGAGAATGGGGGCAATAATATGTATTCATCACCATATGATTTAGGGAAATAGGGACCCAGAAAACCAAGAGTCAGTTTCTGGCAGTTCTTCAACTGGAAATCATAAGCAACTCTTAGCACTGATGTTGGCTTTCTCGTTGTCAACCACATCGCAATTTCCATCCTCCTAAAACGTTGGCAGACCAAATAGGTCATTGGCAACATTCAGTAGTACCATTTCAGGAGAGTTGGCAGGAGGAAAACCACATGGCAGGGGATTGAGGAGAAGGTGAATGATGGAGAAGTAGAGGTCATTGACCTTAAAAAATGATCTAAAAGCAGAAAATATTGGGGTCTGAGACTTCTGTGTGGGGACTGTTGCTGATCCTCAGCAATTTTCTCTGTTCCGACATTCTCTTTCTGTCCTCCTCACCCCTATTCCTAAGTATGCCCCATCCCCCAAAGCCCTGTGGACTGATAGGCTTGTTAATCTGATTCGTGTTTGACAAGTTAGAGAATAGTGTTCAGAGAAAAACAAGCAGAACAGTGAAGAATCTTGAGTTCACGTCACACCAGAAACCAAGGATGCTTAGCCTGGAAAAGAGATCTCAGGTTATCAGGCTGGTCCGTCTTTCCAGTGTTTGAGGAGCTGTAACCAGCAATGGGGATTATTAGCCTTGGTCTGCATGGTCTTGGAGGGCAGAATGGGGAGTAACAGATGGAAGCCACCAAAAGATAAATTTAGGCTTGAGATCAGGAAAAAATTCTAACAGTTAGAGGTGTCCCAAAGTGGATGGGGCTGCCTTTTGGAGGTGGCAGGATGCCCCTTACTGGAGGACTTCAAACACAGGCTGAATGGTCATTTGTTCAATGTATTGTAGAGAGCATGAGTTGGAATAGATGGGAGTGAGGCCCCTGTCAGACCTAAAATTCTGTAATTAATGAATTGGGCCTATGGACTCATTAATAATTGAAAAATTATTTAACATGCCAGCAATGGTAAGAACTTTAGACACCATGACAGAGCTGTGTGGAAGATGTTTATAAGTAGGGGAACTTTTGAGCAGTCCTCAAATCATACCACATGGGTTTGATTTACTCCACCTACACATAGTCTGTCATTAACCACAGATATGAAATAAAGAAGAATGAAAATATTGGGAGTTTCATTTTCAAGCTCTATGGTCTAAGAGTAGAACTATATTTATCAGCCACACCTTACAGACCTTAATGAGCTTTTGAAAAGATTCCCAGAAAGAGATGGGGTATTCATCAGACCTTTCCATTGACTGGCTTTCTATGTTGAAGGAAAATTACTTCCAGATGGTATGTGGCTTTCTAGACAGAATTCTCTACCCCCGCCCCGTTTCCTCCTTTCTTTCAGCATAATTGCCATTTCACTAAACAATGTAATCAGTAATAAAAAACAAGCAAACAAATGAGCAAGGAGGCAACTAATTCATGATTCCACACTTTGGTATAATGTACTTCTCTTCGCCCATCACAGGCAACCTGGTCTTCTGTTTCTTTTCTGGTCTCTGGGGTCTTTCTGTCTTACTCCTCATAGTTGAGTCTCAGCAGGGAGAGATCAATTCTTGCATTAACCTGACACAAACATGGGGACCTGGATCAGCGTTCTTCTTAAAAAGAAGGTAACTTGAGATGTGTATTTCAAACCTCTCATTCTAAATATAAGAAAATGCAAGATCGAATGTAGCAGACAAGCTAAATAACAATCATATTTTTCTTTGTTTTCTCTTTCCCGTCCTTTTGCATAGGGGAGAGAAGACTCCATTGCCCATAAGCTTCTGAGATCAAATAACAGGCAATCCATGGAAAGGATCAATGGCTCACATTCCCAGGAGGTTAGGATGCTATGCAGTGCTTGTGGATTGATAGAAGAGAAATAGGCTCCTGGGAAGACAGAGCGATCCAAAGGGGGTGAAATTTAGAGAAATGATACCGTCAAAGAACTGTGTATTATATGAAACAAGGGTTTTGACCATAGGATCAGCAGCAGCAGAACATTCTTGAGGCAAACAGAGCAGGAAGGGCTCACACCCTGGTTGCTGCAAAGCTTCAAAGACCAGCTGGTGATGCAAGCAGATCTACCAAGCCCGACTTCACTGGACCACTGGTCTCCTTAATGTTGCTCACAAGTGATGCTCCATCTACTAACTCCCAACATTTTCACTGGCTGTCCCTGATGCCCAGAACTCTTTCCCTCTCTGTTTCTGCTTCCTAGCATTCCTGGCTTCCTTAAGGTCTCACATAAAGTCTACCTTCTTCCTCAATCTTACTGCCTTCCCTCTGAGATGATCTCCAGCCTTTGATATGGCCATCTGTCCAATTAGTCATGCACCAATCAAGTGCTTCAGAAATAGTTTGGCACGGTAAGACTGAGGTTCCAATCCAGCTTCAGATGTCAACTGACTTTATGATTCCAAGCAAGCCATCCACCTTGCTAATCCTCAGTTTCTTCATCTGTAAAATGTAGGTGATAGCAGCTACTATCCCACAATATTGGTATGAGAATCAAACGAGACAGCACGTCAAGCACTTTGCAGACCTTAAAGCACCATATAAACCTCTCCTATCACCATGATTAATAAAATGAATATTGCTTAGAAGAAGTTCCAATGGCACATCATTGGTGGGGGTGGCCCCCTGGATTTCAGTGTGCAGCATGGCATTCCAGAAGTGAGTGCAGGTTTCAGAAAGAGAAACCATCCCCTCCTGGCCCAGCAGATCTAGAAACATGAAGGAGCTGAGAAGCAGAGAGGTCATCTAGTCTAAACCTAACCTGAACCAGAGTCTCCTCTACAATTCACCTGAAAAGGGCTTGCCTGACCTCTTCTTGAAGAGCACCCACGTAGGGGAGCCCACCAGCTCCTGGGCAACTCCATTCCTCTTGGAGACAGCTCAACTTGGGAGCAAGCTTGTCCTGAATGAGCCTGAATCGGCCCTGCTGTGACCTGTCATTTTCTCCCCTGGCACCAAATAAAACACGTCTCTTTCAGATAAAAGCCATTCAGATGTTTGGAGGCACTTAACACGTCTTCCTGAATCTTCTCTTCTCCAGGCTAAACATTCAGAGTTTTGTCAAATTATCTCCATGTCCATGATTTCCTGATTCCTGCCTCCACTCCCCAACTACTGGCACCTCTCCCCCCTCCCTTCCCCATTATCACGCATTTATTCTGGACGTTGCTATGGTAGTCTGATGTAGCCATCTCACCATTTCACGGAACGTGCTCAGAGTGGCCATTCCTGGTTCCAGATGATCATATGATAGTTTGAGGGGGCCAGCTTCCCCCTGCATGTGACTCAGGACTAAGGACATGACAAAGAGATGACAAAGAGCCCCCATATTGGCTCCTGAGCTGATGACTCAGTGGATGTTCAAAAGGGATCAACATTTTGCTACTACTTTCTTCTCTAGTTATTTCCATCTGTTTTCCAAATTAGATGGGGGCAAGGGATAATTGATTGCTCCTATCTCCCACTCATCTTCCACGAGGCTGGGAAAGGATCCTGGCATGGGCAAGTTTTTACCTGTACTCCCTCTTGACTACCTTTAACTCTTTTGTATTGGTTCTTTCCTGATCCTCGGTGAACCTTGAGATGGACAAGCCCAGGTTTGGAAGTAATACTGTGAATTCAAATGGTCAGGAGTCCTTGGGTCCTATAAGATTGGAGTTCTCTGGTGGTAGGAGAAACATCTGTTTAATAGAGGCCAACCATCAACAACATTAGAACTGTCCTAAGCCTTGCCATCGTACCAACAGAGTTGTAAGGACAGTGCCAAGCTGAGGTGAAAGGTAACGTTTCTGATTAGCAGTCTTTCACAGCAGATTATAACCTTTCATAAAAGTTAAGTTACCAAATCCTATTAATTGATTGAGTCTTGTTGATGTGCACTGTGAGTCTTTATTGTCTTTCATTTTGTGTATGTGTAGCAATAATTTACCTTTCCCATATCTGATTAATATTGTGTATGAATACCTCTTTCACTTTTCACTTTGGGGAGACCTATACATGAGTCACAATCAAACTTACTATTATTTAAATTGTCTCTGGAGCCTGGATGAGGGACTTAAGCCAAGGAATGAAAAAAGGGAAACTACTTGCCCCTTAGTTAGAAGCAGTCTCTCCCTGCCCCACTATAAACACATCCAAGATTAAACCAAGTCTAAACTGAATACCTGGCTAAAGTAGAGGAAATGGGGAGCGGCTGGGTGGTGCAGTGGATAAAATGCTGGCCCCGGATTCAGGAGGACCTGAATTCAAATCCAGCCTCAGATACTTGACACTTACTAGCTGTGTGACCCTAGGCAAGTCACTTAATCCTCATTGCCTGCAAAAAAAAAAAAAAAGTGACTAAAGTATAGGAAATGATGTTGTATCTCAGCTCTCATGGGTCCAGTCTCAGGACCCTCAAGTTATTTATGCATAGTTTGTCTCCTATGAAAGAATATAAACTCCTTGAGGAGAGGGCTTGTTTCACTGTCATCTTTGTATCCCCGTTACCCAGCGCAGTGCCTGCACCTTCACAAATACTTATTGATTTATTGATTGGTTCATTGATCCTTCACCAGGTCATCTTCTGAAAAAGTCCCAGCTTCCCTATTTCCCCCCAAGATTCCCCATGGAATTCTAATCATTACTCCCTTTTCCAGTCATTCCCAGGGCAGGGAGAGGTGGAGAAGGAATTCCCACACCAACGGCTCTCTTTCCCCAGCCTAGCAGTGCCCACATCTTCTGACTAAAGGGATCAGATGCCTTTGAGGAATTTCTTCCAGATATAAAATCCACAGATGTTATGGTAATTCTTCACGGGAAGCCAACTCCCAAAAGATGGTGACCAGCCTCTGAGTCGGTTCCTTTGGAAGAGTCATACCAAATATATTCCATAATGAAAAATAATCTCTGGACATAAATAACCACTCTTGAATGGCTCCCTTTCCAGAAATCACCTCACTTTGCTTCTCAGACTGTTTAGGATGCTCTGTTTATCGGTTTCCAAGATATTAAACATGTAGGGTGATCTATGCGATCTTTTTGCTAATTATAATTAAACTAGCTTTTTGGTGATTGATGGTAAGTAACCCTTGCTACATCCAGTGGCAATATTGCTAAGTGGTTAGAAAGTGAAAACCAGAGTCGGAGTCCTGCCTGACCCAAGCGGGTTATTTAATTTGGGTAAGCTTGGGCAATTCACAACTTTTCTCAGTGGTCTAGCCAACTCTCTCCAACTACAAGTTGGAGAGGAGGTGCTAACCTGCATTAGTAGAAAGAGTTTCCTCACCTAGAAGTTTCCTACACCAATGAAGTCAGGAATTTACTTCTTAATCTGCTTTTTGCATCCTTTTAGCAGAGATTTTTCTGTAGAATCATGGAAACCAGGCCAGGTTTAGGGAACAAACCTCCAAATTGTGTGTGTGGGGTCACTAAAGAAATGGATTATTTTTAAAATAAAAGTAAAAGGGGCGGCTAGGTGGTGCAGTGGATAGAGCACTGGCCCTGGATTCAGGAGGATCTGAGTTCAAATCTGGCCTCAGGCACTTAATACTTACTGGCTGTGTGATCCTGGGCAAGTCACTTAACCCCAATTGCCTCACAAAAAACAAACAAAAATAAAATAAAATAAAAGTAAAAAATGAATACTGTGTAATTATAATGTACACCCTTTCCATGGCGGGGCGGGGGCGGGGGTGGTGGTGGTGGGAGAAGGGGCTACAGGTGTGGGACACTGCCAGGCTCAGTTGATGCGTTGTTTATTTCTGCTGAACTGTTTGTGTTTTTTTTTTTGTCTGCCTTTTTATTGTTTGTTATAAGGAATGACTCCACATAGGGGAAGTGTCTGGAAATGAAGGTGATGGGAAGACAAAGATGGGAATAACTTGTTGTACTATAGGCTCTTTTTTCCTAAGGAATTGCTCCATCTAATGGATTTGGAGGCTTCTTCCCGTGTTAAATGGAAATAACTATACGTTCATTTCTTCTGGAAGTCACGAGCGCCATTTTGAATGTGTCAGACAAGAATGGGAGAAAATGGTCATTTACTTTTATGGGAGGTTGGTGACTGACTCAGCTTGGTGTTTAGACTTGGGCAGATGGAGTGTTTACTGTATTTAGAAATGGTGTTTTCTTTTTTCTTTTACATACAGAACCACCCATCAGATCAAGAGCATTGGAAAGCATTAAGCTAAAAAGCCTGGGAACTCACGCCATCAAATTTCTTTCCAAACTTCACATGAAACAACCCCCAAAGTTCTCGAGATAGGCAGGACAGGTGATGCCTGGGTATATTTCTACCTTCCGCTGGGCTACTCATTGAACACGTCCTTAAGAAGTCCACGTTTAAAAATCCAAAGGATCAGAGCTAGAAGGGACGTCAGGGACCAACAATTCCAAACCTCTCATCTCATAGATGAGGATTTTGAAGGATGAAGAAATTACATGACTTTTCCCAAATCGTGCAGAACTGGACAATAAGCAGGAGAAAGTAAAGTTATCCCAACTTTAGAAGTGGGAAAGCTGAGTCATCAAGTGCTGAAGAAGCCAGCATTACACTGAGGTGAGGCATCGGAAGGTGCCCTTCTCTAGAGTCCCAATTATTTGGTGTCATATAAGCTGCTCATAAAGAGTGAAAGGAACAATGGGCAGGATGCACTCTGATCCCTGGGATATGTTAGAAGAAAAGAAGGAAGGAAAGAAACAAGCATTTATGAAGCACCCGATATGTGCCAGGCACCACACTAACCACTTGACACGTTATCTCATTAGATCCTCACAAAAACCCTGGGAGGGAGGTGCTGTTATCCCCATTTGACAAATGAGGAAGTTGAGGCAAACAGGGTAAGTGACTTTCCCAGGGTCACTCGGGTCTTCCTGATTTTAAGCCTAGTGCTTTGTGTGCTGTGGCATCCCCTAGCTGCCTGGAAAACATGTTCTAGAACCTGCAACCCGACAGTGGTACCAGGCTGGGTCACTTGGGGATAAAAGCCACTATCCATTCTGTTAACTTAAGCAGCAAACAACCAGTTGATGGCTATCGTAGGAAATCACTCCCTACTTTCCCACCCAGCTGCATGAGCTTTGGTTTTACTGTCTGTTAGTAAGACATTAAAATGCCATCCCCTTTGAAGTTAATTTCTCATGTTTATACTTACAGCTCAAGGTCAGAAGAGGAAAAGCCTGGAATGCACACAGAGGCATGCAAAGGCCTGCAATGTGGTTCAGTTCCACACTCCAGAGTCCTATGGTCACCTCGCCTCCATCGCAGATGGTTCCCAGCTTGCTCTCACTCATGCTCTCACATGGATATGGGGGATGCGGCTTGTAAAGTTCTCAAGGAAGGGTGGGGCCTTTAACTGGGTGGGGAGGGGAAGTCGATCAAGAGGAAGACAAGCATCTGGGCATTATCTCCCAATAATGCCTCACTTTGCCATCTGGGGAATGCCAGTAAAGCTCACACACAAGGATTCCAAGCATCCAGACCAACCATGTCCTTGGTGCTTCAAAGGCTCAGCATAGTTACTGTTAACCCAATCCTGGATGAATGTGATGTCCCAGGCCCTTCCAGCAGTCTAAGACCATAAGTTCTCACATGTTTTTTCTGCTCTCTTATAGTCAGGCTCTTACCAGCCATCATAGTTAACTGTCTCTCAGAATGACGGTTAAACTCTCAGTCCCATCAAAGACTTCTCAAAGAATGTCAACTTAACAATACCCTGCCAACATTCCATTGGCTCTTAATGCTGCAGTAAAAGTATTTCAAGGCCCTGATTAGAGCTTCATGGACCAGAGCAGGCGATGAACCTCGTTCTCTCTTGCTGTTAAGTCCCCATTTTTTCCACTGTGGCCCAGGGCTTCCTCAGGGGATGACTACCTCTAGACCTTCTTCTTCCACATTTCCTTTCCCCCACACTGCCCCAGTCTGGAGGCAATTCAGCCAAGCTACTACAGATGGCTCCCACTTTTGCCAAGTCTGGGGACTAGCCATCCGCTTATAGGTGACCAGAGGGTCCACGGTGATGATGTTCTAGGAAGATGCCATAGGTGACTAGACTAGCTTTAGGAGAATCCCTTCTTTCTCCCCCCCCCCCCAACTACCAGAGAACATTCTTCACCAACAAGAGGCAAGTGTAGACAACTCTTTATTTGACTTTCCATTCCTCAGGGTTGCCAGCACCCCAGCTGTGCCAGCTCACACAGACCAATTAGCCTCCTGAGTCTTGCAGCTGGCTCTCTCCCATCTTGAGATAGTTTAGTTACTAAATTAAATACTTCAGACAATTTCTTTTGTTCTCCACCCAATTCTCCTTTTGTCTCAAAAATCCCACTGGGGCCATATCTGTAGTTTCTGGTTTGGAGAATGAGATAGCAAAAACTGAATTTGAGCTAAATGTTTATTTCAATTATTTTAGCAGGATGTTCATGCTGAGACCACTGACTTATTAATAAGATAAATCCACCCAAGTGGCCAGGCCTCGGAGGACCAGAGAATTCACCCTGCCTAAGCTGGGTTGGACCCGATGGTGATACTGCCCGCAGAATTCCCCCCACACAAACTGAGGCTTGCCTAAGACTGTCCACAAAAACTGAAACTTGAGGGGAAAGTTATGGTGCTACTCCTGGGAAATGTGAAGACACCCTGAACATTCACTCTTTTTTTCTATTTCTGTATTAGTCATGTTGTGAAAGAAGAATCAGAACAAAAGGAAAACACCTCAAAAAAGAAAAAAACAGTAGAAAAGGTAGAAACAGCATGGTTCAAGCTGTATCTATATTCTGCAGTTCTTTTTTCTGTATGTGGAGCATTTTCCATCATGAGTCCTTTGGAATTATCTTGAACCATTGTTTTGCTGAGAAGAGTTAAGTCTATCACAACTGATCATCACACAATGTTGTTGATACTGTGTACAATGCTCTCCTGGTTCTGCTCATCTCACTCAGCATCAGTTCATGTAGGTCCTTCCAGGTTTCTCTGAAATCTGCCTGCTCATCATTTCTTAAAGCACAATAGCATTCCATTACATTCATATACCACTCCACCAAAAAAAAAATTCATATACCACAACTTGTTTAGCCATTTCCCAATTGATGGGGAATTTCCAATTCTTTGCCACCACAAAAGAGCAGCTATACATATTTTTGTACATGTAGGTCCTTTTCCCTTTTTATGATCTCTTTGGGATAAAGACCTAATAGTGGTATTGCTGGGTCAAAGGGTAGCACATTCACTCTTAAGTTGGAATTCTGTTGCTATGATGATTGAAGTGAACCCTCACCCAGGGAGGGATTCTTCAGGTTTGTGCATCCCTGGTCCTTTGCTTTGAAAGCACTTTCTCATCTGATTATTCCAGGCACCTCATAGCCAAGGAGCCAATGCTGACCACATCCAGCTGCTGCTTTATGAAGTCTGACATCTCTCTTTTTCAAAAGCAAGTGTCCTGTTCTTTGTCTTCCTCCCTTTCCTTCTTCATTCTTTTATTTCTCTGTCCTCCCTCTCTTTTATCTTTTTCTCTTTCCTTCCTCCTTTATTCTGTTTCTCTGACTCTGTCTTTGTTTCTATTTCTGTGTGTTACTCTGTGTCCTGTGTTTATCTGTCTCTGTCTCTCTGTGTCTGTCTTTGTCTATCTCAGTCTCCTCTGTCTCTTTGTCTCTATCTCTCTTCTTTCTGTCTCTCTGTCTCTGTCTCTCTGTGTGTGTCTCTCTCCCCCTTCCTCCCTCCCTCCTTTCTAGATTTATTCTGGTGCACTGGCTAGTTTCACTCTTTTTTCTTATAAAGTTGCTAGAAAAACCTTGAGAGGTTATAGATTTTTGACCCCTTGTTCTTGCTTATTCCTATAATTTAAAAAAATTTCAATTAATAAGTATTTCATTTCTCTCCTCCCAACTTCCCTTTATACTGAGGAAGGGTGGGGGGAGGGGGGAGAAAACCCTTGAAACAAATATGCACAGTCAAGCCAAAGTAATCATTTATGATTTTTTTTTTTTTTGGTGAGGCAGTTGAGGTTAAGTGACTTGCCCAGAGTCACACAGCTAGTAAGTGTTAAGTGTCTAAGACCGGATTTGAACTCAGGTCCTCCTGAATCTAGGGCCAGTGCTCTATCCACTGTGCCACCTAGCTGCCCCTATCATTTATGATTTAACAGGAAATCCATTTGGGGATAAATTCCCCAGAAAGCTCATTCCACAACTACATATCAAATACGGTTTTATATTCTCTGAAATAGTTGCTAAACTTCAATCTGGTAAATGCAAGGACCTATTCTGGGGGAGGGTAGATAACAGTAATGCAGTGTGGTCATATAATACTCCAGACAGAATATCACCCCAGTGATAGCCAGCTGCTGCAAAAAAGGTCAACATTCATTCATTCAAGTATTTAAGAAGCCACTATCAGTTGCAGAGAAACATCCCTGAGCAGCCACATCATCCCCTCTGGGCACAGAAGCCACTATGTAGGTTCCATCCCACCCTAGACTCTAGAACATATATGAACCCTGTGGCCCATAGACATAGCAATAAGCTGTTGGTCTGGTTCTGATAATTATGATGACCTCCTGCCTTGTTTACTAGTCACTGAGAGCCCACTATGTATCACAAACCCAGGAACAGGTCCCTGCCATGGCTTTCTACCTGGGAATAGAATCCTGCTTTGCCCTCTTTCTTTGCCTCACTACAAACTAAAGCCATGTCTAGCCCAAATTTGCTATCTTCTGTAACACACAGCCTAGTAATCTGCACATAGTAGATGTTTAATAAATATTTTTACATTGATAAATAAACCAAACCTGTTCAGACATGCTCTCACTCTACATGATCAACTTTTCCCTTCCCATATCCTGGGACCAAGAGCCGAATCCTAACCCAGAGAGAAGGAATGACTTTCCCCAGCTCCCAGAAGTACTTAGGAATATAACCTAGGTTCTCTGCCTCAAAATTCGTGGCTCCATCCACCTCCTTACTCCTCTAAAATTTCCATTTTCAACTCAACAAAGAGATTAAAATGTCACCTGTGCCCTTGAACCCTTGAGTTTCCCACCCAGAATTCCAACTCTTAGAGGTCTATTCCAGGTGTCATGTCTTTTAATATGAGTTTGATGAATGTTGGATAGCTCAGAATCATGAGATCTTGGAGCTGGAAGGCACTTCAGAGGACATACTGGCCAACCCAAACATCGTATGTAATCCTCCCTACAATATCCATAACATACAGTCCTCCAGACTTTGCTTGAAGACCAAGGCAACCCATTCCTCTTTTGGGTAGTTCTAATTATGAGGAATTTTTTCCTCACATCAAGCCTAAATCAGCTCCACCCCACCCACTGCTCCCAGTTCTGTTCTTGGTGAGGCAGAATAAGTCTACTCCTTCTTCCATGCACCAGTCCATCAAGTACTTTAAAAAACACTTAAATACTTACCGTGTCATCCCTAAGCTTTCTCCTCTCCAGTATAAACACCCCCTATTCCTTTAACAAATCCTCATGGAGCATGGCAATGAATCATTTCACCACCCTAGCTACTTTCTAGTTTGTCACCCTGCTTCCCGAAAACTGGCAGAACCTGAGATGACCACAGAATGGTTTCAATGACTTTTGGATTGTGTTTTATATTGAGGGCTTGACTAGTGAACACAAATGAGTAAAAAATCCCATGTTGCTTCTATTCATAAAAAATAAACATCAATAAACCCCACACAACCTTTGTAGAGAAGGTTTGATTGGTGGTAGTCAATAGCATCTACCACCTGGCAGGCATTGTGTTAAGTGCTGAGGATACACAAAAGGCAAAAACACCACCCCTCCTCTCAAGGGTCTCCCATTCAAATGGAAGAAACAACATGCAAGTGTGTGTGTGGGGGGGTACACATACAAGATATAGATAGAGTGGGTGGAAGGTAATCACTGAAGGGGAGGCTCTAGCACCTGGGGGTAACTGAGAAAGGCATTTTAGAAAAAGTGGGGTTTGAACTGAGTCTTATTCGAAGGCCAAGGAAGCCAAATGTGAGATAAGAGAGTCTTCCAGGCATGGAAGAACCCCCAAACATCTCCTGGGACTCCACCAAATCACAAAAGTCTTTGTTAGCAAGCAAGCACACAGACGGTGTATATGAAATATGCCACATTGGATAAAGAGTTTTCACTACACCTCTTCAGAGCAGCTAGTGAAGATCTAGACAGTCATCACCGAGTCTCCAGTGGATCTCTCGAATTTGGCTTGGGTGCCGCTACCCCTTCCTTTGATTCTGAACAGCTGGGGCTGTGTCGTGGCACTGAGACTCAGAAGGGGACTTCAAAGGAATGGAGCTCAGTGATTCCTGAGAGCACATCCCAGTTCTCTCCATGCTTACCTTCTTCAACTTCCTATCCCCTAACCCTTGGTCACTCAAACTCTCCAGGTTCCCATTTTTTCATCTGTAAAAAGTTGTTTGTTGTTGTTGTTTCCAACTCTTTGTGATTCCATTTGGGGTTTTCTTGGCAAAGATAATGGAGTGGTTTGCCATTTCCTTCTCCAGTTTATTTTACAGATGAGAAAACTGAGGCATACAGGGTTAAAAGACTTGCCCAGGGCCACACAGCTAGTGTCTGAGGCTACATTTGAACTTAGGAAGATGAGTTTTCCTGAGTTCAGGTGCAGGGCTCTGTGCCCTGCACCACCGAGATGCCCTGTAACAAGAAGGGTCTGGACTAAGTGATCTCTCAGGATGTTTATAGCTGCAAACGAGTGCTCCTCTAGTGCTATGAATGTATTTGGTGCATGGCAGTGGTCACTTTAACCACTCTGTGCCTCAGTTTCTTCATTTGTAAAATGGCCCACTACCTATCTAGATCTAAGGTGCTGATATCACAAGGATGTCTTTTACAGCACCGTTCAGAGTTGTTGCACTAGTAATTCTTTCTAAGGCTGAAGAAAAGGGAAGGCTATGGGATGGCTAGAAGGAACAATGGTGTGCTCAGGAGTGGGGAGGCAATCTGGGGACCCTGGCCAACTGCCAGAGGGGACAAAGGGCACTGAGGAAGCTCATAACATCCCTCCCTCCCAGCCACATCCAGAACATCCAAGAGAGGAGGAGAGAAGCAAAGAAGGTGGTCACCACTTGCCTCGGCACTGGATTAGAGAAATGCTCTGCCATTTGGAACACTACTGAGTGCTGCCCCAGCAGGGAAAGAGGAAGAGGAGGAGCTGCCTCCACTGCTTAAATTAGCCATGTGCCTGAAATAACTCCTTACGAATAATTGAAGAGGAAGCCCAGTAAGCCAGATGCTATGAAGGATGGGAATAGAAGTTTCTCTCTTGTTGGGAAACAAGTGGACTTTTGTCCAGATTCTCACATCTTGGCCTGCCCATTCTGGGCTGTGCTGAGGGTGCAGACGGTCAAAAATGAGAGCTCCAAGATCATTCGTAGTGACTTTTTACCAGTTATTTCCTAGCACCTTTCGCCAACTCTCTGCAAATGACAACCAGTTCAATGGTGTCATCTTTTAAAAAAAAAAAACATAACTTGCTTGTGCTTAGTCATTTGGTATGAGCTTTCCTCTTAAATTTTGGTCAGCTGGGGTGTGTGGGCTTTCCCAAAATCACTGAATCACAGGATTGTAGAGCTGGAAAAGATACCTCAGCAGCCATCTGTAATGGATCAGTAACTGGGTTCAAATCCTGCCTCAGATGATACCTAGATGACTCTGAGCAAGTCATTTAACCTCTCTGCCTCAGTTTCCTTGTCTCTTAAATGAGAAGATTGTCTTTGGTGGTCTCTAAGGTCCCTTCCAGATCTAAAACTAGGACTCTAAGGCCTATTCCAGTTGATTGCTGAAAGGAAGGCCCAATAAGTGACCGTCTAGCCTCTCCCTAAACACCTCTAGGGAGGGGAAGCTCCCTACCCTCTGAATCAGTCTATTTCTCTCTTTGATAGCTCTTATTGTTAAGATTTCTCCCCTGACATTAAGCTTTCATATGCCTTTACTCCACATTGCTCTTGATATTCCCTTCCAGGGCCAAATTGGAAAAAAATATAATCCCTATTGAGAGTCCTCCAGATCTCCCCGCCCCCCCCCTTCTCTTCCTTGAGATAAACATTCCCAGCTCTTTCAATTAAGCCTTATATGGCCTGGACTTTGGGCTCTTGACCATCCTAATTGTCCCCAAGGAGAGTAAAGAAGACCTGAGTTTGAATTCTGAGTTATGTTAGCACAGCTCCTTAACTATTTGAATGACCTTGAACAAATCTGCTTCTCTGTTGGTCTCAGTTTCCTCATCTGTAATATGAAGGATTGGACTTGCTGAGCTCTAAGATTCCTCCTCAGTTACGTGGTTTGATGACAACCTGATCATATTTTTTAATTGCTATTCTCCTTTGCTTCAGTCAATGACCTTTCAGACGCCGCTATAACACATTATTGTGTTGGACATAGAGATGCTTCTGCCAGGCTGTGGATTGGGAGGTCATCCAAGAAAAAGCCTTTCCCCATCCACATCAAATTTTCTCTTCTTTAAAACCTTCTTTCTTACAGAAATATAGTCGAACCCTATGATGGGAAGATGGTGGTGATACAAGGATAGAACTTGCTATAGAACACCCACCTCAGAAAACAGTAACAATACTTTCACCACAATACTTCAACATTATTAGTGCTATATTTAACTAGTGTTACAATTATATTTATTCTGTGCTATTCTTCTTAGTATTATTATCATTCTGAGGTGGGATTATGGTGGGACTGAACTTTACCACTGGGTTCTGCCCATTGAATTTATCCATCCCTCACAATGGGAGCCATCATCATATCCTCACCTTCCTAGCATCCCAGAGCTTGACTATCCTTTTTTAAGATTTCACCTTTTTACCAGCTGTTTGGAGAGAGCCATGGCTATGACTGTCATGACATCATCGCAATAATAGCTGAGATGAGTGCCAAAAAGATTCTCGATGGGCAACATCTGTATGATTCAACTGATGATATGTCAACAAAGAAGTGTCCATCAAATAGCTGTCAAGTAGGGCTGACAAATGGTTGTCAAGTAAATAAATATTTATGGAAATGGAGGAAGTTCCTATTAGGGGTACAAGATAAGGTCTTTGTTACCAGAAGTAACAGAAAGTTCATGCTTAAAAAGCCTAGACTTATTCATTGATGCAGATTTTATAAGGAATCTATGGATAGGGGCAGCTAGGTGGCGCAGTGGATAGAGCACCAGTCCTGGAGTCAGGAGTACCTGAGTTCAAATCTGGCCTCAGACACTTAACACTTACTAGCTGTGTGACCCTGGGCAAGTCACTTAACCCCAATTGCCTCACTAAAAAAAAAAAAAAGAATTTATGGAATATATAACTGTAGGGAGCAAAAATGTAGCACCTACTGAATACTGTGGTAAAAATTATTGGAGTTTTAGCTGACTCATTTGAGAGGGGCCACACCTGACCCATCCTGAAGTTATATATGATACTGAGGTCAAGAAGGAGAACTTTCCATAGGCAGTTTTGAAGGACCTCCCCTTTTGGGGGAGGGAGATTGAACGCTCTCTGAGTGGAGGAGAGCGACTTCTAGAACACTCTAGCACTCTCCCACTGGCTCCTCAGTCTTCTCGGCGATGCAGAGAAACGCAGATATCCCAGGTATGGTGAGGTTTGGGGTTTTTTGTTGTTGTTTTGGGGTTTTTTGGGTTTTTTGGTGTTTAAATTAAATTTAAATTTAAACATTAAAACATTAAAGCATTTCTATTTCTGAAGTTATTAAAGTTTCATACCGCGCCAAGATTTTTGGGACATGCTGCATGAACTCCAAAATATTCTTGATCATTCATTCAACAGAAAAACTAACCTAGAAGAAAAAGCTGTCCTCATAATATTTTCGACATAAAAACTAACATTTAGATGTTATGCTATATTAGCTATTTATATTATGTTGTGTTATATCATATATGTTATATTTTATTATGTTATGTTATGTTCTTAGGCTATGCTGTGTCATGTCCTATCAGATCATATTAGATTAGATATTAGCTATATAGCTGTTAGCTATAACATACAGCTGGTGACACAAAAGGTAGAGTCAGACACTTAGTAGCAGTGTGATCCTGGACAAGTCACTTAACCTCTGTTTCCTCAGTTTCCTCATCTACAAAATGGGGATAATAATAGCACATATCTCCCAGGGTCGTTGTGATGATCAAATTATTAAATTGTAAAGTGCTTAGCACAGTGCCTGGCACATCATAAGTACTACATAAATGTTAGTTATATTTATCATTATTTGTATAGGGTTTTAAGGTTTACAGATCTCTTAAAAGTATTATTTCATCTTATCCTTATAACAATCCTGAGATGTAGGTGCTATTCCTATCCCCATTTTCCACATGAGAAAACTGAGGCAGACAGAGTTTCAGTGACTTACCCAGGGCTACCCAGCAGTGAGTGTCAGACGAGTTGGTCATCCCAACTCCAGGTTCAGGAATCTATACCTATACCACTTGACTGATGAGGGGAAAAAATTCAGAACAGGGGTTTTCATGACTGTTACACTCTCAAATCCTCAAAAATCTGTGGAATGAAAAGCTTTCAGAATGTTGAGCTCTAGCAAAAGAAGTCAAAGCCATGTGGGAGCAGAGAGAAGTCTCTATTATCCTAGTCATCCTGTCGGCAATCCAGGATTGCCCCCCAAGATGCTCTCAGTGAGCCTGCAGAAGATGAGTCACACCCTCAAACTTTCATTCAATGACAACAGCCAGTTATTTTATCCAATTTCCCAATGCTATGGCAAACGTTAAGGGTCATGGAATAATAGTAGTATATTGGCATGTTCCAGGACCATGAGACATAAAGATTAACACAATGAAAAATAACAACAATTAGTAACAACAATAATGAGATAGTACAGTTCAGTGGAGAGAACATTCAACCCCTGGTAGCTAGGAGAACCAGGGAGGGCTTCTTGGAGGAGATGGCAATGGAAAAGAGCCTTGAAATTTAGGACTTGTGTGACCTTGAACCAATCTTTTGCCTTCTCTGGGCTTTGATTGTAAATAAGCTCATTTCCCTACTTGTAAATGAGGAGAAATAGCTAATAAATTCTGTCTTTCCACCTAAAATTTGGGGATTGTGGAAATGGCCTTTCCTCCATCCTTATTCTCCTTAACCTCTCTTTAGCCTTTGATCCGGTCCATCCCTTTCTTCCCCTTTATCCTCTCTTATTCCAGGTTTTCAGGACATACAACTCCCTGACCCTGGGTCTCCTCCCACCTCTCTGGCCACTCCTTCTCTGCCTCCCTTGTTGGACCCTCCTCCAGATCATGCCCCATAACCATAAGTGTCTCTTAGGTTCTGTTCTGGGGCCTATTCTGTTCTCCCCCTAGACTACTTCACTTGGTGATCTCATCAGCCCCCATGAATTTAATGACCATCTCTATACTGATGATTCTCAAATCTGCTTATCTAGCCCTAACCTCTCTATAGAGGGTAAGCCTGAGTTTGCAATAGCTGAAGGTTGCAGAGAAGCAGGTATAGGCTGAATACCAGGAAAAAGGCAGTGTGGCCCAGTGCAGAGAGCCCTGGCCCAGAGTCCAAGAGCTGGGTTCAGATCCTGACTTTCTCATTATCTATGTGATCTGAGCCCAGTCACTTAATTTCTCTGGTGCTTTGTTCCATCTATAAAAATCGAAAAGACAGAACTGGAGGGTGGGCTCACTGGCCTCTGGGTTCTTTCCAGCTTTAGATCTAGAATCCATAAAAAATCCATCTTGACAGAGAGAGCTGTCCAGAGGTGAGCTGGGATGTCTCCAGAGGTGTAGGCTGTGATTTCCTAGAGGTCTTCAAGCAGAGACGGGATGATCACTCTATAACAATAATAATGGCAGCAGCAGCCACAGCAGCTAACATTTACACAGCACCAGAACTATGATAGATGCTTTACAAGTATCATCTCATCTGATCCTCACAACAACCCTGGGAGGGAAGTACTATCATCATCACCCCCATTTTACAGAGGAGGAAACTGAGGCAAACAGAAACGAGCAGCTTGTCTGGGGTCATGCAGCTAGTGGTGGTGGTGGTGAGGCTGGCCTGGCACACGCTTCACTTCACCACCCAGCAGCTTTTCTTCTAGCATAAAGCCAATATTTCTACAGCACCTCAAGGATTCCAAAGGACTTATGTTGATCTTGTTTGAACCTCACAACAACAACCCACTGGGGGCAAGTACTACAGGGATTGCCATCCCTATTCTACAGATGATAAAAAGGAAGCTTAAAGGTGTGAGAACATGGTCATGCAACTACTAAGCATTGTAGGAGAGGTTTGAACTCAAGTCTCCCTCACATCAAGTTCAGAGCTACAGCCACTTTGCCAGAGTGTCTTATGTTGTGGAGGGGACTTTTGTTTGTCTAGGATTGGGTTGGCTTGGGTGGCCCCCTTCCAGGAGGCCCCTTCTGTGATTCAGTCAGTTTGTGGAAGCTATAAAATGGCTCCATCAGAGCCCATAAGTACAAAATAATCCTTAGTTTCACAGTAGTGCGATCTCAATCTCTCTCTCTCTCTCTCTCTCTCTCTCTCTCTCTCTCCCACTCTCCTCTCACTCATTGGAAACATCTGATTTCAATCACAACTACATTTCCTTATTCTCCAATCTCTGTCTGCAGATTGAATTTTTCTTTTCTGCCAAAAGGAAATAGTGTATCCCTTGGCCTCAGCCTGTAAGTCACACCTCTCATCAATAGTCTTTGTCCCTCGAAACCCAGTTTTTGTGTTCCAAAGAGCTTGCCATCTGTGTTTATTTGTTACCTTTCTTGGGAAAGAGCCTTAGGAGATATGAGAACAGCCAGGTGGAGCTGTTTCTTACCAAATAACATTTTAAGTAATTTTCCTAAGGGAAAAAACAGAGCACAATCATTTTATTTCTGCATTGCCTCATAAAATCTGAAGAGACCGAGTATGGTAAAGAGTTTGAGTCTATGGAAATTAGCTCATTCCTAGGTCCTCACTTTGTCCAGCAAAAAGACAGTCCACAAAGCCCGTGTTTAACACAGGGATAGAGCACGATTAACTTGGCCCAAATATCACAATCCATTAAGGGGGGAAAATTCTAAAGCATCTGCATGTCAGGTCTCCCCCTCCCCTCCAGTTAATGCTCAGGGATTTCAGGCTCTGTTGCCGAGATAACACAGACACAACTTCAGAAAGTTCCTCCACTCTTATAACTTATTCATTTTGGCTGAGTTATCTCCACCCTTCCTGGCCTATGGAACATATTAATGAGTCTGTTATTCAGACCATCGTGTTCCCATTGTCCCTGACTCATGGTAATGATAATAAAAGCTTGCATTTATATAGCACCTACTACATGCCAGGCACTGAGTGCTTTTGATCCTAACAATAACCCGGAGAGGTAGGTGCTACTATTGCCCTTATTTTACAGTGGAGGAAACTGAGGCAGACAGATATTAAGTGACTTGCCCAAGTCCACAAGGATGGCAAGTGGCAGAGAGGGGGGTTAAACCCAGATTCTCTGATTCTGAGTCTCCTGTTCTTTGTGATCCTTAATTTCCTTAGCTGGAAAATAGGGGTAATGATCCATATCTACCTCCATCACAGAACTCATATAAGCATCAAATCCAGAGATTTGGAAACCATTATGAACAACATAAATGTAATTGTTATTGTTACATCCACTATTTTCTGGAGTAAGACATTCTTCCCCCTCCCTCTCCCTGAGCCATCTCCTCCCAATCAGTGGAAGTAGTGGCAAGGCTAATTATGTACTAATTACCAGATTTTCTGTACCATTTCATTTATAACTGGTTTGCAATAAACTCCAGATGAAAGTTTGAACATGTTCACTCATTTTCCACACTTTGATGTTTGCTGCCAACTGAGGAAAAGAATGAACTCAAGCATCTCTGTTCCCCAGCCTGCTGGCAGAGCCCTGGATGGTTGTGGTATTGACCACAAGAGTATATAGAAGGATGCAAGTCCCTATATGGCAACTCTTGGGCTGGGTGACCAAAGCCTCAGAATCAGTTCTCTGAGCTCCAGAAGGAATCATTGACATGTGCTGGTATGCCAATAAAAGAGGAGAATGAGTCAAGATGTCAAAGGGAAGGCATAAAATCAGCTTGTAGGATAACGCTTCTAGCTAAGTGATCTGACATCACCTTGCCCCTTTGTCCTTTCCATTTGGGGGAACATCTGGAGGACAGACCTTGGGAAGCTATGGGAAGCTGGAATTAAACCAAGCGCATCTTCTTTGTTCCCCAGTTATATAAAATTTAGAAAACCATAGAGTATTGGGGCCAAAAGAGACTTTAAAGATGTTCTCTGTTATCAGTGGACCCAGAGCCACACTTCCCCAAAAACTTGGTAAGCCAAGTCTCTATGAGCATAGACCAGGTTGGATCTTGGATCATTGATCACAAAAGGTCAATTTGTCTTTTTGGTAAATAAAATACAGTTTGCTATTTCTGCCATGAGGTAGCCATTGATGATTCCTTTGGGAGGAGGTGATACACAAGATCCCCTACTACTACCCCAGGCACTGCCCCCACCCAGAACTCAAGTCTGTTCCCTAAGATTCCCACTGAAGAATGCAGGTCCCTTTTGTTGCACCCTGGTGTGTCTTCAAAATAGGGAAAAGAGGAAAATAAGTCATGAGTCCAGTCTGTCAGCCCATTTCCATGGGCTATGCATGAAGAGATGGTTCCTCACAAAGAGCCTACCTTCTGAACTGACTTGGATGCCACCAGCTGAGAGGAGAACCCTCAAGGGGAGTAGTCACAGACATATTGCATGGTTTTAGGGAAATGATTCTCCAAGGGTATGTCAAAAAAGTAAGGGAGAATTGTGTTGTTTGCTGTAAAATGTTAACCCTGAGCTTTATAACTATGTTTGATAATGTTGCAAAATTTTCCCCATTCAACATTCCGATACAAGTTACTTCAAAAATGTGGCGTGTTGGAGAGACATGCCCCGAGAGCATGAGGGGACTCTGTCACTTTGGATATGTCTCTCTCCAAGCAGAAGGGTACTTGGATTAGAGTAATAAATTAACAAAAATTGTTTGTGGCAGGCTTGGGCCTACAATATACAGTTTTAGAAATGTTTCCTTTGACATGACCCTACTAGGTAACTTTAGGCAAATCACATAAACTTTCTGGGCCTCAGCTTACTCATAAATAAAATTAGGGGTTTGTTCTAGGTTTCCAAGGTGCCTTCCAACTATAAATCTAGGATTCTAGGATTTTGTTTGGGTTTTGATGGCCCAGAGTGAGTGTAAATGGCAATTATTTCTGTTCTAGCCAGAAACTGGTCTTCCCCTCCCTTATTGATTCTTTTGTGAAGACAAAGTACTTCAATTCTTACCTAGACTTTAATCACTGAATGGGTGTTGCCTCAGACAAACTGAGACCTGGGAAAGACCTTAGCTCAAAAAGTCCAAGGTCTCCCACTGCATCCTCAGCCATCACCAGTTGTCCTAAACTATGTCTTGCTACTGGACTCTGATGACTGATTATTGGAGGAGAGAGTGGGGCTCATGACTTTGCCCAGCCCTGCCTCACTTAAAAACAATTCACTTGAAGGTCAACACATCCCTCCAGTTGTCATTGGTCCTCTTTGAGAATGAAGAAAGAACAACAATCAGCCTTCTAAACTATCCCAGTCAGCCAGTCACCTTGGGAGCAGCTCCGGAACTAAAAACCAAGAAGGAATTCTTTTTGCCCTCCCTCCAGAACCTCTATCCACCCCACTAATCTGACATGGCTGCTCTCTCAGTTTACACCAACTGGTAGTGACTAATTACAATCCTTCTGTAGAGAGGGGTGGAGCAGGCTTTTCATTTTCTCTGCTATCACCCTCTCCAGAACTCTGAGCACTATAGTCTGACCTGCAAGTGAATCCTAGGGACCTCTGGAGCTGGCCATCTGCCCCACAGCTTCACTTTTAGGACTTCCAGGATTTTCCATCTCTCCCCTTTAGGCTATTCCTCTTAATTAGAGTGTAAGCTTCTTGAGAGCTAAGACTATCTCATTTCTATTTGTATCCTCAGTCTTAGCACAGTGCCTAGCACATAGGTAGCACTTAATAAATACCTTTCCATTTGATCATCCTTTTAAAGGCAGTTTGTTACACTCAACAAATTGATTAAAGATCTCGCTTGATTTCTCTCTGTGTTTGTCTCTCTAAATCTGTCTTCTTCTGCTTTCCTTTACACAACCCTACTCTTCTTCCACACCATGAGGAGTAAAGGAGAGGGACCCCCCACCCCCACCCCCAACCTAACTTCCCTTTTACGGTGGAGAGCAACATCATTCAGTCTCTCAGGTTCTCAACCTCAGAGACAATCCTGGATTCCTTATTATCTCTCACCCCCCCCCCCATATCTAAGGCCTGTTGATTTTACCTTTACAACATCTCTTGTATATGCCCCACTCTCTTCTCTGACATTGCCACCACCCTAGTACAGGCCCTCATTACCTCAATCTGAACTATTCTATAGGTTGCTGGTGAGTCTTCCTGCCTTGAGTCTCTCTCTGTCCCTCTGTATCTGTCTCTTTCTATTTCTTCATCTCCCTATATCTGTCTCCCTGTCACACACACACACACACACACACACACACACACACACAATTTACTAGCACTAAAGCAGAAAAGGAAGAAGGTGCCAATAAAACTGTAAGTCTCTAAAATTAAAGCCTGGCATCCAGACTGGCCTAAGCCACTAGAGCAGATACAACCTGTTCATTCTCTCTATGTTTTCTCTGATTGATGATATCTCTGTGGAAACCCTGGGTCTTACTTATCCCCAGTCCTGCATTCTATCCACTGTTCCATTTACCTGCCTACAACATAGCATAAATCAACAAAATAAGAGAATCTCAGATCTCTAACCTCCAGAACTTGGTAATGACCATTTATTTCCTCACTGTTTTATTCTGTGAGCCTCAACTTGTCACCCAAGGTCAGGAAGCATTCTGATATGTAGACTCTGAAATAGTATGCCATTTTGCAACAATGTTGAGAACTTGTTAAAAATTCCTGGCCGAGACCATCTAGAATGAAATGGAGATGAAATTTTTGTTTGCAAACCAAGTAAATGAGTCTGACCTTACTTTGTGGAAAGTGGCACCAGTTGTGTCTGCCATTGTGAAACCAACATAGAAGCAAGAATTGGGATCTGCTGTCCAAGGTCCTGACTGCTGAGTCATTCACTATGTCATCTAAACAATGGGGTGTTTACAAGAAAAGGAAAAGGCGAGGGCAGGACCTTTTAGACCATTGACTTGTTCATTATTACCTTCATAAGTATTTTATTATTTACTTTTAATGTAGCATTTACACATACATGTCTTTCTAGGCTTATCTCAAGGTCTCACATTCATGGACTCCCTGTTTCAGCCAAGTGGACCCACCTGCTGTTCCCTGTAAACTAATATAAAATATTCCATGTCCTCTCTCTGTGTCTTTGTCCAAGCTGCCCCCTATGCTAGGCAAACTCTTCCTCCTCACTTCTGCCTTGTAGAATCCTTAGTCCCTCCAAAGTTCTACTCAAGTACTAACCTCCAACAGAAGGCCTAGCCTAGTCCCTCCATGTACCACTCCCCAGATGACTTGGTAACTACACTGAAGTTTTTTTCATTTATTTTTCTCTTTTCTTGTGGATTTACCTTTTCCAATCTCAATAGAATGTAAGTTCCACAAAGACAAGGACACTTTTTTTTTACTTTGTTATGCCTAGTAACTAGCATGTAGTAGGTACTTAATAAATACTAGACAAATGCATAAATGGATGGTTGGCTGGAAGAGCAAATGAACTCTTTTTATGTTGCAGAGTATCTTTTTAAAGTTTTTGTTTTTATTTAAGTTTGTTGATACTTCGATGTTTTTTTTTTTTACATTACCCATTTTCCCCCAGTATTCTTTTCCTTCCCTCTCCCAGAAAACCATCTCTTATAAGTGTGGTAAAAATTATTGGAGTTTAGCTTACTCATTTGGGAGGGGCCACACCTGGCCCACCCTGAAGTTATGTATGCTACTGAGGTCAGAAGGAGAAACCTCTCCATAGGCAGCTTTTTGAAGGACCTCCCCTTTTGGGGGAGGAAGACTGAAAGGAGGAGAGACAGGTACACCTAATTCTCTCTCCCTCCTAGAATAGCATGGTGTCATGGAAGCTCCAACACATGCACCTAGTTTAACTTAACTTGTTTTCTTTTTCTTTCACTCAGTCTGATGGCATGGTCAGAATCCATCCACCTAGGGCCTAGCACAATTACTGGATGTCTCTGAACCACAAGATGTGGTAAGGTAACTTTTCCATAACATTTTCAGGTGTCATCACGGACACATTACTAAATTTGGCCTTGATCCAGACAAATGGTGGTAAGAAGTGTTATATATTTATAACTACCTCAACTCTGTATTATATAAAGGAGGGAACTATATATATATATATATATATATATATAGAGAGAGAGAGAGAGAGAGAGAGAGAGAGAGAGAGAGAGAGTTTGAGTATGAGTTATATTTTGAAGAACTCTCACTGTTTAATTTGATCATTGACAATGGTATTCTAAGGATTAATAAAAATCCAGCAGTTCAACAGTGAGCCACTCAATTAACTCTCCATATATTAAATTTGGCCCCCCACATAACAAAAAAGTGTTTTATGGGAAGAAGAAGAAAAGAAGTTCAGCTTAATCGATCAATACATTGAAAAAGTCTGAAAATATGTACAATGAACAACACTTGCCAACTTTCCACCTCTGCCAAGGGTTGGGACAGGAGTGTCTTCTCATTGTGTCTGTTCTTTCTAATTTTGTAGTATTGACTTTTGATTTGTTTCTATGTGGCTGTTCTTTCCATCTACACTGTTGTAGTTAGTATGTGTATTTTTTCTTGGCTCTGCTCACTCCACTCCCCATAAGTGCATGTAGATCTTTCCATCTTCTTCTGTAGTCATCACATGTCATTTATTATATAGTAGTTATATTCTACTACACTCACATAACACAAATTATATAGCTATTCCCCAATCCACGGACATCTGCTTTGTTTCCTATTCTTTGCTATCACAAAAAGTGCTGCTAGAAATATTTCATTGTATATGTACATATGTATATTTCATTGTATATGTAAGAATATTTCATTGCATATGTAAGACTATGTGTATGCTTATCAGTGATCTCCTCTGGGATTAAGCCTAGTCATTACATCTTTGGGTCAAAGGATATGGTCACTTTAATCATTTTATTTGCATTATTCCAAATTGTTTTCCACAGTGGTTGTGCTCATTCTTGGCTCTGCCAACATATTCTAGTCTGCCTATGGCCCCATGACACCTCCAGCATTGACTATTGCCATTTTTGTCATCTTTGTCACTTTATTATTACTGCAGAAAATATCAGCTCATTGGTTAGAAACTTTTGATTTTCTTAATAAAATTATATCGAGGGCAGCTAGGTGGCGCAGTAGATAGAGTCCCTGGCCCTGGAGTCAGGAGTACCTGAGTTCAAATCTGGCCTCAGGCACTTAACACTTACTAGCTGTGTGACCCTGGGCAAGTCACTTAACCCCAATTGCCTCACTAAAAAAATAAAAATTATATCAAAACAGATTTTTTAAAGGTGTTAATAGTCTGAAATTATGGGACAATTCTATTAAGATGAAATTGAATGGGGATAGATATAGTTATACACTTGAGGGTTTTTTAAATTGACTTCATAAATACAGGCTAAATTAGTCATAGATGGACCAACAGTTTATTTGAAAAAGATTTGGAGTGTTTAGTGGGCAACAAACTCAATATGAGTCAGCTCTATGATGGGGCGGCCAAGAAAGGGAATGTCATCGTGAGCTCCGTTAATCAAAGTATGCAGTCCAGGGCTAGAGGCCCTCCACAAGTTGTCCCAATCAATCTACAGGAGGAGCTTTGTGGTTTTCCTGGCTACCACGTTAACGATGTACAGAGTCCAGAAGGAAACAAACAGAATGATGAAGAGCCCGAGCTAATGCCTAAGAGGATCAATCGAAGGAAGTATGTATTCACAGCCTAAAAAAGACAAGACTTAGGGGGTGGGGCGGGGTTGGAACCTAGCAGCTCTTGTCAAATATTTGAAGAGCCATCATTTAGAAGAGCAGTTAGGATGGTTCTACTTGGCTCCAGAGGGCAGAAGGAGGAAGGAGGACTACAGAGGGAAAAGTTTAGGTTGCTTACAATTAGTTGTCCAAAAACGGAATGGAATGCCTTTGGAAGTAGCAGGTTTGCCCTCATTGGAGGTCTTCCAGCAGAGGCTATGACTACTTCTTGGGAACATCAGAGAAGGTATTCTTGCTCAGGGATGGATTTTAGGATTCTATGGCAATACTTCCCAGTATTTTACTGATGTTGGCCTTTGTTTTTCATGTGGGGAGGGGACAAGGGGCAGGGAGAGGGGAAGAGTTGAATGGACAGGTCTGAATTGCCCTGGTAACATTACACATTAAATGTCAAGCATGTGTCCATGACCTCAGGTAACTCGAAATTTAATTGAGTATTCTCCAGTATTAAGCAATAGTTCATGGGTGTGCTTATCCCCCCATCATCCAATTTTCCAAATATATCTCCTCCCAGGGATTAGTTTCAGCTCCTTGGAGTTACTTTTGTCTGGAAACAGCCTCTTCTTGTACTTTCTGGTCTATATTTCCAATCTAGTGACAACTCAAGTAAAACGAGCCATGTTCTGCTAAGTTCCTGTGTATCACTCGTGTTCACAGACCAGAGAAGTTCTTGTTCCCCTCCAGCTCATCCTGACCTTCGTCTGCTTTAAACGTGGCAAAGAGTGGAGGAGTGTCCTCAAAGATAATGCTCTTCCATGAAGAGGAGGCTCCTTGTTTGAGATCTGGAAGGAACACTGGAAATTGTCTCCTCTTTTTACAGATGAAGATACTGAGGCCCAGAAATGAAAGTGATTTTTGCTGAAGGTTTCATATCCAGCAAGAGGCTGGATTTGAACCCAGGTCCTCTGGCTCCAAACTTAATACCCTTCTCAACATTTAAATTATCAGGATCCGGGGCAGCTAGGTGGCACAGTGGATAGAGCACCGGCCCTGGAGTCAGGAGGACCTGAGTTCAAATCCGGCCTCAGACACTTAACACTTACTAGCTGTGTGACCCTGGGCAAGTCACTTAACCCCAATTGCCTCACTAAAACAAACAAAAAAAATTATCAGGATCCCATGAAGTTACCTGACTTTAGGAGTCACATGAAAGATCACAGGTATATAAGAATATCACACATAGCAAGGAAACATAGCATTGTAAATAAGGTCACAATATTTTGTAGTCCTCAGTAGCCAAGTCTGTGGAACCATGTACCATGCCTTCCTTGGATACACCAAATATAGACCATTCCCCATTGAGCATCACTGGGCTAAGAGCCAGGTGACCAGGGCTCTGGGGTCTCACCATAACACCTAACTAGATTTGGGACCTTAGGCACATCACTCAATTCTTCAAAGCCTCAGTATCCTGAAGGAATAATAAAGGAGGAATAATAAAAGCCAATCCTGTTTAGCTCAGAAGAAGCCTTAAAGGAAAACTCATTCAAACCCTTCATTTTACAAATAAGGAAAGTGAGGCCCAAATAAATGAATGAATTAAGAACATTTATGCAGCTTTTACCATGAGTCAAGGACTGTACCATGTGTTCAAACAGGTTAATTGATTTGCCAGCAGTCACATAGGGATGTGGTGGCTAGAGTGCCAGGTCCCGAGTCAGAAAGAGCTGAGTTCAAATCTGGCCTCAGACACTTACTAACCATGTCCCTTCCCATTCTAGACCCATGACCCTGGGATCCTATTATTTGTCTATTGAATGAAGGATCATGTCAGACTGAATCACAAAGGAAGACATTGTGGTCCAGTGGAAAGAGCTCTGAACTTGGAGTAGCAAGATCTTGAGTTTGAATTCTGACTTCAGTGGGGCAGCAAGGTGGCGCAGTGGATAAAGCACCAGCCCTGGATTCAGGAGGACCTGAGTTCAGATCCCACCTCAGACACTTGACACTTACTAGCTGTGTGACCTTGGGCAAGTCACCTAACCTTATTGTCCCACAAAGAAAAAAAATAATTCTGACTTCATCTCTCTGGGCCTCTATTGCCTCATCTGCCAATTTTGGGACTTGGACCAGGTGACCTGTGACTTTGCCTCCTTTCTTTGGTACAGGGTTGCAGAGAAATCAAGGAAAAGTTTCACTAGGAGGATCTGGCTCCTTTGGGACATGGGTAACAGCATAAATGCCAGATCTGGAGATTAAGGCCCTGGCATTTTTTCCAACCAAGAAAACTTCCATGGTATCTTAGGCTTCTGTGGGCACAGCCCACACAGAGATGTGCCGCCAACATCCAAAAGATGGGATTTCTCAGAGGGAGGCTGGCCCAGGAAGAGACAAGCTGAGGGAGTCTTTCAATTGAACTTTCCAAACCACTAATGTCCTAACCCAGGTTTGAGGGAGCCCACAAGATAGGCTTCCAACCTTATTCTAGGGCTTCGGGTTGCAGCTCTGGGGAACCAGGGATGGGTGGAGGGAAGGAGCCAAAACGTAGGATGGGGGAGCATTCAGGAGCATCGGTCAAGCGAACATTTGTTAAGAGCCCGCTGTGTCCTAGTTACTGTACTAAGTGCTAGGGGATTCGAGACCAAAGCGAAACAGCCCCTGACACTGTGGAGCTTCCATCCTAAAAGAAGAAACAATATATACAGATAAAGACCTATACAAGAGAAAGCCAGAGTGAGTGAAAGAGGACTTCTGAGGGGAGGTAGTAAGATCTGGGACTATAAAAGGCAGAGTTTGAGCTCAGTCCTCTAGGAAGCCAGACAAATGAGGAGGTAAGGGTGAGGAGGGAAAGTGCTGCAGACATGGGAGTCAGATGGGAAACGGAGCGGTGTGTGTAAGGAGCAGCAAGGAACTGACTGTAGATGAATCCCATGGAGAGGAGGCATGTGTAAGAAAACTGAATGGTAGCAGAGTCCAGCTTCAAATGCCAAAGAACTTTACACTTGATCTCAGAGGAATGGGGGAGCCACTGACATTCATTGAGGAGGGGAGTGACCTGGTCAGAGCTTGCTGTAGGAAAGTCAGCTTGGCAGTCAGATAGAGGAAAGATTGAAGCAGAAGAAACTAATGGCAGGGGTGAGAGGTCATTGGAGTAGCCCAAGTGAGAAGTGATGAGCACATCGCAATCATAGCAATAGCTGACAAGAGGCAGCACATTCATCCTGTGAATTTCAATTTTTCCCATGAGGATGCTGAGGCCCAGGGAAGCTCAGAGCCAGTGGCCAGATTTGAACCCAGATCTTCCTGTCTCCAAGTCCAGCATTCTCATAACTATGTGATGCTGCTTCCAAAGCACAAGCCAGGCTGAGCTGAGATAAACAGAGAGCCAATGTTAATGGAAAGACCTGGAAGAGACAGGGTGGAAGGCAGAAATTCAGGAACCAGGAGCTTCCAAAGGATAGAGAGAAAAAAAGATGGGACCAGGGGCAGCTAGGTGGCGCAGTGGATAGAGCACCAGCCCTGGAGTCAGGAGTACCTGAGTTCAAATCTGGCCTCAGACACTTAACACTTACTAGCTGTGTGACCTTGGGCAAGTCACTTAACCCCAATTGCCTCACTAAAAAAAAAAGAAAAGAAAAAAAGATGGGGCCAGAAAGAAGTGAGTGTTTGCACAGTCACCTACTGACAGAAAAATTGCACAGGTCTAATTTCCTTTGCAACTTCAAGGAATTCTGGGACAAGTAGAATGTGTGCTAAATGTGGATTCAGAGGAGCCAGTTTCAGATCCTCTGCCACTACCTACCTGTATGACTTTAGGCAAATCATTTTACTATTCTGAGCCTCAGTATCCTCATATATGATGATGATGAAATATTACTGAGCTATAAGAAATGACAAGCAGGATGGTTTCAGAAGAACTGGAAAGACTTACATGAACTGATGCAAAGTGAAGTGAGCAGAACTAGGAGAATATTGTGCTCAGTGGCAGCAACATTGATAGTTGAAGAATTGTGAATGGTTCAGCTATTCTCAGCAATACAATGATCCAAGACAATCCCAAAGGACTAATGATGAAGCAGACTATCTGCCTGCAGAGAAAGAACTGATATTGACTGAGTACAGACTGAAGCAGCTATTTTTTTACTTACTTTCTTTTTTCTTTTATTCAAGTGTTCTTATACAAAATGACTAATATGGTAATGTTTTACATAATTGCCCATGAATAACCTCTGTCTGATTGTTTACTGCCTCAGGGAGGGAAGAGGGGAGGGAGAGAAGAAGGGATAGAATTTGGACCTCAAAACTTTAAATAATTTTTTTTAATTAAATGGGAGGTTGGACTAGAGGACCTCTGGGGTCACTGGCAGATCTAAGACTGAATTTAGAAACCTGTGGTGCTGGGAAGTCCCTCATCCTCTCCTGTTCTCAATGTTCTCATTTGTAAAATGAGAAACTTGGACCCTCATCCTACCATCAAACAAATGTGTTCAAGAGGCTTGGGTCAGGGACTTGTATTACTTATTCTCTTTAGAGAGGACACTGTATTAGCGTCTTCCCCTCATTTTAAATTGCTTGTTTTAGAGTTAAAAGGTCATGATTCTTCTAATCTTCTAATCTCATCTCATCTCATCTAATCTAATCTCTAACCCTAATCTTCTAATCTCATCTGTTGCATTTGTTTTCATTTCAATAATGATAAACTAAAGAAATAGCTTTCAGTATGATCCTAGCTCTAGAGATGGAAGGGACATCAGAAACCCTGATTTTTATGGGTAAGGAAACTGAGGCTCAGAAAGGATAAATGACTTCACCCCATGGATGTAGATCTGGAAGGGACCCCAGAGGTCATGTAGTCCAATGCTCTTGTGTTACAGATGGGGAAACTGAGCCTCAGAAGGGGAAATGATGCCCAACCAGAAGTCCTCTGATTCCCAGAGTCAAGTCTCTCCAGCATAGCAGTCTTTCCCACCTCAGGCTGCCTCCCTGTGGTGAATCCCTAAGGTTTCAGGAGCCCCACAGATCCAGGAAACTCTAGCCCTGCAAATGAACACAAACCAGAGACTCCAAGACTCCACCAAATTTGGTCAAACCAAAAGGAAATGATAACTTAGGGAAGCCAATGTTGTAATGGCTGTTGATGTTCTCCTCCACTCATCTCTCCCTTCAATACCTCATCATGCTATGGACTGATTCTAGGCTCATGAAGGCTTCACCAGCTGAGCAGAAACCCCAGCAGGTCTCACCTAGCTGGTCAGGTCCAAGAATAGGAAGTGAGGCCGACTGTTATTTTTGTGGTTTGGGGACTACAGAGCCCACATTCAAAGAAGTTTACAATTAGATTAGCCACAGAGAAATGACCTTTTCTGAAACAATTAACCCTCAAAGACTCTGAACCAAGTTATAGAGGGATGGTGACCTACACAGGGGACCTGAACTGGGGGAGAGACTGCCCACACTAACAAAATCCAAGATCTTTTTGGGGGGGGCGGGGGGGGGGGCAAGGCAATGAGGGTTAAGTGACTTGCCCAAGGTCACACAGCTAGTAAATGTCAAATGTCTGAGGTCGGATTTGAACTCAGGTCTTTCTGAATCTAAGGCTGGTGCTCTATCCACTGAGCCACCTAGCTGCCCTCAAAATCCAAGATCTTTAAACATGAAATTGTCTCAACTTCCTTGTCTTCTGATGGACCCTTAACACCATAAATCAGATTGAATTAATTCACTTTTTAAAATGTATCTTGTATTTATTTATTTATCTGTGCATATGTTATCTCCCCAGATAGAATGTAAGCTCCTTGAGGGAAGGGACTGTTTTATTTTTGTCTTTATATTCCCAATCCTTAGCAGAGTACACGGAACATAACAGGTTCTTATTAAAAGTTTGCCTATCGGGGCAGCTAGGTGGCGCAGTGGATAGAACACTGGTCCTGGATTCAGGAGGACCTGAGTTCAAATCCAGCCTCAGACACTTGACACTTACTAGCTTGTGTGACCCTGGGCAAGTCACTTAACCCCAATTGCCTCACACACACACACACACACACACACACACACACAAAAAAAAAAACCTTTGCCTATCCAAAAAAAAAAAGTTTGCTGATTTTTAAAAATCTATTTAAATTAGTCCAATCATCTTTCTTTTCCTCCTACTTGAGAGAGAGTCCACTCTAATGGGAAGAGTGGTATTCCTGAAATGTGGAAGACCCGATTTCAAATCCTGCTTCAGACCCTTACAGTGCTAAGATCCTAAGCAAATCACATAACTTCACTGAGCCTCAGTTTCCTCATCTGTAAAATGGGGATGATAATAATATCCACATGACTGCAGGGTTTTTGTGAGGATTGCATCAGATAATGTATGCAGAGCTTTTAAAATTCCAAGTGCTATGTAGAAAGAAGATCACTCCCAGCTCCATGCCCCCCATGACTGGGAATGTTCTTCCTTCTCATCTCCAGCTATTGGAATCTCTGGTATCCATTAAGACTCAGCTCAAGCAACGCCTTCTTCAGGAAGTCTTTCCTGGTCCCTTACATGCTAGGGACTTTCCTCTCTATGGTCACCTTCCAACTACTCTGTATCAAGAGGCCCTGGAGCTCTTCTCCCAACCCACATTCAAGACAACAGGTTGGGACCCCAGAGCAAGGGTGCTGTTCTCATTGATCGTCAGTTGATGTCAATTAGTTCACTAGACTTAATCAACTTTCAGAAATGGATGGTTTATTGATAAGATGTAGCACGACTAAGAGCCTCAGAAGTAAAGTATCTCTCCTCTACTACTTCAGTCCCTGGGGAGAGTGGCTCAAACCGGCTGCTACCAAATATCCCCCCTCGTCACATGCACCTCTAAATTTGGCAGAGCTGATGAACAAGTAACTCCCTCGTTTGATAGACTGAGTGTCTCAACTGCAGAGTCACCTCATTGTGGGCTTGGCCAATCAGCTCACTCCTTGAGTCTGGCTCAGCTGCTATGGCTACCAGCAAAATCTGCTAGAATTGGGGCAGCTAGGTGGCACAGTGGAGAGACCACCGGCCCTGGAGTCAGGAGTACCTGAGTTCAAATCCGGCCTCAGACACTTAACACACACTTACTAGCTTTGTGACCCTGGGCAAGTCACTTAACCCCAATTGCCTCACTAAAAAAAAAAAAAAAAATCTGCTGGAATCTCTAGTTGATGGACCTCAGATAGTCCATCCAAGCATCCAAAGGTCACTCAGTAATGACTGCTACCCATCTGCCTAAAATTAGGAAAGATTTACTATAATAGAACAAAGACACAAGAGGTACCATGTGTTCATGACCATAAGTGCCTGCTATCTATGTGTACCCAGAGGCTTGTAGCACATCTTCCTCCTCACTCAAAAGCCTGTGTGTGTGTGTGTGTGTGTGTGTGTGTGAATGAGAGAAAAACAGAGAGAGCCAGAAGCAAAGGTGCTAGAATTCAAACCCAGTCTTCTGCCTCCAATCCATCCCTTCTCCAATGGCACCACATGCTTCCCTCATATTTCTTTCTAGTGGGAAAAGCCCCACATGTAGTCCAGAAATGCCCAACTGAGCACAGGAAAGATAATCCAGGACCATCATCTTTATTTATACTTATTCATGTCTTAATATAAAGTATGCTTAATTATGTCTCTTAAGTTTCTACCATTATTGTTAAGGATTCTATTTTTATTATGTAAAAGCTGGTATTGTTCAAGATGTATGTCATTGAAGTGATCATTTCCCCTGATGTTTCAAGGTCTTGGAAGCTCAACTCAAACTAGACTGCTATATTTTTTTTTAGTGAGGCAATTGGGGTTAAGTGACTTGCCCACGGTCACACAGCTAGTAAGTGTTAAGTGTCTGAGGCCGGATTTGAACTCAAGTACTCCTGACTCCAGGGCCGGTGCTCTATCCACTGTGCCACCTAGCTGTCCCTGCTATATTTATTAACAAGCAAAACTTTATCATTATCTTGTGGATTCCATTTTGAAGGTGTGCTAGGATCATGGTCAAAAAATCCCAAGAAAAATGTTGTTTCATTATTTTTTTTTAAAGATCCCAAGAGTTTTAGCCTCCCACCAGACTTGGGGGTGGAGCATACTCAACAGATGATGGAAGTGACACTCTCCTCTTCCAAAAGCCCATTACTACTTCTTTACCTAAACCAGGACATTGACATCATTCCCATATTCTGACTATCTAGATCCCTCAATAAGTTTGCTTGCTGGACTATTTGAGGGACAGGTTTCTTTCTTGCTGTCTATTTGGTGGCTTGAAGATGGCAAGGACTGTAGATCTCATCCCCTAACATGAGCCAGCCTACCCACTTGGTCAACATGCATTTATTTATCAATAGCCTACTATGAGCTAGACTCAGGACTAGGCATTGGAGAGACAAAGATCAAAGTGAAAACTGCCATTAAGGAGCTTACGATCTGGCCGGGTAAGATAACACATACATCCAAATATATATAATGCATATATAATGCAAAATGTACATGCTAATGGGGGTAGAAGGGAGTGGAGAGAGTAACAGGTGAAGATGTTATTTGGGCTGAGCCTTGAAAGAAGCTAGGGATGCTGAGAAACTCAGGTCAGAAGGGAGAGCCTTCCAGACAAAGGGAATAGGCGAGGTTAATGAGGTAGAAGTGGGGTGGCATGATTGAAGAACAGCAAGAGGTCCGGAAAGCCCTGCCCATGAGGAGGATGCATTGTACCAGGGTGAGAAGGGAGCAATACATTCACAGAAGGATAAATATCAATGCTATACAAAGTAATTTCCAGGTGTGGCAGGGCACTAACAACTGGGAGTCTCCATGGAAATGAAACATCTTCCAATGTCAACTCATAAAACACGACAGCAGCCAGGAAGTTCAGGACTTGCAAGGGCTATATGTTTACTTTTGATGTGGGTTTCCATGGAAACCATTCTGAAATAAAGACCGGGACTTTCTTAGGGAATGGTGATTTATCAGTGAATTAGAGAATACCGGGAGACCCCTTAAGTCAAAATGTGAAGTGATCTAAGCATTGTAAGAGGTGGAGAGGAGAAAGGAGAGAATTCAAACATGGGGACAAGCCTGGGCAGAGATATAGAAATGGGACATGGACACACATAAACACACTCTACACACATGCAACATGCGTATATGACACCCATACACAACACATATACATGTAACATGTATGCACAATGCATCCTCACACAGAGAAATTACGGGGGGATTGAGGCAACCACCCTTGACTTCTCCACATATAGACATTGTTCAGTGTCTGTGCTCTGATTCCATTTCTGAAGGATGATTAAGACCAGGTTTGCATGTAGTGTTCACAAAGACCTTCTCCCAAACTGCCTTTCATCTCTTCTTCCAGCCAGGCTCAGTCCATGAGTGTGGGAGCAAAGACATTGAATTCATTCCCCCACATGCTTCTCTTTGTGCACCTCGCCGCTACAAACAATGGAGTTTCCAAAATCTTTTCTAAGAATTGAGGCTTGTTCCATTCATAGAAATGAGGATCAGCCTCACTTATCCCTCCTCCTATATACTTAGATTCCTGAGCCACCATCTCAGTTTGTCATGGGATCATAACCTTGGAGCTGGAGGGGACCTTAGTGGCTCTCCAGACCAACCTCCTCATTATACAGATGAGGAACCTGGGGCTAAAAGGTAAAAATACATATCTCGCCCCAAAAGATAGAAATCTAGAAATGTGACTAAAACTTGCTGCCCACCCCCTTCCCCTCAGATACAGGGCATCTACAGGTATGGGACATTGTGTATGACTGCATTTTTTTTTTCAAATTATTGATTGGTTTTACTGAATTCTTTCTCTTCTGTTTCTTAAAAAAAATCTTAATTGTATGGAATGACTGGCAGGCGGATGGAAAAAGATATGGGGGAAGTCTAAGCTATGTAAAAACAAAAGATATCATTAAAATATATTTTTAAAATAAAAATAATAAAATTTTTAAAATGCCTATCCCATGATAACCCTACCAGCAAGTGATTGAAATAAGATTTGAACCCATGATCTCTGAATCTAAATCCAGCAAATTTTCTCTTACATCACATTAGATATTATCTCCCATGACTTAAAAATCAGCATCAAATACAAAGTTTGCTGGAAAATACCACAGTATCTCATGGTACAGAGGTTGGACTTTCTGGTTATTGGATCTGTGCAATTTCCTTTGCTCTAAGTCACCGACCTTTCAGGAGAGGCCCCGGGGGATATTTTCATCATGTACTTCTTTCTCTGCACAATGTAACAATGGGGGGATTAGGAAGAGGAAGAGACAGACAGAGACACACAGAGAGAGAGAGAAACAGAGAGACAGAGAAACAGAGACAGAGACAGAGAGGAGAGAGAAGAAGAGAGGGGAGAGAGAAGGAGAAAGAAGAGAAGGAAAGGGAGAGAGAATATGTAGCCAACTTGTATGCAGAGATTTTTATCTTTTCCTAAAGATAAATTATCTGCCTATTTTTATTAATTTTTGAAAACTCTGAGATTTAATTAGAGTGAACAAAAAAGTATCTCATCAAAATGTGTTTATGTTTAATATATTTTGAATGTTATACATTTGATTCTTAAGTGGTATGAGTTCACTAATAAATTCCTGGACTTTTATTTCAGAGGGGTTTCCATGGAAACCCACATTCAAACTGAACCTATAGCCCTTGCAAGTCCTGAACTTCCTGGCTGATGTCTCGTTTTATGAGTTGACATTGGAAGATGTTCCATTTTCATCAGCTTCCCCCTTTGGAGTGTCTGTCCCTTTTCTCTCCTTTTTCCTGCCCCCTCTTCTCTCTCTCCCTTACCTCCCTCCACTCCCACCTACTTCCTACCCTCTCCTCTTTCTTCATCCTTCCCTAACATTTTCTCTGTAAATCTCTCCATGTCTGGTTTTTCTCCTTCTCTCCTCCCCCTCTCTCTCTTTTCACTCTTTTTTTTTAATGCCTCCCAGATAAAAGCCAGCCATCTGGTTTGGATCTCCCCTCGCTGTTTAAGGGAAGCTGATGCAGCCCAGTTTTCCCCAAGCATAAATCATTACTCATCTGGCACACCCTCAAGAGCAGTTGTTGGGGCTGTTTACTCAGGATGTCTACTTTTTAACAACTGCTTGGATGCCGGGGCCTTTAGCATGGGCCACCATCTTGCAGCTTAGGCAGCTTTTTTCTCCATTTCTCTTTTTTGAACAAAGAAACAATTTGTCAGGTTCTCCCCTCAGATTGAAACTGACATTGAACTAAAATGTGAATGGAAAAGGAAATCTAAAACTGTGTCATTTCAACTCAAGAAGCATTTATTAAGCACTTACTATATACTAAGACGTTTGCTTAGGGATACAGTGACACAAACAATATCCACTCCCTGTCCTTCATCAATAAAACAATTAAAATGCATTTATTAAGCACCTACTATATGCCAGATAATGTGCTGGGGATATGGGGAGGGGTGTGGAATGAAACAAATCCCTGCCCTCGAGGTTTACATTTTATCTATAAAAATAACATGTACACATATATGCAAAGAAAAAAAGAAGTACTAGGTAATAGAAGCAAGGGGGGAGGGGAGGAACAGCACCTGGGGTGTGGGCATCAGAAGAGTCTTCATGTAGGAGGTGGTGCTTGAGGCTGAACTTTAAAGGAAACTAGAGATTCCAAGAGAGGAGGGAGTACATGAGGGAAAGCTAGGGCAAAGGCATGGAGAAAGGAAATGTAATGTCATGTACAGGAGATACCAAAAAGGTCATTTTGAGGAATGCGAGAGACAGAGACAAAGAGACAGCAACGTACAAAGACAGAGAGAGGTGGAGATTCAGAGAGAGACAGATAGACACAGAGTCAGAGAAAAGGGGAAGGACAGAGAGAGAGAGAGAGAGAGAGAGGGAGAGAGAGAGAGAGGGAGAGAGAGAGAGAGGGGGAGAGAGAGAGAGAGAGAGAAGAGAGAGAGAGAGAGAGAGAGAGAGAGAGAGAGAGAGAGAGAGAGAGAGAGAGAAACAGAGAGAAACAGAGAGAAACAGAGAGACAGAGAGAAAATGAATCATCTGGAAAGCTAGACTAGAGCTATACTGGAAAGGACTCTAAGTGCCCCCCCCCAAAAAAAGTGTATTTTATCCTAGTGGTGACTGAGTATCTGAGCACCCAGCTTGACCCAGCTTTAGGCCAGAGGTCAGAGCAGGTCTTGTGGCATGACAAGCAGAGTGTCTTCACTCAGAGCACCTGATGGGAAGGCTCAGGACCACATTCAGGACTGGCCAAATGACAGTGGGTCTGTGAAGGGTCCCTGGCTAGGGTTTGTCCTTAGTAAAGTGACTGACAAGGGGGTAGTCAGCAGACCTAGAAAGAGGCCAGAGGCAAAAGGAGAATTCATGTAACAGTGAAGCCTCAGCACCAGGTTTTCTAAATTGGGTTCTTCTCCCCCCACACATCCCCAGGGCAATGAGGGTTAAGTAACTTGCCCAGGGTCACACAGCTAGTAAGTGTCAAGTGTCTGAGGTCAGATTTGAACTCAGATCCTACTGAATCCAGGGCCAGCGCTTTATCCACCGCACCACCTAGCTGCTCCTCTAAATTGGGTTCTAAAAGAGTGATAGAAAAAGTTGGAGTCTAGAGCACATGAGGGAATATGATACAAAATATAATGAGGAAGAGAAGTTGGACCCAGACTGTGAGGGGCTTTAAATACCAAGGAGAGAACTTTGCATTTTTCTTAGAGGCAAGAGGGAACCTCTAGAGCTTGTTGAACAGGTGAGTAATGTGGTCAGACTTGATCTTCAGGTAAATCTCAGCCATGTAGAGGATAGATTTGAAGAGGGAAGGAGGGGAGACAGGGAGACCCATTAGGAAGAGGGGATGAGGGTCCAATCTAAGGTGATGATGGTTTGAAAGAAGAGAAGGAGAGATGTTGCAGAGCTAGAATCAGCAATTCATGGGCTATGGAGGGGAGGTTTGGAAAAGAGAGAAATTGAAAGATTTGAACCTGAAGCATGAAAAAGAAATGGGAGGTGATCAAAGACAGAAAATCATGAGGGGAGCTCCAAGCTTAATTGTTAACCTAATGCTAAATGCCAATCACCTTTGTCAGAAAAAAAAGACTTCTTCAAACCCACCAAGATACCAGATATTGTCTCTCTCCTCTTCTGTTTTTGTAATAAATTCCAACGTTGCTCTGCTGAGTCGTTTCAAAAATGTGCAGGCAACATGAGTCCAAATGTAAGAAATGTCTTTTTTGAATCTAAGTGTATGTTATGAATAAACTTTGCTGATGGGGCCAAGAAAACTGATTCACCAAAAATCTGAGTCACCTCAAAAGTGGTCACAGAATTCAACCAGATATAATTATTTTTCCCTTTGAGAACAGTGTCCTCCTACGCAAATGTCAACCAAGGAATCAATTAATCAATGAACAGACATTTGTTAAGCACCAACTCTATGACAGCCATCAAGGATAGGAGAATGAGCACAGTGAATGTACTGATGGATTGATTTCAGAGATGACCAACAGTGGTTCAGGATTACAGTGGCCAGTTCTTTCATTACCTGAAGATCTAGTCTGCCTGCTCCCGCTCCTGGAGATTTGAGCTCTTCAAGGGCAGTGGGGGTTTTCTCACTCTTGCCTTGGCTATCTCTTGGGTTCTCTCTGTCTCTGTCTCTGTCTCTCTCTGTCTCTGTCTCTCTCTGTCTCTGTTTCTCTGTCTCTCTGTCTCTCTCTCTGTCTCTGTCTCTCTCTCTGTCTCTGTCTCTGTGTGTGTGTGTGTGTCCTATCTACTCTACTCCTGAAGTCATGAAGTCATTCTCCTTGGTAAAGAAAACAGAAGCACAAATAGAGTTAAGCAGCTTTACCTTCTCTCTTAGTTGCCTGTTATCATTGTCCTATCCCTCCCGAGGAGCAGCAAGCAGTGGTACTATCTCTTTTTTGATCCTTCCCTTTTCCACATAGGGCTCATATTTTCTTTTCTATTCCTGAAAGCCATCTTCAATTGGACAGCTTCAGTCATTAGAGTAGCTCGTCTGTCAGAAAGCATTTGTGGGTGAACAAACCTATTTTCTTCTTAGTGTAGGGAACTCCCAGGTGAGGAAACTCCTTCTACCAATGCAGATTGGCACCTGCTCTGAAAGTTATAGTCTCCTCTATTTCAACAGATATTAATGGTTGAAAGGCAGAAATACAGAGAGCAGAATGGTCTAGGTAGATGAAGATTTCAAGGGCTTAAGGAGAGAGTAGCTGGTAAGAAAAGGATGCCTCTATTGTAGACAACACTATCAAATTAATCTCATGAGTATTTGCTGCTCACTTCGAGCATATACCGACAGGCGTCTACTAACAACTGAAGGTGGGTGGTGATGAATGGTGGACCCCAAATTGGCATTATTCTAAGAATTTGAATTCCACAGAGAATTTAAGCTTCCTATAAAAGTAAAGTCTAAAGGTACAATTAAAAGAAAGAAAAGAAAAGAAAAAAGAAGAGAGGAGAGGAGAGGAGAGGAGAGGAGAGGAGAGGAGAGGAGAGGAGAGGAGAGGAGAGGAGAGGAGAGGAGAGAAGAGAAGAGGAGAGGAGAGAGAGAAGAGAAGAGAAGAGAAGAGAAGAGAAGAGAAGAGAGAAGAGAAGAGAAGAGAAGAGAAGAGAAGAGAAGAGAAGAGAAGAGAAGAGAAGAGAAGAGAAGAGAAGAGAAGAGAAGAGAAGAGAAGAGAAGAGAAGAGAAGAAAGTTTTCAGCTCAGGTAGTTTTCTGAGAAGTTAACTTGCCAGGGTCACACAGTATGTATTAGAGTCATATCCTCCTAACTCAGAAGTCACCATACCATCCATATATTAATTAAGCAAATACCCATTCATGGCTTCCTCTGGACAAGGCCTTTCGGGGTGGGGGGGGCGGCTGAGGTTGATGGTTTGAAGGTGATCGATTACACTGCTTTAGCAGACCTGATGGACCTACTCCAATCAGTGACCACTGCCACCAGGAGTCATGGGATCTCAGATCTGAGCCTAGAAGAGACCCCAGAAGATACCTAGTTCAATCTTTTCATATTGAAGATGAAAAAACTACACCAGGAGGTGTCCAAGGTCCCATGTACTCCCACAGGTCTAGGGCTAGAAGAGATCTCACAGGCAATCAAAGCCAAACTCCTTGTTTTATAGATGGGGAAACTGAGGCTCAGAGAATAGTGACTCATCCAAAGGGGGTACAGGATTTTAACCTTGGATCTATGGACACCTGAGGAATCAATGTATAGATTTCAAGAGGCCTATGATCTTGCATAGGAAAACAATCACATCGTTATTTACACTAGTGAAATATAGCATTTCCCTCAGTTATTTAAAACCATGATTGTGAGAAGGGGTCCATTGGCTTCACCAGATCACCCAAGGGGTACATGACACAGAAAAGGTGAAGAGACCCTGGAACAAAACTAGAGGGAATCTCAGATGCCACTTAGTTGAACCCCTTATTTTGCAGATGAGGGAAATGAGGCTCCAAGAGATTAAATGTTTTGCCTAATGTCACACAGATAACAAATAGAAGTTAGGATTTGAACCCAGGTCCCCTAATACCAAATCCTTCCATGCTGCCTCCCTGAAGATGTGGACAGACAGAAGGGTAGGAGGTGGCTTTCTGGCCATTTGGAACTCAAATCTGAAAGACGTGACTGGGGCAGTGGCAGCAACCTCTGCTTTCAGGAGCAAAAGAAAAATGCCACAAGTTTTGAACCAAGTCACCTATTCCTGGCTGCCAGGGCTCACACTCCGTCATGACTAATCCAGACCCCTGTTAGCCTCCCAAAGATTTCTTAAAGCTGTAGTGTGTGCTTCAGTCTCTAAAGAGCTCCATCCTAAAGCCCCTCCCTTGGAAGGAAAAGGGAGGAGATGTATCTGTCACAGGATGTGATGCCAAAATGCCCTGAGCCTTGGATTTCTGGGTACCCTATTCTTGGAGGCAGCAGGGAGAGAAGGAGGGGACAGAGAGACAGAGGGAGACACAGAGACAGGGAAAGAGAGAAGGGGCAGGAGAGAGGGAAGGGAAGGGAGGGAGGAAGAGGAAGGGAGGAAGGGAAGAGAGGGAGGGAGGAAGAAAGGAAGAGAGGGAGGGAGAGGAAGGGAAGAGGGAAGGGAGGGGAGAGAGGAACAGAGGGAGGGAAGGAAGGAGGGAGGGAGGGGGAGGGAAGGCAATGGAGATAGAGAGAACAGGGCTACTGAGGCAATGCTTCCACATCTAGGAAAGCCCTCTCTCCCGCTACCCCCAACCACAAGATTCCAGGGTCAGAGGTATAGAGGGAGAAGGCATCTTAGAGGGAAGTTAGTCCGACCCTCTCATTGGACACGTGAGATGTGTCCGTGAAGCTTCTATCACACACAGATGCCCCAATTAAATAGAAGCTCCCTAAGGGCAGAAACTTTCCTTGATTATCCTTTTTATATCTTTCCATCCCTAGCACCTGACACAGTGCTTGGCACATAGTAGGTGCTTGATTAAAATGTATTGAATTAAAGTTAAAACTTCATTAAATAGCATCTCAAGGGGCAGCTAGGTGGTGCATTGGATAGAGCACTGACCCTGGAGTCAGGAGGACCTGAGTTCAAATCTGGTCTCAGACACTTGACACTTACTAGCTGTGTGACCCTGGGCAAGTCACTTAACCCCAATTGCCTCACTTTAAAAAAAGAAAAAGAAAAAAAATAGCACCTCAAGATGTGCCAAGCATATTTCTATATATCTGATTTGAGAGTCACAATAACCTTGTGAGGTAGATGCTAGCATTATCACCCCCATTTTACAGATAAAGAAACTGAGGTTGAGAAAAGGAGCACGCAGCTCATAGTTATCTGAAGTTAGATTGGAACTCAAGTCTTCCTGACTTCAATTCCAACTCTGCCCACTGTACCATCTTCCAGTACCCAAAATAATCAAGAAATTGGCCTAACAAAGGCCCAGAGGAAACATCCCAGAGAAAGTCACGGGAGTCTGTGTCAGCCCGGAAATATTTAGTCTCAGGAAGGGAAAGGAAGGAGGAGGCGAATTTCTTGCCAATGTGATTAGCCCATCTTGGGGTCAGAAGTGTTGGTGCTTGATGGGAGATGCTTTGTTGGGTGAGAGCCTATAGAGGAACATTCGGTCCTGACAAATCAGATGTGTCTTTATGATGGCAGGCAATAAACGCCATAGAATCTTCTGTTATCCACACATTTCAGGCAATTAGGAAATGGTACAGATGTGGTTCCCTGTTGAATAATGTGGCAAAAGGCTGCTTGCCCCGCCTCAGTGATGAGAGCGTCAGGGAATCTAAAACTCAGAATGGACGCCTTGGTATTTCTGTCGTTCCCAGCATTTCTCTAAGCAAACCAGGTGTAGAGATCAAGCGATCAGACCACCACTGAGCCTTTATGAAGGGCCCATTGTGTGGTAGGTACTATGCCAAGCACTGGGGGTACAAAGAAGAAAAGGAAACCGGTCTCTTACCTCTAGGGGCTTACATCCTATGGGGGAAGCAGCATAGACACAGAAGCATTTCAAAAGAAATATATAGTATATATTTATATGTGCCTAATATGTATCACACACAATAAATACAAGGCAATTTTATGAGAAGGCACCAACAACTGGAAAGATGAGGGAAGGTATCATGTAGAAGCTAATTCTAGGGATTCTAAGAGGCAGAGAACATGCATCCCAGGCATGGAGAGTGGGGCAGCCTCGGCTGAATGTGAAGAATGCCTAGTACACCAGGTTGGCTCAACAGCAGAGTATATGAAGGGGAGTAATGCACAGCAAAGCTATGTGGAGGTCACTTGGGAAGGGCTTTCAATGCCCAACAGAGGGATTGATATTTGATCCTGGGAGTAATAGGGAGCCAGGGGGTTGTCTAGCAGGGGGGTAACAAGGTCAGACCTGTACTTTAAGAACATAATTGTCACAGCTGAGTGAAGGATGGATTGGAGTGGGGCAAAGGTGAGAAAGAGAGACCAGCCAGGTGAGAGGTGATAAGCACCTGCAACAGGGCGGGATTGGATGAGGGAAAAAAGCAGAGTAGGTGTTTGGATCATGTTACTCTCTCTCTCTCTCTCTCTCTCTCTCTCTCTCTCTCTCTCTCTCTCTCTCTCTCTCTCTCTCTCCCTCCCTCCCTCCCTCTCTCCCTCTCTCCCTCTCTCCCTCTCTCCCTCTCTCCCTCTCTCCCTCTCTCCCTCTCTCCCTCTCTCTCTCTCTCTCTCTCTCTCTCTCTCTCTCTCTCTCTCTCTCTCTCTCTCTCCCCCCTCCCTCCCCCCTCCCCACCCCTCTCTCTCTTCACATTCTGAAGAGAGGGAGTTTTTACCCACAGTAGTTCTGTTGGAGGAAAGTACTTGGGAACCAACCTGGAGCTGGGGCAGCCTACAATTCCTTTCGCTGGTCATTCTCATAGAATGGGGGCTTTTTAAGGATCGCCAGGCACAGTGGAAAGAATGATGCATTTGGAGTCAGAGGGCCCAAGTCTGAAGCTTGGTTTGGGCATTTATGAGCTGGGTGACTTTGGACAAGTCACTGAAGCTCTCCAATCCTTGGTTTCCTCATCCATGAAATGATGGGGCAGTATCTAAAGAGCTGCAAGGTCCCTCCCAGCTCAGATCTCTGCCCCTTTGTTCCTTGCCCTGAATCACAGTCAGGACACTGAGCCTGGTCTTTCGACTGACAGTCCAGTGGGGGTGGGGGCTGTTTATTTTATGATGCCAAGCTACCATGTGAGCAAACTTGGAGCAATTAGTCATGGTGATTGAAGACTGATGGGAATAATTGCAGAATTAAACATAAGCCTCATGCATGTGAATTTCTGATCATGAACCAATCTCGAAAAAGCCCCTCTCTGGGTAGACCCCTGCCTCATCCCTGCCCCCACCACAGATGGCAAAGGGAGGCAGATGGCTTCATGGTTTAATCAGACGGGGCACCATCTCCGTGGCTGATCCTCTGCACTTCCTATGGTGGAGAAATGAAGGCATTCTTCAGCAGTGTAATGGACTAAGCTCCCAGTAACCCAGGGGAATCTCCTCCATAATACCCAAGCCCCCCAATCTTGTTTTGGATACCGTCTGGGCTCAGAAGTCATAAAAGGGGGCTGTTGACACTGCTTGCATCATAGAGGCTGCCAGCACTGGCAGGGGGTCAGAAGGGCATGGCCCTAGGCCTAGAAGGAATAGGAAGCCACCAGCACGGTATGATGTGCCCAGGCCCAGTGAGAGCCTTTGCCAAAAGAAATGCTCCCCTGTGACAGTTCAGTTAGAAATTCGAGGGAAAGACACGCATTATCCTCAAGGCAACTGCCATTTATTGGCAACAAAGCAAAAGAGACAATAAGGAGCCACATGCTCCTCAAGCATCTGAGCTCCCCATAGATCCCTGTTCGTCTGCATGCAGAGGTATCCAGACTGATGCCAGGCTGGCCTAGATCTGCAGCCTGGGCACACTCTTTATTTCTAGGGATAATCAGCCCATTCTGATCCTTTACTAGCGCCCTACTGCTAAAGAGAAAATAATGAAGTGCCTGGGTGTGTACCCTCTGTCTGCTGCCTCCGGTTATGTCCCGTGGATACACCAGATCCTCAATTCAGTCCATAGGAACCTGGGAGCCAACATCTGGAGCCTGAGGGAGCCTCAGAGTCATGCAGCCCAATACCCTCCTTTTACTAAGGACCTGAAGGGCACACAGCCAGTAAATGGTGCAGGCAGGATTCGAACCCAAGTCCTCTGTCTCTAACTAAACTCAGTGTTCTTTCAATTCAACTAAGATGAACTCAATACCTAAAATGCATAAGGCATGTGCTGGGATACAACATATTTACAAAGAAGTAAATACACAATTAGATACAAAATGAATGCATGGTGTCATCCTCATTTTATAGATTGAAAACTGAGTCTCCTAGAGAGTAGGTGACTTCCTCGTGGCCACACGGTCTGTTAAATTTGGAATCTCAGTCACCAGATAGGAACAATTTAGGTTCTAGACTAGGAAGCTCCTTTTCCATCAAATAGACTAATAGGGTTAGGCTTCAATTTAGGACTCCAGCAGCCACTTAGCCCACCCCACCCCCACACTTTACAGAGGAGAAAAGCACAAGCTCCATGGGGTGGGTCACAGAGGTAAGTAGCAGGGGCTGCCTTGAAATTCAGGTCCTGGACTCCCAGTCAAGTTCCCTTCCCACTGTAAGAGAGTCTCCTCTGCTGGGGTCCGGGCAGCCTGCCGAGGCCACGGGACCGACTTTGGTGGGCTATTGTTTTCTAGGAGCCGTCCCTGCCAGACCCAGAGGGTGGCGCCTCCGGCAGCAGGAGAGAGAGCTGACGAGATACATCAGGGTCTGGGCACCAGTTCAGGGCTCTGGCCGGGCATGAGAGCGATGAACCAATCAATGAAGACTCAACCTTCCTCCAGTTGTGTGCATCTGAACACGTCCTGATTGGGAAACATCCCAGGCTCCTCGGGGACTTGGAGGTTTTCCCAGAGAGTGAGCTTAGTCAATGACCCCTGAAGAAATAGATCCGGATTGTGTTTCACACCAGCAATGAAACCGTCTAGGGCCAGGGGTCTGGGGAAACCTGGACAAGCCGGGCAAGGGCTGGGAGCACATGACTGACCTCCCTCATTAGACAAAGTCACTCAGCACATCTCCGGGAGGGATGTATTTTAGTACGGCACACTGTACTTGGAACCAGGAGTTCCAAGTTCAAATCCTACACTATACACCAGCTAACCATGGACTTAACCTTCAGAGTCTCGGTTTACTCATTCGTAAAAATAAGGAGAACAATACAAACGGTGGGTCCATATTCTAGTGATCAGCCTCACAAACTTCGGACAGGCTCGTCACCAGAACAGCCACAGAGACATGACATTTTCAGCTACAACAACACTTGCAGGCTTTGTACTAAATCAGAGGGATTGTGATCTGTGCTGGTGAACAGACTCATGCTGACAGAATTAGAGATCTTCAAAGTGTGAAATTAAGTAGGAAACCTAATCTGAACAAACACACACGTATACACACACACACACACACACACACACACACACACACACACATGCACACACACATGCACATCTTCAAAAGTTTTGGCACAACCTACCAGCTGGTTCTCTTTAAACAAAACCATCACTTTGAATGGAATGAAACAACTCGCTGGATGGAACTGGGCCCTTTTCCTCCCCAAAGCTCCCACGATGCTCTCAGTTTGGGCCAGTGTTCACAAAGGGGACTCTCCCCTCTTTGGAGCCATTTCTTCTTCCTGACAGTGAGTCCACGTGACATTTTCTCCTGAAAGACTGCCTGTCTCAGGAAGCCATAACCTCGATCTCCAGATGTATGGAAGGCCCTGGAGCTCCCAGAGACATGTCAACCCAGCCCACCCCCATCCCCCTCCCCCCCCCCACTCTGCATGACTAACATAGCAGCCAATGTTCCCCTGAACACGAATCGTTGTTCATTCACACAAGATCCTCATTAACATATGGCCAGACTTTGCCTTTGATTTCTGGCAGGCTTACCTTGTCTTTCAGTGTTTTCATTATAGCGCAGCCTCAGATGGGCTTTTTTGTTTGTTTGTTTGTTTTGGGGGGTTTTTTTAGTGAGACAATTGGGGTTAAGTGACTTGCCCAGGGTCACACAGCTAGTAAGTGTTAAGTGTCTGAGGCTGGATTTGAACTCAGGTACTCCTGACTCCAGGGCCGGTGCTCTATCCACTGCGCCACCTAGCTGCCCCTCAGATGGGCTTTTTAACAACAAAAAAAATTAATTTATATTAATAGTATGAATAATAGAAAGAAATAGAAGTCATTTATCTATCCCTTCAAGATTTTCAATCTATTGCCATATTTGATCCTAAAAACAACTTCATGAGGTATTCTTACTCTTTTCAGATGAGGAAACTGAGGCACAGAGAAGTGACATGACTTGTCCACAGTCACACTGTCACAGCTAGTCAGTGCCAGCTGTGGCCTTCAAACCAAGGTCTCCCCCGATTTTAGGCACATGGCTCTTTTCCCCCAAGACTTTATCCTTGCCCCTTCACTGTCCCTCACCCCCATAACCAAGCTATGGGCAAGGCCTCTTGATTTCCTATCTGGAGCCTCTCTTGGGTAGACAGCCTTAGTTCAGGCCTTCATCACCCGTCACCTGGACTCTTGCAAGAGCCCCATAATGGGTCTCCCCACCTCATTTCTCCCTCCTGCTGGGCCTGGAATAAGGAATTCCTGAGGCCAAATGTGTCACTAATGAGCTGGTGACCCTGAGCAAGTCATTTCCCCTCTGTTTGCCTCAGTTTCCACAAATGTAAAATGAGGAAAACAATGGCATCTACCTTGCAGGGTTGTCGTGAGGATCTAATGAGAGTTTTGTACAAGGCCCTCAGTGCTCAGTAGCCAGAGTGATTTTTCTGAGCTATTGGTCCACTCTCCAGCCCAATAAACTTCAGCAGCTCCCGACCGATCGCCCCGGGATCACACATGACATCCCCTGTTTGGTGTTTCAGGCCTTCACAGGCTGGCTCCATCCCACCTTTCCCACTTCCTCCACTTTCCTTCTTTCCTCCCACACTATCCGTCTGGCCCCACCGACCCCCCCGCCCCCGCCCTAACCCGAGACTCCATGCCTTGCTCCCATCTGCCTCTGCTTCCCTGGCTTTCTTCCTAATTCAGCTGCAAGGCCCCCTTCTGCAGAAGGCCTTTGCCAAGGCTCCCAGCTGCTGCTGCCACCTTTCCCTTTGAGATTCCCATCCAATGCTCTGTTGTAGAGACGTGTACCTTGTGTCCCTGGTTCTTTGCATGTTATCTCCTCTATTAGAACGTAAGCCATTTGAGGGCAGGGACCATTTTAGTCCCTGAAATACAGCAGGTGCTTAATAAATGCTTGTGTACAGACTGACTCATGAGGCCAGTTCTGGCCCCTAGCATGTACTGTCTGTTATGACGCAGAGCAAATACTTGAACTTCTCATTCCCCACGGAAACTCTAAACTCCCCAAGCTGCAGAGCAGACACCATTCCTTACTGATAAAGGGGATTTCCTCATGAGAGATTCTTTATCCTGATGATGTCACAGATCTGACCCAAAGCCAATAAGACCTTTAGGCCCGGGCTAGGCCACTAGCAGCCCTGCTAAGTCACTAAAGAATGTAGGTCATGATCAGCCCGGATCCCTGACGCAAGTCAGAGCATCACTGACTTGGGGCTGGCAGAGACCTCAAAAGTCATCTGATCTGACCCTTAATTTACAGAAGAAGAAACGGAGTTTCAGAGAGGTTGTGACTTTTTCAAGGTTGCACAAAGGGCCAGAGGTAGAATTCAAACCCGGGTCCTGTGAGCACACAGCCAGCACTCTCTTTCCACCTTCATACCCAACAAGGAATATGATACTGTTGGCGAGGTGTGCTCCATCAGCATGAGTCACCTCAGCCTGAATGGAAAATATCTGAGACGGGCACAGGGAGCACTTTGCAAGAAGGCGGGGTCTTCCTGGCCACCACTTGAGATAATTAAAGCCACTTTCTCTGCCAGGAAAATCCGGGGAAGTTGGGGATCTGGGCTGGACAGCATCTGAAGAATGTGACTTTCCCCAAAGTAGGCATAAGGAGGTGGATTCTTTCTCTATCACCAGGTCCTCCAGAGCTGACTGATGCAATTTGCATTTTGGAATCACGGTTTCTGGTTTTCAGCAAATCAGCTGTAATTCATCTCTGAAGGCTTTTAATAAGCTCTGCAAAACTGAGCACTATTTTTGCCCTCACTGGCAATGTTGAAACTTTGTCAAGGAACACATTTCTCTTATTTAAAATAAAAGGAACCATAAATACGAACTCTTGCAACTAGAGCCACAGAAGACAATATGTTTAGAAATGGGACTTGAGGGGCAGCTAGGTGGCGTAGTGGATAAAGCACCGGCCCTGGATTCAGGAGTACCTGAGTTCAAATCCAGCCTCTGACACTTGACACTTACTAACTGTGTGACCCTGGGCAAGTCAATTAACCCCCATTGCCCCAGCAAAAAAAAAAAAAAAGAAATGGGACTTGAACCCAGTTCTTCTTGAGTGGAAGACTAGCTTGCCCTGTCTCAAGAATACTTCAGATCACTTTAAAAGAGTTTATTCCCTTAGATAATATAAATACAACACTCCCTGGGACTACTTCTCCAAACACGTACTTGCACTGACAAATTGATATTCTCAGGTAATGCAGTTGCTACTATCTGTGTCACAATTCTATGGATAATCCTGAGAGGCTATGTATCTGGTATGATTGCTCCTAAGCCCCCATCGGTGTCCGTTAACTATCAGTCAACCAGATAATTTGTTTCTAGAAATATTTTTACTAAGATGGAACAACAAAAAGAGTTAGTACAAAACCTAGGTGATGCACTTCCATAAATACACATAATATCAATGAGAAAAATAGACACAAACTTAAAGTACAATGGCTGGGAGGCACACAAAAAGAAAACACAGGGGTGACTAGGTGGCGCAGTGGATAAAGCACCGGCCCTGGATTCAGGAGTACCTGAGTTCGAATCCCAGCTCAGACACTTGACACTTACTAGCTGTGTGACCCTGGGCAAGTCACTTAACCCCATTGCCCCATAAAAAACAAAACAAAAACAAAAAGAAAAAGAAAACACAAGTGGCAAAGGAGTAACATTTCTGCAATTCCCTTTCTCCATTTATAGAGTCTTCCTGAAGTTCTCTGTAGGTCATATGGACCCCCAAGATTTGTGCATTTCTTGAATTCTCAAACAAACTGACCTTTAAATTTTTTATTTGATATTTTATTTTCCCCAATTAAATAAAAAAATAATTTTAACATTTTTTAAATTTTGAGTTCCAAATTCTCTCCCTACCCTTCCTCTTCTCCCTGCCCTTTTTGTGAAGGCAAGCAATTTGATATAGGTTATGCATGTGCAGTCATGCAAAATGTATTTTCATTTTGGCCATGATGTGAAAGAAAACACAGATCAAAAAAAATTTTTTTTAAAGCAAGAAATAAAGAATTTTTTTTTTAATCCTTCAATTCAGGGGGCAGCTAAGTGCCACAATGGATCAAGCACCAGCCCTGGATTCAGGAGGACCTGAGCTCAAATTTGACCTTAGACACTTGACACTTACTAGCTGTGTGACCCTGGGCAAGTCACTTAACCCTCATTGCCCCTGGCAAAAAAAAAAAAATCCTCCAATTCAGAGTCCATCAGTGAAACTAAACTTCTTTCTATTGCTTACACTTTCTGTTTCCCACCTCCATGACTTTCCACAAGATATCCCCTAACCCTGGGATGCATTCTCCTCAGCTTCAATTTTTAGAATCCCTACTTTCCTTAAAAGTTCAGCTTAGATATCACCAATTACCTCAGGTCTTTACCGATTCCCCCCAAGTTACTAGTACCTCCACTGAAAATTTTGACCTAAATGTGTTTATTTTACACAAATTTTATATATAAGTTTGGGATATAATTTTTCTTACATTATCCTTTTTATTTTTATGAATGTGAAAGATTGAAATCAACATCAATAAGCATGACTATTTCCCCATTAAAAAACCAACAAAAGAGGACTGAAGTATATACATGGTCATTCCTCAGTATTCATGTGTTCAGCTTGCACCACTTAAAGCATTCACATGATTTTATCATTTTCACTTTCATGTTAGGAGCCATGCACATTCATAGCTCTGTGCAGTAAAGAGATAAATGAGAGGCACAATAAGCACGTTTGTGGAGCAGCTGGTCCTCGACTGGGCTTCACTGGGCTTGTTCACCCAACTAGAGCAAAGAGCTCCGTGTACATTCCTCTCATGTTTTCATTGTTTGCCTTTAAAACTCAATTTGTGCAGCAATTGTGCCCTCTCTGATCTGATCCTGCTGGTGTATCACTGACAATGTCTACCACCATCCAGCATCCATGAAGGACAGTGTCGGAGGTGATATCGAGACCTCAACAATGTTAGCATCTTCCAGCAGTAGCAAAGAAAGTACCAGCAACCTCTCCTTTGGTTTTCAAAGGGCAGCCAAGATAGAGGGGTTTACAGCAGTATATAGTACATGCTATCTGACACGGTGAAAGGTAAGATTCAGGTTAAAAATGTATTCAATTTAAAAATATTTGCTTCACAATATTTTTGGTATTATAGATTTCAAGTTATGGAAGGTGAATATTGTCTGAAACTAATGTGTTGTTATTTTTATTGAGATGTTAGCACCAAAAGTCACAGAATCCTAGGGAATTACTAGCATGAAAAAGTGTTTGGCATGTTACCAATTGTATTTTGTGTGCTACATTTTATGGGTTCTTTCATGGTTACTGTGTTAGGAAAAGTGCATATTATTAGAATTAACATTTTATTGTAAAGAATTGTATGCAAAAACCCCTGTATTTTCAGCAATCTCTAGTGAAAGATTACAGTTTTTGATAATTGTGGGAACCTAATCCCACATTTCCCATAGATTCAATATATCAACACATGTTTTGTTCTTTGGTGCTGTTTTCTAGAAACATTACACCATGAAAGTTGAGGATTGAATATACATGCATGCATGTATACGTGCATACATACGTATGTACATACATGTGTATGTGCTACACATACATAACACATATATATTATCTGTTTGTATAACTTATAAGAGTACATATTGTCTACCCCTATAGAGTTATAGTAAGCTCATTGAGGGCAGGGACCTTCATATTTTTTTTTGGTCTTGATAACCCCAATGCTAAGAATGGTTCCTATAATATCTTGGTAAATATGTGTTAATTGCTAGTTTCAAGTGTCCAAGGTTGAGTAGAAAGAGATGGACTTGGAGTCAGGGAGCTTGAGTTCAAATCCTAGCATCTATCTGTTCAAATAAATAAATAACCTCAGGCGAGTCACTTAACGCAAGCCCCCACAACGATCTAGGTCGGTAAATCAGAGAGGTAACTGAGACCAGCCCCTTACTCCTTGTTTTATTCATGAGAATACTTGAGCAAATAAATCACTTGACTTCTCTGAGCCCTAGGGCTTGGTTTGTAAGACTGATGCTTTGTATCTTTAGAACCTAGTATAGGACCTGGGCACTTAAAAACATATGTTGATTAAAAACATCTGCAGTCAGTTTATGAATTCCAGAAGAGGTTGTATTTTTTGGTGCAGATAATAGGGAGCCATTGGAGCTTCTTGGGCAGGGTAGTGACATACAAGTATCCCTGAGAGGACCTAGGATGGTAACCTTGTAAGGGGAAAGATGGAGGCAGGATCGACAAGACTTGGTGGCTGATTGGATAAATGAGCTGACGGACAAGGATAATACCCAGGTTAAAAATCTGGGATTCTGAAAGGTTGGGCGTGCCCTCAAGGCAGGTCAGATCAATTCAACAAGCACTTATCAAACACCTCCTATGTCTAGGCACTGTGCCAAGCCCTGGGGATATAGAGAATGGCAAAAGACAGTCCCTGCCCTCAAGGAGCTCGCTGTCTAAAGGGGGAGACAAGAAACAACTGTGTACATACATACAAGAGATATATTTATGGGACAAATGAGAGATGATCTCAGGAGGAAGTTACGAAGGCCTGGGAAAGACTTCTTGCAAAATAGAGCATTTTAGTTGATATCTGAAGGCACCAAGGAAGTGGGAGGCAGAGACAAGGAAGGAGAGAGTCCCAGGCTTGGGGGTGGGGGGCAGCCAGGAGAGCACCCAGAACTGGGAGATGGGGTGTTGTGTGCAAGGAACAGCAGAATATTGGTAGGGTGGGGAGGAGAGATGTAAGAACTTTGAAGAAATATGGAGCCACTGGGTTATGATGGGCCCGGCCAGGGTGACATTGTCAGAGGAAAGAAGAAGGCTGCTCTGAGAGACATTAACCAAGTTAGAAACAACAGCATTTGGCAATTGATTGGATATGGAGGAGAGGGGGAGAGGGGGCACAGAGTGGAGGCTGACTCCCATCGCTGGCCAAGGAGGCTGGGAGGGCGGTGGGATGTAAGCTGCTAAAGGGAAGGAACCTTCACACTTTGTATGTTGGATCCTATGATTATAAGCCAGGTAGGCTGTTCAGTGCAGTGGACAAAGTTGGCCTCAGAATCGAGAAGACCTGGGTTCAAATCCTGACTGCAATACACACTGGTTATATAACCTCAGGCAAGACATTTCATACAACTCCCCGGCCAACAATCTAGGCCTGTGAATCTTAGAGTTGTAACTGAGCTTTGGATAGCAGATGATATCAGAGAGAGGAAGAGAGACACAGAGAGAGACAGAGAGAGAAGGAGGGAGAGAGGGAGAAAGAGAGAGAGGCTAGAGGAAGATGAAAGGGTACACTGGCAGCTAGGGGCATCCTGACTGGATTATGTGCCCTTGACAGAAATAGGGAATAGAGGAAAAGGGTGTGGGTTTAGAGGACCAGAGAATGAATGAGTTCTGTTTTTTTTTCCCTAGCCTCCTCTAGGGCAGGACTTGTTTCGAGGTCAAACGTGACCCCCCAACAGATAGCACTCCCATCCCTTCATATTTAGTTGATTCTATTCCATATCAATTAATCTGTGTAAATATTGTTTGTTTCCCCTCCCCCCAATAGATTACATGCTCCTTGAGGGCAAGTGCTGATTCATTTCTTTGTGTACTCCCTGTGCAGAGCAGAAGAGATACTTCACAATTGCTATTGACTGACTGACTGATTCCAGAGGCTTGCCTTGGAATGCTCTGGGGTCTAATCCCGTGTGTTCCCCAAAGGTGGGAGCGGGGTTAGTCTTTCCAGAGCCAGAGGCCAAATTCAGCCTGACTCCAGAAACAAATGTCTAAGTGAATGGCAGATGCCTCTTCTCTCTTCCATGCCCAGTGAAACACTGGCTGTCTCTGAAAAGAACCATGGCCTTTAGCCTGGGGTTTCAGGAATAGACTCTGCCAGGTAGAGCCATTAACACTGCCCAGTGACGCTTGGGACTGTTTGAACAGTGCAAAAAAATTAAGCTCTCCCAGCAAAGCCTACTGGGCTGTACAAAATTATTGTTGGTCTCCATCTCAGCCACGCTGGCAAATGATCTCTCTCTCTGTATGTGTCTCTGTCTCTGTCTCTCCTCTCTCTCTCTTCTATCTCCCCCCCCAATTCTCTCTCTTTTTCTCCTCTCTCTGCCTCTCTCCTCTCTCTTCTTCCCTTCTCCTACCCCTCGCCGCTCCCCTCTGTCTCCCCGCTTCCCTCTCAGATGGACCCTCTGGCTTCCAAGCACACACGCTGGAATGAAGCCTCTGAACAGTTTCCAAGGCCCCAGCTTGATTCCTTATAAGGAATTAGCAAGCTCAGGAATATGGTTGACAGGACAGGGCAGGAGACCAAAGAGGGATAGAAAGCAGAAGGGACTCCTCTTGAGCTGGACCTTGGCGGCTCCCGTTTCTGTTAGGAGGTGGGGGACGAAGGGGGCAGAGTGTGGAGCAGGGCTCGAAGCTTCTAGAGAGAAGAACGACTCAGTTGTCACTGCTAGCTAAGTTGGCTCCTGGCTACCTTTGAGAATGCCCCCGTGGCCTGTCTAGCATAGAGAAGGTCCCCTGGCTCCAAGCCAAGAGAGGGCTCCCTATTGCTGGAGTCAGGAAGACAAGAGTTTGAATCTCACCACAGATGCTGGTTGAGTAGCCCTAGCCACATCTGTAAAATAGAGGTGTTAGCCACACCCTCTCACATGGCTGCATTTGTGTGGCACCTTCTTTGTGTCCTTTGTGCCAGGCACAGTGCCAATAGCTCTACAATTATCTCGGCTGGTCCTCCTGTTTGGCTAGAATGCCTCTGTTCTTTCTAAAGCATCTCATCTGTTTCCTGTGCCACCCTAACTGAGGCCCAGCGCCATCTCAGTGATACCTGGGAAGAGGTGGGGGAAGGGCCAAGGGCAGGATCCCTGACTTCAGGGGGTCACGGCCCCTCTAGGAGTCTGGTGGAGCCTCGGGACCCCTTCTCCCAATCATGTCTTGAAATGAATAAGATCAAATACGTAGGATTGAAAGGAAACCATTGCATTGACATGAAGACTCCAGGTTAAGAATCCCTCGTCAAGTGAGAGGGGTGGGGGAGGATACAGCTCGGTGGTCTCCAGCTCAGACTTAGGAAATAACTCATATTCATGACAGGCTTCCTCTGAGGTGAGCCTGGCTCTCTCTGTCAGACCCTACCCACAGGCAAGGGCTCCAGGTATGGGCCCAGGGACGGGCCGGGCTTCCACTGGCCAAGGACTCTGCTTTCTCCCATTAACAATATTGTCCCCTGGGAAGTGGGATAGGAAGAGAGAATGAGCTGGGCCCACGGTGAGGATGAGAATGAAAGGAGGGCAGACCATGTCCTTCCCTGGCACCCTCATGATGTCAGCAGAAAGTGAGGAAGGGAAGGTGGCGGGCGGGGAACTTAGGAGAAGATACTCAGGGTCTGCAAACAGATGATCACATGCCCGGCTCCTGGGAGGAGCCTCCTGAGCTTGGCTACAGGCTGTCGGCTGCAGCTCCAGCCCTGACTTCTCTAAGACTTGGCCTGAGCTGGGCCAGCTCAGTAAGAAGGGAAAAGAGCCGGGAAAGAATGCAGTGGAACAAAGAAGGGGGAGGGGCCAGAAAAAAGAACTGGAAATTATAGACTGAGAGCTAGGAGGGACCTTGAAAGCCAACCCCCTCATTTTACAGAAAGGGAAACTGAGGCCCAGAGAGGTGACAGGATCTATCCAAAGTCCTACAAGAAGGGGAATAAGAAGCCAGGTCCTCTTACTCCAAATCCAGGGGTCCTTCCGCAGCCCCACAGATTCATTGTAAAGGCATCCTCAGACAAAGTCATGAGCGACATATTCGTCAGGCGACAAAAGCAGGGTGGTCTGCAGACGAGACCCACAGATGAGCCATCGGAGGATGGAAGTAAGAAACTGAGGGCAGCCACTGTGGAATGACGGCCACAGGGTGCAGTGGGAAGAGGCTGAGGTTGGAGTCCGTGCAGCCGGATTCCAGTCCGTGCTCTGCTGCTCACTGCCTTTGTGGCCCTGAGCAGACACTGAAATGTTCTGGGCCTCAGTTTGCTCAGCTGTCAAATGAGAGGCTTGGACTAGATGTCCCTAAAGTCTCTGGCAGCTCTTACTCGTGAGCATGGGGACCACTGCACCCCAATCCTGCAGCTTTTTGAGACCCACAGAGAGGGAAAAATTTCCCTCCATTTCATGGGCTGCCCCCAGCAAAGGATTAATCGTTAAGGGACCAACATCCATCATACCTTCCTCTCAGGCAGGGGTGTGGTCATGCAGGATCGACCTTTGCAAACTGCCTGGAAATATAAAATGGGACTGTTATTTTTCCTGGAAAAAATAAAAGGATCATTTGTCATCTTACTATTTCCCAGCCAGTTCTGAGTTAAGAATAAGAAAGATGCATGCGCCTATAGCTGATTTCAAATTGAATGAGTCAGTTTTCAGGAAAGGTTTCAACATAATTGCCCAGTCTCTAGGAAAACAGGTTTTAGCCATGTCCTACTTTGGCCTTGTCCTCAAATATATTAAATGGGGAAAAAATCATAATGGCAAAAATAACGATAATAAAAGAGTGTTGAATTGGGGTCAGAGGATCTGACTTCAAAAGATACTCTGGCTCTAGGAGAAAATGGGCAAGTCAATCGACCACTCTCAGGTTTGGCTTCCTCTATAAAATGAGGGGAATGGACTCTATCACCTCTGAGATCCCTTCTGATTCTAATCCAATCATCATTGGATATAAACATCATTGGATTATAAACAGGATCCCACTGGAAGATATTCCCTAGCCACTGTCCCTCAGGGAATTCTCCAGCCCAACCCTGCTCTACTCTCTACCCCTTTACCCCCATGGTCACAACCTCATCAGCTGCCTTTTGGTACTGTTGGGTCTGTGGCCATAGCTCCAATGTCTTGATCTACCTTGAACCTCGCCCAAGGACTTGTGTCCCAAGGTCTAAGGTCTCTTCATAAAGTCATCTCTCCCTCCTCCTCCAATGATTTTGTCTTACAAAGTTCCTTTAAGGGCACCTTCTCTTATGCTGGATGCCCCAGGTGTGATCCATGATATATTCCTAAGAGTCAGGAGCACTAGCCCCACCTCCATTTGTTGGCTAGGATGTAGAGATGACCCTTGCCCAGGAATAAGTTGGGTTAGATGGTGACTGATGTCCTTTCCAAATCTGAAACTTTGGAATTCCATGAATTATCTTCATGGAAAAAGCTCCAGACCACTGTGTCTACCATCAAAACCAGTGAATCCCCAATGGAATGCCATGATGAAGCAGCTAGGGAGCATAATGGGAAGTGTATTGGACTTGGAAGGTCATGAAGACCGGAGTTTGAATCCCACCTGATGATACATGTGCTAGCTGTGTGATCCTAATCAAGTCATTTAACTTCTCTCATCTTCAGTTTCTTCATCTGTCAAATAGGGATAGCCCCTGCCTCCCCTCCCCCAGGGTTCTTATGCTTAAGGGCCAAATGTGATTAGATAGATAGATAGATAGATAGATAGATAGATAGATAGATAGATAGATAGATAGATAGATAGATAGATAGATAGATAGAGATAAAGTACTCTTCAAACCTTAAATTCCTGTGCAAGTTTTGGCTATTACTGATAGTAAATAAATGCTATCTGTTATTATTATTATAAATATGGCACCATTGGCCCAGAGGCTAGATACCCAGACCAGAAAGAAGCAAGTATATGCCAAGAGCTAAAAATATTAGCTCATGTCTGGGAGCCAGAATATCATGGCAGGACCCAGGCTTCCTAAGACCTAGGATGAGCTAGTGGGGTCTCTATGCTAGATCCTCAAGGTAAGAAGTACATGGAGGGCAGCTAGGTGGTGCAGTGGATAAAGCACCGGCCTTGGATTCAGGAGGACCTGAGTTTAAATCTAGCCTCACACATAGCCTCACACTGGCCTTGACACTTATTAGCTGTGTGACTCTGGGCAAGTCACTTAACCCTCATTGTCCTACCAAAGAAAAAAAAAGTACATGTAATTAGACCTCATAAATGATTCTGTGTCTAAAGCAACTAGCAAGGAAGGGAGTGGCTCCTCTGTCCCATGCATGGGGCATCAGGAATGGAGCCAAGCTGAGGCAGGGCACTTGTGCCAGCGGAGTTGACAAGAGAGGTCATGGCTCTTGGTTCCCAACCATACTCCCTATACAGCCATCTCAGTATCAACCACAGGACCCCAGCAGATTAAAGTATCAGATGGGCGCACCCCCAAGGACCACATGGGAAAAGACAACATGGGGGAGAAGCAGACAGACCCAGGGCTTGGGTGTGGGCATAATTGTGGCAAATGAGAAGGACTTGAGAGCATGTTGTCAGGGGTCTATGTCAGAATCACCAGCAAATAAAATGGGACCAGTCCCCCTCCCCACCTCTCTCTCTCTGAAAGAACAGGTGGTGATGACACAGCATCTGAATGATGAACAGGTACAGAAGAACCAGCAACTCAATGGGGAACATGGGGAGCATCAGAATCCAAAGAGTGTCCCTGGTGGTGCCTCAGGAGATGTGGGCACAGGACACGGGAGCACAGGGTTTGGTGAGAGGGACCAGCAGCTAAACCCAGAGTCCACCTAACATGGACAAGCCCTGCAGCATTATGGGATTTCTGGTGTTTTCAGAATGGATGCTGTGGGCATGGAATACACCAAAGCTTCCAGGGAATTTCAGAGAATTGTTGCATTTACAGAGAGGAAGAGTCCTAGGCTGGCAGCTGACAAATCTTGTGAAGTAGTCTTCAAGGTTTAAGCTGAGCACAAACTCGGTGTGAGCCAGCTGGATGATGTGACTGCTGAAAAATGAATATCCCCTTTATCTGCATGTATAGAAAAGCAGCAGAGAGGGAGGGAGGGTGTCAGTCCTCTTGGACCCTGCACTATTCAGATCACCTTTGGAGGCTGGGACGTAGGACGCCACAGGAAAAGCACTGGATTTGGAGAGAGAGAGAGAAGGTCTGAAACCAATTTCCTTCTGCTACTCAATCCTTGTGTGGCTTTGGACAAGCCTTGGACACTTCATCTCTCTAGGATTCATTTTCCTCATCTGTGAAATGAAAAAGTTGAACTAAATCTCTCAAGTTCCTCTATGATCCTCTCCTGGTCACATAATTTCAGAATTGGAATGAACCCCAGCGGTCAACTCATCTGGCCCATCAATACTTCCCAATAGTCATCTAGCCACTCATCAAAGGCTCCCAGTGATGGAGAGCCCACTACAGCCCCAGGCATCCCTTTCTACCTTTGGATAGTCTCATTTTTTCCATTAATGCTTAGGACATTTTCTTGCTAACATGCCTCAACTTGACTCTATAATTTCTACACATTGCTTCTGATTCTACTTTCTGGATCCAGCTAGAAGAAAACGAACCTTTCACATACTTGAAGACAGCTAGCATAGTGACCCTTCGGGCTTCTCTAGGTTAAACAGCCCAAGTTCCTTTCATCATATAACACTGACTCAAATCCCTTCCCCATCCTCATTACCCTCCCATGGACACTATCCAGCTTAACCAACACCCTTCTTAAATCCTTGTGCTCAGAATGGTGCACACTATCCCAGATCCGATGTGACCAATGTACAGAGGGACAATTACCACCTTATTCCAGGAAGCTGTGTCTCTCTTAATATGGCCCAAGGTCATGCGTGGTCTCCTGGCTGCCACAGCCATGCTGCTAATGAATGCACATTGTCCTTGAGGTCCACTAAAACTCTGAGCAGTCCCCCCTTCTGTATTTCTGAGGTTAGTGGCTTGAGCTCAAGTGTAAGACCTTCCACTGGTCCCTATCTCCAGTTCTGCGTGTCCCGTTGTAATGGAGCATCAACTCTAGAGGAAGATGAGCAGTTTGCTGAAGAACTCCAAACCTTTCTAGAGAAGAATTTGAAGGGAAGAGGAATGATTAGCCTGGAGATGAGAAGATTTGGGCTGGGGGAATGATTCCTGCCATAGGGAGTTTAAAGCTAACCCTCGACGTGACTAAAAATCAATATATTCCTGCCACATTGGAATGATGTAAATAAGATGAAGGCCATGGGCAAGAAACCCTGAAGCAAGACTCAGAGGATCAAGGGTCAGATCATTTCCAAAAATAATGACCAGATCTCCAAATCAAGGAAAAAAAAGAACTGTGGAGTATAGATGCTGATTGAACCATACTATTTCTTTTGGTTTTGGTGCTGTTGTTTTTCTATTTTGAGGTTTTTCCTCATTGCTCTGATTCTTCTCCTATAACATGACTTATGCAGAAATATGTTTAATGTTATTATATGTGTGTATATGTATATATATGTGTGTGTGTGTGTATATATGTGTGTGTGTGTATATATATATACATATATATATAAATATATATATATATATATATATATATATATATATATATATATATATATAAAAAACCTATTTCAGATTACCTACTGTCTAGGGGAGGAGGGAAGGAGGGAGAAAAATCTGAAATTGGAAAACTTGTATAAACAAATGCTGAGAACTATCTTTACATGTAACTGGAAAAAACAATAAAATACTTTTTTATCAGAAAACAAAAAACAAAACGAGCAGGTCATCAAACTGGTGTCAGGACATAAGCATGGATTGGAGATAAGGATGGGAAATCAGATAGATAGACCTAAATACAGAGGACCTAAATACCAAAGGGTAGAAAATTGGAGGCAGCTGGATGGATCAGTGGTTAGAGCACTGGACCTGTCATCAGGAAGACCTGAGTTCAAATATGGCCTCAGACACTTACTAACTGTGTGGCCCTGGGCAAGTCACTTAACCTCTGTTTGTCTCAATCCACTGAAGAAAGAAATAGCAAACCACTCCAATCTTTGCCAAGAAAACCCTATGAATAGTATGGTCCACAAAATCATGGCGCATCAGACATGACTGAATGACTGAATGACAAAAAGAGTAAGTTGAGAGGTTCAAAATCCAGGAAAAATGAAACCATTCACCTTTAGGAGGTAAAGGGGCAAGATAAAGCATGCAGAATGAAACCAAAGAGGCGTCAGTAACAAGGATGACTCTTATAACTGAGGGTAAGAATTGCCTCAGCCGGGAAACTTCAAATATGCTTTCTCTTATGAGAGTGGCCAGTCCCCAAGGGTGACCAGCTGGAACTGGCCAATGGAATTTTGGCACGGAAAGGAAACCTGCTTTCTTACAATTGAGAATACAAGGCAGTAAATTCCATACATTGTAACAAGCCAAGGCAGGGAGACGCAGTTGGCACCTAGTGAAGTATGACTCTTGGGTATGGGTAGCAAAAGGCAAAACATGGGAACTGACTGTGATTGCCCATTAATACTGCAATGGCAGCTGGTTCTATAATGTCTTTACTCATGTCAAGGATATAGGATCTCCTTCTTCCCACCCCCACAGATCAGAATCAGAACATTGACAGTGGGGAGTAAGGGGACAGAGAAAAGGTCAGCTGCTAAAAAAGAATGCCTGAAATAGGCAGCTCCCGGTTATTTCCTTGGAAAATATTACTAGCAATGTTGCAATATAGTTCATATCCATGAAATTCTTTCCTTACTGGTATTTCAGATTTATGATCCTTGCCATCTAGGCTTGACCAAAATCAGAGAAATCAACAGATTCTCTCTTTTTCTCTCCCTCTCTTTTTCTCTCTCCTCTTCTTTCCTTCCTTCCTTTTTTTCCTTTCCTTTCCTTTCCTTTCTCTCTTTTTTCATGGGGATATTATTGGAATTAGTCCCATTGAACCTATTTTTCATCATAAGGGAATTTCTGCAATGATCAACAGGAAGCTTTGGCCTAGTAAGCAGGTGTTAATGAAACTATTGCACAGTCATAGGAAAATAAATATTTTTAAAATTTTGCATGCAGGGTAGTTTACACAGGAAATATGTATACCTTCACTGCAGTACACTCATTCTGGCCTTCAGAAAAGCCACTATTTCCATGATCAATGGGTTCTCCCTCCACCAGTGTAGAATTCAAGCTCCCTTTAACCCAGTGGACAGCCTTTGAGTTACTGTGGTCCAAAAAATATTCGTCAATCTGAGACCGACATAGTGATCCAGACTGATGCTGGCCCATGGACAACAGTGACACTCTTCATCACCAGGCCTGGACTTGAAGCCTTTCTGGACTGCTAGAGCCTAAAAGAGTTTATTCTCCTCCGCGACAATCTGTAAGGAGCTATGTTCACCCCATGCCATTATGGGAAAATCAAAGATGGATGTTAACTTCTGTAATAGAGTTCTCATCTGCATCAGGAGGACCCGAATTCAAATCCTACCTCACATATTTACTAGCTGTGTCACCCTGGGCAAGTCACTTTGCTTCCATCTGCCTCCTACCTCACATTCTGTCTAGAACCTACTTCACAGAGTTGTGAGTATCAAATGAGATGACACAACTTCAAAGTCTAGCAACAATGATGCTGGTGATAACACCAAGGATACATAATTACATAAAGTATCTATGGCTGCATTAATGTGGGAACTTCTTCAGCCAGTGCAGGTGCAACCCATCCACAGGATGAGTGGAGAAACCTCAGATTCTTGAGGTTGCACTGGGGAGCTTGTGGCTTCCTGATGTAAGGAAGGAATAATCCCATTGTACTCTGCCCCAGTCAAACCATGTTCTGGGAACCATGATTTAGAGAAGGCCATTGATAAGCTAGAAAGTGTCCAAAGGGGGTGACAAGGATGGTGAAGGGTCTTGAGTTCATGAAATGTAAGGATGAGGTGAAAAAACAGGGCATGATTAGCCTGGAGAAGAGCAGACTCTGGGGGACATAGCACCTGTATTCAAGTGTTCACTGGGTTGTCTTCTGGAAGAGGAATTAGCGTTGGTGTAATTGGCCCCAAAGGGGAGCACTAGCAACAGTGAGTGGGCACCCGCTCACTGTTGCTAGTGCAACCTCAAGACCCTATGTCAGGAAAACCTTTCTATTAATGTGCCCTGCCTCGAAAGGAAATGGGCTGTCTGTCTCGAGAGGCGGGGGGCTCCTCTTCCAGGAAGGTCCTCAAGCAGAGACTGGACAACCACTTGTCAATGACATTATGGTGGAGCTTCCTTGGGTTGTTTGATGGGTTGGACAAGGTGATCGTTGAGATCCTTCCTAACCCTCAAAGTTGTCATTCTGCAGTTAAGTGGCTTGCTAGTGGTCACTCAGCTAGCAAAACATAAAGAGCAGGATTTGAATCCGGCTCTTCCTAACTCTGAGAGACAGCATGGCATAGTGGATAGAGAGTTGGTCTCAGAGGTAAGAGGTCATGGGTTTGAATCCTACCTGTAACAGACACATACAGGCTTCGTGACCCTGAGTAAATCAATTAACTTTTCAAGGCAATAGACAACTCTCTAAGACTCTGGACTGTAGAGGAAGTTCCATCCTTAATTGTTAGAAAATGTTTTCTCAACTATGAGTTCCCAATAGCAATAAAATCACAGGTAGGGTCCTTTTCCTTCTTAACAGGAAAAACCAGGACTTAATTCATCATGCTATGTTGTCTTTCCTATTTTTCCAGAAAAACCCAGAGTCAGACTGCATCCTTAGAAGAAGGAAAGCAGTGGAAAGAGTAGAGGACACTTACTAGCTATCTGACCCCAAGCAATTTGCTTCTTCTCTGAGTCTGTTTCCTTCTCTATAAAATGAGACTATTGGACTAGATGGCTCTAGATAGGTCAGCATATGGGATGGGACAGGGTGAGAGGGTATTGGCCTCCCGTTTGTTCATTATCCATCATAAGAGTCAATCATTTGATCTTCCCACATCTCCAAGAGGTGAGTGGGGCTGAGGCAATTATCATATCCTGCCACTACTGCACTTTGCCTGGGGTTAGCATCTTGGGCTGATATATATAGAAATGGCAAGGACCTTGGCGGCCATTCACTCCAACCCCATCAATTTACAGAGAAAGACACTAAGGTCCAGGGAGAGAAGGTGATCGATGGTGTTAGAGAGGTTGGGAAAGATAAAAGTTGAGAAAAGGCCAGTGAAACTGGCAATTAAGAGATGACTTGACAGGGGGCAGTTTCCATGATGAAATTAGGGGTCAGATTTGCAAAGGGTTTAGAGGAGAAAGGGAGGAGAGGAAATAGAGGAACCAAATGTAGATGGCTTCTTAGCCAAAAAGGGTGGAGAGGATGGGGATAAAAGAGTCAGGATAATGGCTCTCAGGGATAGGAGAACTAGTGAGGGGCTTTTAAGGATGGGGAGAGAGGGATCCACTTGCAGGCAGCCAGAAATGATCCAGTAAATGGTGAGAGACTGAAGATTAGTGATGAAATGAGAGTGGGGACAATATAATGGAGAAGATAGAGTGGAGAGGATGAAGGGCACATCCAAAGGAAGATGACTTGGCAAGGAAGAGGGCCACCTCTTCATCAGACACTGGAATAAATGAGGACATAGTAGGGAATGAATCAGGGGCATGGGAGATGAGGAGAGAAGAGGGAGCTCATGGTGAATCTACTCTTCTGTGTACGTTGGGTTCTCAGACAGATGATAAGCTCCTTAAAGCCAGGTACTGTTTGTCTTTGTAATTGTAGAGCCCAGCATGGTGTGCAGCATATAGTGGGTACCTAATAAATGATTGTTGATTGACTGATTGACATAATCAGTGATGATGGGGAAAAGACATTTCCATCTATCTGTGAGGTGATGGTGGAAAACCAGGGACTGCCTGAATGCATATGAGCCTCATCTTTTCTAGGGGCTAGATGCCTTTCCCAGGGTTTCTTGGGTCACTGAAAAATATCCCAATGGTTCATTTGGGGGTGAGTCATATTAGAAAGTGCTTTCTCCCTTCTCCCAGCAACCCTGAAAGGGTAAACTATACAAATATTACTGGAGAAGGGAAGGAGCCATGATAATTTCAACAGAACACCCAGTGTGGGAAGGTCCTCCACTAAAACAGATTGTCACCTATATATGACTTAGTAGCTAAGCCCTAAGTGGGTGTCTGAAGCCCCTGGAGGTTCAGTGACTTGGCCAGGGTCAGACAATGCCATTAACTGTCAGAAATAGGATTTGACATTAAATCTTCGTAGCTTCAGTCCCAGCTACTTATTCTCTATCTTGCTCCAACTCAGAGATATAATGTGACAGGCAATGTTGTACAGTAGAAAAAGCCTTAGCCTGAGAATGAGAAGGTATGGGTTCAAATCCTACCTGTAATTTACTGGGTTACACAGTGGCTAGAGGCCTGGAGTCAGCAAGACTTGAGTTCAAATCCAGCCTCAGACACTTACTAGCTATGCGACCCTGGCCAAGTCATTTCACCTCTGTCTGCTTGGGTTTCCTCATGTGTAAGATGAAGATTACAATATCCCATACCTCCCAGGGTTGTGGTGAGGATGAAATGAGATACTACAGTCGTCCTTCCCACTTGGAGGAGGTTGGGGGTACATACGCCCACCTACTCCCCGCCCACCCTATACCCCACCTCTGTGATCCGAAAAATCTGTATAAAATTTACTGACCCTCCCTTCCTATGAGAGAATTCTCAGCTTTTTCTTTTGCTTTTATAGGGTCTTTATGGAACAGTACATATATTTGTGCATTTCTGAGTTTCTAGATTTTTCTGTATCATCTGCGGTTTCTGCAAAACTCCCCCCAAAAATCCCACTTAATTTCTTATGCCAACCCATGATATAGACATATCAAAACTGCAATGGGGAAAGTCATGGTGTGGAATTGTAAAGGACTTAGGACAGCATCTGGCCCACAATCAGCCCTTTGTACATATTAGTTATTGATAATATTACTACTAATATTAATTAATACTCATATTAATATTACTACCACCACTAATAATGCTGCCGCTGCATCCTCCTCCCACACCACCAATTTAGGGGATATATCCGACAGGACTCCCCCCAAAAGAACAAGAAATCCAAGCTCAAAAATCTCCATTCAATTTTATTTTAAAAGTTCCATTGTGTAGATTTCCCCAAAACAAAATAAAAATTAAATCCCTCCCTCCCCATTTTTTATTCTATAAAACACAAAACATCAGAGGAATGCAAGAACATTCTACACCAGGACTTTAACATCTTTAACTGAGGTGCGGGGCCCAGCAGTGCATCTGGGTGAAGGTGCTTTTTTTCTTTTCTAGTTAGGTTACTTCTGTTCAGAATCTTGACAAAGAGGAATCAGATGGAAATCTAACCCCGCACAACCAAGCTCATAGGAAGTCAGTGGGGAGAAATAGCTCTCCACATGGAGGCTGCCCATCTCAAGTTATGCTCAGTTAGGGAAATGATGAGCGAAGCAGGTCTAGATAATATAGCTGTAGGGAGTCTAGGGGCTTCTTGTTGGAGATTTTACATGGGCTCCAAATGAGCCTCCATTGGGAATGAGAATTGGGCCAACTGATCATGAGCAACACTGCTGGGGCAGGGGGTTGGGGGGGTGTCTGGATTTCATAATGTGGAAGGGATTGGCTATAACCACCTGAAGACAAGAGCACTCAGTCCACAAACAAATTTAGCACCATATTGATAGGTCATGCAGCAAAAAAATTAAAAAACAAAAAATATTTCCTTCAAGGTTTGCTCATAAGGTAAAGCATGAAATAGTACAGTGCATGGTCTTGTCTACCCATAGCTTCTACGGGGGCGAGTTGGGAATAGCTGAGTCCTGTGCTTCTGGAAGAGGTATGTGTCAACAGTCTGTGACAGTTAGGTTCCTATTGTTGAAATGACTCCAGGATTGATGTGAGCTGTGGAGAGAGAGAGAGAGAGAGAGAGAGAGAGAGAGAGAGAGAGAGAGAGAGAGAGAGAGAGAGAGAGAGAGAGAGAGAGAATGAATGAATGTTATTAACAAACAGGGGAAGCCATTTTCTGATTATGAAAATCAACTAGAAGTATCTTTTTTTTTTTTTTTTGGTGAGGCAATTGGGGTTAAGTGACTTGCCCAGGGTCACACAGCTAGCAAGTGTCAAGTGTCTGAGGCCGGATTTGAACTCAGGTCCTCCTGAATCCAGGGCCGGTGCTCTATCCACTGTGCCACCTAGCTGCCCCTAGAAGTATCTTTAATGTGATCAGAGGCAGGACTAAGGTGGGGCAACAGAGCTATGCCCAGAGCATAGAGGATATAGGTTCAAATTCCAGCTGTAATTTATTGGGTTACGCAGTGGATAGAGGCCTGGAGGCAGCAAGATGAGTTCAAATCCATGTCATGAAGGACAAGTCACTTCACCTATCTGCCTCAGTTTCCAGAGCAGAGCAATTCAAAGAGTGCAGATAGCACTTCAGCAACTAGAATCTGGGCTTAGCACCTAGTTTGTAAGAATAGTCAAAAGGGGAGTGGCCTGCAAATTCCCCTCACCACTCCCACTTAACTGAATTGGTCTTTAAAAGAGGTGTGTGTGTGTGTGTGTGTGTGTGTGTGTGTGTGTGTGTGTGTGTGTGTGTAATTTGAGGGACTTCTGCAGGCTGCTTGTATGCTTTGTGGTATGAGCTCTGTGGGTCACAATCCATAGTGGTGACTCCCAAGCTCATGAGAGGCTGACTTTGGGAGCCTGTCCTTTGCACTGATAATAAATCAAGGGAATGTGAAAAGTGGAGGATTTGGCATCAAATCCCAGTCCTCTTGCTTTTGAGCTCGGTGGCCCTGGCACAACAGTCCTTTGGGAAGGCTTACTGCCTAAGTGTGTGTTAGATGTATTGGTTCACATTTATTTCCCCAGCACTCAGCACAGGGACCTACCCATTGTCAGTGGTTATTGCTTTGGTTGATCTAAAATGAATTGACTTTATGGCCAGAGTTCCCAGCTTGGGCGTCACATCCTAGAAATGTTTAGGGGATGCTTCTTCCCATGCACATGCTCTGGCCTCCCGGGGCTGACTGTTCAGCATCCCATTCGAGCAGGGTCAGGGATGGGGAAGTGAACATATGTGCCCTCCCCACATGCATGAATTAAGCACCTACTATGTGCTAGGAATTCACTAGGGAGAGAAAGACAACAGAAGGAAACGGCCCATCTTTGGAAGGGCTCACCTTCTACTGGGGGAAACAACTGATAAAATATGCAAATCTGTGCACAGAATAAATATAAATGTATAAAGAAGGTTATGGGGGGGTGCCAACAGCTGGAAGGACTGGGAGATGCCTCTTCTAGAAGATGATGAGTGAGCAGAAGTTAAAAGGAAACAAGGGATTCTAAAAGGCAGAGGGGAGGAAGGGGGCATTTCAGGCAGGGGGGCAAAATGAAAGGTTATATGTGAAGATCCAGTCCAGTATTAGGCAAGGGGAGTAAAGAAGACTGGAAAGGGAGGTTGGGGTCTGGTTGTGAATGGTTTGAAAAGCCGAACAAAAGAAATTGTATTTGATCATTAGGCATTAGGGAGCCATAGGAGATGGTTGAGTGAGGGAGTCAGTGCCACTCACCAGGCAAACAGGTCTTTTCACAGTCGGACTGAGTCTCAAAGTTGTTTCCATTGCTCCCGCAGCCACTGTACCAGAACCGGCCACAGCTCTTGGTCTCTGGGTCATAGAACCACTTCAAGTTGAACTTCCGGCAAGTCCCAATTTCCTTGGGCCGCTTGCAGACATCTTGAATTCAGAGAAAAGGAAAGAGCATTATGGCAGCATGTGTACTGGTCACTGGAGCCAAGGTGTCAGGGCTCCTTCAGCCAAAGATATTGTAATGAGGGAAAGGGAGAGAAGAAAGGAGAAAGGGAGGAGAGAAGAATGAAGAGGGGAGGGGAGAAAGAAAGAAGAGAAAAAGGAGAAGAAATGAGGGTGGGAAGAAGAGGGGGAAAGGGAGGGGAGGGGAGAGGAAGAAAGGGGAAAAGAGAGAGGGGGGGAAGGAAGAGGGGGAAGGGAGAAGAAGAAGAAGAAGAAGAAGAAGAAGAAGAAGAAGAAGAAGAAGAAGAAGAAGAAGAAGAAGAAGAAGAAGAAGAAGGAGAAGGAGAAGGAGAAGGAGAAGGAGAAGAAGAAGAAGGAGAAGGAGGAGGAGGAGAGATATCAGGGAGAAAGAAAAAAGAAAAGGGGGCAGAAACAGGAGGAGAAGACAGGAAGAAAGAGTGGGGAAGAGAAGAAGAGAGGGGAGGGCAGAGAAGGGAGGGGAGAAGAAAGGAGGAGAGGAGAAGGGATAAGGAGGGAAAGTGGAGAAAAGATGGGAGAGGAAAGGGGGACCCAAGAGGAAGGGGAGGAGAAGGGAAAAGAAAGGAGAGAAGAGAGGATGGAGAAGATGAGAAAGGAAAGGAATTTGTCCTTCTCTTTATAGCTAAAGCCCCAGCCTTTTCCTCGTGCCACTCCCACAGCCTCCAAGAAATAGCCCAGACTCTCAGAGCTGAAAAGCGCCAGTCCCTGCCCAGTCCAGTTTCACAAACAACACCCTGCGAGGGGCTCTGAACAAGAACTGGGCTCTGGGAGAAACAGAGGAAACCTCTGAGAGGAGGTGATCTTAGCTCTCTGTGGAGTTTTGGGGCAAAGTTAAATGAGGAACTGAAGATAAACACCAATATAAAATCCACAAAGACCCCAAACATGCACATACACATATGTGTGTGTGAGCACACATGCATGCACAGGAACATAAAACACACCACACACACTGTAGCTACTCTGGAGTATGGGATATTTTCCTTTAACAAAAGAAGGCAGGGGCAGCTAGGTGGCACAGTGGATAAAGCACCAGCCCTGGATTCAGGAAGACCTGAGTTCAAATCCGGCCTCAGACACTTGACACTTACTAGCTGTGTGACCCTGGGCAAGTCACTTAACCCCCATTGCCCTGCAAAAAAAAAAACACCCACAAACAAACAAAGGAAGGCAACTTGTTTTTCTCATCATGTCCTCCTCACAAAACCCGCTTCCTGACCAATCCTCCAGCATCCCAAGTAGCTGCAGAGAAAAATGTGAAGCTCCAAATTCCTAAGGAAGGAAGGAGGGAGGATTTTTTTTTTTGCCCGGCAGTGGGGGTTAAGTGACTTGCCCAGGGTCACACAGCTAGTAAGTGTCAAGTGTCTGAGGTCAGATTTGAACTCAGGTCCTCCTGAATCCAGGGCCAGTGCTTTATCCACTGCGCCACCTAGCCGCCCCCACTAGGAAGGAGGATTTTTAAAAATCATTTTCCTGATGACCAAGTGCTTTGAACGCGTCATCCTAGATTGGCCTGCCTACAAAGACCCCAGGATAGATGAGTGCCAAGATGTCTCACAGGTTGCTGAGAGACCCACCTGAGCTTGACGGTCTGAAAAGAGCACAGCATGGAACCCAATTTCCATTTCCCGTTTAGCTCCACCTTTGTCATCCCCTCACCCCAGTTCAGAAGACATCCTCGCCACGGGATACAGTCTCAGAAGTGGGCTCTGGAGTTCAGGAGATGCTCAGTAGGGGCAGACCCCTGACCAGTAAGTGGCCCACTGACAACAAGAGACAATGGGTTCTCCAGTCTAGAAGAACTTCAGCAGCCATCCAGCCCAGCCTGTGCCCTATATAACAGCCCTGAGAAGGGGTCATCTAAACTCTGCTTGAAGACCTCCAAGGGAGCAGACTCCCTTCCTCCAGCAGCCGGGAGTCTTTGTATGGAAGTCTTCCCTTAATCAGACCTAACTACTTGAGACATGCACCCATCCTTCCTGGTTCTGCCCTGTGAGACCAAGCAGAACATTGCTCATTCCCCCTCTCTATAGTGGCCATCCAAGAACTTGAAGGCAGCTTTTTCCCTATAACAGATTCATTGCCGAAGGGACTTTTGTGTCCTCCCTGAAATTCATCTGAGTTTTCAGACGTAACTCTGGGGTCACTACTGGTCTGGTCCTTGGATCAGACCCAGCAAGGGGTAGACAGCCCTCATCTTCCTGTCCTTCTGGGGTCAATGGAAACAGCAGGGAAGAAAGACAATGGAACCCTCCCCTTAGGAAGCCTTCTCCGACTGTTGAAACAGATGTGGCTTTTAAAAGCCCATCTTAACCAACTGCCTGTTTCTGATGGATGAAACATATGCAGTAGCCAAGGAGAAATGACTTCCTTAAATGGAAGGGAAATGGATCAAGAAGCAAGAAGGCTTCTCTAGCATTGGCCCTGGTGTTCTAGGAGGGGTCTGAGTCTGGAGTGAGAGCCAGCAAGGGAAGGAAGCCTGTCTCTGAGCAGATCTTGCTGCAGAGATTCCATCCCAGATGTTGGAAAAGACATCAACTAGCAGGAGACCTTCAGCACTTGTGTATCCTGGTGCAGCCTAATGGGTCTCAAAGTAATTTTGGGGGCAGCTATATGGCACAGTGGATAAAGCACAGGCCCTGGATTCAGGAGTACCTGAGTTCAAATCCGGCCTCCGACACTTAACACTTACTAGCTGTGTGACCCTGGGCAAGTCACTTAACCCCAATTGCCTCACCAAAAAAAAAAAAAAAAGTAAAAGCAACTTCTATTCTTGCTCTCTCTTTCCCTTCTCATTAAGCAAATAATTCTAGCTCTGTTTTAGGCTTCTAGCAAAGGCCTGGAGGGCCACACTCTCTCCTTTCCCCCAAGCATCAGTCGTGGTGGTCCCACACACTTCACAACGAGGATGCACATTTGCCAAGGTGAGCAGGAGACTCGATACCCAGGGCTTGGCTGCCTCTGCTGCTTGGAGCTTCTCTCCCTGAGCACAAGGGACTAAGCAGCAATTCTGAGGGAGGAACATTCCCATTCATATCAATAATCTGATCTGTGCTTACAATAAAATAAAGTTTCTTTCTTAGGACCGTAACTCATGAATAGACTAGATGAGCAGTCTCCCCCCATTATTTCACCTGACGTTCCTCCCTTGTTACTGTCTTACTCAACATCATGACGCCTGGCTGACGAGTTAGTGATGTGGTGCCTTAGAGAGACAAAGGATGTGATGCTGAGTTAGCAGAGAGGGATAACGGCACATATCCTGGGAAGCAAACCGTGTTCTTGGGGCAGAAACAAAAGTTAATGGGAATGTGAAACATCTTAGCTCCAATGACTGAACTCTGAGAAGGCACCAGTTCAGAGCATCAAGGTGCCTTCCTCTGAGGTGACCAGGAAAAATCATCTGATCATCCCTTCACACCCACTTCATGGTACAAAGCTTTGTGAGAAAGCATGCTATAGAAATGCTTGCATGGTCAAGCTACCCAAACAGGGAGTGATGTTAAAGGTGAGATCGGCTCCAAATGAAGCCAATTACCTGGCAACCATTGCCCGTCGAGAAGCATTTGTTGTTCAACTCTTTCGGTTGCTGTAGTGGTGGGAAAAGGAGTGAGGTTGTTTTGGTGGGACCAAAAATAACATACTGCATGTCTAAAGTTTGATGATGCCACATGCAGCAGAATGGGCTACCCTATGAGGGCACTTACACAATACCACACATCTGATAATGCACTTGGCCTCTGTCTCAAATCTACAGGCATTCCCAACACACCATACCACACTTGGACACAGCTCTGCCTGGTCCAGTCAAAGAACCACTTAATCTGATAGTCCCATGTCAAAAACCAACAGACAATCTGAATTCCAAAAGGCACAAACATTAACATCTAAGCCAAAAAAAAGAGAGTGGGGAGGGGGCCAAGGGAATGGACTAAAGGAAAGGTAGTTGGTTTTTTCACCATTTTAATGGTGTTCTCTTGTGAACCACTTTGAGGTGCAGAGTAGAGAGGAAGTGACTGATTGGGAATGGAGTCCCTTGGAAAGGAATCCCAGGTTTTTCTGCAGAGTTCCCTAGTGGACAACTACAGCTTCTGATATCTCTCTGAAGTTTTCACCCTTCTGTAAAAAGATAGAACTATTAACTATTTGAAATCAATTTAACCATCAATGAGTTTAAATCTAAAGGTAGATGAAGCAGCATTGTTGGCTGTATGTGGGATTCCCTCAACTAGACTGTAAGTTACTTGAAGGCAGGAACTGTTGTTATTTCTTTTCCTTTGTATGCCCAGCATGCAGCACAGCACAGCATATAGCAGGCATTTAATAAATGCCTGTCAATTTCATTCGTTTGTGCTTTTTTGAAAAAAATTAAATGTGTCTATTTTGATTTCAGGAATCCCAAAGTCATTGTCCAAAGGGTGCCATTCAAAAGCAGCTCCTCAAAGTAGGCTTCCATGGGAGGTAACTGGGCATTGAATTTTGTGAGAGGAGGAGAAGAAAGAAATCCTGAGGATGGTTGATTTAGTCTACTAGCCTACATTAAGGAGATTCCTGGGTCTAGAGCTGGAAGACACTATGTAGACCAACCTCCCCCCCCACCTTTTTTCAGGAGAGAAAACTGAGGCCCAGGGAAATGAAGTGACCCAAGGTCACCAGGGTGGTAGGTGGCAGAGCCAGTATTCAGATGAAGGGCCTCCAACTTCGAAGTCACCACCCTCCCCTACGCCATACTTCCTGGCCTCGCCCGCTTTGGGTTTCTAGCCCCAGAAGCCTCTTAGCCTTTTTTAAAGGTTCACAGGGAACAATTCCAATGTAAAGCTTACAAAGTCTTCCTAATTCTGCTCCTTCTGACTCACCATGAAAAGAAAGGGGAAAGAGAAGAAAAGCAGCCAGAGACTCATTTAAAGATTTTGTTGTTTATACCCTGGGAAAACTGTTTGTATTGCCTTAATCCTTCTGGGCCACACATAACAGACCCCCAAATCTCCCTAGTTGAGGTTGGGATTATTTTCACGGATGCTAGAATGAGGAAGGAATTTTGCTGCTCCATCCAAAAAGGGACAGCATCGTGGGGGAGAATCCAGGCTGGATTTAAAGTTAGAGGATCCTGGGGTTAAATCCAAGCTCAGCTACTGAACCATGTGGTGTTTAAAAACCTCTCTGGATTTTGTCTCCTCATCTACAACATGGGGATGTGTGGGGGGGTGTAGACTCAATGATCACTAAAGTTCTGTTCAGTCCCAAATGGGTGATCTTAGGGGAATCCCATAGAGCCTTATGGGAGTTGGGAGGCATGTTTGCCAGAGAGGAGGCTGGTATTCATAAAGCACCTTATATACTTGGGGAAGCTAGGTGGCACAGAGTACAGGGCCTGGAGTTAGAAAGCCTTAGACACTTACTAGCTTACAAGTCACTTCACCCTGTTTGCCTCAGTTTCCTCATATATAAAATAAGCTGAAGAAGGAAATGACAAACCAGTCGAGTATCTCTGCCAAGAAAAACCCAAATGGGATCATGAAGAGTAGAGCACAACTGAAACAATTAAACAACAACAAAAGTACCTTGGGTGTCAATGTTATCATCAGCCAAATATGAGCTGGGGTAGTGTCACTGTGCCCAAAACACACACACACACACACACACACACACACATACACACACACCCCTTGAATGTCCTTAGACTAAAAGCAAATTTCTTCTCCAACTCAAGTCTTGAGAAAATTGTTTTCATAGCATTATGGGATCTGCCCTTTGCAGTTTCCATCTTGGGTCCTTCATAACCTGGTGGGAACCTTCAGGACATGTAGTGGGGGAGGGGGGAATTCCTGGAAACCACAGGTCTTCACTGGAGTTCTTTGTAGGAACACCTGGGGTCAAGTCCCATCTCTGACACACACTGGGCAAATCAATTCACTTTTCAACACCACTAGACAACTCCCTAAGAGTAGAAGCTTTAGACAACTTGTTGATCTTCATTGGTGAAGAGAGTGTCTACACTGGGAGCTCCCTTCTAAGCCACCTCAAATCCCACCCCCACTACTATCCCAAGCCTTCTTTTCCCCAGTTCCTAAAAGTGAGCTTCATATGTCCTAGACTCTGCACCAAGTTTCTGCCCATTTCTCTGGCCCCTCCCAGGCTACCAGCTCTTGGGGGCACTGAGTATTCCTGGCTCTGGTCTGTGTTCTCTAGAGTGTCTTGGCACCTGCTAAACCCTCAAATATTTAGTAAATAAAAAACACGCCCAGTGCCACGTGTGTCTCATATTAGAGGCAGTTGTCAACTGCAGGTCAGAATCTCATTACTCCCTGATCAATCATATGACGCAGGAAATAAATCATCTTGTCTTCTTCATACACCCCCCCCACTAGACTGTAAGGTCCTAGAGGGCAAGGATTGTGTCACTTGCTTGGACATGATTCCCCCTCACACACATTTGGCATGCAGTAAGAGCTCATTAAATGCTGTCTTTCTGCCTACAATAAAGTCAATGGAAAAAAGAGCTGCAAAAAGTGTTGAGACTGAATTCTATGTGACTAAAATAAGCAAGTTTGCCCCTAAAGAATGATATGAGACTTCTCCCCATTCGCACAGGAGTGGGGGACTATGGGTGTGGAATACTGCAAACACTATCAGACCCAGGAGATGTTTTGATGAGGTTTGCTAAACTATTTCTTTTCCTCTTCTTTTCTTATTCTTTGTTATAAGGGATGATTCCCTGGGTGGGAAGAAGGGAAATGAGATATTTGGAAATAAAGGTGATATAAAGACAAAAGCTGTTAAAAAAAATGTCATCAAGTGCATATATCTACCATGTTTGAGGAGCAGAGTGGCTTAGTGAAGAGAGACCTAGCCTTGGAGTCAAGAAAACCTGAGTTCAAGACCTGCCTTTGATACATTCTGGTTGCATGGCCCTAAGCAAGTCATTGAATTTCCCAGCATTCCAGGTAACTTTCTAAGACCCTAAGTTACAGGGAGTTGTTGATCTGCATTGTGGAAAGACCTTCCATACTGGAAGTTCCCCAAGCTCATGAACACAGAGATCTGGACCCCAAATCCTTACTGTTCATAGTGTAGTGACTCACCTGCTTCTGTCCCTTTCCATGGTTCAGAATTCACCATGAGGTTCACTGTGGCGCTTGAAGGTGTCTTTGGTGGCTGAGGTGGTAGAGACTGGATTTTCCCTACAGGAACAAAATAAGTTTTCATGTTAGAGAAGCAGAGTCATGAACCTTTAAGGAATATCAACACGGCTTAGCCACTTGAAGAAAGCAATTTTCGAGGCTTAATTGTCTACTAAACCTAGAGTGAAGATGGGTATTGAGATGGGATTAGGACATTTCTATAAATAAAAGCACCTCTCAGTGCTGAGCACATAATAAAAGCTGATTGATTGATCGATTGAGCATTCTCTAAACTCATTTTTCCTGTACCAAGTAACCAAAACAACCTCTAACCTCTTGGGCAATTCCTTAGCTTTTCTATCAGCTGTTATTTAAACATCTTCTCAGAAACAATTTTATTCAATTCAATAAGGCGCCTACTGTGTTCCACACACTCTGCTGGGCAATGGGGGTGCGAAGACAAAAATGCTCTTAAGGCTCCTTTATTCTTCTGGGGAGGCAGGAGCAAAATGTGTCCAGAGATCAGCAAGTATCACTGAAATAGACCAGTGGAAGAATGGACCATTGGGCTGACCAAACATGACTAAAATTCCGTTTTGGAGAGCCTGTTTTCTCTAGAAACAAACTATCAGCTGATTAATTTCATGTACAAATGATGCTTGAGATCTCTGTTCTTGTACAAGGAGAAAACTGATGTAAAAGTCTTATCAAAGCATGATGATGAATTGAGTCCAAGTATTTCTGCTTGGGTTCCATTAATATAGTGACAACTGTAGAAGGGACTGGAGTGAAGAAATCCCAACACTAATGTAAAGCCACTGACAGCATCCAATTACAAAGAGAAATGAGCCAAGTCCAGCTTCCTATAAGGTTTTATATTGAATATAAATTAAATTCTGGGGCAGCAAGATGGTACAGTGGATAAAGCAAGGGCCTAATCAGGAAGATTCATCTTTGTAAGTTCAAATCTGGCCTGAGATTTAATAGCTGTGTGACCCTGGGCAAGTCACTTAACCCTGTTTGCTTCAGTTTCCTCATCTGTAAAATGAGCTGGAGAAGGAAATGACAAACCCTTTAGTATCTTTGCCAAGAAAACCCCAACTGAGGTCACAAAAAGTCAGACATGACTGATAAACAACTAAACAACAACAAAAAATAAATTGTGTTCACATACACACATATATACATATATTCATATATGTATATATGTGTGTAGGTAGGTTTAGAGTTATAGAACCTGGGATATCCTTTACATTGGACCCCCTTGAATAATATCCCAGATTCTATGCATGTTGTAGATTTGGGTCAGGATTCATTAAAGACACAAATCAGGAGGCCCCCATCGATATATTTCTTTGACCCGCAAACCAGGGTATGCATTAGTTCAAAGCAATAGAAATCAAACAGCCCAGCAAGGCAAGTGACAAGAAAGGTTTTCTGCCTATGCACACAGGATGCACTGTTGCAAAGGTCAAACCACTGATGGGGAAGAAAGGGATGTACACAGGTAAAATGCATGGACATGGAACACACACGGGAAGAATACTTACACAGAACCCTAAGATCTCAAAATTGGAAGAGATCTCAGAGGTTAGTGGTTCAAAGAGTTGGAGGGAACCTCAGAGGTCACCTAACCCCAAACCCCAATTGTACAGAAAAGGTTTTGCGATTGGATGAAGGGCACATGGCCAGAAAGTCATGTCGCCTAACCCAAACTTGAATTAGAATTCCTCTATCTGTAACAGGTGATCGTCCAGACATTGTTTAGAGACCCCCCCTCCACAACCTCCCAAGGCAGTTCATGCCACCTTTCAGCAGCCCTAATTGTTATGACATTATGCTTTATAAATTTATTTTATATAGTCTTTATATTATATATCCTTATATAAAAAGATAACATATAGTGACTATTTCAGAGATACAAGATGGGGAATGGCAGGAGGAGTGGGGTAGTTTGCTTACACTGGCCAACCTATATTCCATTTGAGACTCAGGGAAAGATTTCTTTTTATTTTTTATTAAAGCAATGAAGAGACTTACTTGTGGTGAATATTCCCTCATAGGTCCCTTTGACCTGGGATTTCAGGTAGCTGACAATCACCACATGGTACGTTTGCCCAGCAACAAGACCTCCAATGACCTGTTCGGCCACACTGAGGTTCTGTTTCAGGACAACAGAGCGGTCATGCATGGAGGTGATGGTGAGGTCATAGATATAAGGGTTGGGTTGGTCAGGGTTCACCCAGCGAAGCTTGGCACTGTTCTCAGTAATCTCAGAGACCTGGACTTCTCGGGATGTCTTCACTAGAATAAAAAAGAAGGCAAAGTCACACATGGCAATGTGATACAGCACAGGGGGAAGCTGACTTTAGAGTCAGAGGAATTTCAGGTTCAAATCCTAGCGTGGCTACTTAGTACCTGTCTGGCCTTGACCAAATCACTTTGTCTCCCTGCGACTCAGTTTCCTCACTTGTAAAATGAAGTATTCAGACTGGAAGACCTGAAAAGCCTGCCTCCAGATCTACGATTGTGTGACCTATCTGGGTCTCAGTTTGTAAAAATCACCTAGAAAATGAAGTGCTTGGATACAATAACCTTTTAAGCCCTGTATCAGATGTTCCTAATATTATCTAAGAACTTGTTTAGACCGAGGTTGAACAGAATTCATGGAAAACTGCTCAGTCAAGGCATATGAAGGTATAGAGTTAAAGTCTCATAAGAAAATTCAGACTGTTCACTCCCTGCTAAGTCATCTGTTCAATTTGATTCCTGGTTCAATTTTTTTTTAGAGATTTTCCTTCTCTCTCTCTCTCTCTGGCAATGAGGGTTAAGTGACTTGCCCAGGGTCACACAGCTAGTCAGTGTCAAGTGTCTGAGGCTGGATTTGAACTCAGGTCCTCCTGAATCCAAGGCAGGTGCTTTATCCATTGCGCCACCTAGCTGCCCCTTTACACTCTCTCTTACGAGCAAGAGGCTAGTGATTTATCTTCAACTTCCCTTGCTATGCAGTGATTTTTTTTTCTTGAGAAGAATTCGATACTCCTAAGTATTTTAATGGAATGCAATTTTGACACCTGCCTTTTAAAAATTATTTTTTTCAAAGCAATCATCAGTCTCTTGCTCATGAGAGACTACAAAGACAAAGCCTCCTTCCATATCAGATGGAGCTGTAATCTCACTGAGTTCATCGATCTCTCCATTGGTGCAAGTCACCATCCATCCACCCCTTCTCATCCCGGGCAATGCCTATGGGTATTTCCATTCCTCCACGGATTCTCCCCAGAAGAGTCTAGCCATTTCCAGAAGATACTCTGGCTCTACCCAGAATTTCCCCACAGCATTACAGTTTATTGTGCTTAGCCAAATGCGGTTCCTGTCTTCTCTGAATGAGTAACTCACTGCCTAAATGCCACAGAGTAAACCACATGGGCTGACTTTCCGGAAATCAGTCTACCCTTCATGTCTTGGCCTCCCCATAACATTCTTTTCCCATGCTCACTTCCAAGACTGGGTTTGGTCTATGGTCTTGTGGTAAAGGTTTTTAGGATTCATCTCTGTAATAAACTAAGAGTCACTGATTGCCTCATTCCAGGGGAGAGGGATGCTATTCCACACACATATCCGGTTCTGTGTTCTCTAGATGTCACTGGGAGTCTTCACAGAAATGCAGCATTTAAGAGAGAAGGAGGCCGTGGTGGCCCTCTGGAATATCCCGTGTGCCACAGGAAGCTCCACTACTCAATGAGTGATCGGTCCTCCAGATTCTCTAAGTTAGGAGTCATTGTTTGACATCAAGCTCAGATCGGCCATCCATTGCTCCTAATCCTGGCCCTCGGGACCAAATGACCACCACCACCCCCAAACACAAGAGGACGGGTACCACGCTCCCCTCACCCCAACTCAAGTCAAGCAACATTGGCTTGGCCCCTGGGCAGGAAGCTTTAAGCTACAGCTGGACTCCAACCTGAGCTTGTGGGCCTCTGGAATTCTTCGATTCTACGAGCCTAAGGATCTGGAATCCTAGGATTCTTAATTCTGTGACTGACTTGGGATGCTACAGAGCAGTTCTGTGATTCCTTTTCCTAGGGTAACATCCACACACTCTCTGTCTGATGACCTCTCTTTGCTTTTTGACTACCGGGTCACCGGGCGAATTGTCTCTGCTGGCGAAGAAGGCCACTGGCTACACCACTGCTTTGAGGGGAAGCATTAGACAGCCCCCAACCCCATTTCTCCCCCATCTCGGCTGCTGCCCGGAAGTCCTCCAATAGGGCTTGGTCTCTATTCAAATGCAAACCCCCTCCCATAGATTTAGGCTTGGCACTCGCTCATGCCACAACATGAGGACAAATGGGATGGAGGAGCATGAGGAGGTGTAAAGAAAGAGCTGAATCTAGAGTAGTCAAAACCCTGAGTTCAAATCCTGTTACTGACTCCTTGTGTGACTCTTGGCAAATCCCCCAGCTCCTCTTTCCTCCATTTCTTATCTGTAAGACAAAGGGCCAGGAGCAGATGAACTCTGACGTCCCTTTAGCTCCATACCCATGACCCTGGGATCTACCTCTGGGCGTGGCTAAGGTGGCCAAATAGGGAGGCCAAGAGCCCTGGAATCCATGCTTAGCTTTGCTTCCAAGAGGAAGAAAAATTATCTCTCTTAATCTTCTCCCCTTTTAAATTAGAAATCAGCAAGTGGCAGAGAGCTGCTGACACACAAGCCACCTCCAGAAAACCCTTCGAGGATGCCCCCCTTAGGCCAGCCCCTGCCCACCTGCCAAAGGAAGGTCTTAGGGGTCTTCCCCATTCCACCTGACACTTGAGGCCTAGCAATGTGGCTCCATACGTACCTGCTGGCTTCGGGGACAGTGGCTTCGTGGCCTGGGGTTTCGTGGAGAGTGGTTTTGGAGTCACAGGTTTTGTAGCCACTGACTTAGCGGCCACTGGCTTTGTAGCAGCTGGCTTTGAGGCAACTGGCCTAGCGACTGAGGCTGGGTTTGCAGGGGCCTGCTTTACAGGGACTGGATTGGCAGCAACAGGACTCACTGGGGCCTGCTTTGCAGGGACTGGATTGGCAGGGGCCTGCTTTGCAGGGGCTGGATTGGCAGGGGCCTGCTTTACAGGGGCTGGATTGGCAGCAACAGGACTCACTGGGGCCTGCTTTACAGGGACTGGATTGGCAGGGGCCTGCTTTGCAGGGGCTGGATTGGCAGCAACAGGACTCACTGGGGCCTGCTTTGCAGGGACTGGGTTGGCAGCAACAGGACTCACTGGGGCCTGCTTTACAGGGACTGGATTGGCAGCAACAGGACTCACTGGGGCCTGCTTTGCAGGGACTGGGTTGGCAGCAACAGGACTCACAGGGACCTGCTTTACAGAGGCTGGATTAGTGACAGCCGGGTTTGCAGGGGCCTGCTTTACAGAGGGAAGGTTAGCGGCAGCTGGATTTGCAGGGGCCACTTTGGCAGGAGCCTGATTTGCAGAAGGTAGAGTTGCTGAAGTTGTGAGTTTCGTGGTCGTCACAGGCTTGGGTGTAGACATGGACGTTGCATTGTTAGGAACATGTCTGGAAAAACAGAGGCAACATTAGTTCTATGCAGAGAGTTTCTCTTTCCGGTTCATTCAGTTCAACAAATGTGGCATTTGTACTGTGTGCCAAGGACTGTGTCAGTCCCAGGTCCTTAGAAGTGCAGGCACAGCCTCTGCCCTCCCGGAGCTCAGAGGTCAGTAGGATGTGACCACACCTAACGTTTATCTGGCACTCCAAGGTTTGCAAAGCTACTCAGTCATCTAGTGAACAAGCATTTAACAAGCACCTACTATGTGCCGGGCACTTCTCTGTTCTGGGGATACAAAGAAAGACAGAAGCTCCCCACTCTCCAGGAGCTAATCGCCTGTGAGGTGAGCACTGTTGTTATCCCTGCTTTTCAGATGAGAAAACTGAGGCTGAGAATGGTTAAGTGACTTGCTCAAGGTCACACAGCTAGTAGATTCTGGAGGCAGGACTTGAACTCAGGTTTAACTGAATCCCCATCTAAAAAGGCTGGGAGCCCCCTTGCCACCAAAAACAAGACCAGTGAATGGTGCTCAATGGAAGAAAGATTTGAGTGTTCTGCAAGTCCAAGGGATGGCATGATCTACAGAGAGGAACTCTCTGCTCAGGCAATGGCACAAGGTACTTCTAGCTCTACTTAGAATTTGAGGAGAATGTTTGTAAAGACAGGAGGTATATTTATTTGGCAGCGTGCGTCTTCACCTCATAGAGGGGTGACAGAACTGGCTTCATTTGGGGCAGGGGGGATCAAATATCCAGTGCATACAGAGAAGAAAGATGGGGAGTAGAACTCGTAGTGGGAGGAAAGGAGCTGAGTCACCTTAGAACTCCTGTAAGTGTCAGTGCCTTCTGGGTCCCACTGTAGTCCACAGCCCTGACATGAGAAATCTTTGGAAGGATTAAAGGAATGAAGACTGAGGGAGAGGGAAGGCAGAGACAGAGAAGCAAAAGGAGACAAAAGATAGAAGAAGGATGAGAAGGGAAAGACAGAGACAGGACAACGCAGAGTAGAAAGGGAGCCCGCCTCAATGACCAGAAGAACTGAGTATGCATCCAGCCTCTGACGTCGCTGTGTGACCCTGGGGAAGTGTCCTGAACTCTCTGATCCTCAGGCAATTCTTAGGGCCAAGAACTGCAGAGGAAATGCCGACCTAGGGCAGTCACCGCGTTGTCCCCCTGCACACACACACACACATGAAATCCTGCGTCTGAACCACGCTCTTCTCCTCCCCCACCCAAGTATACTTCTTCCTGTACTTGAGTGGAAAGGCAGTGGGCGTGGTAGACACAATGTCAGATGACATCAGAACCAGCTGGGGTTTCACCAGAGACTGGTACCTGCTTGTTAATTAAGTGATTGATCAGATCCAAATTCCACTTCCCCCGTTTGCCAGCCCGCAGAGACTTTGGACAAGTTATTCCAGCTCTCTAGACCTCAGTATACCCATGAGTAAAATGGGGCCCCTCACGCTGGAGTTCTTTGCCTCACACAGGGTCGGGAGGACTGAATAAGCTTGTGTGGGCAAAGGGCTTTACAACAGACTGGGTCTTGGAGATACACACACACACACACACAGAGTCCCCTGCTCCCCCACCCTCTGCAAGATGCTCTGGAAGCTTTTGTAGCTTCTTTGGGTTTTCAAATCTGTGTGCGTGTCCATTCTCTAAGAGACTTGTAAACTCCTCGAGGTCAAGGACTGTTTTTGTGGCAGCTATAGTGACAAAAGTACAGAGTTTTGAATCAGAAAGATCTGAGTTCAAATCCCACCTCAGACACTAGCTGGCGGTGTGACTCTGGTGTTCATTTCTCTAGACCTCAGTTTCTTCACCTGTAAAATCAGGAGGTGGGACTTGATGGCTCCCAAGATGCCCTCCAGCTCTCAATCAAGCTCTCTTTGCGTCCCCATATCTAATAGGTGCCTAATAAATGCTCGTGCCGATGAATTTAAGGGAGTTGTTGGATGTGTCTTCCTTGGAGGAGAGCTCCCTGACACCCATCCCCAGTCCCAGTAGAATGAAAAACTAGACCTTCCTTTGTCTTAGAGTCACTCCCCAGAGCAGGGACTTGAAAAGGGGGATAGCCACCTCGCCATCCTTATGCACAAACAACACCCTGGAAGAGCGTGCCCGTGCCAGGCTCCGGCTACACTCCCTCCCCCTCCCCCATCCCTCCAGCTCCTTTGCCCCAGACCTCAAGGCAGGAAATACAGTCTCTGTGTGGCTGAACATTGAGACTCTGCCAATGCCCACATGGGCACTAAGAGTCTACGAGGCAACCACTGCCTTCCCGGGCATAACACAATACTTTGGCTGCGTAAAGGGCAGACGTGGCCTTGTGCCCAGGACGGGGAGCTCTTTAGTTATTCCTATTATTGTTTTGTCATTTCACTGGGGGGGGGGGCATGGAATGGGAACTGCCTGTATGGAAAGTCCCTCAACTGTCTTAGTGCATTCACAGAGTATTGGAATGCCACGAGGCCAGAAGAAATGATCAGGAGAGCTTCAGAGAAACCCGGGAAGACTGATCTGAACTGATACAGAGACAGAGGGAGGTGAGCAGAACCAGGGAACACTTTGGGCAATAACAACAACGTCATAAACACAAGCCACGTTGAAAGACTCCAGACTTCTGATGGATGCAGCGGCCGGCCACGATTCCAGAGGGCCTGCTGCGCCCCTCCTGGAGGAGAGGAGGGGACTCCAGATGCAGAATGAGACATTTGAGGGCATGGCCAGTGGGGGAATCTGTTTGTCTTGACCAGGCATATTTATTACGAGGGTTTTCCCATTTTTTTCCAATGGAGAAAGAATAAATGCTTGTCACTTGAAAAAAAAAGGGGGTTTTTCCAAAGTTCCCTATGGCCCAGACAGCTTAAGTGACCTGTCCATAATCACAAGTGTTGGTCAAGACTTGAACCCGGGTTCCTCTGCCTCCAAGGCCACCCACTAGACCACCGAGCATCTCAAGTATAACACAAACAACTTTGAGAACAAGGGCTCCATGTTGGTGCTTCCTCCTTCCAGCTTTTCCCCAGAGGGGGGTCCTGGGGGAGAAGGACCACTTACATCTGCCTTTGGCCAAACTTGATGGGATTCCTGGCTGGCTGGTCTCCCTGGAACCAGTCACACTGCTTCCTGACGTCCGGAGACAGGTAAAAGGCATTTTCACCTAGGCAGGAAAGGAAACACAAATGGCAGGGCGGTGGTGGCCACGGTGGCTGTGGCGGTTGTTAGCCGTGGGCGCAGCTGGGGCCCACTCTGCCTGGATCTGAGGGGCCAGTGATGCTTTCTGGGGCTTACCAGGAGCATGGCTCCTCACCTCCTTGTGTCAGACTGACCCACTGGCCACAGTAAAGACATGATCTGTTTTTTAGGCAGAGGAGGAAAGGCGTTCAGCATGGAGGACTGGCAGAGCCCAAAGGCAGTGGAGCACCCAGGGACCGCGGGGGGGCCTTCAGAAAGCCGCCCCTCAGCAGCTCCTCTTAAAGAGGAGAGGAAACGCCCCCTCCACACATGGCATAATACAAAGGACATTAGGTTTGGGGTCAAGGAAGCTGGGTTCACAACACTTCTCTGCTGTTTCCTATCTTTGTGAATTTGGTCATCACTTAACCTCTTTAGCCTGAGTTTCTACCTTTGTAAAATGGGAGGATGGACCAGATGACCACCCCCAAACCTCTGATTCTGTAATTCATGTACCATCACCATCAAGCATTTATTAAACACTTACTGTGTGCGTACCAAGACAGGACAGAACACAGTCTTTACCCTCAAAGCACTGACTGCACCCCCAGGCCTTCTCTTCTCCAACCTGTACTCCCCAGGTAACTCCCACAAGATACCTACTATTGACAAAGGAGGGCAGCAGCCTCGCGAAGCGTAACATGGGCTCTTCATTCAGCTCCGTGGGCTTGTCGGCCAGTTTGAAGAAGACGTCGCTGGGCTCGCTGGCAAAGCTAAAGATGTCCTTGACGCTGACGTTCCGGCCGACACCCAGCACGACAAAGAAGTACCCTTTGCACTTGGCCTGGACGATGATCCTCTGGAGGTCATCGAGCTCGGCCTTCCTCACTTCTCCCGTGACCATCAGCACCACAATCTTCAGGTCCCTGGGGTTGGGTGCACTTTCAAAGATACTTTCTATGGTGTACTCAATGGCATTCCCCAATGCCCGGGTCCCAGGGAGCAGGGTCATGTCGTTGCTGAGGAAGTCTACCAGCTTCTCCTTGGAACCATAGTCAGTTAATGAGCGTTCCACACGGACAGGGAGGACGCTGCTGTTGGTCTCGTGCTCCCAGGGTGCATGCTGGAGGACTGCCACCCTGGTGAGGTGCTGGGACGTCTTGGGGTCAGGACTGATGTCCAACTGCTTGACCATGTAGGCTATGTACTTCTTCATCTCATTGAATGCAAACGGTGTCGTGGTCTCTGAGCTGTCCAGGATGAAGGCCATGTCGATGTCCACATCGCTGCCCGCGGCTCGCCTGTCTCTGAAGGCAGGCCTATAGCTGTTAAATCCACAGGATGCATCAGGCTTACATATATCTAGAGAGAAACACAATGAAGACATTTGATTCTGGGCAGACCTCGCCCTTAGAAGGAAGGTGGGAGAAGCAGTTAGGTGGTGCAGTGGATGGAATCAGGAGGACCCGAGTTCAAATCTGACCTCAGACACTTGACACTTACTAGCTGTGTGACCCTGGACAAGTCACTTAACTCCAATTGCCTCACACACACAAAAAAAAAATTGGAAGAAAAAAAAAATAAGAAAGGTGGGATTAGTCAAAATATAAGGGAAGTATTAGCCAGTCTGGAAACATCTCCAAATCACACATCCATATTTATGGCCAGATTTTCACTGCCATCTCAGACAATAGGGGGCAGCTAGGTGGCGCAGTGGATAAAGCACTGGCCCTGGAGTCAGGAGTACCTGAGTTCAAATCCGGCCTCAGACACTTAACACTTACTAGCTGTGTGACCCTGGGCAAGTCACTTAACCCCAACTGCCTTACCAAAAAAAACCTAAAAACTAAATTAAGGGGCAGCTAGGTGGCACAGTGGATAGAGCACCGGCCCTGAAGTCAGGAGTACCTGAGTTCAAATCCGGCCTCAGACACTTAACACTTACTAGCTGTGCGACCCTGGGCAAGTCGCTTAACCCCAATTGCCTCACTAAAAAAAAAAAAAAAACTAAATTAAATCTCAGACAATAATGAAATGGAACAAAGACACAGACAATGCCTTCCCCCTACCATTTATGTCCATGGTTATTCGAATGTCATCTTCCCCATAAGAATGTTCCTCTTTCAGGGGAGGGGCAGTAATCTTGCCTGTCTTTGTACCCCAAGAGCCCATCACAGTGCCTGGCACATAAAGAACTGCTTTTTGACTGACGGACAATCCCACCACCGCATCCCATTTGATCAACCCCATGAATGAGCAGACTGAACCTTTACCAATATGGCGCGCCTTACCCAAGCAGACATGGCAAGTCAGCACTGTCTTCAAGAATTCGTTGAGGTTCCTTCCAGCAGGGAGAACCAGAGCATGGCCCACAGCTGTGTTGTTGATCTGGGTCAGATAAAAGGAACAGTTTTGAAAGGTGTAAGCAAATAAATTCAGTGTGAATTTGCATACACACACACATATATATGCATGTATGTATATGTATATACCCGCAGATACATATATGTGTCCATATATAAAATGCAGCATGAATTGTGTCTCAAGTAGATTGAAACATTCCTTCCCCTTCCTCTCTACTCCAAGTCTGAAGTAACATTTTCCTCAAATGTAAGAACTGAATTTACAGACTCTGCCCCAGAGCCATTTTATAATAATGATAATCATTTCTATAGTACTTATTATGTGCCAAGCATCATGCTAAGCACTTTACAATTATTATCTCATTTGATTCTCACAACAACCCTGTAAGGTAGATATGTTTATTATCCCCATTTTATAGACAATGAAACTGAGGCAGACTGAGGTTGTGACTTGCCCAGGGTCACACAGCTACTAAATCTCTGAAGTCAAAATTGAATCCAGGCTTTCCTGACTCCAGGCCCAGGGAACTACCCACTGCCCTACCCAGCTGCCCCTGTGACCCAACAGTCTTGCCTGAAACCATAACACTCTAACCCATCATTCCTTATGCACTAATCAGTGGTTACAAACGGCTCTGGGTGGTTACAAGCCAAGTGACAGACAGAAAGAATCAGACAGAGATGCTCCCTGCTCCTCTACCTCCCAAATGATGCAAGTTGAAGGTTAAGCCTTCAGCTAAGACTTCTCTGGGTCAGAAAGCTCCAGGGAAGCTCTCACAGGAGAAACTAATGAGCCCCAGGCCAGGTGAGAGGGAAGAGGGTATCTCTGGCCCTTTCCAAGCTGTACAATCACAGACCATGCCCCAGTGCCTGTAACATTCCCCCTGCGCCTTTCCATAGGACATCAGACTTGGAGTCATGAAGACCTGAGTTCAAAGACTACCTCAAAAAGTTACTAGCTGCGTGACCCTGGGAAAATCACTTAATTTCTCTGGGCCTCAGTTTCCTCGTCTGCAAAATGGGGCAGAGGGTGAGACTTGATGAACTCTAAAGTCCCTTCCAGCTCTAATTCTTATGAAAAGCCTCAGCTTTTTACAAGGCTCCAACCAGAGGCTACCTGCTCTGTGAAGACACACACTAGCTGTGAGACTTTGTACTGTACAGGGACAAATGTTGCCAGCACTCTCTGAAGTTCAAGTCCCTGTTACCCAGCCCTAGGTCTGGCTCTGGTGGATAAAACACCAGGGAGCATCACCCCAACCCTAATAAAATGCAAGCTGCTGGAGGACAGGGACTGCTTTGTTTTTTCTCTGTATCTCGGTGCCCCCCACCCACCGAGTAGGCAATTACTGAAAGTCCACTGGACTAAATGGAATTCAGCTCCCAAAACCATACAGTTGGAAAGTACCTTGGGAGTAATCTAGTGAAACCCTGTCAGTTTCAAATGAGAAAATTAAGGTTCACAGAGGGTAGGGGAAGGGACATAGATAAGAAAGTATATAATTATATACATAGTAATAGCAAGAAGGCGAGGAGGAAGAGGCCAGCAGGTACTCTCAGAGGAAGGCAGCAGCAGCAGCTGGAGCTCTGAGAAAGCCTCTTGCAGATGACATCTGAGCTAGGGTCCAAGCACTAGGAAACATAACAAAAGGCTGTATGGATGGGTAAATATGATGCCAGCCCTCCAAACCATCCATTTTCCTCCAGCTCTGGGCGTCTGATGAACCAAGGCAGGAAACAGTGTCCCCTCATTGGGGATTGTTTAGACAAACGTTAGAAATCGTTCCTCATGCCTTGAGAGGCGCCGTGATAGGGGGGGGGGGGCTTGGGGGCAAGAAGCCAAGTCATCGAACCTCTCCGTGCCCCAGACCCCTCTCTAAAGTTCTAGGTTGCAGGGCTCGGGACAGCCTGTGTGGGAGGAGGGAGTTTCCTCACTGACGACAACACAATCTGAATCCCCAGTGAGGAGGTCTGGCTCTTAGGTCATCTTGCCTACCTAACGTATTGTAAGCCGTGTGGGAAACAAAAGGCAGAAGGAGAGGTGTGCTTTGGCTGTCTTCTCCACCAGAGCCAGGACTGAGAAACAGGGCTTTCCCAGAGCTCCCTGACATTTAGAGGGTGCTGACACCATCTGCCCTTGTGTGGCAGAAGCCATTGCACTTAGTGCTGGCTTGCCAAGAAGAAGCTGCCCTATGTGTGCTTTCCCATAGCTTTGACCCATCTGAAGCCTACCTCATCCCAGGTCTCAGAGTGCCTAGGGCCTCTGCCTGAGTAGGGCGATGTCACCGGGACTCTGTCTGCCCTACCACGACTGAGTTTGTCTTTAAAGGTGACTTGTGGGCTCCCTTCCAGCTCTAATCCTATGGTTGCTGAAGACTTGCCTCATTCTGGTCTGCTCTGTGGCCCTCACTAGCCAACCACCGCTCCCGTCCATGGGGACAGCATTCCTGACATGCAGTGACCAAAGGCAGGCAGATGATGTGACCCTCCCTGCCCCACCCACGGCACAGACCTGCAGGGCATTAATGAGGGTCCGATCTTCCCTGCTGGTCAAGAACAAGGGTGTGATTCCTGCATCAGCCAGCTTGAGCACAGCCTCGTTGAGCTGCGGGGAGGATCGGACGAGGCCGTTGCTGAAGAAGACAGCCACCTTCCTCATGAGGAAGCCGCTGCGAGCCCTCTTGAATGTGTTCCTGGCCACGAAGGACATGGCGGTCTCCAAGCTGCGTTCCTTGGACGTCAAGGGCACCTGGAGGTTCCTGATGCGCTCCAGCAGCAGGGACTTCCTCTTGGAGTCGGGGAAGCGGATCTCCGTAGTCACTTCATTGTTGTAGGTCACCACCGCCACCCGGGCGCCTCGGGGACAGTTGCTTTCTGCTATGGTCAAGTCACTCACAATCCTTAGGAGGACATCCCTCATCCGGCTGAAAGTATCCTGACTGACCCCCTGTGAGGTGTCTAAAGCGAAGGCGAGCTCTGTTGGGAAAACTGGGCATTCCAGGGGCCCTGCAAAAAAGAGGCAAATTTTTGAAAAGCAAATAATTAATTCCTTTCCTGATAGAAACATAGAAGCGTAATGAGAGATTCCATCTCTGTGGAACTGAGAAGTTTACAAAACTCGTTTCTTAAAGCAAGCTTGGAAAGTTGGGAGGGGAAGAACAAGTCACCCCATTTTACAGATAAGGAAACTGATACTCAGGGAGGTCAGGCAGACTGCCCAGCATTGAAAAGCTAGCAAATATCAGAGCCAGGATCTGAAACTCGGGCTCCCCACTCCACTGCTGGGTGAGAACGATGACCCACGGAGAAAGACTCACCGTAACAGCAAGCTGAAAAGGAAAAGAGAAGCAGTTAGATCAACATCTCTCAAACCCCAGTTTCCTAATTGTTGTAAGGTAACTCAAGGGGGGTGGGGGGGTGAGGACTTACGGCATTTGTCTTTGATGCTCTGAATCAGGGAGCATTGCTGTAAAAGAAAAAAATACAGATTGTAATATGCATGAGCTGGGAACACCTTGATGAACAATATTCTAAATTTTAATGAATGTTTAGCTTACATCAACTGATTCTCCTCGGTTGCCTTTATGACCCTATAAAAGGAAAAGAAGAAAAGATTGGAAATTATGGACTATTTTCCTGTATCATTACTGAAGAAGTTTAGCAAAGAAATGTCTAATTTTTCACTCCCCTATTCACATTTTTAGCCTTTGGTATCCAGAAAAGTATTACATTGAAGAAATAAATTAAATGATCCAGTTATCTTCTTAACACAAGTCTTTCACATTATTTTTGATCCATCCCTGTGATTTGGTGAGAGACCTCCTCTAACAAAGCAGACTAATGCCTCCTCTGGAACTTAGTCTTAGAAAGATGCTTGGAACCTTACCAGGGTGAGGGACTTGCCCAGGTCACACAGCTAATGAGTAAAAGAGCTGGGGTTTATCTTCAAGTGTTCTTGCCACTATACTGTACTGCCTCCCTCTCTGTTTCTCTCTCTGTGTGTCTCTGTGTGTGTCTCTGTCTCTCTGACTCTCTGTGTCTTTCTGTGTGTCTCTCTCTGTATCCCTCTGTTTCTGTGTGTCTCTCTGCCTCTCTTTCTGTCTGTCTCTGCCTCTCTGCCTCTCTGCCTCTCTGTCTCTCTGCCTGCCTCTCTGTCTCTGTCTCTGTCTCTGTCTCTGTCTCTCTCTGTCTCTCTGTCTCTCTGTCTCTCTGTCTCTCTCTCTCTCTCTGTCTCTCTCTCTCTCTCTCTCCAGCCTCTTCATTTTGCAGATGGGGAAAATGAAGCCCAGAGACAGACTGACTTGATCAAAGTCACACAGGCAATAAAAAGCAGAACCAAGAGTCCGGCTTGGGTCCTGTGGTTCCAATCTAAGGCTCCTTCCAATTCACCAGACTTACCTCCCACAAAAGAACCCTGGAAAACCTGGAAACCCTGGAAAAAGAACCCACAAAAGCAAGACTGGAAAACTGTCTGGAGCCCTAAGAGATCATTGCAACCTTCTTAGCTGCCCTTTCAGCAGGTGACAGTCTAAACCATCTATTCTATTCCCTCAGATCTCCAGGAATAGATACTGTGGAATCCCCCACTTCCCTCATCATGTGGTTTTACTGAAGATGATAAAGAAGTTTGTCAAGGACAGCCCTTTGACTGGCACCCTTGGTGAGAGGTTGGCAATTGGATGAGGTTCCAGGAAAATAGACGATGGGCAATTAAAGAGAGAAGAGGAAACCCAGGAGGAGTAGGGTGTGCCAGGGATCTGACAAAGGCAAGAACATCCAGGAAGACAGTATATCCAAAGGAGAATGAGGCCTGGGGGGATGGGTGAAGAGGCCACCATATTTAATAACTAGGAAATCATTAGTGATCTTGAGAGCAGGGCTTCAGTCAAGGTGTGGCAAGGAAGGGATAGAGGAGGTCAAGAGTAAGCAGAAACATCAAGTGTAGAGTTTTTCAGGAACTTCATCAGGGAAAGACAGAGAAGAGATGGGAGGGCAGCTGGAAATGGTAGACAATCACAAGAAGATTTTTAATAGCAATTCATTCAATAGATTTGGGGGGGACTTTTAGAATGGAAATATGGGAAAGAGGCAGTGGAGAGTGAGAGAATGAGTGACTACTAGACCATTATAATGCACGTTTGGTAAATGAATGAATGAATGAATGACTTCTGAACCAATCATTGGGGAAGAAGGTGAAAGTTATGGGGTCAAGGGCTCCAGTAAAAGATGAATAAAATGCAGAGGCCACAGTCCTGAGTTCAAAGTTCAGTCCTTCTCCTTATTACCTGTTTGAATACAGGCAAATCACAATAAAATAATCATCTCTGCCCCCTCAAATGGCGCCTTGATGTTTCCAAAGCACTTTGTATCTATTACATCCTTGGGCCTCTCTGAACCTCAGGCTCCTCATTTGCAAAGAGAAGAGGCTGGGTTAGATGACTTCTCTAAATTTCACAATAAAAACACATTCGGGGCAGCTAGGTAGCACAGTGGATAGAGCACCTGGATTCAAGAGGACCTGAGTTCAAATCTGGCCTCAGACACTTAACAATTACTAGCTATGTGACCCTGGGCAAGTCACTTAACCCCAATTGCCTTACACCAAAAAATAATAATAATAAAAAAAAATTTTAAAAACACACATTCAAATCTTTTCATTCGTAGCAACATACCAAGCCTTCCATTGAGGCAGATGGAAATGACACATGAGATTGATTTTATCCCTTTCCTACTGCAACACTCAAGAAGTCCCATGCGAAGGAAGGAACTGGACACCGAGTGATTCTCAGTGACTACTACTAGTGAATGAAAAGGTGGCTAGTTCAGCAGGTCTCAGGAGTACTTACAGATGGTCCTGGATATCCTGGGTCTCCCTTCTGTCCAACTGCTCCAGGAGGTCCTGAATTTCCCTGGAAAGCAGCAAAGCAAATGTATAAGGTCCATGTACTTGGGACAGAGTTCCGAAACCCATGGAGAGCCTAAGACTCCTTGGACTAATCTAGGATTTGCCCAGGGTTGGGCTCAAAGGAATGGCTCTGTATGTCTCTGGCACTGAACTCAGTAGAGAGTACATGGCTCAGTGATCTGGCCAAGCACCTTCCTCCCTGCTGCCATAAATATACATCTGGACCAGGCTCCAAAGATGGACACAGAGCTGGGTTCAGAAATCAATGATACTTTCAATGATCTCAAGCCATCCTGCTGTCAATAAAGCTCATGGATTTTTTTTGTTTTGTCTGGACTGAACAGAATTATTCTCCTAGGGATGTCATATAGCTAATTAACCATTATAAGGTAAACTCTTTGAAGGCAGTCTTTATATCCCAGGAAGAGTAACCACTTAATAAATGTTTGTTGATTGGTTGATTGATTGATTAACTGAAAATCAAAGATCCACCACAATTTTAGAAGAACAAAAGTCTAGATGGTCCAAAGAGCAATGGGGGAAAATGAATGTGGGGGAGTCAGTAGATTTTGTGAGATCTGTGGTCTTAGAGTGAATCTGTCCTCTGATTCAACCACCAGAAAAAAAAGGTTTACATATGACAGATAACTGGATTAAGGTTATAACATAGGATATTTGTTGAGTGTAGACAACCAATCCATTTTTTTTAAATCCACCTTTCTTCTCAATAGTTTGGTTCAGCAATCTACACTAATGGAATTTTTAAACCCAGAAGCCTAAAAATAAGTTTTTGTTAATGACCTCTGACTTTGAGCTATCTCACAGTCTGAGCTGCTGCAAGGGTCAAGTCAACCCAAGGAAATAGAGCAAAAATTTTACCTCCAGCAAGATCCATCATGAACTCATTAGTCAAGTGGAGAAGTTGCATCGGTTGATGAGCAAGGAAAGCATAACATTATGGGTTCCCAATGTGCCCAGAAACACCCTGGAAACACTCAACAGATGTCTGGTGATGGGATAATCTGCTGACTAATGCACTGGACCAGTTGGGGCAACTCCAACTTTGAGAACTTTTAACAGCTCTATGCTTCCAACTATTGTGTCTCCAAATCTAGGGAGGGCTCTCTAGTACTATGCCTTAATAAAAGTCATGTAGCAGAAGAGGGAATTACCTGCTTTTTTTCAGAATGTAAGGGAAGGGTAAAAAATCTTGATAAGGAGGTATTTTTGTTTTCCATTCTTCTTCCATGTCTAGAGAGGGAGAGTGTGAGAGGCCAACATGGTACACTGGAGTTGAGATGTATTCATAGGAGCCTAGGCTCACAGAGGTGGAGCCAGAAGAGGCCTCAGAGGCCACCTAGTTCAACCTCCTCATTTTACAGATGAGGAAACTGAGGTCTGGAGAGACTAAGTGAAGCCTGTCGCCATGTCAACCAACGTAGACAAAGGAATTCATTGGCTTCGTAGATGATACTGGAGCCTGACTTACCCTGCGGCCTCTGCTTCCTTTAGGCCCTGGTCCTCCATCCATGCCTCGATCACCAGGAGCACCCTGGGAAAAAGGAAGAGGAATAGGCAACTTCAGCTTTGGAGTAAGAAGGTCTATGTTGAGGTCAGAGAGGCCAGATAGGTCCTCGATGACTCGATCACCTTGCCTACTGAGTTCAGTCTTCCAGCTATGTTGGGCGTCTATGTTATTTACACTGGGTACACCACATAGAATCCTAGACTAGGAACAGACCCATTGGTTGAGTACAGTCTCCCACTTCATGCAAAAATCTCTGACCAAAGTTAGTGTGGTCCCTATCTGAACACGACTTCCAGTGACAGGGAACTCACTCCCTCACAAGTTGGCCAGTTTGGGTTGTTCATAGCTCTAATCGTTGGAAAGTTCTTTGCCCTGGGGGCAAGAACCTCCTCCATGGGACAGCCTTCTTGAAACTAGAAGACTTCTATCAGGTCTCCCTGAGTGCTTCTTCAGGCTAAATATACACAAGTTTCCTCAACCGATCATCTTATGATATGGTTTCTAAGCCCCTTCAGCATCCCAGTTATCTTCCTGGGGGTCTCCCATCCTAACAAATGATCCCCTTAAAACGGAGCTTCCAAAACTGGATACAGTCATCTAGAGCAGGGCAGAACAGGGCACAGAACAGTGAGACGCTCCCCTCCTTCACTATGGACACTGCCTCTCAGGACAACCAAAGGCCACATTAGCTTTTGGCGACTGCCATATCACAATGCTAAGCCATGGCGAGTCTGCAGCTCAATAAATCCTCAACTTTCCCTCACATGTAACTGCTGCCTCCCCATGTCTCCCCCATCTTGTACTTGTAAAGCTGGTTGCTTGAACCCAACTGTAAAACTTCACATTTATTGCTCTCATCTCCCTTGTAGAGTTGTGGAGAAACAGATTTAGAGCAGTTGATGTATAGAATGATTTATGTGATGATTTACACGGTATAATATGATTTGCCATATTAATATATTACTAGGAAGGAATCTATCTACCTTTGGTCCTGGATATCCAGGGAATCCACGTTCTCCCTAAGAAACAAAACAAAGACAAGAAAGGACTCAGTCAAGATTTTGCTCCAATTTAAATGTGTGTAAACTCATATTTATTTCTATAAAGTCTGTCTATGTAAAAAGAAAAGAAGACTGTGGCTTTGTATAGCTCTATTTAATGAATATTATTTGTGGAACATTCACATTGTTGTTTTATTAATAAATGTAAACATTCTAGGTATTTATTAATTATAAACATAAAAAGAATCATGTAACAGGTTTAGGGATAAGATGACTAGTGTTCCCTTAATAATAACTTCTTACATCCCTATGGCGTTTTACCATCTACAACTTGCATTCACATCCATTCTCTTGTTCATAATGAATGTGATGTGCATAGATTCACATAAGCAGTTTTGCTGCCACCTTAGCCATGGAATAGGTTGGGGCCACTTTGTGAAACTTTAATAAATGTTCAATCACTCTTCATGTGGGAAGCACCTACTTTTTTGCCTTTCTGTCCTTCAAGACCTATGCCATCTCGCCCATCATCACCCTGGGAAGAAAAAAGACAACATTACCATCAGTTGGGTATATAGTAGGGCATTCCTGGTATTTAAGGAAGTGGGGTGGGGTGTGGTTAAACACTGCCCAAGTAATCCTGTCATGCTTAAACAGACATACCATTATCCCAGAAAAGGCCATTTTAACCAAAAATTCTTAAGATCAATAATTTCAAATGGATCCCCAAAGAAACAGACAAAGCCTGGATTGGAATTCATCTCTATTCTTCCCTCAGGATACAATGTCTGCTCAGGAAAGACCTTCTAGAGGCTAAGACCCATCTTTGTCCTTATGAGTCATGGCTCCAGAAGAAAATCGTGAAAGGTTTCGGGAACTGAGTTCATTCTCAGACTTACCATCTCTCCCCGAGGTCCACGTGGTCCATTCCCTCCCCTTGGACCAGGCTCTCCAGGCTCACCCTAGGAAAAGAGATGATTTTAGAGAGTCACTCCTGCTTCAAATTGTGCATAAAAGTCCTCTTTGATCCTAAGTGAGTGGTGTTGATTTGGGTCAGAATGGATTAGACTGAGTTGAGTTAGGCTGAGTTGAAATAAGTTGGGTTGGGTTAGAATGGACCGAAGTGAATTCAATTGAACTGAACTGAACTGGATTTCGGTAGAAGCTTGGGATTGCATCTCTAAAGCCAGTTAGGGAAAGCCATTTGGGACTTTTTTGTTTGTTGGTTGGTTTCCCTGATCTGGTCATTTAAGAAACCAGAACACCTTGGTGAGGACTTCTGAAAGTCATCCAGGAAAGCTAGCCAATCTTTCCCTAACCCTGCTGGTAACAGAGCAAAGGAAAAAGAAGAGAGAAAGAATCTCTCATAGCATCTGTCTGTGGAAATGCTAGAGATGGAGAAATAACAATGGCAGCTCATATGCCCATAATTGGGCTTTTACATTTGCTGAGCATTTTCTTCATCACATCCTTTTGAGGTGGGCAAGCCAATTAGCCACCTTCTGCCTCAGTTTCCTCATCTGTAAAACTCAAACAGTTGGACTCAATGACCTCCCATATCCCTTCAAGCTCTAAAGCTATGGTCTTTTGAGTTAGACAACAAGAATTCAATCAAGGATCACTGTTGTTGTTCAGTCATGTCCAACTCTTTGTGAACCTGTAGATGCCAATACTGTCCAGGGGAGTTTTCTTGGCAAAGATACTGGAGTGGTTTGCCCTTTCCTTCTCCAGTGGATTAAGGAAAACGGTGGCTAAATGACTTGCCTAGAGCCATACAGTCAGTAGGTATCTGAGGTCATATTTGAACTCAGATCTTCCTGATGCCAGGTCCAGTGCTCTATCCACTGAGCCACCTAGCTGACCACATAGGATCATAGCTCATGGGTCTGGATTCTGAAGGGACTGACCGATCCATGCATTTTCCAGGTATGCAGAACAAGAGTTAATAACATCATAGATTCCAAAATAGAAGGAACCTTGGAGATCAGAGGATGCCAGCTCTAGATCTGAGAGGTACCTTGGAGGCCATGTAGTCCAACCCTGTCATTTCACAGATGAAGAGAGATGGAGTGATCTACCCAAGGTCACAGAGCTACTAAGAGGCAGAGCTGGGGCACAAAACCAGCTTGTCTGTGTCTCCAAGATGGGTTCTTTCTATGGCACCTTCTAACTCCATTTTACAGATGAGAAAAGTGAGACAGAACTTGATTGATCATTGTTCTGAAAGGCAAAAGGGAAGCCACCAGTGCACTCTGTGCTGCTGTGAGCAGCTCGGGAGTCAGAAAGAATGACAGATAAGGGTCTTCTAAGGCTGAGTCTTCATCTAGGAGTCAGTCCACCTTAAAGGGACTTGGGTCTCCTAGGACATACCTTGGCTCCCAGGGGACCAGGTCGGCCTCGATCTCCAGAAACTCCAGGGGTGCCACCACCTCCCTAGAGGAAGAAGAGCCAGCATTGTGCAGATTAGTCCAAGGGTTACGATAGGTGTCCACACAAATTCCCAAATCTATCCCACTTGTTCTCAGCCTTCAAAGCCCAAATGTAATTCTACCTCCTTGATGAGGCTTTACTCATCCCTGCCCAGCTCTGGTTCCCTGCACGTGGCAGGTATTTGTGAGCGAGTGAAGCCATCTCTGCCCCTTCCACATCCTCTCCTGCTTTCTTTGTGCCACTGGCATGGCCCGTGACACATCCTGCACAACTTCCACCCCACTCCATCCTCTGCTCCTTGTGGGCAGGGATTGATCATTATGTGCAGCTGTTAAGCACCCCCTAAATGTAGCATACAATGTCCAGGCACCTCTGAGAGATATGCAAAATTTAATTAAGGCACTGCCCCTGTCTAGGTGGGGTGGGTTTAAAGATGTGAAATGGCCTCACACTGAGACTCCAGACTGGAAGCCATCTGCCTTTGCTTGTTTGGGGGAAGCTCTCCTAAGCTAATACTTTTTCAGCAGGCTTCTATAATTGGTGTTTCAGTACTGGACTGGGACCTCAGAGGGCATCTAGCCCACCCCACCCTCAATTTTCCATGTGGGGAAACTGAGGCCTGAGGAGGTAAAGTGACTTGCCCAAGGTCATACAGGTAATAAGTTTCAGAGGCTGGATTTGAACCCAGGTCTTCTGACTCCAGTGCTCTTTCCACTACACCATACTGCTACTTTCATGTCTGGTTTTACCTCCAAATTGTTTTCTATTCCATTCATATATTTATTCAGAATTTGTCAGCTGGGGTGGGGGCAGGGGGGGGGAGGGAGGTGTGTATCAGATTCCTGGAGCAACAACAACAAAAAAAATTTGAGATGGGGCTTCAACATTGGCCACCATAAATGGAAGGCTGGGTGCTCATCTGCTGCCTTTATAGCCTCCCTCTCCCCACTCAACTCCCAGGGAAGGGAGAGGAGTAAAACAGGAGAGAAGAGAAAGGGAAGGGGGGAAGAGAATGAAGAGAGAGGGCAAAGGAGAAGGGGAGGGGAGGGGAAGGGAGGAGGGGAGAGAAGGAAGGGGAGGGGAGGGAAGGAAGGGGAAGGGAGAAGGGGAGGGGAAGAAGGGTAGGGGAGTGGAGATGGGGAGGGGAGGGAAGGGGAGGGGAGGGGAGGGGAGATGGAGAGGGGAGGAGGGAAGGGGAGGGGAGGGAAGGGGAGGGGACAGGAGGGGAGGGGAAGACATATTTACCCTTGGTCCAGGAATGCCTTGTTCACCCATTAAGCCTGGGGGTCCAGTTGGGCCAGATGGACCCTGTGGACAGAGGAGATCAACATAAGTATGGTGAGCAGGGTGAGCCTCTAAGAAAGATCCTGGGGGATGGGGGTATGTGTGAGTAGTTCCAAAACAGTGAAGGCAATGCTAGCTTGTGGTCCAGATCAGCCTCAAGGTGTACAAAGCCCTTTAGTCACAAGTATCAGTGAGATGAGATGGGCGAGCATTATTTCCCCAGTTTTACAAATTAGGGAATTGAGGCTCAGAGGGGGAGATCACTTGCTTAGGTCATAGAGAGGACCACGGAATCATAGCTTTAGTGCTGGAAGGGGCCCCAGAGGCCATCTAATCCAGCCCCCTAACTTGACAGAAAAACCTGTCAGAGAGAGGGAGTGACTTGCCCAAGGTCATGTGTCAGAGGCAAGGTTCCCACCAGGTTCTCTCCAGAGATCTAACACTCTTGGCACTTGTCCACACTGGGTCTGGTCTCTCAACTGAGACTCAGAAGGCAACAAAAATATCGGCCAAAGTGTCCCATCCTAGCTGTTAACCCACCACAAGAATCTCCATGCATCAGAAAAGTCAAACCAACAAATTAAAACACAACTTGTCCCCTGAGAAAGAAGCTTGGAGCTCCTCAGCTTTGACCTACCTGTGGCCCTCTTGCTCCTGACTCTCCTGAAATTCCCACTTGGCCCGGGCCGCCTTTGTTACCCTGAAAAACAAGAGACAATCAAGGTCAGACATGGCAGTCTGATTTCATTCAAATTCAAACCCTGTATTCACCCATTTTTCCTCACTACCATCACAGCCAGGGCCCACAGACACATCAAGAGAGGGAAACCAAGTCTGGGGCGGGGATTCTCCTAGTTTCCCACGCCCCACAGTCTCTGGGTGGAGTGTTCCTTCCCTCCAGTGCCCAATGCCACCAAGAAGACTTTGTAGAAGCCTTCCTAGAGTGACTAGCCAAAAACATCATCCCCCTGTGACCGACTTGCTGGGGAGGAACTTCTCTGAACTAACAAGGCCAGTTCTTGGGCCACAGGCAAACAGTCCAGCCCTGGTGCCATACTGGAAACATTTCCATCCAGAGAATACCCTGGCTTAGCCCCCAGGAGGAGGCACTGGGGAAACTGTGGTGGGGAGCAGGCTAAATCAATGGCTGAAATAAACCAACCAAGTATCAGATCATGGGGAGGATCACCAACTTGGAGCTGGAAGGAAGCTTGACCCAAGCCGGCTCCCATCCATTTTCTTTGTCCAGGGGGCATCCCCTCAGAGCAGGACTAGCTACCACCTTGGCTTTTAAACCTTGGTTTTTATATCACCTACATTTCCAAACCTGTTTCTCCCATGTTATACCCACAGAACCACCCATTGTAACAAACCCCAGAGAGGTCTAATGACAAGCGTATCAGGACTAGTACCCAGACCCAGTGCCCTTTTCTCAGCCTTCCAAGAAGCTGTGGAAGGGGGGCAGGGCACACGGAGACCTTAATATTGATAGGAACAAAAGAAAAACATTTACCTTCACTCCTGGGGGGCCTCTACGCCCAGGGCCGCCCTGTGGGAACAAGAGACCACCATGGGTTAGCAGAGAAAAGAGCCTCTTCCAAGTCATTCATCATTTATTCATTCATTGATGAAAAATATATGCAAAAAAACTGTGTAAACCTTAAAGAATAAATATTAGCTGTGTGTCTCTGCCTTAGTTTCCCTCTCTGTAAAATGGGGATGATCACGGCACCTCTCTTACAGACTTTTTGCAAGGATCAAGGGAGCTAACACATGTAAAAGTACTTTCTAAATGCTAGCTGTTGTGCTTATTACTATTCGACAGATCTTTATTGTGTGTTCAGTATGTGCAGCCCCGGGTGAGGCACTGGAGCTTGACCGAGTCCAGAGTCTCGGCTCCTCCACCATCTGACCCCTCCTGGAGCAGGGCCCCTCGTCTCCTTCGAACTGCTGCCAATTAAAGTCTTTAGGGGGCTCCCAAAGCTGCCAAAGTAAACAATCCCGCGGCCTCAGCTTTTTCTCCCCCTCGTTTCCAAAGCGAAGCCTGTGGCCATGATCGCTCCCCCTTGCCCACACTCTCCCTCTCCGCCACTCCGACTCTTTCACAGTGCGGAGAAAGTGTGATGTAAGCCCGATTTCAAACAGGCGTCCCCACTATCCCAAGCCTCTGAGCCAAAGATAACACCTGCGCAGCAAAGGGAGAGAGGAAAAGGAGGCTTTGAGAGTCTCGTTCATCATGCTTTGGCCAAACTTCAGTCTGGGGCTGCTTGCAAGACCCCGCCCCAAGGAGCGGAAGCCCTTTGCACAGGGGACCCACCAAGACGGGTATTTGGAAAACAGCTGTAGCAATAAGCCTCTGCCACCATGCCCAGGTCCCACAGACACATCGAGAGAGAGAAAGCAGGTCTGGGACAGGGATTCTCCAAGCTTTCCATGCCCAGTAATCTCTAGGCAGAGTGCTTCCCCCCTGTGGGAAAAGGAGGAGCAAACACAAATGCCCAAGATGTGGGTCATGCAGACCCTCTGCCCTTCTAAGGAAGTATAAGCAGCTATAGTCAGTCATAATAGCTCACATTCTCATTAACCCTTTAAGGTCTGCCAAGTGCTTAACGTCCATGTGATTGTTACAACAACTCAGTAAGGGTGGTGCTGTTGTTAACCCCATTTTGTAGATGAAGAAACTGAGTCTGAGAAAAGAGAAGTAATTTGCCCAAGGTCACAGAGTCAACAAGAATCTGAGGTGGGATTGGAATCCAGGTCTTCCTGATGCCAAGTCCAGTCCTCCATCTGTCCATTATGCCATAATATCTGACTGGATGGCATCCAGTCTTTGGACATCCTCATTGCCCCCTTTATATTTTCAGGTATCCTCTGCACAGGATCCCACTTCACCAGCCTACCTGCCTCAGTTGTGCATGGCTCCCTAGGGGCAGTGTGAGTGGTTGTGGGTCAGGGCTAAATCCAGCAATTTTTATGTCCAAGTCATGTAGCATAAAATGTGCCCTCAAATAGACCATGGGAGGAGCAAGCCTGCATCCCCCTGGTGAAGGGAGGGATGAGAGGGGGAGGCAGAGTCCCTGGGATAATGTGAGGCTGCTTCTGGGAGGAACAGGACAAAGCAGAGCTCAGAGGTAACCTAATTAGTTCTAATTAGTTCCTACATAACTGTCAGGGAAAGTGCTGCCAAAATACATATGTAGCAAATATTTAAATTGCACAGTCCTTTGGAATCATTTTGCCCTCTAAGTTCCAATGCCCTGCTACAAAGCTCTGGTGACTCAACCCCAGTTATGGTTTTCACAAAAGGTGCAAGTTGGAAGGGAACTAGTTCTACTCATACTCTAAAGGAAATCTTCACAGTAACATTCCTGACTAAGTCCTGCAGTCTCCTTGGGAATCTCAAATTGTCAGGAAGTTTTTTCTGCTGTGGAATCCAAATATTCCACTGGGCTGCAGATGGCCAGTGATAATCTTTCACCACTGCCCTAGCCTGGTCTTTTGTTTAGACCTCTTGAGGGTGGAAGGAAAGACTCGGAAAGAGAAGAAGGACGTTCTCCTTGCTACACTCAACAGCAGGACAAGTGTGTGTGTGTCCCCATCCCCCCCTACGAGCACAAAGTGCGTTGTCCTGGCTTCCTTATACAAGTCATTTCCAAAACACTCATTGACCTCCAATGAATTATGGGCCAGTGACATTTTTAAGCCCCTTCCATGGGAGCTATGTTTGGCTTCATTCATTCACTGTGTTTTTTCATCATGTCAATGACAATTGCTTATTGTGGCCGTCTCCAAAAATGACCTCTCTTTCCTTTGATTGTCACTCCAAATGACATCGTTTAAAATTAATGAGCCTCCCCTGCGGGCTTCTAAAATATCATTTTCATAGTTATTTGCCTATTTATGAGTTCAGAGATAAGAAATGAGTAACCCTGGTGTGATGTTCAATTGTAGGTAGAATGCAGCTCTCACATAAATTTCCTCCCCTCCAGCAATTCACTCTGCACAGTCTGACTTCAGACACTATAAGATACTGGCCATTAAGATCTGGCCAAACCGGGCCAGCTAGGTGGTACAGTGGATAGGGAACCAGCCCTGGATTCAGGAGGACTTCAGTTCAAATCTGGCCTCAGACACTTAACACTTACTAGCTGTGTGACCCTGGGCAAGTCACTTAACCCCAATTGCCTCACCAAAAAACTTTTTTAAAATTTAAAATTAAAAAAAACAAAAAGATCTGGCCAAACCTTCCTCTCCTTGCCATTCTGTTTTGGAACCAGCCTTCATGTATACTCAGAGCAATTTTAGACACTGCAATGCTTCTTACATCTCCAGTCAGTCCACCATTCACTCTCTGCTGGACAATGACCTTCCATAGGTAGGCTGTCTCCTACATCCTTATTTTCTAGACTCTAAAAAGACCAAGTATCACATGATTCACTAATACTGCTCTTCCATGTGTGCTGCCAAACACTGTCCCTGTTTTGGGGAGTTCCCTGAATTCTAAATTCTTTTAGTGATTTCCAGCACTTAGAGTCTCAAAGAACTGCCTCAGGCACTGAGAATTTAAAGGATTTACTCAGGGTCACACAAAGCAAGTACATGTCAGAGATAGGAGTTGAATATTGAGGTCTTCCTGACTCTAAGACCCACTACAACACCCTACCTCTCACATTGAGTAGGTTGCAAAGAGTTCATGAGACAAGCATCCCTTGCGAATTTGAACAACAGTAGAGGAAGGAAAGTGTCTACGGTGAATTGGAGCTCCAGGAATTCACTTCCTGCCAAGAACTGAGAGGTGTCCAGTGGCTTTGAACCATCTGTCCACCAATGAGCATGTCCAACACCAGGCAAAGAAATGAGATATACTCACATCCTTCCCAATTCCTCCAGGACCACCTGAGGTCCCATCAAGTCCAGGGACTCCCTAGGACAAAGAAGAGACAGAAATGAGAATCTCACGGGCATGAAGAAAGAAACTGAGCTCCCTAGAAAACTATATGAAATGGATCTGTGTGCACAAATATGTACACCACACTGTGGATTCATACTCCCCCTTCACAGGTATGTCCACACACATATTTCTCCAAGATTTGCTCATTAAGATGAGAGTCTCACACTTAGCACACAGAAGGGTTGTCTTTTAACAACATTGGCCCCGGTGTCATTGTGGCTCAGGACTGGCCTTCATTAGTCCAAGGAAAGCACTGCTTCCTACTTCTGCCCCAATTTAGCTTCTCAGTTTTTCTTTCTTTGGCCATATAACAGCTTACCACTGGGCCGATTTCTCCCTTTTCTCCTTTGGGTCCTCGTTGTTGACTGTCCCGTCCTATTTCACCCTAAAAACAACAACCACAACATGAAAATCTGATATAGCAATACTAGAATTAACCCAGTTAATGAATCGCTGGACCGCATGACCAATGCTAGATTGTTGCTGAATGACCCAACAGGGGTGGGAATTTAGCAGAGTGGCCAGATGTGACTCCTTGGAGAGAGAAGGTAATTTTCAAATCATCCCAACCCACAATGGTCCATCCAAACCATGGCACTGGACTTATTCTGGGGTTGGCCAGCAGTCCCATGGCAACAGACTCTCCAGGTCATTCACAGACTGGGGACAGCAGGGATTTTCTCCTGAGAAGGAAGATGTTACAAGCTACTACAAAATCCTTGCAGTTCTGTGTCCCAGTCCAGGGCCAACATAATGAGAGGCAGTAAGCCGGACTAAAATGGAAACCTTCTGGCTCAGGAATGGTGATTTCTTTATTGAGTTCAAATGCCACATGAGAAAAGAGACTGGTGGAGAACAAGAAGCCATTGCCTGAAATGCACAGCCTCTACAAGCCAGAGAGGAATAAGTCAGACTTCTCTAGAAAGAGATGGCAGGGCTCTTTTTAGGCACACATAGCCTGCCATTTCAATTGGGGAACGTCTCCATTTCCTTCTGAGTTTTTCTCATATTTCACAGCCCGAGATTTGACACTGAGCAAATAGTCAAATGAGATAATATTTGCAAAGTCCTTAGCTCAATGTCTGGCACATTTTGTTTCCTTCCCCCTCCCCCTGAGCAATCAAATAGGGAATTCTCTTTACCGGATCGCCACGAATTCCCATGTCTCCTCTCTCTCCTTTCTCTCCTTTAACACCTCTGTCTCCCTAAGATAAAACACAAAGAAACAACAAAGATCATAAATGTTTCCAAAGTCATTCCCTACCTTTAGCATGATGGGACTCAGCTTAGAAATGGCAATGATATTCAAAAAGTGGTGACTTACTCCAAAGATACCATTTTACCTGAAAACAGAATCTCAGACTCTTAGAATTGGAGGGAACCAGTGATGCCACCTAGTCCAATATGTACCTGACCAAAAATTGCCTCCCCAACACCCCCCAACAAGTAGCCATCCAGCCTTTGCTGAAAAGGCTTCCAGTGATGGGGAGCCCCTTGTTCCTGGAAGTTAGCCCACTCCACATTAGGACAGCTCCAATCATTAGAAAGGTCTTCTTGACATCAAGCCTAAATATGCCTTTTTGCAGATTCCAGCCAAGGTGCCTGATTGTGCTCTCTGGGGCATAACCAGGCACCTTTGTTTTTAGGGAACTCAACACAACCTAGTTGTGCTCTTGGGTACCAAGAGCACAAAGCTAACCCCTTTCTCCACATGACAAATTCTTCAGATACCTGAAAACAGCTCTCCTGTCCAACCAGAGAACACCTCTGGCTCTGCTGCTGGGTATATATGTCTTTGATTATAAGTAAAAATTGAAATTTTCCTTGCAAGAAAAACTATTGTATTTATAAATTTAGCAATAGTAGAGAAAACATGACCTACCCGTCTGCCGGCACTGCCTCTCTCTCCAGAAGAACCTGGCAATCCTTTGTCTCCCTAAAAAACAAGTTTTGGAAAATTTCATAAGGGAATTCTACAACCCTCATCAAAGTAATGTGACCGATGATTTTGGAAATCAACATAATTTCAAAAAAGAGGGTTTTTTTTTTTATTTTAAAATACAAATAGTTTTTTAAATTCTTACTTCTGGGCAGCTAGGTGGCGCAGTGGATAAAGCACCGGCCCTGGATTCGGGAGTACCTGAGTTCAAATCCGAGCTCAGACACTTGACACTTACTAGCTGTGTGACCCTGGGCAAGTCACTTAACCCCCATTGCCCCACCAAAAAAAAAAAATTCTTACTTCTTCTCCATTTAGTCCATCCAAGCCTATCTCTCCCAATTCACCCTAGGAAAGAAAACACAAAGAAGATTCAGACACATAAATAGGTAAATGAGCCCATTAATTTAAAAGAGAATTGAAAAGTAACAATATTTTAAAAAATACTTGTATACCTTTTCTCCTGGGAATCCACGGGACCCCTAAAAATCAAGGAGATACAATTAGCAGTCCTTTCACACATGCTATTTTATACATATGTAAAATGATAGGTCATCCATGGGCAGTGACAGGCACTGGCTAGAGGGTGCCCTGTGTGGGTAGTAAAAAGACAACAAGTCTGACAACATTGGCCTGGGGGCTCCTTATTGGCTGGCTGGCTGGCTGGCAAATTATAGCCTCAGTTGTCCCGTTCATGAAGTGAGAATAACAATATTAGCACTACATAAATAAAAAAACATGTAAAATGTTCTACAAACCTGAAAGTCCTATCTATGTGCTAGTTGTTGTTGTTGTTGTTATAAAAGTGAGTGATGAACAAAAACAAAATGCTGACTTCAAGGCTATAGTATTTAACAACCATGAGAAATTCTTCCTTTTGGGTCATTCTGCTACTATATTTAAAATGCAGCTGCTCCAAAGAGGGAAGAGTTCATTTAGTTAATTCAGAGGAAGCTTCCTCCTTGAAGAAATGAAATCTTTCTCATTCTAAATCCCTATAAAAAATATTCTCCTTCCCACATATACTGCTAAAGTCACTTTTCTGGGCTGCAGTTGTTTTTCACATATTACCCAAACATGATCCAATCACTCATCCACAGCATACCTTTGTTCCCCTCTGGCCTGGGCATCCTTGGAAACCTTGAGTACCATTCACACCAGGAGGTCCACGTTCACCCTTTGAAAAGAAAAGATATGTGTTAGTTAAACTATTTTCTTCATTTACTTATGACTGCTTATGGGGTTGGATGGGAGCCTTTTGCATTCTCTTTTTTTTTTCAAATTAAATAAAGTCTGGTCTATGTTCTATCCTTTGTTAGCCAAGTGTTTGCATAGGAATGAAGGATCTTTTTCTTTTTAGTTGAGACCTAAGCATGAACCATAGGCTCTCAGCTCTGGGTTGAACCCAAGAGAAATATTTAGTGGCAATCCAAAATTGAATCTGCTCCATGGGAATGCATGGCTCAGGGAAACAGGTAACATCAAATGAGGTATGTATGCAAAATGCTTTACAGCTAAGCTTAAAACACTACCTGAGAGCCAGCTATTATTACTGTTATCATGTCCCCATACAATGATTAGTCTGATAGTAATCTTCACAGCCGAAACATCTCAATTCAACACTTGCTTATTAAGCACCTACTCAATCAATGAACCAATTGGCTGATTTTAAACCATTTAAACACTATGTGCCGAGCACTACGCTAAGATACATATGTGCTATATACAAGGCACTGGACCAGTTATTGGGAACACAAGGATGAAAAGTACCCGTCTCTCTCCTCAATGAATTGACAACCTACTCTTAGAAAGGCTATTTATTTCACTGGCTCCAGAATATCACAAAGGTCCTATGCCCAGCCACTGGTGAAGAATGTCTTATCTTGGAATTGTTACAAAAAGTGAAAGGAATAAAGGACATCAGAATGCTCTGCTCTATTTTTCCTTATATAAGCTGCCATGGTCTGAACAATAATGCCAAGATTAGAATCAGGAAAACTACAAGGGATTACAAAGAATCACACATTTTCAGAAGGAAGAGATGGTCTAGGCTGGATAAATGTATATTTTCCCCTTAGTCCTAGACCACAACGTGTTAGGGAGGGAAAGAAGAAATTTAAGACAAAAAAAAATGTTACTTACTGGTCCACCTTCATCCCCAGGATACCCTCGATAGCCGTCTTCTCCAGGCATACCCTAGAAACAAAGCCATTTGTTTACTCATAGAATACTATTCCATCGGAGCTTCCACTATCTATTCCAATTCCTCAGCAATTCTCCTGAATTTCAGAGAATATCATTAATTCTGTGAACCTGACTTCAGATTCATTTCCTAGACTTGTGTTCATTTCTCCAGACATCCAGCAAATTGGAATTGTTTTTTCTGCTATTTATTGATGCTACTAATACTTCTTTCACTAGACCCTGTATGCCTGCCAACCCTGAAGCTCAGGAGCTAGTCTCAGAGTTTCACCTTCCTATTCCTGAGCCCATCAATAGTACAAGTAAATAGATCAGACTTAGGACATCAATCAATGGAAATATGTTTGTGTTTAGATAAGGGGGGCCGATGCATGTTTTCTGTAGCTGTTAGGAAAAAGAATCAGAATATTAAAGAAAAGACAGACTGGAGAGATTTGTGGTCCCATCCCATCTCCACCCATGACCTTTAGTCAACTCAACCTTGGCTACATTTCAGTGTCCTCTGTTGAGAAATGAGAGCGCAGTTCCCTTACCCCTCCTTAACCCCATGGTAAACGATAAGAAAAATTCCACTTCAAATATGCTGACACAATTTTCCAGGAATTTGATTTCAGTTTTATGAAATGAACCAAAGCCCAGATGCTACCTTCGGCCCAACACTGCCCAGAGGTCCTCGGTCTCCTCTTTGCCCAGAACATTTGCAGGGAACACCACAGCAAGCCCTTTCAGCAATGCTATCCTGGGGAAATAAAAGAGAACAGTGAAAGACAGCCCGTGACAAGAGAGAGAACGTGAATAATCCACCAAACCGCCCTGAGGGCTCACCCCACCCTTCTCCTAAAAGGAACAGGGCTTTCTGGGGGAATTTGAGAAAAAACTGACTGTATACACCTGGGCCAGATGGAGAGGCACCTCTAGTGTAGAAGCCTCTCAAGCCAACGTGAATGACTTAATTTCATGCTGTCCAGGCTCAGATGAGATTCTTAGGGGTAACTCTTACTACTGGTGTATCACCATCACCAGCCAGAACGCTACAAAATAACATGAAACTTTGATCTTGTGTCCAGGGTTCTAACCCCGATCTGTGTGACCTTGGGCAAGTCAGTTCTCCCTATTCTGTGCCTCAATTTTCTCATTTATAAAATGAAAACAGTTGAACTCAAAGACCCCTAAGGTGCCTCAACTCTACGTGCTATGAACTGTCTCCTTGTTTTCTCTTTTGATCTGTGTGATCAAGTTCAAGGATGCTTCTGAGCTTCAGCAGGTTCCCTCAGGCAGCAAATGCTCCGTGGGAGAGAGGTTCCACACTGGAAGTCCCTGCTTAATTCCACTTTTAAATTTTCTTTTCTACAGATTCTATTGCCCGGGTGTCTGTGACCTTGCTCGTCACCATCATAATCATCATCTGGACATGAGCTGATGGAATATCAACTCTCCCTTAGCCAATCACTGGAGTGGCATCATCAAGGCGTTTGTTTTTTCCCTGATATTCATGCCAATGAACCACTAACTGCCAGTGGTGTTTCTAGGCAGTGAATGCCTCGGCTCTTTCATGTCACATGATTTGGAACCCCATAAATGCCTTCGTCGGCTGTCTTGTGGTGGTGATGAGGTGAACCTGCATCGTCAGAGTCTCAGTCAGCAGACTGCAGCCTTGGCCAGTCTGGACCCACCAAGGGGCTATTCGTCCATCATGCAATGGGCCAGCCTGCTAAGTGCTGAGATTCTCAGCACCAAGTTGGCCACCCTGAGATAATCACTCCCTTCCCCACAGCCCCTCTCCACAACAGCTCTCAAAAGGATCCACTGTGTCATCACGAGTGACAGCCAGCATCAGTTGGGAGAGGTCTCATACCCTGAAATCCTGTGTCACTGAAATGAAGGTTATTTGGAAGTCATAGTCGTTCTGCAGCCCAAAGAAACCAGGTAAAAATTAGAAACCTGGGGTGGGGGATCCTCAGAGACCCCCTCAGCAGTCAGTGGGGAGAAAGAGAGGTGCACACACACAGAGCCCACTGGTGATCTAGACACCACCCTCCAAAACTAAAATCATTTCTCAGCCTCCAGCCACCTCCAAGGGGCCTCGCCCTTCCACTCGTCACTTCTTGGGCTGAGCATTGCTTCCTGTGCTCCTTATTTTTGCTTCTTGGGCTCTTCATGCTCAACGATTCAATTCAACAATAAGTGATTAATCTCCTACTCTGTGCCTGGCACTGTCCCAGGTGCTGAGGGTGCAAAGGCAAAAAGGAAACCATTCTTCCCCTCAGGAAACTTCCATTCTAAAATATCCCAATCTGACATTTACTATGTATGTGGCCACAGACAAGCCACTTACTCCATCAGACTCTCAGTTTCTTCATCTGTTAAATGGGAAGAATATTAACACCCAACTCGCAGTGTTGTGAATCTCACATGACTTGTCTGTAAAATGCTTTGTAAGTCCTCAAGATGCAATATAAACTACTTATAATGGTGATAATTACTGTAGTGATCTTGTTAAATTAATTGATATAACAATAACTATTATTCATTTGTCCTTCCTGTAGGTTCACTGACCTCTCTCCCCAGGAGTCTTTCTACCATGTTTGGCTTGACCAAGCACATTTCATAACCAATAGGTAATGTTCACCCAACCCTTAGATACATCAGCACCTTTAGCTGCTATTCTGTGCTAGAAGCCATGCCCATCACTATCCTTGTGGAGGCTTAGATGTCATGCCACCCTTAGGCTCCTAAAGCAAGAATCAATCTGATTTCCCTTTCTCTTTCAAAATTTGTGTTCACTACAGATCACAAATAGAGAGTTTGGAAGGACCTCAGAAGCCATCCAGACTTTCATTTTACAGGTGAGGGAACTCAGACCCAGAAGAGGGCAAGGGGCTTGCTCCAAGGCACTCACTAAGTGGCAGCGCTGAGATACGAACCCAGGTCCTTGGATTCCAAGCCTGGCATTCTTTCCATTATCCCACTTGTTTCCCTTTTCTTCTTTAAAGAACGCCTCCAGGTGAGATAACTGACAGCTCCCCATGAGTAAGTGAACTTTGTTAACAGTCATGCCCTTGTCTCTTCAATGCCTCCCCACTTTGAAAGTATAGCATTCCCCCTAGAATCTCATCGCTACCATCTTGCCATAACCACTTTCACCTATTTCTAGAATTGTGCCTCCGATGCTTCTAGCTACTGTTTTTGGACAACAGGCCAAGACAACAATCTCGTTTTCCCAGCATTTCAGTATTGCCCAAATGTGATCCTATATGTAAGTTGCTTGCAAACCTTAAATTGCTATACAGTGGTTAGCTATTTTTCACCCATCGATAATGATGGGGTCAGTCATCAAAGGGGACAAAGGGCTATGAGTTCCACATACACAGCTCTGGAGACCCCCCTCCCTATATTCTGGCTCTCATCCTATGCATTTTGGGATCCACCAATAGCTACAGCACCAAGACAAGCCCCAAGCAGATAAGCCACCGCTGAGCCATCTGTGCTAATGCTTTCATCTCTGTGAGCTCAGATCACTGAAACTTACAAACCAAACCCTGTATTCCCCCAGATTCATCCATTGAGTAAAGATGTTCAAAACTTACAAGTTGTTCTGCCAGTTCATAGTCCAGATCCATCAAGCTAACTGTCAAAGGCCTATTGTAGGTGAAGCCACGACCAAATTCCAGCTGCATCACATTGTCATAGTTGGCAACCCGTTCAAGGCCAACAAAAATCAAGGCCTTCACACCTGTGGGGAGAAAATGGGAAAGAAGCTCATGAGAGCTAATGTGTGAGGAGAAGCTTTGTGGTACTCAGAAGCTCCTGGCATCTTTTATCCAAGCAACAAATGATAAGATGGGCTCATGGGATCATAACTCTAAAACCTGAAGGGGCCTCAGATCCAAACCAACCTCCCTCCCATCTTACAGATGAGAAAACTGAGGTCTGGGAGGTTAAATGACTGGCACAAGGTCATATAGGAAAGGTCCAACATGCAGGGGATCTCCCTAATCTTTCAGATGAGGAAATTGACTCCTCTCTGAAAATCTATGGTGAAAGACCTCCAGTCTATTCTAGTCTTGGTGAGCTCTCCTTGTTGAGGTCAAGTCTACATTTACTTGCATGTAGCTTCCATCCACTGGTCCTAGTTTTGCCCTCTGAGGCCAAGCAGAACATGTCTGAGCCCTCTTCCCCTTCATGCACTCTCAGCTGCAGTGGAATGGGCCTGCTAGGTGTTCCCCACATGTGACATTCCATCTCCTACCTCCATGCCTTTATGCCAATGCCAAACAACCCTTTGGATATTTGAAAACTGTGATGATGTCTCCAAGTCCAGGCTTTCTTGCACCCAAGTATGCAAACCCACTTTTGGCAAACCATTGTACTCACCTTCTTCTTGCAATTCAGCGGATGCTCTTTGTAGATCAGCCAGGTCACCATCTACCCCATCAGTAAAATGAATAACCACCTTGGAAAAAGGAAAATGGAGCAATGTCAAGACTCACATGAAACTACTAGAATTTTCAACAGAAGGGATCTTCAGGTCAATTTACAAACATGCCTATTGCATGCAGAGCCCTGAGCTGGAGCATTCTAATAATACAAACTGATCACCCATTTTCAAAAAAACCTCATCTATTCTAGTTCTAAGCTGATGGCAAGAGAGCAGACATGGCTTGGGTGTTTTGACTGCAAGGTTCATTTATTAAATCAAAGGTGAGCTTTTAAAGAAGACAGGGAGGAGCAGGGCAGCTAGGTGGCACAGTGGATAAAGCACTGTCCCTGGATTCAGGAGAACCTGAGTTCAAATCCGGCATCAGACACTTGACACTTACTAGCTATGTGACTCTGGGCAAGTCACTTAACCCTCATTGCCCCACAAAAAAGAGAAAAAGAAAGAAAAAAAAGATGGAGGACATAAGGATTGGAATATAATGATAATTCAACTGCAGAAACTAGTCTCTCACCCTCACCCTAACCCCCAGCAATGAATGAGTCAGTCCAAACTCGGGCCCTCAGTTTCCCCATCTATAAAATGAAAGGTTTGCACTGGATGGCCGCTGAGACCCCTTCCAGCACTAGATCTGAAAGTGTAGGAAACAGTACCTCTGAGAGATTAATTTCTAACAAAGGGCTCTAAGGTGTGTACAGGCAGAGAGGTGGTGCCAAGCCTGGAGTCAGGAAGACATCTTCCTGAGTTCAAATCTAAGCTCTGACACTAACTAGCTGTGAGACCCAAGACAAGTAACATTTGCCTCAGTTTCCTCATCTGTAAATGAAGGAAATGGCAAACCACTCCAGTATCTTTGTCGAGAAAACCCTAAATGGGGTCACAGAGTGTCACACGCGACTGAAAAATGACTGAACAACAACAGCAAAAAGTATGTACATAATCACGAAATGAAAGATCATTACGAGGGTTTTCAGAAAGCCCCTCCTTTCAAGAATCTTCTGCCTATTCCTCAAAATATCAGAGGCTTTCAAGGTGGGGAGGGGTCTTATAGACCTTCTCATCTTCTAGTCCAACCCCCTCACTTTCCACATGAGGAAACTGAGACCCAGGATTTGAACTCGGTTCCTGTGACTCCAAAACCGAGCCCTTCCTCACTATACCACATTGCCTCCCACTTCCATCCCCAACGTGCAGAAAGCCAGCCCCATTCTTACCTTTACACTGCCTGCCGGGAGGCTCCTGAATTTATCCTGATAGGCTTTCAGGGTGTCTGCCCTCAGGAGGTAAGGGTGCTGATTGCGCATGGTCTGGAACTTCTCAAACAGGTCAGACTGGTACTCGGAGAAGTCAAAGCCTACCACGGGCCCAGAAGGGGTGTAGGCCACGGCTGCCACACGCACGGTGGGCTCCTGGCTGCCTGTGCAGCTGATCCTCTGGAGCTGCGTGATGCGGTTCAGGACGGCGTCCACCTTGGATTCCAGGCCCCTCTGGGACACAAACACATTCTGGTCTCTGGAGCCATCGAAGCCAAGGATCACGTCCAGGTGGCACGCTGGGAACAAGGAATGTGTCAAGCTGGGCAAACTCACAGCAAGAAGGCTAGAGACTCCAGAAAGCAACCCTTTCAGTAGGGAAAGACCCCAATACAAGGAGGTCCTTCCAACCAGGCACGTGCAAGTTAAATGACTTGTCCAGGGTCACAGAGCCAATATGAGGCAAACAGAGCACACTGAACTCCTGTCTCCCGTTCCCTGAGCTCAGCCTCTGGCTCCTGTGCCCCACTGCTTCAAACCATAAATGAAATAAGAGAAATAAGGAAGGCCTCTCCTTTAGCCATTTTTTAGGGTGTGGGGAGAAGGAGGGAAGTTGTGCTGGGGAAAATTACTATATGGCAAGCGCTAGTCACAAGAGTACCAAGCCTGATGTTTTATGAGGCCATTGAGAATAGGTTCTATCAGTATTTCATCATAATCTAAGTGGTATCATTTGAGCCTGAGTCCTTGACTTATATTTAAGTTAAATAGAACCTGAAGAAACAAATCAACCTAGTTTTGAATAAAGTATTTGACCAGGCTTCACATTCTTGCACATGCGTGTGCGCGCGCGCGCGCACACACACACACACACACACACAACCTCTATAATCTGGGAAATTAAAAGAAAATTAAGAGAAAGGGAGAGAGCCCGAAGGGCAAGAGAAGTTGGACCTGTTTTGTTTGTACTTGTGTGTGTGTGTGTGTGTGTGTGTGCGCGCGCGCACCCATACACGTGTGCGTGTGTGCATACTTGTGTGTGTGTTATCTCTTCCAATAAAATGCAGGTTTCTTGAGGACAGGGGCAGGGTTTCTTTGACTTTGCATCCCTGTGGCTTAGCACAGTGCCTGGCACACATTAGGTGCTTAATAAATGAGAACAGAAGTCAAACGACAGTTGCTCCAGTACCAGCATGGTGCCTGACCAACAGGAATGCAGCGGAAGATGAAGCAAATGAAAACCAAGCTGGATGGCCAGGGAACCTGGGGGAGGAATCTGTTGAATCTTTGGAGATGGGGGTGATGAACTCATTTGCCACTTTCTAAGGGATATAATTTGGAGGATCCTAAGTCTAGAGGCGGGAGGGATTTCAGGGGCATCCAGGACAATCCCCTGTTATACAGAGCAGGAAAGGAAGACCCAAGCCAAGTGGCTCGTCCAACCCAGATCTGGATGACTCCAAAGGCAGAGCTTTTCCCAATATCGCATGCACATAAGGAGAGGTACCTCTGGAGATGTCTGTCATGCCGGGACATAGCGTCTCGTTCATTGTGCCATGCAGAATGTCCAGCACTTCCTCATTCAGTTCGGACAGCCCCTGGATATCGGCCACTCTGAAGGCTGTGGCACTGTTGGAAGCAATCCTTGACACTTCCCTTAAGTCGATGTTCTTCACTCCAACAGCAAACACCTTGACACCTTTCTGGGACAGTGCCCGGGTGGCTTCCTCAGTATCTTCCACTGAGCTCCCTCCAGTGACCACAAAGGCAAATTGAGGGATCCGCTGCTCAATCCTACTGCCAGCCTCAGGCACGAAGTGGTTCTTCCTGAGGTGGTCAAGGCCCACAAAGGTATTGGCTTCCCTCCCACCTTTATAGACAACTTTGTTGATAGCATCGATGATCTCTTCTTTGGTTGCATAGTCCTTGAGGAAGAATTCATCAGTGGGATCCGAGTTGTATTGGACCAAGCCCACCTGGATGGAGTCTCCATCTCCATAAATGCTGTCAACTATCCCTGAGACAAAATGGAGAACTTCTCGGAAGTTATCTCTCTTGAAGTTGATGGAACCATCCAACAGGAAGACAATGTCAGCTTTCTTTGCCACTGAAATAATCAAAAACAGAAAATGAGTCTATTTATGTGCCTACAGTAAAAAGCTCAAAAATGATAGAACAACTCATTGAGAGTCAAAAGTAGATTATAGAAAATGCATACTCATCAGAAGGATTAAAAGGGAACTATGCCCCCCCCCCCGCAAGAAAAAACTAGCATTAAGTAGTAATTCCTTAAAGTAATTAAGTAGCAATTCATTACATAGGAAAGGGGGCTGTGTTTTGTTTCTGTTTGGGTTTTTGTTTTGTTATGTTTGGGGACTAGACCTATAATTTCATTGGAATAGGGAACTCCCAAAAGACACTGCCTCCTCACAATGTAGATCAGTCCCTACTCTGCAACTTACAGGGGGCATCAAGAGGTTAAATTACTTACCAAGGGTCTAGGACCCTAACTCTAATAGCAATTCTGTTTCAGAGACAGGATTTGAACCCAGGTCTTGCTGAGTTTAAGAACAACTCTATCCTCAACACCCTGGTATCTTTAATTAAAGTATTTAAATGTATTCAATTTAATTAGAATAATTATAAAACAGAATATGGTAAAAACTTAACCCAGGCAAGGTGTCTGGAGCATTTTAAAATTAAAATGTGGGAAATGAAGTCTAGGAACAAGAAGGAGTTGAAAATAATTTCTGAGGTAAGAGGATTCTCCCCCCACCCCCGCCCAGAATCCTATTGGGATAAGAGAGATCAAGACCTGGGCAATTGCTTTGGAACCAGAAGGTATCTTCAAAATCATCTAGTCCAACCTCCTCATTTTAAAATTAGGAAAATTAAGGCCTGAAGAGGACAAGTGATTTACCCAAGGTCATACAGATAGAAAGTGCAGAGCTGGGATTCTGACTTTAAATTTAACATCTTGCCCACTCCGTTATGCTGACTGAGTTAACTGAAAGCAACAGAGATCAAAGATGGCCGACTGATTGGGGTGATGCTATTCTCTATGTATCTCCTCCCACCGATTTTTATTCCTCTTTCCTATTATCTCGAGTCACCTTCAGAGACACCTCTAAGACCAGAAGAAAAACTAAAACATATGGCTGTCAGCCATAGGGGAAGCTATGAGGACACGAGAAGGGAGAAGGAGCTCTGTGTCCTAGTCTTTAATAGGACGCAAACTACTCCTTGAGCGAAGAGACTCTTTCCTTTTTGTCTTTATACACTCTTCTCTAGCTTGTAAATGGTGCTTAATAAATAAATATTTATTGTCCTGATGTACATCTTACCACTGGACCCAAGCGGTTCTGGAAGAGAAAGTGAGGTTAGTGACCATGCACAGCCCTGCCTCACTTACATCCAATCCAGTGGAAGTCATATGACAACACCCCAATGTCATGGTTCTCTTGGAAAATGAAGGACAAGTAACAACTTATTTATTGACTGATGGATTGATTAATTGATTGATTTCTATTTCCCAGAAACTGTTTAAGGGTGTCAGGGTTAGCCTCAGGACTGACATTTGATGATGGGAGGTCAAGACTCATCTGAAAGTGAAAAGTAAGGGTGGTCTCCTGAAAGCTAGTGGGGCAAATGACTGCTCAGTGCATGGAAGAGTACTGTAGCACAGGGATTCAGCAATGTGGCCAGCACCAGTCCAGCTGGCTTTGGAGCCATAGGATCATGGGTTTAGATCTGGATAAGACCATACAGGCCACTTGTTCCAACCAAAAAAAAAAAAAAGATAAGTGACTTTCCCAAGGTCACACAGACATAGCATTGAAGAATTGAACCCAGTTCCTTGGATTTGAAATTCAGTACTCCTTCCACTTTCCCATCTCAGATACTTAGTAGCTTGGAGACCCCAAGCAAGTCAGTGTCTCTAATCTTCAGTCTTCTCATCTGTAGAATGGGGATTATTGTGGCATCTACTCCCTGAGATTGTTGGGAGATGCAAATGAGATAATACATGTGAAGGACTTCTCGTTATTTAAAGCACTATATAAATGCTAGCTACTATCATCTGGAATTACATATGCAGCAGTGATTGAGGGAACTTGAAAAGAATGAGAGGGCATTCAGTGTTTATATGAACCAATGAAGAAGTGAGTCAGTGAGTGTGTAGGAAAGTGTGGGGCTGCAAAGCCCTGCTCGGCATGGAGTCCTTCCTTGTTGGAGAAAGACTGCATGTGCAAAGATAGGGTGGAGTTAGGTCCTGCAGTCTTGCTAACACATCCTCACTTTGGACGTCAGCAGAGTGAACAATAATGAAGAGTTGCCAATGATACTGTGTCCCAAATAACATGTCCTCGCTGAACATTATCTTGAGTTCCTCCTAGTTCTGCTTTTGGAGAGAAAAGTGCCCTGGGGAAGGGAGTTTATAGATGAACTAGGGAATACGCCTGACAGCGAACGACAACATTGTTACCAAAATGTCAGTACTCCTGGGCATCTAAAAACATTAAGCTATAAGACCAAAATCTGTATCCATGAGTAATAATGCACTTACCTGGGGCTGAAGGAGGAAATGGACCTGGAGGTGTGGGAGTCACCACTCCTGAGGGTCCCAATGAACCTATGACTTGCGCTTCAACATTGCGAAGATCCCTAAAGTCTCTGACGGTGAAGATGAGCCTGTCATTGTTGGTGATTGTCTGCAGCTCACCTCGATCAACATTTCGGCCCCCGACCCCTACACTGACAATGCCTGATGAGCTAATTATCCTGGCTGGCCTCAGCACATCATCCTGGGACTTCCCTCCGAGAAACAGGACAAGGTGTTGAGGCACCCCATCTTCTATTCTGCTTCCCGCCGACTTCACGAAAAAGTTTTTAGCCACAAAATCCAAAGCCTTGCCAGTATTCAGTGGGGAGCCCCCACGGAACCTTAGGCGTCGGATGGCATCCAAAACGGCAGCTTGGGATTTGTGCGTTTTCAGGTAGAACTCTGGGAAGACATCATTGCTGAACTGTAGCACACCAATTCTCACTCTGTTGGGACCAATATTGAGCTTCCTGACGATGCTGATAATGAAATCTCGAATGTGGACCAGTCCTTCCCGGCTGACACTGTCGGAGGAGTCAATGAGGAAAATTATGTCAGCAGCATCATCTTCTGCAACTGGAGAAAGTAGGAAAGAGAAGAAAAATGAGTTATTTCTCTCTCGTGTGGCCACCGAGGCTCACCAAGGGTCTTTGAATGTTGGGTTCTTTTCCTTTGGATTCTAGGCATAAGGATAAGGACTGGATCTAGGATTTCATTGATACAGGAACCTGCCGGGAGAGAAAATGCCTTCCTCTAAAGCAAGTTTGCACCTTCTCCACAATATATAGTCTTAGGGAGCTACCTGGGGCACACAGTCAGAATGTGTCAGAAGTGAGATTTGAAGAGTGAATCCTTTGGCCTCGAGGCTAGCTCCCTCCACACTACACCACACTGTTTCTTTGGTATTCTCAGGAGACTTTTAACTATCATCCCTTTCTAAAAGCGAAATCCTGCCCTCGGGAGACACGTGGGGATTCAACTTGTCTCTTGGACTATTCTTAAATTTTGAAGTTAATGCATATTCCCCTTTTCCTTTCTCATCCCCCTCCAAAAAGTCTCAAATGCTCAATTTCTCCTCACAGAAACCCTAGAAGGTGGGTGTCTCTATTATCCCTATCTTACAGATGAGGGAACTGAGGCAAAATAATTATCCAGAATATTATACTAGAGATTCCTTTTACCAGTCACAAAGCGGGAAGAACCCTGAGGATTCCGAAATCTAAGCAACTCAATTTACAGATGAGGACACTGAGTATGGCGGAAGTGAAGGGACTTGCCCGACACACAGGTAAGAGTGCAAGGATTTGAACCCAGGTCATCTGACTCAGGGTGCTGAACTATCTTTCTCATTTTCCCCACCATTTATTTATTAGTCCTGTCTTGCTCCTTGTTTGAATCTGAACTAGCATTTACTTTGAGAATCATCTCACCTGGGGGCCGATACTGGGTTCGAGCCAGGAGGTTCTGTATCTGCTGTGAGGTCAGGGTGGTAATGGGGGTCAGGAGCTTCTGTTCCAGGCTTGGCAGCTCCCTAAAGGTGCTCACTGAAAACACATACTCGGGACTCAGAGAAATCTTGACCAGCTCCTCGGGATCGGCATTCCGGGCCACAGTGAAGGGGGCCACCCCAGTCTGTTTAATCTGGAAGGCAGAGTCTTCCACCTCGTCATCTGACCTCCCAGAAGAGACCAGGACCAGAAACTGCGGCACTCCTTCTTCGATGCGGCTCCCCAGGGGCCTCCGGAAGATGTTTTTGGACACGTAGTCCAGGGCGCTGCCTATGTTGATCTGCCGGCCACCTTTGGGGCGCAGCTGCCGCACTGCCTGCTGGACTTCCTCCTTGCTGGTGTAGGCGTTCAGCAGAAACTCAACCCTGGGGTCCTCGCTGAACTGAATCACGGCCACCCGCGTGTTGTCAAAACCTACGTCCAAGTCCTCCACGAGCCTCTCGATCAAGGTACGAATATAAGAGAACTCCTGCACGTTGTTTTGGGAACCGTCGATGAGAAAGACCACGTCCCGCTTGCTGCTGACCCCTGGGAAAAGCAAATGCCCGAATGTCAGATCATAGAACTCCCCGAGGCCCTCCTTTTACACATGAGGAAACTGAGGCCAAAAGGGTCTAAATCCCTCGTTCAAGGTCAGGAGGTAAGCGGCATAGCTAAGAGCGGAAACCTCTGGCTCCAAATTCAGCATATTTTTCTTCTCCATAAAACAAAAAGACACGTGTGTCCAAGCCACTGGGTCTCCTTATTTGAAGTGACAACTGGTCTTACGATCTCCCAGGATCTCCAAAGAATGCGCTGGATTTCACAACAGAGTTTGAGCTAAATTAAATATGACCCTCAATAAATGATCCCGAAGGATGATGCTTTGGGGTAGTTTTCCTTCTACAGAAACTCTCATGGGTCCCTGGCCTCCTCCTAGTTCCACAAACCAGACCTTCCATCCGTTAGCTCCCTGCAATTTCTCCCGCCCTCTCCAATGCCAGGAACCACCCCCTCCACTCCAACTACTGAATCCTCGGTCTTCCTTTAAGTCCCAACTTAAATTCTTTCTTCTACAGGAAGCCTTCCCCAACCCCTCTTAATTCTGGTACCTTTGATTTGTTAATTGTTTCCTATTTATCCTGCATATAACTTGTCTGTATACATTTGTCTGCATGCTGTCTCACTCTTTAGAATGGGAGCTCCTTGAAAGTAGGGACTGGATTTTTGTAGCCCCAGTACCTAGCACAGGGCCCCACACATAGTAGGTGCTTAATCAGTGTTTATTGATTGATTGATTTGTAACAGAATATGGCCTCTCACATTAGAAAGCATTAGAAATGCCCCCCTCCCCAGCATTTATAGATATTAATCAGTCACATTTTCTTTTTCCACATGCCCAGAGATCAAAGTTATTCATTGCAGAATCTCAAAGATTCCATGATGAAAATCACAAGGGTTAAGGCTGAGAGACATGAAACCACAGGAAACGCCAAAGAGAAGCAGCTTCCATTTATTTTTTTGCCCCTGTCCCAACCAAACTAATATAAAACCGGAGATGGACTAACTGTCAGTGCATAAAATCTGGGCTTTCACAGCTCCCTACCGGGTAGAAACATTTGTTTTAAACTTAGAAATATCATGCACATTGAACTACAGGTGTCCAGGAGGGGCAAAGAACCCAGATGGAGAAAAAGAGGAAGTGGGAAGAGGCTGCAGCCCAAAGACTCATGGGAACAACATGGCGCATTGGAAAGAATGCTGAGTTGGGATCCAAGGAAGTCACTTAAGCTCCGACTCTCCAAGACAACAGTTCCAAATTTTTTCATATCAGGACTTCCTTTATACTCTTCAGAGTTATTGAGGTCCCCAAAGAGTTTTTGTTTAAGTGTGTTCTATCAATATTTTCCATATTAGTCACTAAAACTGATCAACTGTATTTATTATTGTTATTTATTACTACATTTATTAATTATTTATTTATTAATTCATTTAAAATTACAATTGTTTTTCAGTCACATCTGACTTTTTGTGACCCCACTTGGGATTTTCTTGGCAGAGAAGAGTAGTTTGCCATTTCCTTCTCCAGTTCATTTTACAGATGAGGAAACTGAGGCAAACAGGGTGAAGCGATTTGCCCGGGGTTACACAGGCAGTAAGTATCTGAGGCTAGATTTAAACTCCCAAAGATGAGTCTTCCTGACTCCAAGACCAGCACTTTATCCACTGTGCCACCAAGGTTAGGGTTAGAAACAAATTTAGAGTTAAAATGTATCCATTATGTGTAAACAAAAATGGCTTTTTATGAAAAAAACTGCATCTTCCCAAACAAAAATAATTTTATTAAAAAGAATAGCATTGTATTTTTTGCAAATCTCTTTAATGTCTGGCTTAATAGATCAATCAATCAATAAACATTTATTATACACCTATTATGTGGAAAGCACAATGCTAAGCACTGGATTCCCATATCGGCTTCTGCATTCAGTCTTTTGCGATATGTTGTTTTAATTGAAGTATATGAAGAACATCTGTCCTGACACAGATATGTAGTTGGGAAAGAGAGGAGTATTTTAATAGGCAATTTAATGGTATTATTATAAAAATAGTTTTGACCTCACAGACTAAACCTAAAAGGTTTTGGAGAGACACAGGGGTGGTCCACAGACCACCCTTGGAGAAATGCTGCTCTAAGATTATAATTGACATAGAAGGCTCCTGCCAGCTACCATCAGTACAAGGAGCTTCCTATCTTGATGAAATCACAAGCCTATAATATTGCTGGCTTCCCCTGCACACATTTCTATATCTGTGTGTACATAGTTATTTGCATGTTGTTTCCCCAATAGACTCTAAGCTCCTTGAAAGCAGGGAGTGTCTTTTGCCTTTCTTTTTAATCCCAGTGCTTAGCACAACTCTGGCACATAGTAGGTTCCTGTTGCCTGCCTGCCTGGCTGTCTAATTGAACTTGAAGTCCACTGACGGCCTGGAAGTTTTGCTTCCTTGTAAGCTTTAGACTTCTCTTCAAGGCATATTGCCTCTGATTTTGAACATAAAAGCACATCTCACCCCACATCACAAGCAGAAGATGGCTTGAAGGTCATTTCCATCTCGAATCCAGATATGGTGAAGCTAAGCGAATCGGAGACCTACCTGTTGGTGGCAAGGTCAGCACAGGCGTTATCTTGCCCAGCTCTTCCCGGGTGAGCAGAGTCACTTTTTCTGAGATGACCTGCTGTACAGAACCGAGGTGTTGGAAAGTGGGGATGACCACGGCAAAGTCGGGGATATAGGAGATGGTTTGCATCTCTGTGTCATCATCATGGCCGATCCGGATGCCAAAGGGAACGGCACCACTCCTCTTCAGAACCACCGAGGGCCCTCTGATGTCATCCCGAGACCTGTCTGCGCTGAGAACAATCAGGAACTGGGGGACACCTTCAGAGATCCGACTCCCTGCTGACTCCACAAGGATGTTCCTCAAGACAAAATTCAGGGCCGAGCCCGTGTTGAGGGATGAGCCACCGAGCAGTGTTAGCCGGCGGATGGCATTGAGCACAGCCTGCTGGTCCGAGTATGAGTTCAGGTAGAATTCAGGCCGGGCTCGCTCACTGTACTGCACCAAGGCCACCCTGACCCGGTCGGGCCCCACGTCCAGGCTCTCTACCACTCTCTGAACAAATTCTTTCAATAAAGAGAAGCCACTTCTGACCCCCTCAGAGCCATCAATCAGAAACACAACGTCCTTCCTCTCACCTGGACCTAAAAGGAAGAAGCCAGAGCAGGTGACTCACAATGACCTAGTACTTGGGAGAAACTCAAGAGACTTAGTGGGAGATGGGGGAGGATGGAAACAGTTCTGTTAGTCTTCAATAATACCCTTTAGAGTGATGTTTCATGGCATTGCAAAGAAGAGAGGGGATCATAGGATCACAGAGATCCCCCCAGAAGCCATCTGCTTCACTGATAAGGAAATTGGGGCTCAAGGAATTCCCTGAGATCAGTAAATTCATAGCTCAATAAATCTTGCCTAAGATCACAGATCTAGTTAAATATCAGAGGCAAGATTCAAGCTGAGTCCCCTCTGACTACAAATTATAACATCACAGACTCAGAACTAGAAGGGACCTTCAGGGTCATCTACTCCAACCCCCTCCTATAGACAAGGAAACCGAGGTCCACAAAGTTTAAGTGATTTGCCCAAGCCAAGGTCACACAACTAGTAAATGTCAGAGACAGGATTTGAACTGTATTCTTCTAACACTATAGTCCAACATATTTAGAGCTGGGAGAGACCTTAGTGATAGTATCTTTGAACTCCTTTGTTTTAGAAATGAGGAAACTGAAGCCCAGATCAATGACATAATTTGCCCAAGATCACACGGGTATTAAATTTTCAAAGCCAGGATTTGATTTTCAACCCAGTACTCTTTCCACCTGACCACCTCCCCACTTAATAGTTGGGGAACTGAGGCAGTCATAGAAATAGCTCAGTAGCAAAAATGAAATCACACCACTATGTAACCCATAGTTGACTTGCTCAGCAATCTCTCCATTAAATTCCAATCAAGTTTCCCCACTGACCCATATGCTGGAGAACTAGCCTGGAAAAGTAGTTATGACCCCAAGCATACCTTGTGGTGGTCCACCATTTTGCACAGTTTTTAAGAGATTCACAATCTGTGGCTGAAGCTCTCCAATCTTGGGCAGAGACTCAGCAGTTAGGATAAATGCAGGGGAGAGTACAATCCTTTCTAATTCAGCAGCATCTGCATTCTTGGCTTGGAAAATGAATGGGATAATGCCAGTTTGTCTCAAGTTCTGGGCTGGCACGTCCACACGATCAGTTGACCTTCCAGCAGCCAAAAGGACAAGGAACTGAGGCACCCCTTCCTCGATTCTGCTTCCAGCTGACTTCACGAAAAGATTTCTCTGTGCAAATTCCAGGGCATAACCCATGTTGAGGGGTTTGCCTGTCTTAATCTTCATCCGTTTTACAACATTCAAGATCTCTCCCTTATTCTGGTGTTCAGAAAAACGAGACTCAATTTTGACATTGTCACTGTACTGGGCCACTGCTATCCGAGTGCCATCAGGTTTCACATCCAGCTCATCAATGATCTTGTAGAGGAAGTCCCGGACTGCAGGGAACTGGCCCACAAGGTTGGCTGAGCCATCGAAGAGGAACAGAATATCCCGCTTGTTTTCTAAAATAAAGGTGAATGGAAACAAAATAAGTAAAGTAGACAGTCATGATTGCAGCTGGTTGATTTTCAATAAAGAGCTACCCGGACTTGCTAACAGGATTCACCAAGGATGGAGGATGATAAGCTATACCAGCAGCCAAAAAGAATGAAAATCCACTCTCACTAGAATGTCAGGTCCTACCGTGTTCATCTGGGAATAGAAAGAAGAAAATATGAGTCCATCTGACTCAACACTTTGCTTCTCCAAAAAAGCAAAACCAAAAACCACACAAGAAAAGTTCCTTGACACATTATCACTTGTGAAATGCCATTGGTGGCAGGGTTTAGGAAGGCTGCATCCTTACTCACGCTAAATTAATGTATAAAGCAATTAACTATGCTCTTATCACAATTGTGCTTTAAAATGTGCAGTTGATCCCCCATGACAAAGGGTGCCATGGGTTGACGAATATGAATGGCATGAAACATGCTACCACTTTGAAACGAATGATCATCTCACTCAGTTTGAGGTTATGGTAAAAGGTCCAAACAGTGGCCAACAGCACACTCTTTCGCATTGTCACAGATCTATCTCTCCACTCTGTCCTTGTCCAAAAATCTAATTTTTCTTCAATTCCCTTTTTAAAAAAATACCAAGAACCATGGATAACATGAATTTACAGCTCAGACTAGATGAGCTGACTCAATTTTACTCCATGCATTCCAAACAGATCCTGGGACCTGTTTTGATTACAAGAATCAATGAGTTCCATGTCTATCACTAGTCAGCAGAGGCAGCCCCTAGAAACTTTCTGAGCCCATGACCATAGTCAATTTATGGTAGGGGAGGCAGGGTAGAAACCATGCCAGCATTTCAAGCTAATTGCCCTCCAAATTTGTCTTTGCCATCCTGTTCACAATAGATGTTTTGTTAGATATCATGGGAATGGTCCAAGGTGAACTTCCCCACAGTAAAATAGAAACTCCTCAAGGGAAGGGAGTATTGTATTTTTGTCTTTGGCTCTCCAGGATTTAGCTCAGAGTGAGCATTTGGACTAAATAGCCCGGATGGTTCTGTTCAGCCTTGGGGTAGTTGTATGATCCTACACATTTAGCTCAGGTGTAAAAAGATGACGCCAGGTGTAGATGGAGATTGGGATCAGCTGTGATGAATGCAGGGCTTTCTCTCACCCAGCCCTGTTCTCACTGATGCTCACATGAGCAGGAGTTACTAGCAAATGCTTAAGAGGACAATTTGGACCAGAATTAAGATCAAACAAGCCAAGTGTGCTAGCATCTCCCTTATTATGTTGACAGGGCACATCCAACCAACTCAGTCTCTTCACCTATAAAATAAGGGGGTTGGAGTAGATGCTCTCTTAGACCCCTTCCTGCCCTAACCCTATAATCCCATGATCTCTCTGGGCCTCTGCTTCCCTGTAAAATGAGAGGTCGGACCAGATGGCCTGTGAGGACTCTTCCAGATTTAAATCTCAGATATCCTGAATTCCTGTCATTTAATGAACCAAGAATATTGCTGTTTCTGCACTATGGTAACAGAACTCAGAAAGGCAATGGCACTTGTCCATTTGGAGGGTCACTAAATCCAATACGACCCTTGAACTTTAATTTTTTAATTTTTAAAATTAAAATGTAAAGTATTCTGATGAAAAAGAGACATGGAATGAACAGACACCTATTCTGGGCTGGCCTTCCAGCAGCCAAAAGGACAAGGAACTGAGGCACAATTGTGATAAGAGCATTGTTAATTGCTGTCTGAAATGGAGCTGAGCTACCAGGGGCTCCTTCACATTCAGAGTGAGAATGTAAACACCCTGAGGGCAGGAAATTGCTCCCTTTTATCTTTGTAAATTAACATCCTACTTGGCCCGTGGTGAGCACTTACGAAATAACTTTTTAATTGATTTTTTGTTTGTTTTTTTGGCTGGGTAATGAGGGTTAAGTGACTTGCCCAAGGTCACACATCTAGTAAGTGGCAAGTGTCTGAGGTCATATTTGAACTCAGGTCCTCCTGAATCCAGGGCCAGTGCTTTATCCATTGTGCCGCCTAGCTGCACCCACCCCCACCCCACCCCCACCCCCCTGCTTAATTCATTTTTAATTAATTTCTCTCTTCCTTCAAGAGCACTGAGGGAAGAATCAGAGCATGCTGGTATAGTATCTCCAACATCCAATTTAAAGGAAAAAAAAGTCAATCCCAGGAAACCTCCATCCCTCCTAAAGGTCACAACAAGGTACAGAAAGGTATTGACCAAGTGCCTCCCAGTTTGGTCTCCACTGGAGTGAGGAGATAGAGAGTTGGGATGAAGAAAATTGAACATTACCTGTTGGGGCAAGTGGAACTTCTTCCACACCACCACTAACATACGTGGTTAGGGGCTGAATCAATTGCTGTGGCAAGGCTGGTAGGGAATTGAAATCATCCATAAGATAGACCAGGCTGGGATTAAACGCAATCTGCTCCAGCTCTGCCTTGTTAGCCCGGCTAGCCCCCACACAAAAGGTCAGGACTCCAGCTCGGGCTAAAGCATTGGAAGCTTGCAAGTAAGAATCCCCCGAATGCCCAGCAGCAAGCAGGAGGAGGAGCTGAGGGACGTTCTCATGAATCCGGCTTCCGCCAGCTTCCGTGAAATGTGTGGAGCGAACAAAATCAAGCGCTGAGCCAATGTTCAGAGTGGACCCCCCTTTGAGTTGCAGCTGCCGCAGGCGAGCAAGCAAATCTGCTTTGGACTGGTATGTGTCTAGGGAGAATTCAGTTTCAGGAGTGTCGCTAAATTGAACTAAACCGACCCGGATATTGTCATAGCCCACATCAAGGCTGTTCACTAAGTTCATTACAAAGTCGCGCACGTAAGGGAAGTTGGCGTTTCCCACGTTGAATGATCCATCCAAAAGAAAGATGATATCCCTTTTGTTTACGGGAACTGCAGTGAAGCACAGAAAACAAAGTGAGATACTCAGAGACAGATAACACACTGGGTGAGGCTGGACATGTGTGCATCCCGCGCAAACACACATGGGAACATCGAGACCACAGAGAAACACACGGTGAGGCCAAGCGTGCCGGCATCAAATATGACAGATGGTTCTGCATATTTCATTTCAACTACTGCTAGGGGTGAAGCATTTTAATGGTCAAGGGTAAGAAACTGAGCGGAGCTCACAAAACAGGAGTGGACCATCTCCCATGGTGGAGTGACTAGCGTCAGAAATCATCAGAATTGCAGTGAAAGCCCTCCCCAGTGCCCCAAGAATAAATCCACACACCAGGTGCCATTGCCGTTGTCACAATCTGGTCCTGTTTGGGAAGATGGTTAAAATAGATTGGAGCTCTTCCTCTAATGCCCGATTGGAACCATTCATCTGTGGCTTTTTTTGTCTCTTGTGAAAAAGGTCTGGGGGTTCTTAGTGGATTACAAGCTCGAGATGAACCTACAGTATACTATGGCAAACAAAGAAGTCTCATGCAACCTTATGCTGCTTTGAAGAGTATAATGGCCAGAACTAAAGAAGTGGTGGGCCTACTCTGGGCATAACAGTTTATGAAGGGCATTGATGAGTTAAAAGGGAACTGGGTTGGGAGAAAGACTAAGGACTATAGTAGATAAGGATTGGGTGAAGGATTTGGAGATCACCGGTCCTTAGAAAAGAATTTGAAGGCCTATCAAGGCAAAAGAATTCAACTTAATTTATGCACCAGAGGAGGAAACTAAGGGTTTATATCGGCAGAGGGAACTTTCTGTGCCAATGAAATTGCAAGTCTGGTCCTTATCCCTATCCCAGATCTGCTTTTTTGTGTCTTTTTTTTTCCCTCTAAGCAAAACCTTTTGAAAAACTGTCTTTAGGGGGCAGCTAGGTGGCACAGTGGATAAAGCACCAGCCCTGGATTCAGGGTGACCTGGGTTCAAATCCGGCCCCCGACACTTGACACTTATTAGGTGTGTGACCCTGGGCAAATCACTTAACCCTCATTGGCCTGCAAAAAAAGAAAAAGAAGAAAAGAAAGAAAGAAAAATTGTCTTCAGGTGAGCCAAGAGGACGGAGGGCCTTACCATACTGATGGAGGCAAGAACTGGTGATAAATATAAAAAGTGGCATCCCCTCCCACAGACAACTGTAGGGTACCCATCACAAGGGCCAAGGGTAAAGTAACGGGGAAACAAAGGTCCATATCTTGTCCTCTTTCCTCCCCGCAGCCCATGGTCTAATTAAGAAGAATATTTGTCATTATTCCCTGCTCATTTCCTTGTGCTTTGAAAGCCACAGGGACATGTTTTAGTTTCGTTTTGTGACATATAAAATATGTGCAATATTCAAATGAAATGTATAAAGGGCCCCGGACTTTAATACAGCTTAAAAAATGTTAATGCTGCTTATAATCCATGCCTGGGGTCATAAATAGAAGGAACCTTAGAGAGCCTTCAGGTCCAACTCCTTCATTTTACAACCCAAGAGGCTGTGACTTGCCCAGGGTCACATAGCTAGGAAGTATCTGAGCTTCAGCTGTTCCTGAAGTTCCCTTCACTATACTACCCTGCCTCTCAATGTAGGAAAAGATGACCTCAGGTATTTCAGAATTTACTTACTTTCCAAATAAAGGCTGAGCCAATGCCTTTGAGACATTAATAATATGTGGCATGTCATTCTTGACAGTCCACCTCATCTGCCCTAACTGGAACCTAGCAGCTAACCCCTTTGAGAATCACTTTGAGAATCAATAAGTTATATCATGTCCTGGAACAATTGTTTTCCATAACTTTGGCATGGGATTGTGGTAAATTTGAAACATAGAAAGACAACTAAGCCTTAAGATGGTGGGGCATCAGGGACACCAAATGATCTTAAGACTTGGCATGCAGTCATGCAAGAGAGAAGGAGGAGACAGTGACTTGGAGAAGCTGGTTAGGGTGAGAAGTGGTGGTTCCGTGATATTCATCTTCATTAAGGACGGCTGGGTGGATCGAATCCATTCAGGTTACAGGCTCCCAGAGCAAGGTTTGCTTGAAATCGTTTGAGGACTTAAAATTGAACTTTACCGTTCTATCCTTGTTTAGTTCTCATTTTATTTGGGGAATTTGAAGAGGATGGAGTTCAGTCTTCAGGCACTGCTCCTCCCTACAAGAGGCCCGCTCAAACATGCGGCCATTACAGACTGACCTTTAGCCATCCAAGATCCAGGCTTCTCAACCCCAAATAAAAAGGGACCTCAAGATTAATCTCCAGCTTGTCTTATTTTTTAGCAGTAGTCTGTTCTGGATTCTATTTAGCGACACAGAGGCCAAACCCTTTTCTTTCTCCATGACCTCACTTAAAAACGACTACTCTACTTAAAGTTCGGAACATACCTTGGGTGGTTCCAGAAAGAGTTCTTAATGGTGCCAGCAAACCAGGTAGGATGGCTTGCAGAGGCCCACTTCGGAATTCTGCAGGGACGAACACCAAGGAGGAGTCAAAGGCAACCGCTTCTAGCTCTGTTCTGTCGGCCAATGGGCTCCCAATGGAAAAGGCCATGATACCGCTTCTCTTCAGCTCTTGAGATGGCTGGCTGATGTCATCAAGGGACTTACCTCCCGTGATCAACACCAGGAGTTTGGGAACCCCTTCTGCAGCACGATAACCAACAGAACTATTGAAGAAGTTGTTCCTGACATGGTCAAGTGCAGCACCCGTATAGAGCACTGTGCCGTTAAGGGGTCTCAGCCTCCGAACAGCACTGAGGACATCCCTTCTGGTTTGGTAGTCCTTGAAATAAAACTCCGGCTTCACAGTGTGTGCATATTGGGCCACAGCTACTTGGATCAGATCCTGTCCGATTTCCAGCTTCTGGATGACTTTGTAAAGGAAGTCACGGATGGCATTGAAGTTGGCTGGTCCCCGTGTAGATGTGCCATCTACCAGGAAGACTATATCTCTCTTGTTGACTTCAATGACTGCAGGCAGTAATATTATATAGTAAGTGGACAGACTCAAATATTCACATTCAACTTGATTCTCTAAGAACCTAGGACATTGAAGACACTACAAATTTCTTTGATTTAATACTAAGAGTTTTCCAGTTGGGAATTCTCTGGGCATATATGCTTGAGTGTTAGCCACATCTGTTCCTAAATAATAGCAGTTAGAAACTGTTAAATCAGCTAAGTAAGAGCAAATTGGGTTTTGATCAACTTCCTATTTGAGGTATCACCACCAAAATTCAATGAGATCTTCCTTGCTCCCCCAGTACACCACTTGAAATACAGCCCTGAAAACAGGAATCATTAGAAACTCAAAAGAAAAACATGGGATTGATAAAGATATGCCAGATATGCCCCTGGGACTAGCACAGGGGCCCAGGACCCCAGTGTCCCCAAATGCCAAAGCAGAATTATGGAACAGTTAAAGCTATTCTTTACCAAGGGTTTTGTTGTTGTTGTTGTTTGTGTTGTTGTTGTTGTTTTGCAGCTTCACTTTTCAGAAAATAAAATGTGATTTCAAATCACTGAGAAATAAACAAAAAAATGTAGATGTTCAAAAGGAAAATTGATATAAAAGCCAAACAAATAAGACCACAGAAGGCTCTTTGTGAAAGTGTGTTCTGGTATAAGAGTATGGGTTTATAGCATAGGAACTAACCGTAGACTATAAAATGGAAAAGACAAAAACAGGAGAATAAAAGACATATCCTAAGCAGAGCATTTCCTTTTGGGGGAAATAACAAAGAGAAGATCATCTGGAAGACCACATCGCAGCATCAAAAGGAATAGAGAAAACTCTATGCATCTTAGAGGCACAGGTAAATCTCCCAGGAGTCAGAGAAGTATGTCAGAGAGTGTTGGATGGAGAGCAAAAAAAGCAAAACACAAGTAATATGATCATCCTCGTATATGCTATGGATCTCCTGGATAGAAAGAAGCATCAGATGATCAGTGCAGAAACAGACCACAAGCCCGGCGCAGAGGAATGTCATAGTAAAGATGGGGCGGGGGGGGGGGGGGGGATTGAATGATCCAGACATCTGCTAGAGCTCCCTCTGAGCCAAATAAAGAGCAGCTAATCATGCCCATGCCTTGACTTGTCATAATGATGATATTTGGATTTCATCCTTCAACAAGTGGAGGGACCAACAAAGGTAATTTTATTCTGCATCTGATTTCTTGCTAACAAAAATCAGTTGCTTGGAGTGGGAATAATAAGAAGCTTGTGTGGAGGGCACTACTCTATGTGTGAGAGGGGAGTCAATAGCCTGGCATGTGGAAACATATCTCAAAGGGTTTAGGGAAAAGATAAGTTAAATACTATGGGCTTAAATCCTAAGGGGGATATCATTCCAGGAGGGATAACAAGCTCCAAAGAATGTGATTCTGAAGACATCAAGAGGAGGCTATGGGTGCTTAGGGAACTGAAAAACTCAAAGAACTGAATGAAATGTATAGAACATGGAAGCAACGAGGAACCATAGAAGACAAAAATAAACCCATCATAATGCTTTGAGAGTAGTGTTGGGAGCACCAAAGCTCAGAATGAACTGAGGCTAGAAAGCAAATCGAAGGACAACATAAAGGGATTTTATTGGGTTTAGGAGGTTCCTCCTTTTGTCTTTAGCTCTACTAGGGAAAACATGAGGATCAAAAAAAGGGTAGGGGCAGCTAGGTGGTGCAGTGAATAAAGTCAGGAGTACCTGAGTTCAAATCCAGCCTCAGACACTTGACAGTTACTAGCTGTGTAACCCTGGGCAAGTCACTTAACCCTCATTGCCCCTCCAAAAAAACAAAAAAAGGGTAGGGCCACTTCTGGGGTGGTTGTTGTTGGTCCTTTGTTCTTGAAGAGGAGCGGGAGCTGAGGATGGATGGGATGATGATACCTGACAAGGTTATCTTTTCTCTTTTCTCTGACAAGAAGAAAAATCTTTGGAATACAAAGAACAGAATTAAACTGGCTAATAAGGAATAGATAGCAAGGATAAGTGAAGAGAGAGTTCATAGAGACAGGATTTGTTCTGTTGGCCCTCTTAGGCAGAATGAGGGACAATGGGTGGAAGCTATAAATAGACAAATCCTGGCTTGATGTCAAGAAAAATTTTTAACTTTAGAAATATGGGGGAAAGGATATAATAAGGGTCTTAGACCAAGAGCTAGAGTTAGAAGGCACCTCTGAAGCCATCTAATCCAACCCTCCAGTTTTACAGATGAGGAAAACAGAGGTCCAGTGAACAAGGAATAAGCATCAAAGGTAGAATTTGAACACAGACCCTACAACTTCATGACCTGTGCCCTTTCCTCTTGCCTCCCCAATACGAGAAGGGAGATAAGAGAAGGAACATGGGATCACAAGCTCAAGATACTAAAGGAACCTCAAAGCTGCAGATATTCATAGACTCAGACCTAGAGAGGACCTTAGATGTCATCTAGTCCAAAGCCTTTATTTTCCACATGAGGAAACTGAGGGTCAGAGAAACCCTGCTCAAGGTCACAGAAGTAGTAAGTGGTGGAACATATTTGAACCAGGTTCTCTTATTATTATGCTTTTTAAGGTCATTAAGTCGAATCTCCAACGACTAATAATATGGATGGAAGAAAAAATCTCTGGATAAAAAGGTGAGAGTCTCTGTGATTGATTTAACAGTGAAGGTCACAAGAGTGTCTGACATACCAACACACACACTCATACTCACACACATATAAAAAATAGGGACACCTATATAAGACAACATAGCCTCTCTCCTGACCTTGAGTTTCAACCGAAAGATTCCTAGGAAACTCTTCATCTATTTTAAAACCCATAATGGTTGTGATCCATTTGACTACATGCCCTGTGCAGCGATGAATCAGCAGGACCTGTAACTTCCTCTGAGCAAGTCTAGGCATCATCTCCCAACATTGGCATGGAGGATTCATGCCGAATTTTAGAGAGAGGCATCAAAGGCCAACAGGTCCAACTCTACCCTCAACATGGGTCCCTTCCCCACCAACCTCTGCCTCTGATTGAAGACCTCAAGGAAGGGGGAAAGCACCAGCTCTCAGAGTGGCCTATTTCACAGTAGGACAGCTCTAGTGATCAGGACGCTTCCCCTCCTGTAGACCTTAAACCTGCCTCTGCAGCTTCCCCCAGAGCTCTTGGTTCTGCCACCTGGAGCCATGAAGAATAAGATTAGCCCCTTGCCCACATGAGAGCCCTTCCAGTGCTTGAAGATGGCTCCCAAGAAGGCTTCACTTCTCCAGATTAAACATTTCTGGTTCCTTCCATCAATTCTCATTTGACATCATCTCAAGGTCCTGGTCACCCTCCTCTGTACACTCACTCCCCAAACCAGCAGAGGTAGTCTGGTCAGGGCAGATGGAGAATCTGGTACAGACCTGGGGACCTGATCCCAGGTCCTCTGACTCCACTCCCCATGCTCATTATTTAATAGCTCAGGTTTATCATCAGGAACATCAATTATCATGTTGGATAACTGGGCAGTGACTCCCTCAGGGCTTCCTGAAGCGTGGAGGGCCATTTGCCCCAACAAGAAAAGACCCCAGATTTGGAGACTTTGGAAGTCCCTTGGTCAGACTTGGGCTGCCTTTCTTCCTCTTGCCACCCATCCACTGGCACTTCTCATTGCTATGTGTGGGACTGCCCAAAGACAATCCCTCCTCACCCCAGTCATACTTTTCAGAGTTACTGACACATTGTCCTTGATCTTGACAAGGAGATAGTTTTCTGCAACATTTCAATTCACACTCAGCATTATCTGGCTGAAGTCCAGCCCTCGGTACCAGAGATCATTGTTAGCAATATTTTACATTACAATGTAATTATTTAAGTAAGCAGAAAAAAATCATTGGAAACATAAATATAATACAATTTAACTTATACTAGTTGATATCAATGATTTCCTCTACTTCCTAATAAGAAATTAACCTGGAGAAGCAAAGACTCATTGTCCCTTCCATTTAGAAAATGAACTTCTTGAAAACAGAGACTGACTCAATTTTTCTATTTCTCTCCCCAGTGATTAGCACACAACTTGACCCATATTAAGTGCTTAATAAACACTTTTTCATTCATTCAAAAATAGAATGGACTGCTTGGGAAGGTAGTGAGTTCCCCATCACTGGAGGTCTTCAAACAGAGGCTGCATGATGACTTGTAGTCAGGATTCTAATTTGGGTAGGGGTTTGACTAGCTAGTCTTTGAGTCCTCTTCTGGTAACATTCCAATGTCCCTCATGGAAGGAAAGTCTCAATACCCAAAATGAGAGCCCTGCAAAGGACTTTGTCCACTCCAATCAGACCAATATTTTCTGGACAAATTCATTTAAGATGTTTTGGTTAGTTCCTTTTGCTTTTCAAAACCAATTTTTTCTAGAAAATGCAAACACAAACTCCAACCTAGTTCAATTACGTAACTTTCCAGTTAGGAAAGCATTGCTTATGTTAACCATCCTGTCTCCTGTACTGACAGCAAGAGGGGCTGTTTGAGAAGAAAAGCAATTTAAATTAGTCATTTCCCATTGGCAGTAATGCCATAATATTTAAAGGGTTTTTAATTATCGATTTCCCCCTCAAATTCTATTTGTAATACAAATGAATAATCTCTGTGCTGGAAGGAATCTTGATATCATCTTGTCCAGCCACTCACTTTTCAGGAAGGCCATGGCACCACAACCAAATAGTACAAAGGCCACACTGGTCAAAGAATCAAGAGGGGACCATACAAGGGAGTCTGAAATTATGCCTTGCAGAAGAGTTATTGCTCAGGACATTCTTTTTGTCTTTCAAAAGCCCTTTTTTGAAAGGAGAATAGGGGACTTTTTACCTTAAGAAGGCACTCAACTATCAAAAATCCCAGAATGAAGTGAGCCACTGACTGTGACAAGGCATCTGTCCAATGCTTAGATTGCTTTGACAAAGAGCTAATTGCTTACAGTAAGGCCCGATCTTCAGGTAGATTTAAATTACAAGGATAAATAATATATTCAAGGGTTCTTATTATTTTTAGCACTTTCACTAAGTATACTTGGTAAAGCTAGTCTAGAAAGTTCTCTTAACAATAATTCCTATCACACGAAGAGCCAACCATCAGCACACAAAGTTTTCTCATTCTTAATCATACTGAACTCCAAAAACTCTAGGTATCATCCATGACACTGAGTGGCTATGTTGACTTACAACTTTTCCACAGAGAAATCTGCTCTATGACTGACTTTACTTCTATCTAAGAGGTAACCCACCAACCCCATTCATTCAATGATGTCCAGAGAGGTATACATACCTTGGGTGACAATAGTTGGGGGCTGCAACACAATTGTTCTTTGGGCCACTCCAACAATGTTGGGCAGTAAGTATTCTCGTAAGTCGCCAAGGCTACGAAATTCCGGGGTGGTAAACACGAAATTTTCATCGGTCGCAATGTTCTGGAGCTCTGCCCTGTCGGCACCCTGGGCCCCAAGGCCAAATGAAAATATACTAGCTTGCTTCAAGGCTACCACCCCATCTCTAATGTCGTCACTAGACTGTGAGCCACTGATGAGCACTAACACCTGTGGGACCCCTTCCTCCACTCTGCTGCCTCCCGCCTGGGTGAAGTGGTTCTCCACCACAAAGTCCAGGGCAGCCCCCACATTTGTCTCCTCACCACCAATGACCCTAAGAGCCTTCACTGCATCCAGAATATCAGCCTTTGTGGAGTAGCTATTCAAAAAGAAGGCAGTTCTGGGCTCGTTGCTATACTGCACTACCCCAACTTGGATCTGTCGAGCTCCAATGGAAAGTCTCTCAAGGAAATTTACAAGGAAATCTCGAATGGCTGCAAAATGGACACTTCCAGTCTTGTCTGATCCATCAATAAGGAAAATAAGGTCAGCAGATTCTTGTGCTTTAAAAGAGAGAAATGCAAAATGTGAAAGCATTAAAAATGGGTGATTCCATGCAGTCACACAACATTATGACATGTTTCTTTGGAAACCAATAAGAAACACGAATATGGAAAAAACACACCACACATTGAGTGAGAAATGTGAAAATCTCCTTTAGTTCTGCATTCTGGTTGGATAAGAGGTGCCTGGTCAAACTACATCTTGGTAAGACTTTCATTTCTCATCTTATTTTGGCCAAAAGATCCCATGGCCAATGATGCTAAATATTGAGCTGATATTCTTCTTCTTTTTTTTTTTTTTGGTGAGGCAATTGGGGTTAAGTGACTTGCCCAGGGTCACACAGCTAGTAAGTGTGTAAAGTGTCTGAGTCTGGATTTGAACTCAGGTCCTCCTGAATCCAGGGCCGGTGCTCTATCCACTGCGCCACCTAGCTGCCCCAAGCCAATATTCTGAAACACTTCTGTCAAGTGTTTTTAGGGGTCAGTCTGAAACGCAATCTGCATGCCAATAACTAAGAGAGAGCACATCCCTTGATACATAGTAGGCAATCAATAAATGCTGGTTGGTTGGATGACATAAAGGGAAACCAACTGAAATAAAAAGATTACTTATGCTCCAAGGATGTATTAATGGAAAAACCAATAAAACATTTCTGAAACCTTTCCATTTTCAATCGTGAATACAAGAAGACCAATTGTAATCTAAGTGTATGACTGTGAGATGATACACCCTGATTTGCAAATTCATCAGACTTCACCCAGGGCATCAGGATGTCTTTGGCATGTAATACTTTGGCCTTGCTGGAAAAGTCAATTTGATTTTTTACATGGTGTTATATAATCACTTTCATGAATATGATAGGAGGAAAACTAAAACAATGCAAGATGGAAGGCCAAATAAATATCTTAATAACATTTAGGATTTGGCTTAATTTGGTTTGTCTGCCATGGTGGGTGCTCATATTGAACTCAGATGAAAGCCTTGGATTGCTTAAGGATTTTAAAACAATTTTACCTCTATCCAGTCAAGTAATGCAGAACAATGTTAAACAAGGTGATACAAAACCAGTCATGACATAATTATCCAACCTTATTCAGTTTTAGGGACAACCCTAATATGATCACATGGTGGGGGGACATACCTAGGATAAAACCTTATACAGCAGTTACCTGTTGCAGGCTAATGGTAGGAATGGAGAACTCACTACCAGGATATCTATTCTTCCCACAATAATACTCAAGTAGCTTCCATTCCATTGCTGAAAATGGGAGCCATGGGAAAGCATTGAAATTCGGACAGTACTCTTGAAATCTACAAAGCATGATGGACTTATTCAAAGATTCCCTGAAAAAAACTATGGCCACATTAATATGGGGTTTCTAGACTCAGTGGAAAGTTAACTTACCCATTTTAACTACCTAATCAGACCAAGAAGGGATACTAGCTACACACACAGGAACACACACACACACACACACACACACACACACTGTAAACACCTATACGTACACATGTATATATGTTTATAAACACCATAAAGAATTTTAGTGTGATTTTAAGAGTATTGCTTTCATACTTTTGAAAAATAGGGGCATATCTAAAGGCTCTTTCTCCTTATCTTTTAACATGGAGGCACTTTTGGTAAATCAATCCTTCTATCTAATTTTAAAATCTTACTATTTACTTGAAAATTATAATATGATCTTATGGGAACTCTCTCTGGAAGTTGGGGACTAAATGCCCTAAAATCTTTTGTGTTTTTGTTATGATCATAGATTGGAACTTGAACCAATTGCCATATTGACTCAGAACTATAAGTCGATAGGACAGGGTGAGTGGGGGGGGTCTAGTCTTGGAATCAGCAAGATCTGTGTTCAGATCCTGCTGCACATACTAGCTATATGAGCGTGGGCAAATCTCAAACTTCCCTCAATCAAGTCTATAATTCTATAAGTTTCAAATGAGTTCACAATCTTCATTAGTGGTAGGAGTTCCCATACCAAGGGATGCCTATAATAGTGAAATCACAGGTCTAGACTAATAACCATTTACAAACAAAAAGAAAATAACTCTAATTTGGACATTGGTCCAGTTTCATCTCTTTAGCCCTATTGGCAAGTTCATTCATCGGGGTCCAGTTTATGGTTCTATTGTTAGACCATAAAAGCCATCCTGACAGTTATCCTTCAGGAAGAATGAGTTTCAGTATCTGCTAGAGACAAGACCCATAGGAGTTGTGGCTGCAAGCTCTAAGGATAGCTCAGCTTGAGCAAACAAATGATCCCAATCCACAAAAGGAGAGTTTAAGATCGAGGATGACTCACCCTTCAGAGAAAATCTACTAAAGGCAACAGTGATATGGATGGATGTGCTGTAGATGAGGAGACCATACCAATCACATATATCCCATCATGTATATCTCATCATTGAGAGGTAAATAAAAACTAGCCAATAGATTTTCTGTGACTCATCAACCAATCTGGGCAAAGCCCGATTTATGGGGACAAAGGTCGATGAGTCCACTTTACCATAGTAAGAGTTCTCAGGTGTTCACCACGAAGCTTTAGGGTTACTAAATCTGGGTTCAAAAGACCTGACTTGAACGCTGCCTCTGCTGCTTCTTCCAAAGTGGAGCATGGATTAGTCGTTGCCTCTCTTAAGCTGCCTCATCTGTACCAGGAGAAAGAGGGACTGGAAGTCCTCTAAGATCCTTTCTTGCATCTCTCAATCACACAGTCCAACCACACAACATCTCATTCCCTCATTAGGGACACACCTTCCTTTCAGGCCAGAAAACACAAAAGTGAAAGGTACACACTTGGTCATTCTTTGAGGAAAAAGCCATGCCAAGCATCTCCTAAACCAGGGCAGGTCCTAGGGAAATGTTGGATAATTTGTCATCACTGTTAAAACCACAGTACTCATGTACACAATGATGGAGCATGGGCTAGAAAACGATTCAAAGCATGCTGGTTAGGTGAGGGAGTCAGAATGTCCCAGGAGTCCTAGCTAGCTCAAGTTCCTTACCCAGAGGGAACGCTAATAGGACTCCAGAAGCAGTGAGCTCTCTCAGAAAAACCCAGGGAAAATAGGGGGCCTTTTTCTACTTTTTTGGCTCCTGGTTTATAATGTCCATGGCATTTTAAAGTGAAAGGGTTACAACAGTCAAGCATCATGGAATCATTAACCACCAAGAGAAGTGAATGCTTTTATAGCATCCTGAATTGGGAAGGTTTTTTTTTTTTTTGCATCCATAGCATAAAGAATGAGCTCATTTAAAAAGTAAAGGATCATTTGTGTTTCCTAAGCTTCATTGTAAATATATTTCTGTCATTTGCTTCAAACTTTCTTTGTCATGTGAAGGGGGAAAAAACATCAAACCCATCTTTAAATGAGAAGTGTGCTTTAGCAAGCAATCCTCTTTTAGCATAGTGAACATTTCATGTTTTTCTCTGGTTTAAGAAAGATCATCCTGGTAGTGATTAGAAGCGATCACAGTCTACTTATGGCAAACTGAGGCCAGTAGACAATGACAGCTAATACATAACTAACCAGAGTGGTAAGGGAGGGAAGGAGGTAAAAATGACTGCTAATTAATAAATCATCCGAGTATTTGTCCTATTGAATTAACTTTTTAAAAACATTTCAATGGAAGCAAAGTGGCCGTTTAAAACCATAGAGCATGCAGTAAGAAGTGGTGACTCGGTGGGCATACAAAGCAAGGTTAATTAGAAGAGAAACAATGGAGAGGCTGAATGAACGTTGGTGATGCTTGAGCGTCAGCTTGCTTAGAAGGCAGAGATGTTTCCCTAGGCATAAAAACAAAGGTTTCATTGTCACAGGTCAGTTCTGTGCAGACAGGACTGACAACCACTCCCTTGGGAGGTGATTTGACAGCCGAGGCCTTTCAGTCATTTCTAAACACAATCTCATCAACTGTTTTTCTTTAGTTTGGCAAAATGGAGTCAACCAAAGTGTCCCCATTTTCCTATGGATCCCCTTCTTGGATGTCCTCAGTCACTTTGTCAGTTTCTGCACTGGGGCATTTTAAGGAGGGTTTCAGGTAATTGGATGATAAACTGACAGGAACTGGGTGTCTCCTGTCTTTAGGGAGCCAATGTCTGCAGACACCTTCCCCTGACATTTAGATAGTGGTGTAGAATACTAGAGGTAATTTGGAAGGAAGTCTACACTCCCTCGAAAACCCTACCACCAAGGACTGGCTAAACAGCTACAGAAGATGCTATCACTATACATGCTAATTAGTGATTTCCTTGACCATGCTGATAAACCCCATCTAGAACAATGTCTCATCCCCACTGTAGAGACGAGGTCTACCCAGCAATTGCAGATTGCATCATAAACTCCAGTTAAATAAGGTCCACACTTCCATCTTACAATAATCCCTCATAACTCAGCCCTGCAGGCTGAATATAGCACTCAGGTCTGCATTACAGTGGTGCCCACTTGGGCACAAGTTCCTCCCAATGTTAGGCCTTATCAGCTTGGGGTGGGGGAAGGAATAGAAAGCAGTTCCATTTATTCCAGAAGAGAAGCATCCTTTCCCTTCACTTCTTTCAATCTCTGCCTTTCCCTCATCCAAATACCTGCCCTTCCCATATAAGCCTCACCCTTCCCAGTCTGCTAATTACTTCAAAGCCCAAACCTATTTGGCTCCAGTTGTATCTGGACTTTCCCTAATCCATGAGAAAACTAGAAATACCTAATTAGGTCAGAGCCGGGAAGCTTCCAGCCTAGGGTTGTCTCACAACACCATGGCTCATAAGACCTCAGTCTAGAGCTGGAACCCTACAGGTCACCCCTTTCATTCTAGGGAGAAGGAAATTGACACCTGCAGAACTTAAGTGACTTGGGTAAGTTCACACAGGAAGCACATGTTGGGGTCAGGATTTGAACCCAGCTCCTCTGAATGAAGCTCTTTCTACTGTACCACAGTGCCTCCTGGGTTCAGAGGTAAAGGATGCAAATGTAACACCCCACCGGATTTAGTAGGATAGAGTGGAGAGACACCCAAACCCAGTGTGAGGTCCTGGGTTCAAATCAAAGACTAAAAACTGCTCTTCTGAACACAGGCTTGGGATTCAGAGAGTTGGGAGGAGGAGTGGTAGACTTAAGAAAGCACATACTTTGGCAAGTGGAATATTGATTTTAATTCAACAAATATTTACTTAACAATGCAAGATGTTTAGCTAGACAGTTCTGTGTCTGTGTCTGTGTCTGTGTCTGTGTGTAGGGGTGCGGGAGGCACAGCAACCACTAAGGGGGCCTCCCTTCAAGTAAGTTCTAATTCCTAGTCATATCAGGCACTGTGTTCTACATATGTCTAGTGTGAAGTCAGTGAGCAAACAAAAAAGACCCCAAGAATAACACTGAGAAGCCTCTCAGGACCTAGGAATTGGGGTCCCAGATCCTAGTCAAGGCTTTTCTACAGGCCAGAGCACAGGGTCTCCCTCTTTGGGCCTCAGTATCAGCAGCTGAAATGAGGCAGCCAAATTAGCAAAGGGCCCTGAGGACCCCATAAAGGTGGGTTGGGGGATGTTATGACTCAGGATAAAGAGGGGCAGCTTTCCCCAGGCTGATGGCTCTTTTAGGCCCAAAGGTTTCTGGAAAGTGAAAGAAGTTCACAGTCAGAAGATGAATGGGGAAAGTCACAAGAAAAAAAAAATGTGGCCAACTTTTTTGTTATCTCTTCCTGGTAATTTTTTTAAAGGCAGGGGGCAGAAGGAGGAGGGAGCTTATATTTCTTTTATTCAGTCATAATGCCCCAGTGCAAATTTTCAATGCCAAAAGTACTCTGATAAATAGAGTACTTGAATTAGAGTCAGGAAGACCTGGGTCAAATCCTGTCTCAGACATGCAAGGGCTGAGTGGCCCTGGGCAAGTCCCTTAACCTCATTTTCCTCATCTGTAACAATGGTAATGCCAGACTTAGTGGTCTCTGAGGCTCCTCCCAGCTCTAGATCTATGATCTTCAGTCTCTTAACCCCTGAGACTCAGTCTTCTCATCTGCAAAATGAGACGTTTGGACTCAATGGTTTCTGAGATCTCTTCTAACTCTAAATCTATGACCCCAGGTCAGTCAATTAGCCCAGCAACAGGTAAGTAATTATTCTTAGAACCTTTGTTTTTAAACCTGTGGAGAGTCACCATCTGTGCCCCTAGGTCAGAGGTTCTTAACCTGGGGGTTTAATAGATGCTTTCACGACTATTTCAATATCATTCATTTCCTTTGGGAGCCTACAGATCTTCTTTTATGTATTTAAAATGCGTTATTCTGAGGAGGGTCCCTGGGCTGCATCAGACTACCGAAGAGGTTAAGAACGTCTGCTCTAGGTCAAGTTTCTTCCGTGGAGCAGGGCCCGTCTGGGCCGGCGGGACGTCCGCGCCCCCCAGAAAGCTGAGCCTGGCTGTGGCTCTGATGCTAGAAGCTGCCGCCAAACTTAACGCCACGAGGAGGGAGCGAGGCGGGGGCACAGCTCGGTGCCCGGAGCGTTCGTTACCTGTGATGTCTTTGGGTATCTCTGGAGCCCCGGCAATGTCCGCAGCCATAGAGGAGCGGACACAGGCCACTAAGTTTCCTACTATGTCATGGAGGGCGGTAAAATTCTCTAGGTTGAAAACATGCAAATCAAGGGGATCACTGGCCATCTCTTTGAGTTCGCCTTCCTCTGCGTCCTGCACGCCAATGGCAAACACGTCCACGGCGGCGGCAGATTTAAGTTGGGCCGAGGGCCCGGCCACATCGTCCTGGGATTGTCCATCGGTTAATACTATGATAACCTGGGGGACCCCCTCGCTCGCTCGGCTCCCGGCAGCCGGGGTCAGATGGTTCTGGATCACGTACTGTAAGCCTCTGCCAGTCTTGCTGTCTCCCCCCAGGTAAGTCATGTTCGAAATATGGGACAGGACCTCTTGGTTAGTACGGTAGGTATTGAGCAGGAACTCAGTATGTGGGTTTCCATTGAACTGGACCAGAGCAAAACGAAAATCACTTCCTCCCACAGCTAAAGATTCTATAACATCATAGAGAAACTCCCGAACTAGCTGGAAATGTTCTTTGCCAATGCTCCAAGAGGAATCCACTAGAAATATTATGTCTGCAGCGCCACTCATTTTGACAGCTTTAAAAAAAGACATTTTCGTGAAGTTAATTTCTACCCATCCAGATTCTCCATCATCTGACTTGATCTACACTGCACCATAGATGAATAACTACTATGTCAGTTCCATCATGCACAGAAGGAAGAGGAAGAACATGAGATCTTAAGCTGATCAGTCCAGCATCAAGCCTTACTTACCCACCAAAACAGAAGTTCCATGGTGGTGGCAGAAAGGCCTTTTCACACAGAGAGCTTCATTTGATGGTGACCCAAGTTCAATATGTAAAATTGACCTTGGACCAGCCATAAGCATCCAGAATGAAGAGAAATGTTTGCTGTTTGCCTAGAATTCTTTGTCACCATGTGGCAATTTTCCCATATAGTGTCACCTCAAAGATTTATCTCAGACATGCAGTCCAACCTGAAGGGATCTCTGAGCACAGATAACCAGCTGTCATTTCCTAGTATTATTTAACAATTGAATACTCAATCACACCTTTACAGGAAAAAACCAATAAGGACTCTTTCAGTTGAGACTGTTATATCATGCTTCTATGAGATTAGAATTGTTTCATGGAACTTTTGAGTGTGTGTACTTCTCTTTCTCTCTGGAACTTAGGGATATGCCTGTTGGCATCATGTTAAGGAGATGAGACAAGCCATTATTAAGTCTTTTTTTTTAAGTGAGGCAATTGAGGTTAAGTGGCTTGCCCAGGGTCACACAGCTAGTAAGTGTTAAGTGTCTGAGGCCTGATTTGAACTCAGGTACTCCTGACTCCAGGGCCGGTGCTCTATCTACTGCGCCACCTAGCTGCCCCCATTATTAAGTCTTAATAAGTAGGGTAGCCTCCAAGTTAAATTGGTTAGCTGAGAGACCAGATTGGATGGACTCTGCAAAGAGGAGTCACCCTTTGGACTAGGCTGGGAAAGGGAGCCACCAAATGAAGCCTCTTTGGGCTTCTAGCCCAGGTGCCAGTGGGCATCTCCACTTGATGGAGAAAGAGGTACAGACATTCAAAGGTTCATCTTCCTGGTGAGCTCATCAAATTGATCTGGGTGGGGGAGATGCCCCTGATCAATCCTTATGCTCATGTCCTTATATTCACAAAGGAAATCCCATTCCCTGCATAGAGAAGTAGTATCTAAATGAAAGGAACATCCTGTAAACAATAGTTTTTAGACAGCACACATGGCCTCCATGTTGGCCAAAACAATGACATGAGTTTCTAAAAAAAGACTGGACATCCCCGTCCAACTTGTTCTGAAAAAAAAAATCATGTCAAAGAAGGCATTCCCAGGTCTTACCCTCTTGAGCACTGGTCATCCCGGAACCTGAGACTAAAAGGCAGAATATTGCCACTAAGGGCAAATGTCGATGCTTCCTCATTTTGTTTTCTTCAAAGCACCAGCTATCAGACCTGAGAAGGAAAAAGGATGGAAAACATTGGTCAATTTCCATTCCCTTTACCACCATGTTTGAGTTATGGTTCACATTCTGGCTTTGTTCTTCTTTTGCTTCCAAGGCAATGCTGTGGCCCAAAGAACTAAGTGGGTAGGCCACAGGCCCAGGCACTGCCATAGACTTCAGAGATGCCCTGAGGGGCCTTCCCATGATTGATGATCATCCCTCATGTTACCAGACTATACATGTTTTTAAGGGAAATTTGAATCCATTCATCTGGTGCTCACAATAGCATGATATGGGTGTTATTATCCCCATTTTCCACATAAGAAGACTGAGGCCCAGAGAAGCTAAGTGACTTGTCCAAAGTAAAGGATCTATAGCTATATAGGAACCTCGGAGCCTAGTAGACTACTACCCTCAATATACAGATGAGAAAATAGAGGGTCAAGGTAGTGAAGTGACCCACCAAGCCATACAGCTAGTAGTGGTGGTGTTGGTAGTAGTAGGGAGGCTAGGTAATGGAGTAGATAGAATGCCAGGCCTGGAGTCAGGAAGACTTCTGTTCAAATCTGAACTCATACACTTACTATCTGTGTGACCAGAGCAAGCTACTTCACCCTGTTTACCTCAGTTTACTCATCTGTAAAGTGAGCTGGAGAAGGAAATGGCACACCATTCCAGCATCTTTGCCAAGTAAACACCAAATAAGGTCACAAAGAATCAGACACAACTAAAAATGACTCAACAACACAGCTGCAGCAGCAATAGTAGTAAAGGTGGTGGTGGTGGCAGTACTGATAGTAGTAGTAATAGCTAAAACTTACATAGCACTTTAAGGTTTGCAAAAGAATTTACATATATGATCATGACTGATCCCTACAACAAACCAAGGAGGTAAGCACTGTTATTATTATATATTTAAATATGTATATGCCTCCCCTGAAAAAATATAAGCTCCCTGACAGGAAAAATAATTTCATTTTTTTTTCTTTGAAGTTCCATGTCTAGTGTTGTACCACTTCAGTGCCTAAACCAAATGTGAGCTGATTGATTGATTGAATAACCAAAATAGCAGCTTAAGGGCAGCTAGGTGGCACAGTGGATAAAGCACTGACCCTGGATTCAGGAGAACCTGAGTTCAAATCCATCCTCAGATACTTGACACATACTAGCTGTGTGACCCAGGGCAAGTCCTCATTGCCCCTTAAAAAAAAAAAAAAGTAAAATAGACTATTAAGCTAGTAAGTCCATTCCCTTCTCAGGTTCTCAGTTTCTTCCCCTGTAAAATGAGATTTTCATAGAAGACCTCCAAGGTCCCTTCTAACTCTAAATATATGATCCAATAAGATCCCAGGATTATGGGGATTGCATCATTTTCTTTTTCAGGCCAATGAGGATTAAGTGACTTGCCCAGGGTCACACAGCTAGTAAATGTGAAGTGTCTGAGGTCAGATTTGAACTCAGGTCCTCCTGAATCCAGGGCCGGTGCTTTATTCACTGTGCCACCTAGCTGCCCTCAAGATTGCATCGTTTTCAAAAGAGATTATGTCTGTCTACTTACTCACAAAACTAGAAAATTCATTAATCATACATACACTGGGGGGCAGCTAAGTGGCACAGTGGATAGAGCACTGGCCCTGGATTCAGTAGGACCTGACTTCAAATCCGGCATCAGACACTTTATACACTTACTAGCTGTGTGACCCTGGAAAAGTCATTTAACCCTGATTGCCTCACAAAAAAGAATTATATATACACTGAACCTGGTTTTTAGTCTGGATTATCCAGACTTTCAGGAATAAGGAATCAGGCAGAGAACAGCTGCATTTGAAACAGCTGATTCCCACCCCCCCCCCTTCCAATTTCCCAACTGAGGTCTCCTCAGTTGAGTTTCTACATCCTTGGAACTTATTTCCCTTTGAACAATTAGGATCTGGTTCATTGGAGATGCCTGCTTCTGGGCAAAGGCAAAAGACTGTCAGGGAGACAAAATAATTACCATCCTAGGATTCAGATCCATTCTCCCATAAAGCACCTGTAGTTTCCTTTCTCCAATGGTTTTGGATAACTTTCAAAGCTTGTCTCCACAGAGTCAGAGAATTTGACACCAAATGGGACCTTGGGAATCATCTTGGACAACATAGTGGACAGAGCACTGGACTATTAGCCAGGAAGACCTGGGTTCAAATCCAGCCTCAGACACTTGCTAGTTGTATGACCCTGGTCAAGTCACTTCATGTCTCTCAGCTTCAGTTTCCTCGCCTGTAAAATGTGAATAATCATAGCACCTACTTTATAGGGCTCAAATGAAATAATATGAACTCCTTGAGGGTGGATACTATTTCCCATTTTCCTCTTATAACCAGTGCCTAAATGCTTGTTAAATTTAACTATGTTGATTAATGCATTTAAAGTGCTTTGCCAACCATCAAGCATTATAAAAATGTCAACTCTTATTTATTTCTCTAAAGAGGGAAAATGGAAAATACAGAAGTAGTGCTTAGAGCAGTCATGACAATTATGATAATATTAAACATTTACATCACTTTTTGTTGTTGACAAAGTGATCTCTATCCCTTATCTCATTTTATTTCCATACTAACACTAGCACAATGATGTGTATAATGTAAGTTCTATGATGCCATTCCGCTCACTGGAAACTGAGGCACAAAGGAAGTTGTGATTTGCCATGATTCTGCCAGATGCTATGTTGTCTCTCCCTCCTAACTCATGTCTTCTGCAAATTTGCCAGCCATCCCATCTTAATGCTTTCATCCAAATCATATAGAAAAGAGTAGACCAGGACAGGACCAAGGACAGATGCCTAGGGCATTCCACTAGAGACAATCGGAGCCAGAGATTTTAGCCTGGGCGGTGTTTGAACTTGCATCTTTATTTTCACTAACCTCTCATTGAAATTTAACATTTTCTTACACCACAATTTGTAATAATATGATTCTGAGAAGGGGTCCACAGGCTTCACCAGACTGCCAACACACACACACACACACACACACATACACACACACACACACACACACACACAGAGTTAGCTACAGAACTAGAAGCGAGGATGTGGTGATGCTGCTGGCACATATTGGGCAGTAAAATACATGTTATCTGATTATTGTACTCAAAGTAAAGGCACACTGAATTCATTTTGTGTCCATGATGGAGAATGAAAGTAACACCCAAAAGACTTCTCAGGGGTCCACTTCACCCTCATTCAGGGTTTTAAAGCCACTGTCCAGGGCCCAGAGGCCCATAGCCCTTCTGTCATTCAAGACACAATAACTATCCTTTCCTAGGACTAGACCCCAAGCTCTTTGAGAGTAGAGAGGGTTTCATTCTTTGTCTTGGTAAGCCTCAGAACCTGGCACTGTCTGGCACAAAAATGCTTATGATCCAAGAGAATTCCAAAAGACTATCGATGAAACATACTATCCACCTCCAAAAAAAGAACAGATATTAATCGAACACAGACTGAAGCATGCTGTTTTTCACTTTCATTCATTTTTTTCTTTTATTCAAGTTTTCTTATACAAAATGTCTAATATAGTAATGTTTTACATAATCATAAAGGGAAGGGGGAAGGGAGGGAGGGAAGGAGTGATAAAAATTGGAACCCAAAACTATAATAATTATGTTGATTACTCTTTTTTTGGTGGGGCAATGAGGGTTAAGTGACTTGCCCAAGGTCACACAGCTAGTAAATGTCAAGTGTCTGATATCGGATTTGAACTCAGGTCCTCCTGAATCCAGGGCCAGTGCTTTATCCACTGTGCCACCTAGCTGCCCGTTGATTACTTTTTTAAAAATGCTTTTGATTGATTGATGGCACATAGAAAAATACTAGCAGGTGACCTTTATGTATCCCTTTAAGACTTTCAAAGCAACTTACAAGTATTATCTCACAACAAGCCTCTAAGGTAGGTTCTAATATAATCCCCATTTTACTGATGAGACAACTGAGGCTGAAAAAGATTAAGTGGCTTTCCTGGGGCTACACAGCTAGTAAATATCTAGCTAGTCCTTCCCAACTCTAAGTCTTCCTGACTCTACTCTCAGTACCATGATGCCTCCTGGAGAGCTCTGGGTTTAATACCTACCTCTGACACTTACTATGTCTATGGGTAACTACTCTCTCTTATCTTCGTGTCTTTACTCTCCTTGTTCCCTATGCCTATCAAGTTATGCTCCCCTCCTCTTTCTCTATTGAATTCCCATGTACACTGCAAAGATCAGCTTAAATTCCAACCCCTCCATGAGCCCTTCCCTGATTTCAACCCAGTCAGTAATAACTTGTTTCTTCCTCAAATCTTGCGTGGCACTTTGCTTATAACCCAGCTGTATTTGTCATGCGATATTTTGACTAATAGCTCTCTGTTTTTATCTCATCCTCTTACTAGACTGCAGGCTCCATGAGGGCAGGAACCCTAGTTGTGTCTTATTGAAACTTTATATTTCTATCAGTATCTAGCATACAGAAGGTGCTTGTTCAATGCTGGTGGAACAAATTAATGAATGAATGTTTCTCTAAAGTAGGGAGAAGGAATGAGAGATCTAGTAACCAAAGAGGAAAAGTCAAAATCCACAACTTCATTTACAAAGGAGGGGGAAAGAACAGTAAGGACTGGATTTTTAAGAGTCAAAGCAGGGACTAATAGAATGGAGACCATGCCATAGGCCCAAAGATAATGAACCCTCTGTGAAAACGATGTCACGGAATACTAGATTTAGGGTGATAGCAAACGTTAGAAGTCATCTATTCTAACCCTTCATTTTTATAGAGGAAGAAATTGAAGCCCAAACAGGGAAAGTTATTTAGTCACTCAGCAACTCAGTGGCACAGTTGGGATTCAAAGCCAGGTCTTCCCACACCAACCCACCTGCATCATGCTTTCCCTACACTATATCATCTCCCAAATACCTTAAAAGGGAGAGCACAATCTAAGTTGAGCTTCAAACAAGAGTAGCATACCAGTGTGACTTTTTCTGGGAACAGTCCCAATAGAAAACAGGGGAATTTTGCCATAATGCTGCTAATTGGCCAATCATCCAAACTGTTCATTCTTTTCTGAAACAGAATGGCTAAAGCAGTGACAGCAAGGCTGTGAAATGAGAGGTTGCCATATTGTTCAGATATTAAACCAATGTGAAATACTGATGCATCAGAAACCATACACTCTATGGAGAGAGTCTTCCCCTTTAGACAATTCTACTTTGAGCCATTCTCCTCTGGCCATAACCAGAATAGACCCAGAGATAGGAAGAGGTAATAGAGTTCTGTGAAACCAGGAGAAGAACGACTATTGCACTTGGGAGTAAAGACATATCAGGGAAGAGGGGAGGCAGTACGGTCTATCTCAAGCACAACTCCAACTAGGGAAGGACTGTCAGCACTTTGCCTCCAGCAACCAATAAGGCAGAGTTAAGGGCAAATAAGCTAGTTTTATTGTAATGTTATGATCATTACTGAAACCAATAGAAAAAGTGAAAAGAGGCAACCTAGAACAACAGAGAGAACATTGGACTCAGCATCAGAGCACCTGGGTTCAAAACCCTACTCTACTTCTTACCTAGCTGAGTGACATTGGGCCAGTCAATTAACCCTCTCTGGGCCTCAGACCCCATGACTTCTATGGTCCCTTCTATCTCTAAAACATTCACTAAAACATTGTATGACATGGAAGCAGACAAAGGAATAAAATTTAAAATGCAACCATGCCAAAACTGGGGGGAAGTCAGATCTAAGAACTGCTTCCTGGTCTTGCTGGCTGCTTTGGGAGTTAAAGTCCTCTTACCTTCTCATCTTTGACCCTAAGTAAGATACCACTGTCTAACAGTTTGAAAGCATATTAGCATACTGAAATTAGTTCAACAGAACCAGACTTTGTGCAGCCACACTTGTTAACCTAAGGAAGAAAAATGGCAATATTCAGAAAATAATTGTTAAGGACCCTTAGGCTGGGGAGGGAGGGACCTTAGATTTTCCTAGGTATAGCTATGGACCCAAGGCAGTTAACTCAGATGGAAGGATTAGTCATACTCATTGTAAGATTTTCTTGATATTTTTGATGAGGAAGTTTTTTAAATTATAGTGATAATACCAACTAATTATTTTTATATAATACTGAAAAGTTGGCAACACAGTATAGATAGAGACATTTTGATAGATTTAGATAGATGATGGATGGATAGATAGATGGATGGATGGATGGGTGGGTGGGTGGTGAGTGGGTGGATGGATGGATGGATAGATAGGGAAAATCTCATTTAAGCATGTTTATTGAATTGAATTAAGCTGCACAACAACCCTCTGAGGTAGGTACTATTCATCTTATAAACCCCCATTTCACAGATGAGGAAACTGAGAATGACAGCCAACCATTATCAGAGTCAGGACTTGAATCCAGATCTTTCTAACTCCAAGTACAGCCCTCTAGCTGCCATCCTGCACTACCTCTTAACCAGCATTTATTAAGCCCTTAGTCTGTCACTAGCACTAGGCTGGGAACTGGAAACACAAAGACAAGAGTGAGGCAGCACCTATCTTCAGGGAGCTTCCACTCTCCAAGATGTGCATAATTTTAAAAATACAAAGTTGACCTAATGAGAAATGCCACCCTGTGGTTTCTTGTCTGGAAATCTCTTCCCAAGAAGCCTCAGAATCATTTTGTGATTCTTTGAAATGAGTTCTTTTTAACACTGATCACATCTTCAGCCTTTTCTTTTCCTTGTCTGGATTTGTTTTGTTTTGTTGTCAAGAAAGACACACAAGGAAACCATTTCCAGAACAAAGGCTTAAACCCATGCAGAGAATGGGCTGAAGCTCTTCATCAGCACTGACCCAGTCCATCCGTCCTCTAAGAGTCATTCAGCAACTTATGCCTATGCCTGAACCTTCTCTTAACCCCATCCCAGGCCAGCATAACACAGGCCTGTTACGCTGGGATGTGGGAAATATATACATTATATGTATGTGTGTGTATATATATATATATACACACACACACATACATACATGCACATGTGTATGTATATACTCGTATATAGATGTGTGTGTGTGCATGTTGGGAATATGTATATGTATCTGTGTGTCTTAGAGCTGGCTGCAGGACATATATGGAGTGATCTGAATGGGAAAGCAGAAAACTATGTTTATTAATATAATTAAATATTGGCTTTGAGTCATTCAAAGCCATCTGCTAGGAATGCTGTATTAATGAGCCCCAGAAGTAGTCTCAGTAACTATAACAATGAAGGGGGGAGGGGATCAAACCTTCTACTGCTTTCCACAAATGTTATTGGCTGGCTGAACTGTCAATCAGTATTAGATCAGCCAAGCATGGTTTGGGGACAGCTAGGTGGTCCAACAGATAGAGCACTGGGCCTGGAGGCAGGAAGACTCATCATCCTGAACTCAAATCCAACTTCAGACACTTACTAGCTGTGTGACCCTGGGCAAGTCACTTAACCTTGTCTGCCTATGTCCTCATCTGTAAAATGAGCTGGAGAAGGAAATGGCAAACCACTCAAGTCTCTTTGCCAAGAAAACCCCAAATGGGGTCACAGAGAGTCAGACACGACCAAAACAACTCAACAACAACCAGAAAAGGGATGCTTTCAGCTGGTTGTCCCCTGGCCTGATGCTTATTGATAATAGCCCTCCAGTGACTTGGTGGCCACGTTCCCCTCTGCCCAGTGCTCTCTACTGAGTCAATACAAAGAGAAGGTTCCAAGCAGATATCTGCAGATGAAAAATGTTCCTGGATGATCAGAGAAGCAGCAGCAGACACTAGCATTGCCTCTGCCCTGACCACTAGCAGGAGACAGTGGCTAGAACGCAGCATTCAGAGTCAAGAAGACCTGGGTTCAGATCATACCTGTGATATTAGCTGTGAGAGTTTGGACAAGTAATTTCATTTCTGTGAGCCTTGGTTTCCTCTTCTGTAAGGTGGAAATAAAATACGTGTAGTGCCTACCTCACCAGCCTCTTATGCAGGCATAATTAATAGTAATAGCAATAGGTGATGAAAATCTGAACTACTAGGATGGGTCTGTGAACAAAGAGCTGTTATAGAGGCGTGATTGACAAGACCTGGCAAAGGAGTGAATGTATGGAGTGAAGAACCGAGTTTAACCCAAACTAGGACAATGGTGGTGCCCTTGTCAGAAACAATAAAGTTAAGGAAGAGAGGTTGGTATAGAGGAAAGTTGATGAGCTCTGTTTTAGACATGATATATGTTAATTAATTGATTTATAGATCACATATGTAATATTATGCTAATATGGTACATACATTAAATATATACAATTGAAAAATGTAAGAGAATGAATTAAGCAATGTTTCAAATAAAAACTAGTAATAACAATAATAATAGGTGGCATTTTTGTCACTTAAAAATATCCAAAGCTCTTTACATATTATTTCATTTGATTCTAATAACAACTCTATGGCATAGCTGCTATTTTCAAAGATGACATTTTACAGATGATGAAACTGAGGGTGTCAGAAGGGAAGTGGCTTGCCCAGGGTCACACAGCTAGAGAGTGTCTAAGGAAGAATTTGAAGCCAGGTCTTTCTGACTCCAAGCCCACTGTTCTATTCACTGTGCCTCCCCAGTTGCCATGCATTATGAGATAATGTTGAAAATCATTTTGCACACTTTACAGCACTAAATAATGTGAGTTACTATTAATTAACTCTAGAAAAAAGGGGGAGCCAAAGCATGCCCAAAAGTGACGTTGTGCATAGATTCCAGAGCTGCCTCTTCTACTATCTACATGTGTGACCCTGGATGAACCCCTTCCCTTTTCTGGGCCTCAGTTTCTCGATGTGTAAAATACAGGAGGTGCTGTAGTACAGTGGGAAAAGGATTACCTCTGGAGTCTAGGGACCTGGGTTCAAATGGCACAGTGGATAGAATACCAGACTTGAAAGACCCGGGTTCGAATCCTGCTACAGTCTGACCCTTCACCATCCTGGGCCAATAAAACAAGGGGGTCGGCTGGACGACTTCTAAAACCCTTTCCCAGCCTAGCCCTAGAAACCCAAGATTGGAAAGCCATTTCTCCCGCTTTCTTCACGGATTAGCGATCTCCTGTCTCTCTTTCTCAGGCTGAATGAAGCCCAGGAGATAAACCTCCTGGGACAGGAATTCGAGACCTCCTTCCCCCCGCCCCCTCTCCTCCGAGCAGCTGTAGGTGGGAAACGGGGGCTTCCTCCGAAAGTGCACCTGACAAGAGTTAGGCACCAGAGGCATTATTTGGCTTTCACTGCGGGAGCTTGCGGAGGGGGGGGGGGGGACTTTCTCTGAAAGGGAAGTTCTTTGGAGGGAGGGGGCAGAAAACCTTCCCAGGAAAGTCTCCGTTCCAGGCTGTCCTTCAGAGCGGCGGCGCCACATGCACTGAGCCTCAGCGACTTTCCGCCTTGGCTTGCCACCTAACAACCGTGTCGCGGTTCATCTGAATGGATTTATCACTGAGTGATGCACTCATCAGAACGAAGATTGTCTTTTTTAAAAGCTTTGCCCTGTTTGACCCTGGGCAAGCCACTTAATCCTCATTGACCTGCAATATAATATGTGTGTGTGTGTGTGTGTGTGTGTGTGTGTAGCGCATATATATGTGTGTGTGTAGATATTTATGTGTGTAGATAGATAGATAGATAGATAGATAGATAGATAGATAGATAGATAGATAGATAGATAGATAGATACTTCCTACGCCTCCGTTTCACCTCTAATCAGGCAGGGGATTGGACTAGATGACCTTTGAGGCGCGGAGGACCGTCAGGATCTACATCAGGAAGGCGCAAAGTGCCCGACGGCGACTAAAGACGTAATGGAACCCTGCAACAACATGCCAGCAGACAAGACCGAGGCAAGAGCTTCTTCAGCGTCGCTTGTCCGAGAATAAAGCAAAAAAGAAAGGAGACTTTCTGAATCCTCCACCCATCCCCACATGGACGTAGAGACACAGCACCCAACGCTCGCCCCCGGAAAGTCTCATTTCGAAAGCCCAGACTCAAAGCATCTTAGATCTGTAAGGAAGCTCAGAGACATCCAGTCCAACCGAGGCCCGAGCAAACATCCCCAAGCGGGGTCATCCACCCCCCTGGAAGACCTCTCGGGGGAGGGGTCTCCCTCCCTCTGCCAGCTACTCGGGGCCGGCTCTCGGCGTTAGGACCTTTGTCCTACCAAAGCCAGCCTCCTGGCACCTTCCCCTTCGTGCCACTGAAGGTCTGGTCTAAATTTGTACTTATAGCTTCTAATAGGAGGAATGAGCCGCAGCAGAAGCCAGCTTTCATCCCAAGGAAGCCGATCCCTCCCGGCCCCTGAGGAGCCCGGCACAAGCGTTCATTCCAACCCAATGACATAGCCCAGAGCCTCCCCGTGGTGAGAGGCCGGCTCAGGGAAGCTTTGCCTTCAGAACTCTCCCTGTACTTGGCCGTCTCCCCTCCGCCTTCCTGCCCACTCCCCGCCCCCACCCCAGCCACAGCATTCCAGCCAGGAACTGTGCAAACACCTGGAAAAAGGGTCATCAAAGCGTCCTTGAATCAGAAGAGGAAAAATCAAGCACTTTTGTTCCTGTTCTCTTGACTTCGCGCAGAATGGGGGAAATACTGTTTTCAATTAAATGATGACTTTTTTTTTTTAATCGAGTTAATCGTCTTTCTGATACTACCTCCAGCAATTCTCCAGACTTCAAGCCTCCACACTTTCACCCGTCTGTTAACCCTGCCTGGGGCCAGGTGGGAACGCCCCAAGTTGACAAAGCTAATCTTGAGTTAACCAAAGGTTAGCATCAGAAGCCCAGCTCCGGACTGGAAATCCTGAGCAGCCAACATTGGTAGGGTCAAGAAAGAGTGGTAGTGGGGGCAGCTAGGTGGCGCAGTGGATAAAGCACTGGCCCCCTGGATTCAGGAGGACCTGAGTTCAAAACCAGTCTCAGACACTTGACACTTACTAGCTGTGTAACCCTGGGCAAGTCACTTAACCCTCATTGCCCTGTGAAAAGAAAGAAAGAAAGAACATCCCTTAACGCCCCCTAGGGAGTTGGTTTATACAGCTGAAGAGGCATGGGCTCTGGAGTTGGGGCCCTGAGTTCCAATCCCATCCATATCCACCAGTATGACCTCCCTGGTCCTCGGTTTTCTCTTCTGTAAAATGAGTTTAAACTAGATGGTCCCTTAGGCCCCTCTCAACTCTAAATCTCTAGTCCTGTGACTAGCCAAAATCTTTTCCTATCTTTTCCCCTTTTCCCTCCTGGCTAACTCCAATTCAGCAACTCCCTCCTTGCTTAAGAAAAAGGGCTGGTAATCAGCCCACTTTGATCATCACTAGCACTTATATGGTGCTTTTTAAAGGGTTACAAAGCATTTCCAGATGTTATATTTTGAGGTTTTGCAGAATGCTTTCCTCGGAAGGACCCTGTGCAAGTCCCATTTTACAGATGAGTAAACGGGTGCAAGTAATTTGTCTAAGGTCAAATATGCTAGTAAATGACTGGGCTGGGATTTGAACTCACATCTAAAGTCAGTGCTTTAAGAAATGGAGTAGGAGGGAGGGGAATTAGGGTTAAGAGATTTGCCCAGGGTCACACAGCTAGTGTGCCTGAGGTTATATTTGATTCAGGTTCTCCTGGCTCCAGAGCATGTGTTCTATCCACTCTGCCACGTATACCACAGAAGAGCTAGTTTTCAAACTGCTTTGACGCCTCCAATGCCCACTTCACCCGTCATGAGGGAAGGCAACAGAATTTCATTTCATCCAGAGTGTGTCTGCAGTAGCTCTTTGCTGAACCAGTCTTGGGTGGGGAGGGGGGAGAGTACCATAATAATTGATTCAGTGCCACAAGTTCGATTTGACCAACATTTAGAAGAGAAAGGAAGGAAGCAAGGAAGGATTTAACACCTACTGTGTGCCAGACACTGTGCTAGACAATTTGCAAATATTATTTCCTTTGAACTTCATAGCAAACTTGGGAAGCAGCTGCTATTATTTTCATGCTCAGTTGAGGAAACTGAAGTAAACAGAGATTAAATGACTTGCTGAGGGTAATAGGCTGCATTTGAACTGAGAATCCTAGATTAGGAACCTGGGGACCTGGAGAATTGTGGGGGTGGGACAGGATAGGGTACTGTGAATAGAATGAGAGAAGGTGGAGAAATGGCAGACAAGGCCAAGAGCACAGGATGCTAGATGTGAAGCTGGAGGACACAGTCTAAATCCCTCATTTTACCTAAGAGGAAACTGAAGCCTGACTAAGTGGCAGAAGTGGCATTCGAACCTTCCCTTCCTCTACACCACCCTTGGCCATATTGCGCCTAAGACTTCAGGCTAAGTAAACACACTCATGGGGATATCCAAAAGGCAACAGGAAATATGGGACTGAAGACCGGGGGAGAGATCGGGGATGGGAGTGTGGATTTGGGAATCACGGGTGCCAGCTCCTTAAGAGTGGGCATTGTGTGGGGCACCTAGGTGGAGCAGTGGATAGAGCACCGGACCTGGCTTAAGGAGGACCTGAGTTCAAATCCAGCCTCAGGCACTTGATACTTACTAGCTGTGTAACCCTGGGCAAGTCACTTACTTAACCCCAATTGCCTCACCAAAAAAAAAAAGAGAGAGTGGGCACTGTGTCACTTTAGACTTTGCATGCCCAGGCCTGCCAGGCACCATGTGTGGCACACAGTAGGCACTGAGATGCTTGTTGGCTGATTTCTTGCACAGAGATGAGGATTAAAGCCAGGGGCGCAGAGAGCTGGGCACCACGGCCGATGCAGAGGGAGGAGAAGGGGGCCCATTCCAGTCCCAGGCGCATGCTAACACAAAAGTCCGCAGCAAACTGTGCCGGTCTTTTCTTGGTTTTAGAAGAATCCATGATAATCCATCCCCAAATGCTGCGTTCCCTCTAAACTGATAAGCCCGTGATTACATGATTTGACTCCAACTCAGTAAAGTCTGTGTGTAGACTGCTGAAACCCAGCGCGAGGCGTTTGGCCTGGACTTGGATTTGGTCCAGGGCCGGTGGGGGCTTGGGCTCCGGAAGAGAGTGAGGACCTCCCCTCCCCCCCTTCCCCCCTCCCCTAGACCCTGGCTCAGAAGCAAAAGGGAGACTTTGAGGGTCAGGGCGCCCCCTAGAGGACACAGAACTATAGAGCAATGTGAGACACTCCAGTTAAGGACCTTGGGGCTCCGGATTTCTCATCTTCCAAGCAGTTGGGAGCCTGCCAGGCATTTGGGAGTTACCTCTTTCCAGTTGAGAAAAAAAATCTTTCCAAGGAGAAGACCACGTCCCAAAAACTAGACCCTGGACTCTCTTTCTCAGCAGAAGACACGTAAATGCTATATTTAGAGCTAGAAGAAACCTCAGACATCATCTAGTAGAACTTAATTTTACAAAAAGGGAAACTGAGGCCCAAAGTTTGTCTAAGTTCAAACAGAGAGTGACAGAATTAGAATTCTCACCCAATCCAACGCCGGCTCAGCTATGTGATATTGTCTACCCAGACCCTCCCCCTCCCAAGTCCCACAAAGAAAAAACAAGGGGGGGGGAGGGTCTCTCCTTAAAACAGAGAAAAGAGAGCCAAGAATACATGACGGGTGAAATAGGGGGGAAAGCAAATTCTGGACCTTCTTACGGTAATACTGGTCACTTTCCGCTTTCCTATCCTTAAACTGAGCTACGAAGGGAGAAAGTTTGGGGTTTTTTTGGTTTTTTAAAATAGTGCCTGGAGCCTGGAACTGTTTATATAATAGTAAGAGCTAGCCTGATTCTGCCTTCAAGCAGTGTCACTGGGGGAGGGGAGAGGAGTAAGACCAGTGAGCAAAGAACCTTTCATAGGGGAAAAACTGACAGCACCATGGGCATGAGTGTGCGCCTATGTACGCGCGCGCACGCGCGCACACACACACACACACACACACACACACACACACACACACCCCCCTCCATTCCCATCTTCCCCATTCAGAAGGAAAACAGAGGCCTGCATGTTTCTCACATATATTGAATACTTCCTAATCTCCCTAGAAAGGCTGAGACAAAGAATCTTCATGGAAGTCTCTTGGCTAGAATGGGATGTGCCCAGGAGAAAGGCTGATGCAACATACCAGGCGTGGGGGTGGGTTTTTAAGACAAAATGTGGAATTTCACACAGAGCATGCCATGAAAGCCAGTGAAGAAAATTCCAGCAACTCCTGGCTGCTGGAAGTCAGAGAACAGACTATCTATATCTATATCTATCTATATAGATACAAGCAGAGCTAACTTTATAGCTGCACTGGAAGATAGGGAAAGGGGCGGGGTGTGAAAGAGAGAGAGAGTAGATAAAGAGATAGAATAGGAACAGAAAAAGAAATAGAGATGGAATAGAGAGTGAGATAGGTAGATAGCTGAGAGAGAGAGAGAGAGAAAGGGAGAGAGAGAGAACCCCCTTTTTAAAAAAGGGTCAGGGGATCATAGCTCTAGAACCAGGAGGGACCTTGGAGGTCATTTTGCAGAGAAGGAAACTGAGGCCCAGCAAAGGGATGTGACAGGTCCAAGGTGACCCAGGCAGCAAATGGCAAAGCCAGGATTTGGAACCAGGTTCTCAAACATCAAACCCGTTGCTTCAGCCAAGTAAGAAAATGGTTCTCCTGCCACTCATCCCAAAGCTGAGCCCATTATCTCTGTGTATAGGAAATTGAAGCACAGAAGAGATGTGGGTGAAGAGACTCCCAGGAGTGCTAAGTTGAAAGGGGCCTCTGAGGCTTTAAAGGGCTCTCAGCCCAGCCCTGCACCAGAATTCCTGGGACAATCCCCCCACAAGAGGTCGTTTAGCCTTTGCTGAAAGACTCCAAGGAAGGGGATTCCTTGTGTCCTGAGGGAGGCTCCTCCAGAGCAAGTCTCAGGGTTAAGACATTTTTCTGAACATTGAGTCTGAAATGGACTCTTGGCAGCAGCCACTCCGCTGCCAGGCTCTTCCCTGGACCACCCCAGCCCCCCAGCCCCCACCCTGGGTTGTCTCACCAATAAAGGGAAATACTTGATGTGGCAGTGAACCCAAAGATCTTGGAGAGCCAAAATGAGGGAGCTGTGGTACAGAAGATTCAGTGGGAGATTATTTCCTTACCCAGAGTCCTGCACCACACCCAAGACCCTCAGAAGCACTTTGGAAAAGCCACTCTCATGTACAGACAGAACTGCCTGGGGACCAGGAGTCCCTCTGCTGGCAAGGACTTGTCACTTAGACTAGCAGAGCACCGTGACTCCTCCCTGCCTGAGATGATTCACTGGGTCATAGAGCTGATGCTGGAAGGGACATCAGAAGCCAGTCAGCACATTTTACAGAGGAGGAAACTAAGGCCCAGGGAGGAAAGGAACTTGCCTATAGCAAGCTAGCAACAGAGCTCACAAACCTTATCAGTGTGTTTCATTCAGCTTTAAGGTTACTGTGTTTAGACCCCACATGCCAACTCTTACACCAGTACTTTTTTTAACTAATCCTCTAACTCTATTCTAACACATACATACACACACACACACACACACACACACACACTCACCCCTTATTTTTCCTGGTCTTTAATTTTCCTTTCCTTTACTCATAACCAGTCAACAGCCTGAGAGATGAAGAAATTACCAGCCATGGACCCAACACTGAAAAAAAAAAATGCAAATTCCTTCCTTCATGCCCACTTTGTGCACAACTAGCCCACCCCACCCCAACCATACCACCATCTTATGAGGTCTTTCCTAGGCTTTGTTCATTCAAAGTTGATGGATTAAGAGAGGAAAGAATAAATTAGTCATGGACCCAACCCTGAGCAAACACAAACTGTTCATTCCTCTTCTGTACTCCTATCCCAACCCACCCACCCCCCACCTGCACTGTCTTACCTTGCTACTGACTATGCCCAGCTGGTGGGCTGAGGGATGGCCCACACCCTAAATAAATACACATTCATTCATTCCATCATTCTAGGGGGAGGGAAGGCAGTGGGAGGAGTGTTGGTCCCCTCACCTGAGCACCAAGTACAAAAAGGCGACCTTGTAAAAAGCAATACATTTCCATGAGCCCTCCCATTAATGCCATGGGACTTACCCATGGACCACCTGTCAATCACCACCAGCTGACCAATCAACAAGCATTTATCAAGAGCCTACTATGTGCTAGGTACTGTACTAAGACCTGGGCATACAAAGACAGAGGTATAGTCCTTCCCTTTAAAGAGATTTCATTCTATCCAAAACATATAAGAATGTACAAAAGAGATAAAAGACAATTTGGTGGAACACAGGACACCTCTCCCTACTGCTTGGGACTCAGAAAGTGGACGTTCATCTTCATTTCCATATAAGCCAGGCATTATTAGGAATGTTCATCTTCTAAGAAATGAGGTTACATCATTCATTTCCAAAGAAAATGGGGGGGCAGTTATCCATTGTTCTGTCATCTCTGTTACTACCTCCTCCATTTCAGCAGTAGTGAGCACACTGGTCCAAGTGGAGCCCCAAGGTCTAACTCTGACTCTGTCACTAACCAGCTGGATCCCCGTGGAGACAACACCCCCCCTTTCTGGGCCCCACTTTCCCCATCTGTGAATTAAGGACTCCAGAGCAGCTCCAACAGTCTCTCATTCTGATCCAGACTTGACTTTAATCAAAGTGGCTTCTCTCCCATCAGTGAATGACCATTTGCCAGGGCACCCCTCCCTGAGGGATATGGCATTTTCCTAGCCATCAAGCTATAACTCACAAACTCTCTCTACAGAGCCTTGGCAAGATCAAAACCTGTGTCGGTGAAGGATATACCCATATTAATGATGGGATAATCACTCTAGAGCTAAATCCCTCCTTTTACAGAGGAGGAACCTAAGGCTCAGAGAAGTCATCTGATCATAGATCAGGAACCAGAAGGAACCTCAGAAATCGTCCGAGTCTGATCCATTCATTTTACAGATGAGGAAATGGGTGCCCAAGATCACACAGGTAATAGATCGTCTTTTGATTTAAAAAAAAATAGCATTCTATGTCTGCATGTGGCACCCCTGGAGTTACTAAATGTGACTAATGTGGAACAATTGGAAACCCTGAGCCCACTTCTTCCAAACTCTGTGGTGCTCCCTGCCCTGCCCTGCCCTTCCCTAAGGACAGGAGATAGAAGAGCCCTGAGATGACAAGAACCTAAACCTAGCACCCGTCTCAGTTGACCCTCCCCATCGGCAGCTTCCCCGGACCACCGAGGCTGGAAGGCAGCTGTGCCCTCCACAGAGGCGGCTCACTGAGAAGAGAACAAAGCCCCACCCAACCCCTACCCCAATTGTTTGCAGGCGCCAGTCCTGCCTGACCACACCCTGGTGGAGAACGGCAATCCTAGCACTCTGTTAGCTTAGCATGGGCATGGGACCTGCACACACCAGAAGCCTGAATCTGGGGAATCCAACCCTCTCTGTCTTGAGAGCACAGAAATCGAAAACCACAGTGCCAGGTGACAAATCTCATCCCAAACCTGAGGAAGCCATGCTAATCCATATGAAAGCTATGCTCTTCAGCAGTGCCCCCTGGGCCCCCCAAAACCACCAGCTCCAGTGTTGCTAGGCAAAGACTCTTTCATCTGGCTGGGCTTGGTTTAGTTTGGTTCTTAGTGTGAACTGGAAGCTCATACCAAGTCCGTGTAGAGCACTAGATGGACACTCAATCCCTTGGCCATGGTGGTCCGTGCCGCACTGCACATCTCAGTGTGAGAAGAGGGCACCAGGAGGCTTTGCTTTAGACTCATGGGAACAAACATACGTTTCAAGCTTGAAGGGACCTTTGAGGTCTCTCGTCTTAAAAAATAAATTAATCAATAAGTCATCATCACAATAAACGCCTAGCATTTATAGGGCATTGTAAAGGTTGCAAAGTGCTCTGCATAAGTTATCTCATTCTGTCTTGCAGATGATCATAAGGTCATTGGCTCGAGGAAGAGCTAGAAGGGTCCTCAGGGGTTGTCTACAGAGGAGGAAACTGAGCCCCAGACAAGACAAGTAAGTGACTTGCTCAAGGTCACACAGAGAACAAGTGGCAGAGGTGGAGTTTAAATCCAAGTTTTCTCACTCCAAAATGAGGGCTCTGATGGGTCCACCAGAGGAGGCTTACTCCTAGCATGAGTCACCCGCCATCTCAGTGTTTTAATGTGGGGTGATCACAGGGACGATTTTTTTTTAATTTCTAAAAACCAACTGAATAATGAATAGGACTTGACTTCCCCTTTTTGCAAACCTGTGAAGAGAGCAGAGGAAGGAACCCTTTGGGGAAGCCCTCACCCTGCAGAAACACAAACGTTTTCAAGAAATGGGGAAAAGACGCCCTCAGAGCCGACAGCCCCAAATCTTGGGAAAGAAGGGGCCCGCGCGGCTGCAGCTGCTCAGCCGGAGCCCCTCGGGTTTCAAACATTTCCTGGAACTCGGTCTTTGGAAAGTAGGGAAGGAAACACGAGAAGAAAGACAACTTACCCTGAGCAAACCTGAAGAATTATGTGTATTGGACCTCGGTGTATGATTATGTCTGCGCCTGCTTCATCCTTTGCCTCCCTCTGGCTTTGAATGTCCTTTCTTGAGGTTGCCTTTCTGCACCAAAAGGAGCAGAGGGGGAGGAGGTGTGGGGTGCAGCTTACGGAGGAGAGAGCAAGCTCTCTGCACTGCTCGCTTATAGGAGGGCTGTGGCCGTGGTGAGCTAAGCTGCCTTCAGTGGGAGGCTACAGCTGCAAACTGGATGCTCTCCAGTGATACAGTGAAGGGCTCCCTGCCTCCTCCTCCTCCTCCTCCTCCCCCTCCTCCTCCTCCTCCTCCTCCTCCCTCCTTTTTCTCCTCGCTGAGCAACTGACCCAAACTCTAAATGAAAACCAGACTCCTGCTTTGTTGCCTCTGGCCCCCGCTGCAGGCTGATGTCACACTTTGAGTCCTGCCTTCATCCCACAAAGCCTGCAGTCGGACCCCTACACCCCCAGACGCCCTCAGTTCTACATGTGCTCGTCACCTTTGGGGCAGGGCCCTGAGGAGGAGAGAGCATGACTTCTTGGACCCTCCTTGGATACCCATGGTTTTTCTGTGCTATTTTCCAACTTGACTGAAAGAGGAAAACAGAAAATGCAGTTCCCCCCACACACACACCCACCAGGACCCCACCCTCAGTTTTCTTCTTGAAATCTGGACTTGAGGCTTCTCCCAATAACCGTTCAGTTAAAATTGACTTTCCAAAAATCAGCAGTCACAACTGGCTAGTTTTTCCATTCACCCAAATTCTATTTCTTATTGAGGAAGCAAGGAGAGAAGATTAGAAGCCCAGAATCTTAGAAGTGGAAGAAATCATCTGGTTCCAAGTCCTAGCTGGCTGAGAATCACCCCTCCCCCATAGCATCCCTAAGAAGTGACTGCCCAGTGATGGGGAACCCACTGCCTCCCAAAACAGCTCATCTCACAGGGACAGCTCTGAGTATTGGAGTTTCCATTTCTATAAAGCTGAACTCTCACTCTCGTGCTCTCTCTCTCTCCCTCTGTGTGTGTGTGTCTCTGTCTCTGTCTCTGTCTCTGTCTCTGTCTCTGTTTCTGTGTCTCTCTGTCTTTGTCTCTGTCTCTGTCTCTTTCTCTCTGTGTCTTTATCTCTCTCTCCCTCTCTCCCTCTAGACATCCCCCCCTACTAATCCTGGTTCTGCCCTCTGAAAGCAAGCAGAGCAAGGCTAATCCCCATTCCCCAAGATCACCCTTGAAATACTTGAACACAGATAACTTGACCCTTCTCAGGGTTAATCTCCATAGGTCCCTCAACCAAAGCTCCTTCAGTGCTCTCCCCACTCTGTTCACCCTTCCCTGGACATGGTCCAGCTTGTCAATGCCCTTTCAAAGGTGGCCCCTAGAATAAACTCCAACACTCCAAGTGTGACCTGGTGAGGGAGGCTACAGAGGGACAGCCTACCACCTTTCAGATTGCCTTCACACACTCTATATGAATAGATTATTCTCTGTATCTTTCCATCAGAATGTGAGTCCTGCTGAGAGGACAGGGGCTCGGTCTGTTTGGGTGGGGGTTGGTTGGTTTGTTTTGCCTTTTTGGGTATCCCTAGTCTTGGCACTGTACTTGGCACATAGTCAGCACTTAATAAGTGCATGTTGACCGAATAAAACAAACTGGGTAACAAAAGTCCACAGTTTCATTTGCAATCCTCTGACTAAAATGTTCATGGTTGCTAATGATCATTAAATTCAAAAAGAAAGCCTTTTTTTCCTTAAAAAATTCAGCCATTGAGCTTCCCCTCCCCCAAGGATTTCTAGGCCAATAGTCCAACTCCATCCTATAGACCTGGAGTCCATAAAGATGTCACAGTCACTGATTTAGAGCTGAAAGGGACCTTAAAGGTTGTCTTATCCAAACCCCTCATTTTACATACGACGAAGCCAAGACTCAGAGTAGTGAAGTCACTTGCCTGTGGCCACACAGCTAGTAATGACCCGAGGCAGGATTTGAACCCTGGCAGGTCTTCCTGATCTCAAACAAGGGGTGTAGACTCAAGCCCCAAAGATGCGTGCCATTCCCAAAAGGGATGAAGCACTTGTTGGGGTGGAGGGAGAATCCTGGGAGCTGTATATCTTTGAGGGCCAAAAAGACCCTCTTTCCAAGGGGACACCTGAGAAGAAAAGGACTTGGGCCAAAGAGCAACAGGGAGGGATCACCAGGACTCATACCTTGAACCTGAGTCATGAGGTCTTAGGAACACATGGGCGGCAGCTGGGTACAGAGTGCCCCTGGCCAAGTGAAGGGTGGGGAGGCTCGAGTCCCACCTAGTGGGCAGCTGGGAAGGTGAACGGGAGAATGAGGCTTTTTGTAGAAGGGGCTAATTTGTCATCATGGCCAAGATGGGGGCAGAGGAGCCAGCACTTGGGAGGCTGGCTGTTTCCTTCTGGGGACTTTGCCTGGAATCAGGGCTGGCTCATTCTCCTGTGGTTGTGGCCTGGGTTCTTCTCTGTGGTTTACCACAAGGGTAGTCGACCAAAAGAGAGTGGAATAGGCTTTGCTGGGGAGTTATATGAGTTCAAATCCCACCTAGTACACAAACTCTTTTACACACTCTGACGCAAGTTCTTATATCAAAATTCATAACTAAATCCAATGGTTCACTATTTGAACAAACTCTGAATTTGGCATTGTGGTACCTCTCTGATCTCTGTCCTGAATTGATTAATCACTTACTGCATACAAAGCACTGCTAGGCACTAGCACACAAAGACACAAATGCAATAGTCCCTTCCTTCCAGGAGATTATATTCCACAAGAAGATGCTGTTCTGTCATCTTTCAGTCCTGCCTGACTCTTTTTGCTCCCATTTGAGGTTTTCTTGGCAAAGAGACTGGAGTGGTTTCCCATTTCCTTCTCCAGCTCATTTTACAGATGAGGAAACTGAGGCAAGCAGGGTGAAGTGACTTGCCCAGGGTCACACAGCTAGGAAGTGTCTGAGGCCAGATTTGAACTCACAAAGATGAGTCTTTCTGACTCCAGGCCCAGCACTCTGTCCACTGTGTCTCCTATCTATGGAGACATATATACCCATAAATAAATCCAAAATACATTCAAAGTAAATACAAAGTCATATCGTTGTGGGGAGGGGGAGTCCAATTAGCATCTGAGGGAGGGTGTCAGGAGAGGCTTCATGTGGGAGATGGGACTTGAAAGGAGTCAGAGATTATAGGAGGCCGAGGTGAGAAGAGTGAGCCTTCTAAAGCACCTGGACAGCCTAAGCAAAGGTATAGGGATGGGAGGTGTTATGTGAAGGACAGCTAGAAAGACCATTTAGCCAACAGCACATCCATCCACACTCCAAGCCTCTGGGGTGGGAGGATCTCCTGGGCTTATGTGCTTCGGACAAAACCTTTGAGAGCCCAGATTCACCCAGAAGCCACAAGGAGGCATCAGAGAAGAGCTTTAGTGGAGAAACCCTGAGCAATGTTACTCAGTCCTATTGGTTTAAAAGGAAGATACACAATTTAGACAAAAAATGTTTAAAAAAATAAAATAAAAAGACTTCCAATGCCAACTCCAAAACCAACTGGTTCTCCCCTGCCCCTCACCACCCCCCACTGTCCCTGGCTGATCCAATCTCTGTCTTGTTTGTGCGCGATTGTTCACATGCTACCTTCCCCATTGCCTGGGGAAGGGACTTTGTAGGTGCCTTTCTTTGTTTCCTCAGCACTAAGTACAGTGCCTGGCACATAGTAGGTGCTTAATAAATGTTTGCTAACTGATGGTCAGAAAGTTGCTTCTTCATATCCATGAAGCTAGAAATGAAGGGATTTGCTAGATGAGTTTTCCCACAGCTTGTCCGTGAACTGCCCCCAGTCCACCGTGTTTTTACTTAAAATGTTTCCTTCCCAAGGCCTTCACCTCGTAAAAGGATTGAACTTTGAAAAGGACCAGGTGAATGCTACCCAAACTTAGTAGCAGAGGCTCTTGGGCTTCAGAACTAGAAGGGGCTTTGAAGGCATCTAGTCCAACCCCTCCATCTTACAGATGGGCAAACTGAAGCCCCCAGATAAAGGAACTTGCTAAGGTCAAACAGCAAGTAGCAGAGCTGAAATTCAAACTCAAGTCTTTCCAACTGGCCCCAGTATGTAGTATAAAGAGGGTCAGCCTTGGAGTCAGAAGCTGGATTCAAGTGCCGCCTATGACACACACTAGTTGTGTAATGATGGGAAAACCACTTAAGCCCTCCGAGTCCCAGGAAATTCTCTGAGTCTTCGTTATTGTTGCTGATCTATATCGGTGAAGGGTGAGCTCCTTACCAGGAGGTCCCTACTCTGGTGACATCATAAGGCCTATTTCCTCCCCCCACCCCCAAAAAAGAGATAACTCAAAGTCTTACAAGAAAAGTACTTTGTAAGCCTTAAAGTATAATGCGAAGGGGGCGGCTAGATGGCGCAGTGGATAGAGCACTGGCCCTGGAGTCAGGAGGACCTGAGTTCAAATTCAGCTTCAGACACTTAACACTTACTAGCTGTGTGACCCTGGGCAAAGTCACTTAACCCCAATTGCCTCGCAAAAAAAAAAAGAAGCAATATTTGAACCCCAGTTTCTGATTCCAAAGTCAGTGCCCTTTCCACTGAGCTACACTGCCTCCTAAGGATTGCTTCCTTATTGTCTTTGTATTCTTCTGATGTCTGACACATAGTAGGCACTGAATAAATGCTTGCTGAATGAGAGAATGAATGGAGAAAGTTACATTTAGGGTCCATGGGATACGGAGCTGGAAGGAATTTGAAAGATGATGTTGTCTGACTCCTCACTTTCTACAAAAAGAACTTGATGTTCAGACAAGAAAGGCTTGCTCACGTGGAGAGTGAGATGCTTTCAATCTTCTCAAACTTCTTACTTAAATACCAACATTTTCCATGTAACTCTATATGGCTGCCAAGACTGGAAAGACTTAGCTGTAACTAGCAACATTCGCTCCTGGTCAGAATAGCGGCCAAGGTTAACAGGCTAGCCTTACCTGAGGCAAAATTATTGAGGAGAAAGAAGCATGCCTTGGGATGAGGTGTCCACCACAGGCACAGGCAGGTGAATGGTGCTCAGGAATGGTGTTGGTGGTACCTTCTAAATTTCCTGCCCTGGGGCAAAGCTCTTATGGTCTCACTCTAGTTCCGTGAAATAAGAGACTCTTGGAGGAATAAAAACTGTAGGTGACCCAAAATGTTATGAAAAAAATGAATCGTCTACATCGGCAGATTTGTGTATGTTATCAGCAGTGACTTGCTTAATGAAAAAGCATCAGAAAAGTTATGATCAAAAGCATAAATGACTAAAAAGCAAATGTAAACAAGAGACAACAGATGGACAGTCCTCATGTCACATTGCTTCCCTGGAGATCCCAAAGGAAAGAGAAGGCTTCCTAAACATTTGGAAGACCTTCTGCAAGGAATTTATGAGGGAGAACTGTGCAGGATAGAAAATGCACCTGGGCTGCTAATTGTACCCATGGAGGGTCCACCCAAACCAACAAGATCATGGATCCAACCACGTGTCACCTGTTGTTTAAAAAAACATGCTCTTCGGGGCAGCTAGGTGGCGCAGTGGATAGAGCACCGGCCCTGGAGTCAGGAGTACCTGAGTTCAAATCCGGCCTCAGACACTTAACACTTACTAGCTGTGTGACCCTGGGCAAGTCACTTAACCCCAATTGCCTCACTAAAAAAAAAATGCTCTTCATCTTTGCATTTCTTATTTACTATGGAATGACTTCTGATAGAAAAGTCTCAGAAAGAAGGTTTCCGCCATGGATCTCATTCAGACATTGAAGTCTACACTACTTTTCCACAGGTAGAGGCAGGGAGAGAAAAGAGCATAGGGAAATTCTCTGAAAATAAAATCAATCTTTCACCTTTCATTTTGATGACTGTGGAATGCCCTTGGATATAAATCCAGGAGTGGGGTAGGGGTGGACCTGACAAAATGAAGTTTATATTTTATAGTGGAGTCCTTCATTTGGGGAAAAAGCCACATTCCATTCTGTGATTCCCATTTCTTGGATCTGACAGTTCCTGGCGGGGCAGCTTGGCACTGGCCAGAGTGTAGTTGGCATGAACTTCCCTGAGTTAAAGGAATACTACCTCTCTGGAACATGTTCACCGGATGGGTTTGAAAGATGTCAGGTTGATTTCTGAAAGTAGACAAAGACTTCCCTCAACTGCTTTGGGATCAATCACTTCTATTCAGGTGACAGTGCTTGTACTAAGTGATTATCATTGTCCATTTTTTGCTTCAGAAAGGAAATCATAAAGTAATGCTTCTTTGGGGAGGCCAGCTTTGTTTTCAGATTGCTTTTCTTTTAGGCCCTAAAGCACAAAGCCAATTGCCATTTGGTCTAGAGTATATCCCCCCAATCCCAAATGTCAGAATCACATAGTGAAAGATCCTCAGAATTAAGAAATCTAAGAATCTCTAAAGTCACCAAATCAGAGACTGTCAAAATGATAGATTCTCAGAATCACAGAAAACTCTGAATCCCAGAATTATTTGGTCCTTACAAGCCTGTGAGTTGTTGTTGTTGTTGCTGTTGTTGTTGTTGTTGCTGCTGCTGCTGTCCAGTCATTTCAGTCATGTCTGATTCTTGGTGACTCCATTTGGGGTTTTCTTGGCAAAGATGAAGAAACTGAGGCTTAGAAGTGACTTGTCTACGAACACAAAGCCAGTCAGTGTCTGAGGCAAGATTTAAGCCCAGATCTTCTGACTGAAGTTCACTCCGTATCTCACATTCTCAAATATCTAGTAATATGGTATCATAGTCAGGACGCTAGTCTGGAGTCAAGAAGACCTGGGTTTGAATCTTGCCTATGCCACTTACTACCTATTATAGTGACCCTAGCTGAGTCAGCTGACTTCTCTCAGCCCTAGTTTCCTCACCTATAAAATGCATATAATAATAGTCTCTACCTCACAGGGTGCTGGAGAAGGAAATGGCAAAACACACACATACTCCATAATTGAGTTGTTCCTATTTTCTTTATTGTCCCTTGAACACAATTCTCTCTCCCTTCCTCTCTTCCTCCATTTCTCTGTCTCTCTGTCTCTCTGTCTCTCTGTCTGTCTCTGTCTCTGTCTCTCTGTCTCTCTGTCTCTCTCTCCTTCTCTCTCTATCTCTGTCTGTCTCCCTCCCTCCTTCCCTCTCTCTGTCTCTTTCCTTCCCTCCTTCCCTCCCTCTCTCCCTCTCTCTCTCTGTGTCTCTCTGTCTGTCTCCATCTCTATCTGTTTCTCTCTCTCTCTCTCTCCCCCTCCCTCTCTGTCTCTGTCTCTCTGTCTCTCTCACAATCTGTCTCTCTCTTTCTCCTTACCTCCTTCCCTCTCTCTCTCTCTCTCTCTCTCTCTCTCTCTCTCTCTCTCTCTCTCTCTCTCTCTCTCTCTCTCTCTCTCTCTGCCTTCCTCCTGACTCCTGACCCTGCTGTCCCAGTATATAGGATAAGCTACATTTAAGCTCCAAGACTAACTCAGAGGCCTCTGGAGACAAAGACGACGGAGCCTTCTCCCACCACCATAATGATGATGCTTCGAAAGCGCATCTCAGGGCAGCTAGGTGGCGCAGTGGATAGAGCACCGGCCCTGGAGTCAGGAGTACCTGAGTTCAAATCCAACCTCAGACACTTAACACTTACTAGCTGTGTGACCCTGGGCAAGTCACTTAACCCCAATTGCCTCACCAAAAAAAAAAAAAAAAAAAAAGCGCATCTCACACAAAGGACTTGTCAGAGGCCAGAGCCCCAAAAGAGTTAAACTGTTTGCTCTCAGTATGTGATCTTCATTCCTTCTAGTTGAGCAGTCATATGTAAGTCAGCTCCAGAGTATTGTTCTGGAGGAGGAAGCAAGCCAAGAGAGACTCCGGAGAGCTGCTTATTTTTGTCTCAACGTTGTCTAAATTACACACAATTTGCCTCCACTGGGCCTCAGTTTCTCAAAGGAAACCAAGTGAGCACTGCCTGTGGGATGGAATGTTTGGGGGAACTGGGCCCCGGGATACAAAGAGAAGCTGGGTCTGCAGGGTTTGGGCCTGGAAGTTTCCATCTAAGACTAGAAAATGGGGGCAGCTAGGTGGCGCAGCGGATAGAGCACTGGCCCTGGATTCAGGAGGGCCTGAGTTCAAATCCTGCCTCAGACATTTGACATTTAATAGCCATGTGACCCTGGGCAAGTCACTTAACCCCAATTGCCTCACAAAAAAAAAAAAAAGACTAGAAAATGGCGGGGCCCTGAGCCCCTTGCCGGGCTCTTTCCTGTCTACAAACAATAACATTTCCTCATTTTGTGGAGCTTTTTAAAAGATCTCAAAGGGCTTTCCTGATGACAATCTTCAGAGGCTGGACTAAGTTCTGATGGCCTCATTTTACAAAGAGGGACATCAAGCTCATGGAGGTCAGGAGCCTAGACAAATACCTCGTTTTACATATGGGGAAACTGAGGCTTGGAGATCTTAGAATCCTGGATTTAGAGTTGGAAGAGACTTCCTGGGGTGTCTAGTCCAGCCCCCTCATCTCACAGATGGAAAAGCTGAGTCTCAGAGAGAAATAGGATGATTTGCCAAGTCAAACTGCTAGAAAGTAGGATTCACATCAGGGCTCCTGCCCATGAATCTAAAGCTCTTCACCCTAAACCACAAGGCGCCCTCTATAATCGACCTGCATTAGTTTGCTTGTTCCAAGTCTGGGATTCTGATAGTTTAGGGAATACCCACCCCCAAGTGATGGAGCTTGGAGTGATGAATAGCCTGGGCAAAGGCAGGAAGCCCACAGAGGGAGGCTGGCAAAGAGGACAGATTGACTGGCATGGAGAGGGGGTTCCTCAGACCTCCCTTTAGTCCCTGTGTGCCTGCATGTGTGCATGTGTTCATACGGGTACACAGTTTGTGTGTGTTCATGTATGTAAATGAATGTGTGCATGTGCTTATATGTGTACACTGGTGTGTGCATGTGTTCATATATGTACACAGGTGTGTGCATGTGAGTACCCCTCAAGATTCACTGTCCTGTCACTCTCATTCACTTTTCTTTACCTGACCCTAGTTAGTGCCTGTACCCCAATCTTCTGGCTCAGGTGGGGTTTTTTTCATATTATTTCAGAAAGGTCTTTCCCAATTTCCCTATATCTGTCATGCATGTCAGCCAGGCAGATAAGGGACACTGAAGGACTTAGAGCTAAGTTTTGGGGTGGTGCCACTTGGGGATGTTTCCTCAGCTCCCCCTCCTGATGTTTTTTCATGGGTAAAATATGGTTAAAAGAAGTACCAAAGGGGCAGCTAGGTGGTACAGTGGATAAAGCACCAGCCCTGGATTCAGGAGTACCTGATTTCAAATCCAGCCTCAGACACTTGATACTTACTAGCTGTGTGACCCTGGGCAAGTCACTTAACCCCCATTGCCTTGCCAAAAAAAACAAAAAACAAAAACAAAAACAAACAAAAGAAGTACCAAAGGCAGACATGAAGGAAGAAATCAGTCCCTAAAATAGGGGTTCCCAACCTGGGAGCTCAGAACTTATTTTTGTTATGTTAATTGCTATTTCAATTTAATCAGTTTCCTTAGTAATCAGGTGTATTTTATTTTATGCACTGACACCATGATTCTGAGAAGGGGTCGAGATGCCTCTCCAGACTGCCAAGTGATTCTGGTGCTAAAGTCTAAGAATGTAGGGAATCAGAAAGGATGAGTTCCATCCCCTTTCTCAGATGTCTGTATGCATGTGTGTTGGGGGTAGGGAGGAGAATTTACATTAAGGGTTGATTGTATGCATGTCCCACTGCTCTTTGTGGGGACCTCTCTTCCTCCATGTCTGACCACCCCTTCTTAGTGGCCTTTCCTGGGCCCCTAGTTATTAGCCCTTCCTATAGCTCTGTCCTGGTCCTCTTCTGTTGTCTGTGACCTCTCACAGTGGTTTCACCAGCTCCCAAGGATTCAATTATCATCTCTACACAGATGACTCCCAGATCTACAGGCCCAGTTTTAGTCTCTCTCCTGAGCTCCAGTCCCACATCACCAACAACTAGTGGCCATTTCCCACTGGATTGTACACATTCCAAACAGAACTCATTTTCTTTTCCTCTAAGTCTCTCCTTCATAACTTCCCTATTTCTATCCAGGGCCCCACCCTCCTTCCCGTCACCCAAGTGTGCAACCTTGGAATCAACCTAAAACTTTGCTCTGTCCCTCATTCTCACACCCACCATCTGCCTCTCTGTTATCCGCATCTAGTTCTTCAGGGAATGGACTGTTATGTGATGGCACAGATAGAGAAAAGTAGAAAAGTCCCTAGACCAAGACTCTTGTCTATCTATAGAGTACTTGTGTTTTATGGGATGTAGGAGATAACTGATAAGACATTCAGAGAATCCTAGGACAGCTCCAGCCTCCAGTTGCCTTTTACAAAACCTGGAAATGAGGAGATTGGACTAGAAAATTCTAAGAGCTCTGCCAGCTAAAATCCTATGAGCTGTGATAAATGGCCTAAAAACCTTGAATCCTTTTGTGCAAAACTCTAAAAGGAAAACCAAAGAACACCTAGAGTTTTCTATTGTGTATTACTGGTGCCTTCCTGTGAACTCCAGAACTGAGATGTAGTAAAAAGACCCTTTTCCTTTGGAGTCCACCCTTCCTTCCAAGGCCCCCTGGCTGCCAGTCAAGAACTCATTTGTGGCTCTCTCTTCATGGAGGCTGCTTCACTCATGTTCTCAATGAGTCACTTGGAATGACTCACCCAACATGGGTCCGTGTGCTTGGCCCACGATTGGGGCAATATGGGCGCTGCTAAAATAACATCTCACATTCCGATGAAATCCACCACCAACATTCAAAGTGGTCCCTCTGAGCCAATGGAAGGATCGCTGCATGTCTGCCTACCGTGTCCTACCCCACCCTTGAAAGGTTTGCTTAAGACTCATCTCCTCCACAAAGGCTTTCCGTGCCGACCACTACTAGTTCCAGTTACTCCTATCCCTTTGGGAATTTCCATTTCATCCCATTTCCCACCAATGTCCTGAATAGTCAGACTTTGGGTGTTCATCTTTATAGAGGCATATTCATGAATATTTGTATAAGTTCAGACACTTAGTAACAGGAACATGTCTTCTGCTGAAGGAAGAAGGAGAGAGGACAGTGAGTGTATATATCTGGATCAACCTCTTTCCTATGATTGCAAGGCACCAATGAAAATAGAGCCCATCCGAAAGAAGGCAGCCAGAATGTCATGGAGATTAAAAACTAAGACAGATGAAGGACAGTGAAAGGAGCTAAGAATTCATAACTTGGAGAAGATGAGACTCAGGTGGACATGATAGCTGTCTTCCAGGATTTGAAGAGCGAGCATGGTGGGGCAGCGAGGTGGCACAGTGGATAAAGCACCAGCCCTGGATTCAGGAGAACCTGAGTTCAAATCCAACCTCAGATACTTGACACATACTAGCTGTGTGACCCTGGGCAAGTCACTTAACCCTCATTGCCCCACAAAAAAAGAAAAAGAAAAGAAAGAAAGAAAGAAAGAAAGAAAGAAAGAAAGAAAGAAAGAAAGAAAGAGAGAGAGAGAGAGAGAGAGAGAAAGAAAGAAAGAAAGAAAGAAAGAAAGAAAGAAAGAAAGAAAGAAAGAAAGAAAGAAAGAAAGAAAGAAAGAAAGAAAGAAAGAAAGAAAGAAAGAAAGAAAGAAAGATGAAGAGCGAGCACAAGGAATACAAGAGGAAGAAGGTTGGCACTTGTTCTGCCAGAACTTTCCAGTCCTCCTTAATGTTCGCATCTTCCTTATGACACTGCCCCCAATCGATTTCATCCATAGCTTGTTTGCACACGGTTGTCTGCATGTTGTTGTCCCCATTAGACTGGAAGTTCCTTGAGGGAAGAGATTGTTTTTGCCTTTCTTTGTATCTCCAGAGCTTAGCACAGTCCCTGCTAACTTACATGACCCCAGAGGGCAGAACCAGTAGTCCTGGGGAGAAGTTACGAAGAGGTAGATCATACTTGACATTAAGACAAACTTCCTAACAATGAGAGCTGTGCCAGAGTGAACGGCACTGCCTCAGGGGGGATCCCCATCTTAGAGGAGTTTGAGCAGAAGCCGGACAGCCCCTTGTGGGGGAGTCATAGAATCTGCAGCGAGAAGAGACCCTAAGAAAGCATCTTGTCCAACCTTCGAAGTTTATACACAAGGAAACAAGCTCAAAGTGGTCCATCCCCACCTCCGGGCTCCCTCCGAATCCTGGCTAGGATCCCACCTTCTAGAGGAAGCGACCCCCGTACTTCAGGGACTTGCTCTCCCTCTTCCCTTCTCCCTCTCTCTCTCTCTTTCTCTCTCTCTCTTTCTCTCTTTCTCTCTCTCTCTTTCTCTCTCTCTCTTTCTCTCTCTCTCTCTCTCTTTCTCTCTCTCTTTCTCTCTCTCTCTTTCTCTCTCTCTCTCTTTCTCTCTCTCTTTCTCTCTCTCTCTCTCTCTCTCTCTCTCACACACACACACACAACACACACACACACACACACTCACAGTTTATTTTCATAGAAAATTATAATCTCATATAGGAAAACAAAATGACATAGGAGAAGAAACTACATCTGAGAGAAGACATGAATTTTCAAAAGTTAAACATCTCTCAGACTTCTCCCAGTTGGCAAGCAGATCCCCCCCACCCCGAGTACTTGAATGAAGGCCTAGGTTTCTTGTGGGTGCTGCCCTAGAAGGGAAAGGCCTTCAAACAGGAAAATGCCTAAAAGCTTGGGTGGATTCCATGACGCTATCAATACAAGAGCTGTTAAAAGCCTCCAAAAGCCACTGCAAATTGTAATGGGCTGTCTAATGGGCACATCAGACCATTACTAGGACAAATGAGGAAAGATGAATTTATGTGTGGGATTGTGGTCATCCCAACTGGGGAAGGAGCCAGGGGCACTGTTGAGATGTTGGTGGCCAGACAGGTTGTCAACAGGCCTCTAGAACTTCTCTAGAGTTGGGGTGGGGTTGGGAGGCTTTCTCCTGAGCTAAGAAATATGGGACACTGGAGAGAGTTTTAAATGGCATGGACAGCTGATCAATTCAGTCTAATAAACAGGTTCAAATGAGAGAATGTATGTATGTGTGTACGTACTATGTAAATATGAATTAGCGCTATTTCCTGGGTGCTGGATATACAAATATAGATAGATATACAAATAGATAAAGATATTTATAGATAAATGTGTGCATCTATACATGCATGTCTGTATCTCTAGTGTAAGTGTCTATATGTGAATGTGAGTGTATGTATATGTTTGTGTGTATATTATAAATAATATGAGTCGGCATCTCCCCTAGGAAGCTGGCCCTGGAGGCAGAGCAGCTGGCTTGAAGTCCTATCTTTAATATATATAGGATTCTTGGGAACCTTCTCAGGGTCCCATGGAGCTCTCTATGGTGTCTAAGTTGTAGAGAAGGCCAAAATCTGCCTTGGCAGGAAAAGTTTCCTCCCTGACACCAGTTAGATTACAAGTCTGTACCAGCTTTATTATTATTTTACAGGGCAATGAGGGTTAAGTGACTTGCCCAGGGTCACGCAGCTAGTAAATGTCAAGTGTCTGAGGCTGGATTTGAACTCAGGTCCTCCTGAATCCAGGGCCAGTACCTTATCCACTGTGCCCCCAGCTGCCCCTGTGCTATTATTCTTGATCTCTGAGAGGTCATTCCAGCCTGGAAGTCAGGAAGATCTGGGTTCAGGTCTTGCCTCTGACACATACTAACATAATGACCCTGGGCAAGTCACTTCACCTCTGTCTTGGACATCTAAGAGTATAATTATGCATGAGTTGGCTCCCTGCATCTGTGGACAGACTTGCTAGACTAGAGTCTCTAGCCCAGTGATGTGTCTCATTTCCCCTTCATCTCCCCAATAGGCCATGGGAGACAGTGAGGGCACAGTCCTTCATCCCATTTTGCTGATGAGAAAACTGAAGCCCAGAAAGGGAAGTGGCATGCTCTGGGCTCCTTGGCCGGTGAATGGCAGAGCCAGGACTGACCCTCGGCAGACGCTGTCCTAGGGAAGCTCCTCTTTGGGACTCTTTAAAATCTGATTGGGGGATGGCTAGGTGGTGCAGTGGATAAAGCACCGGCCCTGGATTCAGGAGTTCCTGAGTTCAAATCCGGTCTCAGACACTTGACACTTACTGGCTGTGTGACCCTAGGCAAGTCACTTAACCTCCATTGCCCCGCAAAAAAAAAAAAAAAATCTGATTGTCAGAATGGAGAGGTTCGCCCAGGGCAGGATGGGACCGAGGTAGAAGGGACTTTAAGGGCTATTGAGTTTAGCCCCTTCAGTCATAGACAAGAGGTCATAGATCCTGGAGCTGGAATAGACTCAGAAGGCTTTTAGCCAGCCTCTCCCCCACCCCACCCCCATTTTACAGATGATGAAACTGAGATGAAACTGAGGCCCAAACAGATTAAGAGCCAGAGGAAACCTCAGAGGTCAGTGAGTCCAAGTGTCTCATTTTAGAGGTGAGGAAACAGAGGACAAGGGAAGGGAAGGGAGTGGTCCAAGATGTCATGGGCGGCAAGCACCAGAGACAGGACTTACACACAGGCCTTCCTGCCCCCAAGGCTCCATTTTTATATCCACTGTGGTGCACTGCTTACATGGCTTCTCAGAGACTACAACAGTCTCTCTCCGTCTCTGTCCCTGTTTCTTCTTTCTCTGTCTCTGTCTCTGTCTCTCTTCTTTCTTTCTGTCTTCTTTATCTGTTTATATCTCTTCTTTCTCTCTTTCTGTCTCTTTCTCTATCTCTCTGTCTCTGTCCCTGTTTCTTCTTTCTCTGTCTGTCCCTCTCTTCTCTCTGTATCTCTCTTCTTTCTCTGTCTGTCTCTGTCCATATGTCTTCTTTTTCTTCTTTCTCTGTTTCTGTCTCTTCTTTTTCTGTCTCTCTCTAGACACACATACACACATACACACATTTTTTACACATACACATTCTCTCTGTCTCTCTCTGTCTCTCTCTCTCTGTCTCCCTCCCTCCCTCCTTCTCCCTCTCCCTCTCTCTCTCTCTCTCTCTCTCTCTCTCTCTCTCTCTCTCTCTCTCTCTCTCTCTCTCCCCGGGTTCTGCTCTACAAGACACTGCCTCCTGCTGAAGTAAGGAAGGTTTCAGAGAGGAGAGAACTGGGGGAGGGGTGGTTAAAATGGCAAAGCCGTGAAGGCACCCGCTGAGAGATGAGAGATGCATCGGGCCCTGGGAGCTGGGAGCCAGGAAGGCTGCTGGAAGAGCCAGGATGAAGGGGAAGAGGAAGGCAGGGAGTCAGGGTGTGGCCCCTGGCGCTGGTCCCAACTCTGAGGCTCCTGTTCTCGGCCTCCCGCCTGCCCAGGGAGGCGCTGATGTGTTACTCAGAGTGGATGAGGCACTGCCTAGCTGCCAGGAGCTATTTATAGCCCAGGAAGCCAAAGAGACCCTTTCAGGCCTGGCCGGGGCTGGCCCAGGCACCCACACATTCTTCTGACAGCTAAATGAATGAAACTTTTAACCAGGAAAGAGTTAGTAAGCCTGGCCGATCTCCCCCAGCCATGTTTTATAAGGGAAGTTGAAATCTTTTCCACTGGCTCCTGTGGCAAGCCGCTGGAAAGATTTGTAAACAGCAACTGTCGCTAGGTAGCCTTGCCTTCTGGGCCCCCTTCTTCTATCCTCTGGTCAAACCCCTAGCCTCCACCCACCCACCACCCCAAGGACAACCCTGAGGCTAAAAATACCCAGCAGCCACTGGGCTTGCCCGCCTGTGCACCCACCCTGGGGGAGCCAAGAAAGGCAGCCCTTGTTTGCCCCTGGACCAAGTAGCCCCAATCCCAACATCACCCAGATCTCCAACCAAGTCTACGATTCCCCATCCCAAGTCCTGGCCAACATCTCAAAATAGGTGAGCGATTCAGGAGTCAGCCTGTCACAGCAACATGAGATCACATGACCCAAGAACCATCGGGATGGCACCTCACAGGGCATCCAATGCGACCCCTTCATTTTACAGAGGAGGACACTGAGGCAACCGGAGGTGAAGGGACTTGGCCAGGGTCACAGCTAGTGGTCGTCTGAGGTGGGATCTGAAATGGGGTCACCCTGACTCCACCCCCCATGACCCAGATGATTCTGTCCCATCTGAAAAACTCTACCTAGAAACTACCACCCTCATCGATCAACAAACATTCCCTGAGAGCCTTCTCTGTGCCAGGCACTTTGCTAGGCAATGGCTTAAACTGTGTCTGTGGGCAGGAAGAAAGCCCCAGGCACTTTACCAGCTGTGTCACCAGGGACAGGATCATAGAACTAAAATGCACTTCCACGGCCATCTAGGCCAATCCCCTCATTTTACAGATGAGGAAACTGAGGCACAAAGAGGTTAAGGAAAGTGACCAAAGTCACATGGGTAGGAAGGGTCAGAGGCCAAATCTGAACCCAAATCCTTTAACTTTAGAGTCAGTGTTCATTTTCTTTCTTTTCTTTTCTTTTTTTTTTGCAGGGCAATGAGGGTTAAATGACTTGCCCAGGGTCATACAGCTAGTAAGTGTCAAGTGTCTGAGGTCAGATTTGAACTCAGGCCCTCCCCAATCCAGGGCCAGTGCTTTATCCACTGTGCCATCTAGCTGCCCCCATCAGTGTTCATTTTGCTGTAGCACTGCCTCCCTGATTGAGGATTCCCTCTATTTCAGGGAGGGTTCACAAAGAAGGTTCCATCCCTCAACCAATCTCTTGTCCAGGTTGAAATCTGGTGGGAGTTTTCTAGGGGCAGCTGGGTGGCACAGTGGCACACTCCAGGCCTGTCGTAAGGAAGACCTGGATTCAAATCCAGATTCAGACATTTACTAGCTGTGGAACCTTGGGGAAGTCACTTAACCTCTGCCCACCTCAGTTTCCTCATCTGTAATATGGGAATAATAGCACCTCTCTCCCAGGATTATTGTCAGGATCGGCCTGGTGCCTAATTGTTACTATTGTTCATCCTTCATTTTCTGAAGAGGACCAATGACAGCACAGGGTGAGGTTGTGACTCCTACATGAATTGGATTCCAGGGTCACTGGAGTCCAGTAGCAAAGGTCAGGAAGACTGGGGATGGCCCAGGAAGCAGTGGAGGACCTTGACAGCTTTGATGTCTGACCAAGCTGGGGGGAGGCCTTCACGTGCTTGGGGGAGACATCTCCTAACTCACTGATGAGTCTGAGGCCTGGGGGTTACCTGCACATAGGAGGTGCCATATCAACACTAGATATTATGATTTCCTTTTTTATTTTCGCAATTAGCTGCAGGATACGGGGCCCTTTCTGGAATCTGAGGAAGACTCTGATGGAGAAGTATTTGCTAGTAGGGAGCTCTAGAGGTATGGTAGACATAGCATAATGCAGGTATAATAATGTCTCACATTGACAGGATGGGCAGCTTGGCCCACGGAGGGAAGTCTATGGACTTGGTGTCTGAAAACCCAAGTTCAAATCCCGATGTTCCCACTTACCAGCTGTGCAGTCACTCACCTCTCCTCCTCTGTGAGATGAGTGGATGGGACTCCCCGGCCCCCCAGACTCCTCCCCCTCCTCCAAAGATCAAGCACCTGGAGGTTCCCAGAGCACTGACCCTCTCGAGACTGGACAGGGAAGGGCTGAGGAAGGGTCCACAGCCACCCTCTGGGCCGTTCCAGAGCCCGTGGATTTCACTTCAGGTTGGGAGGGAAAGTCAGTGTGACAAAAAGGCTGAGTCTAGAATCGGAGAAGCTTCCAACCGCAGCCCTGCATAGCCCCGGGCAGGTCACGGCTCCCCCTGGCCTTGGCTTCCATCTCTGCAAGAGGAGGGGGCTGGACTGGATGCCTTCCAAGCCTATGACCTTATTATGAACTTGGGCGGGTCGCTTAACTTCCTGGGCCTCAGTTGCCTCATCTGTAAAATGAGGGGGCTGGACCAGCTGGCCTCGGGGTCCCTTCAAGCTCTAGAGCCATGACCCTCTGAAAACTCCTTAGCCTTAGAGGGCCCGAGCCAGCTGGATCCTCAAAGAATCTGCAGGGCCAGGAAGGGCAGACTCAATCTTTCTAACTAGGAATAAAGGATGCCTGGGCCCCCCTGCACATAGGAGGTGCCATATCAACACTAGATATTATGATTTCCTTTTTTATTTTCGCAATTAGCTGCAGGATACGGGGCCCTTTCTGGAATCTGAGGAAGACTCTGATGGAGAAGTATTTGCTAGTAGGGAGCTCTAGAGGTATGGTAGACATAGCATAATGCAGGTATAATAATGTCTCACATTGACAGGATGGGCAGCTTGGCCCACGGAGGGAAGTCTATGGACTTCCCCCAACAATTTCTCTTACCTGTATTTTGCATCCACTTATCCGTCCTTGTTATTTCCTCCAGTAGAATGGGCACTCCTGGAGGACAGGCACTCTTTCCCTTTTATCTCTGTCTCCAGCACTGGGCACAAAAAGGAGAGAGAGCAGCCTCAAAGCCAAGAAGAGATTGGCCACATTGGCCGTGTGACCCTGACCAAGTCTCTCCCCTTATCAAAGACTACAGGTAGAGAAGGTAGGAATCTGCCTTGATAGAGAGAGTTTCCTCCCCTGGGAGCTCCCTGTGCTGATGAAACCACAGGCCCAGCCCCTACCCCCAGCCCTCACACTGAGTGCCACATTGGCAAATAGCAGGCACTTTTAGCAAACCTTGGCTGATGAGCTGATGCCCTCCAGAAAATGTCAGCCTATCTCGGTGCTGCGTAGAGTCCGGCAAAAACGAGGCCTTTTCTCAAGTTATTTTGGCAAAACTGCAAATTGTTTTTTTGTCCTAACCCAGCATTCCCTGACCTCTGAGGACAAGAAAGCAATGAAGCCAGGAGGAAATGCTTTCTCCACATCATGTGAGATGGGAGCGTGATTTATTATTTCCAGAAGCATGAAAAGATCATAGGACTAGTGCCAGAGGGGAGCGCAGAGCCTAGTTAGGCCAGTCCTCTCAAAATACAGAGAGGGAAACTGAGGCCCAGAGAGGGCAGAGGACTTGCCCATGGCCACGCAGCTAGTGAGAAGGGACCTTAGACATCTTCTAGTCCAACCCCTTATGTTACCTACCAATAGGGAAACTGAAGCCCAGAAAGTCAATGTGTTTTTCAGCTAGGGCCTCACACCTCAGGCCACTTTTTTTTTTTTTGCTGGGCAATGAGGGTTAAGTGACTTTCTCAGGGTCACACAGCTAGTAAACGTCGAGTGTCTGAGGCCAGATTTGAACTCAGGTCCTCCTGAATCCAGGGCCAGTGCTTTATTCCCTGCACCACCTAGCTGCCCCCTAAGTCAAAGTGTTTTTCCCAAGGTCTCCTACGATCCTAGACCTAGAGCTAAGGGGTCCTCTTTGCCAAGCCCTTCATCTGTAAAGTGATGTCTGGAGTGAAAGACAAGGCCAAGGCCATATAGGCAGCAAGAGTTCAGAGGAAGAAACTGAGGTCCAGAGAGGTTGTGACTTGTCCAGGGTCACACAGAAAGGTAATAGAACCATGTTTCAACCCCAAGACCTTTGACTCCAAATCTAGAACATGTTCTACTGATATATGAATGAATGAACGAACAAACGAATGAATGAATGAATGAACAAATGAATGAATGAATGGGGGGTGGCTAGGTGGCACAGTGGATGAAGCACCGGCCCTGGATTCAGGAGTACCTGAGTTCAAATCCGGCCTCAGACACTTGACACTTACTAGCTGTGTGACACTGGGCAAGTCACTTAACCCCCATTGCCCCGCAAAAAAAAATGAATGAATGAATGAATGAATGAACAAATGAATGAATGAACGAATGAACAAATGAACGAATGAATGAATGAATGAATGAATGAATGAATGAATGAATGAATGAATGAATGAAAATTCTTCAGTTATTTCCTCCCTGCCAAGCACTGGGCTAAGTACTGGGGACACAAAGAGGAAAACACAAAACAAACCCAGGCAGCCCCTTCTCCCAAAGAGCTCACATGCTGATCAGGAGGGACAGCACAGACAAAAGTTCATGTGTGGGGCAGATGGACCCTCCAGATGTCTCTCCTCGGTAGCCCCAGATGCTTGGTCTCTTGAAAACACCAACTGCATTTGCTGCTCTGCATCCTCGGACACGTCATCCTGCCCAAACAGCTGGTGCCCTCCCAGGCCCCCAGAAGCTCCCTCTCTGCAGGGAGGCACCATCCCCTCATTATCTTCCACTATGGTTGATGTTGGGTCCACATCTCCAGCTCTTCCCAGGGCCTCAGCCCAGTAGGCACCAAGGACAGGCACCAGGGAAGACATTGCGCAGGGAGCTAAGTCCTCCCATCAATGAGGGAAAGCAGACACCAGGGAGAAGCCAAGAATACAGATGGAACTTCTGCCACCATCCATGGGACTCCTATAATGGCCACCATTCTGAGTCAAGCGAGAGACTTTGGTGGACTGGCCTGTGAAATGGGCATGCCCCAGAACATCCAAGGACCGGGCAGTGCCATGCAAAGCTATCAGAGTGCCATGAATCTGCCCCATTCATGGCACACTGACCACAGAAGGAAGAAAAGACTCTACCTCTGACACTTGGTCTCCTGGATTCCCAGGCTCCTTCCCCCTGATTCCCCTCCGCACACTCTGCGATCCAGCTACACTCATCAATCTGCTGGGCCTCCCATCTCCGTGACTTTGCACTGGCAGTGCCCCGTGCTTGTGATGTTCCTGCTCCTCACTTCTGCAGTAGATAAAGCACCAGCCCTGGATTCAGGAGGACCTGAGTTCAAATCTGGCCTCAGACACTTGGCACTTACTAGCTGTGTGACCCTGGGCAAGTCACTTAACCCCCATTGTCCCAGAAAAAAAAACAAAACAATTTTTTTTAATTTAAAAAAAGACTCAATACAAACTCAGCTCCTCCAGGAAGCCTTTGCCATTTCCTTCCTCCAATAAGTACCTTCTCCTCTGAGACAGCCACCCTTCTACCCCATATACATCTTGTATGTACATAATGACTGGTGTATTGTCTCCCCACCATTATAGACTGGAAGCTCCCTCAGGACAGGGACTCATATTGCCTTTCTTTATACCCCCACCATATAGCACAGTGCTTATGGACTGACTGAATGACTCTCCCAGACTGGAGCAGAGTCGAGCTCTCATCAGGGACACTTAAAAGTCCTGGATACTTAGAAGTGGTGGAATCTTGGCAGAGTCTTTGGAGGAAACAAGAGGACGTGGGCAGAGCATATTTTCAGAAAGCGCTGTTATTCCAATATAAAATGGAATTTCCATAGTCTATGGAAATGTAATTTTCATAGGACAAGCCCCTAGAAATAAGCATTTGAACAGATATTGCTGACATTGTTGTTTCTTGTGTTAGCGGCCTCGAATTCAATTAACAAATGAAGCAAAGAGATTCTGGCCATTGTGTGGATCCTCCATAAAAGACCTCAGTCGAGGGCTGGCCTCCTGGGAAGGTGCAGCCTAGACCACTGTAGACTTCCATCCCGCACTGGGTTTTCCCAGGATAGCAGCTTATCTAGTCCAAAGAAGAGGAAACTGAGGTACAGAGTGACTTGCACAAGGATGAGTCTATGACCTTCGTGCTGTTTTCTAATCATATTTAATGTAAAATAAAAGATGTTCTCTTTAATGACAAAGAAATAGATTTAGAGCAGGATAATTAGGGAAAGAAGAGAAGCTCAGAGTTGTAGATAAAGAGCCAATACTGAAGTCAAGAAGAACTGTGTTCAAGTCATGCTTCTGAGATGCTTCTGTATATTTATGCATGTGTGTATGCATATTGTATGTCTCTGTATATGCGTGTGCATATACACAGATATACATGCATACACACACCTACATATACATACATATTGGCAAAGGACCCTCCAAGACCAGAAGTCATAGGAAGTCATCAGTGGTAGAGGGAATTCCTCATGCTGATAGAATCCCAAGTCCATAAGGACAACAACAATAACAACAACAACAAGTTAAGGAAATGTTAGCAAGGCAGTTAGCAATGGCACAGTAGAAAGCATGCTGGACTTGACAGTACAGGGCCTCAGTCCAAACTCCGACACTACCATCTCCCAACTCTGTGGCCTCTGGTAAGGTCCCTAAATGGCACAATAGAAACAAGAAGCAATGGGTCTGGGGGCAGCTAGGTGGTACAGTGGATAGAGCACCAGCCCTGGGGTTCAGGAGGACCTGAGTTCAAATCCAGCCTCAGACACTTAACACTTACTGGCTGTGTGACCCTGGGCAAGTCGCTTAACCCCAATTGCCTCACATCCACAAAAAAAAAGAAGCAATGGGTCTAGAAATGGGGATCCCTGGGTTCAAATCCTGCCTCAGACACTTAATACCTGTGTAATCCCAGGCAAGTGATTTAAGCATTATGAAAATCAGTTGACTCATCTACAAAATGGGGATAATAATTGCACTTGCTGTCTGTTCCCCATGCCTGGAACTCTTTCTCTGCTCATCTCTGCCTCGTAGCTTCTGGGAGAAGCCTTTTCCAAGCCTCCTTAATCTTAGTGCCTTCCCTGTGAGATTGCCCCCACCCCCAATTTATTCTGTCTATATCTTGTTTGTACATAATTGCTTGCATGTTGTCTCTCCCACTAGACTGTGACATCCTTGAGGGCAGGGGCTATCTTTCGCCTTTCTTTGCATTCCTAGTGCCTGGCAAATAATAGATGCTTAATAAATGTTTGTTGACCTGACTACCTCACAGGGTTATGAGAATCAAATGAGATAAGATAGATAAGTACTTTAAGGTACTATATAAATGCTTCCTATCATTATTTTTAGGAAGAGTATAACATGTAATATCTGTTCTGTTCTTCTATAAAATGAAGGAGCAGACCAAAATGGACTCTGAGGTCCCAATTATTATCATCACCTAGAGTACAGAGAACATTGAATTTGGGGTTGGAGGACCTGGGATCTAATCCCAGCTTTGTCATTTACTATCTGTGTGACCTTGGCCAAGTCACCTAGCCTCAGTTCCTCCTCTTTAAAATGAGGTCAAGGACCAGGTCTTTGTTTGCCTTTGCATTGCTAGAATTTAACACGTTAAGTGTTTAATCAATACTAGCTGTGGATTATTCTGATAAGAAAGGGCTTCTGAGGATTTCCCTTGGTCAGAAACACACTCTGAAATCAGGCTTCCCTAAAAGCCTTATTTCTCTAATAACATTGTAACCAAAACCCACCATAAAGTCAAAAAACTCACTATGTGGCAGAAAAAGGGGGGGGCAGCTAGGTGGCACAGTGGATAGAGCACCAGCCCTGGAGTCAGGAGGACTTGAGTTCAAATCCGGCCTCAGACACTTAACACTAACTAGCTGTGTGACCCTGGGCAAGTCACTTGCCTCACAAAAAAAAAAACACAAACCCCTCACTATGACCATTGGTAACATTGTTTGCTTCCAGAAGCTAACAAGACACCCTCAGTAATGTTGTTTCATCTGACATCATGCTTTCAGGGAACCACGTTTTCCTGGTGTCCTTGGATGCCAAGCAGGGGAAGCAGTTTCAAAAGATCTTACATTACAGCTGTCAGAGATCGGACGAAAAAGAAATTCTAAAGATGTTCCCATTCTAAATGTATCAGCATGCATGCAAAAGCTTTTCTTGGGGCACAGATTTAAAACAACCAAGGAATTAATTATTCATTTCAAGACTTATATGGCTTTGAAAGGAAAATGCCATGTGGAAGCCAGATCAGAATTCAAAGAGCAGTGTTAGGAGGAGGATCCGATTGTGCTATCTGGGAACAGTGGTACGATTTCACTCTCTTCAAAAGATGGGAAAAAAGAAATCTGGCCATCAGTGCAGCCCGGGTAGGACATATCTCTACCTGAAATCAGAGGAGGGGAGAGAACAAAGCCATTTTACTGAGCTTTTAGACCCTGGCTTCCCTTGGCACCTCCCTCCTCCCACCCTATCTTTCCATTCATTCTTTGGGTCTGCACTGCAGATGTTTCCCCAAATATCTCTTCAGTCCTCACTGATTTTTCAAATGCTTTCTCAAAGCCATCATGTGGATACTATCTTTTCCACCAAGAGAAAATCTCAGTTTCCCTCTGGAGTTTGGCTGTGCTGACCTCCCTGGGTGGTCTTTTAATCAGTAGCTTTTGTTATAGTCATTTCCCCAGATAGTCTCTGCTTTTACCCATAATCCACTTGAGGATCACCAGTTGTGAGTCACTTCTCTCTTTTCATTACCTTTTCTTTTTGATAAACTGAGTTAATGTCATACTGCCCACCGAATATCCAACTTTCTTATACTGTGAAACTCCTGGGTCTCTTTTCTGATAAGTCCCAGATCAGCAGGGCAGAGTGAAGAAAAACACTGCCATGCTCATAGTCAAGAGAACCCTGAGCTCAGATCCCATCTCTGACCCCAGTGACCCTGGGCAAATGGTAACATTTCTGTGTGCTGGGCAAGTCTCCACCAGGCGATAAAACAGTCTGCCTAAGGAGTTTATCAACATCCAGGGATCGGCTAGAAAATTCTAGTGCTTCTCCAAAAGGGTTGAGAAAAGGGTTTTTTTTTCCATAGGGCATACCCTCCCCCAATGCAATCACACACATCCAGGCCAAAAACTCCCATTAGAGTCATATTGGTCCATGGAGTAATCTGAGTTTATAACTACAGAGCTGGAAGGAACCTTAGAGATCACCAGTTCAAATACCCATAAGCACCTTGAGGGCAGGTACTATTTCTTGTTTTGTCTTTGCATCTCAGTGCCTAAGAAGGAGGAAACTGACACATTCCATCCAGGAACAAGGGCAGGATTGCTTTGATCCCCATTCTTAGTTCCAGAACTGCAAGAGGAAAAGATAAGGCACTTGGCAAGACAGAGGAGAAGGATCGAAAAAATATGGGTGGAGAGTAGGGAGTGAAGTGAAACATGGCTGAAATGGTGGTCTTTTTCCTGAATCAGTGGTCCAAGAAAGGTATTCCAAGTGAAGAGAGCAAAGCAAAAGAAAGAATTAGAGTCAGGAACATTTGGACAAAAGGGATGAGGCTGGCAAAGAATGTTAAGAACAGAAGCAAATGGTTTAGGAAGGCATTTTTAACTAGATGGGGGGAAGAGGAGGATCAAAGAAAAAATGAGGTTGCTGCCATCCCTGGAACACAGGACAATGGCATCAGATGACAGAGAGAAGGTATCAGCCTTCTACTATGGTTGATGAATTATTTCCCTGCCAGGGCAGTGATCTTCGAAATGGGAATCAAAAAGGATAAGCAACCAATGACTACAAGGGAGCTGATGCCTTCATGTCCCCCACCCCAAGCCTTGACTAATGTACTATTAGGGCTATACTCCAAAGGGATCAAAGAAACGAGTAGAGGCACAAAAATATTCATAGCAGCTCTTTCTGTGATGACAAAGAATTGGAAACTGAGAGGGTGCCCACCAACTGAGAAAGGCTGAATGAACTGTGGTAAATGGATGTGATAGAATACTATTGTGCTATAAGAAATGAAGATGGTTCCAGAGAAACCTAGGAAGACTTATATGAACTGATACAGAGTGAAGTGAGCAGAACTAAAAGAACAATGTATACAACACCAACACTATTGTAAAGACAAATACCTTTGAAAGACTAGGGAACTCTGTTCAACACAATAACCAACCATCATGCCACAGAACTAATGATGATGCAAACCTTGTTGTTGTTCAGTCATTTCAGTCATGTATGACTCTCCATGACCCCATCTGGGGTTTTCTTAGCAAAGATACTGAAGTGGTTTGCCATTTTCTTCTCATTTTACAGATGAGAAAACTGAGGCAAACAGGGTGAAGTGACTTGTCGAGGGTCACACAGCTAGCAAGTGTCTGAGACCAGTTTTGAAATCAGGAAGGTGAATCTTCCTGACTCCAGGGCACCACCTAGCTGCCCTAAGCCTTAATTCATGAGTTTGCTAATTGTTCTTTCCTACAACAGCTATTAGGCCATTTTTGTTCTTGAAGTCTTAGATTCCCAGCCCACCATAAATAGGAATTATTGACACTCAGAAAAACTGCAAACAATTGATAACCATATGAAAGAATGTTCCAAGTTGCTAATAGAAGAAATGCAGGACTATGGAGTTTCACCTTAATATGGGCAAATTGGCAAGAATAAGTGGGGGGAGGAGAAGTCAATATTGAAGATTCTATGGGAAGACAGGTACACAAATGCATTGTTGGCGAGGCCAGGATGTGTTCCAAGAATTCTGGAAAGTCATTTGTTTTTGTTTTCTCTTGTTTTGCAGGGCAATGAGGGTTGAGTGACTTGCCCAGGGTCACACAGCTAGTAAGTGTCAAGTGTCTGAGGCCAGATTTGAACTCAGGTCCTCCTGAATCCTGGGCCAGCTTTATCTACTGCTCCACCTAGCTGCTCCCTGGAAAGTCATTTGGAATTGCACAAGCAAAGTCATTCAATTATTTATATACCATTTGATCCAGCAGTCCTGCTCCTAGGTCTATCTTTGAAAGAGGTCAGTGATAGGAAGTAGGACCCACATTTACAGCAGCACCCTTTGTGATAGAAAAAATCTAGAAAAAAACTGTACACCCCTCAATCAGGAAATGGCTGAAAAAATGTGTTATGTCAATGTAACAGAATATTGTTACACTGTAACTGTGGTAAAAAGTTTTAACAGTCGGTTAGATAATGGAGAGACGTCAGTTTTTTAAGACCACCCTTTTGGGGAGGAGACCAACAACATGAGCTACGCACACCAGTCCACCTGCGACACACGCCAGATTGCCTGCTGAGCACTCGACTTCCGGGGTGCGAGCTTAAAAGGCAAGGAGAGAATGGAAGTGGGGTTTTTTTTCCTGCTCCGCTGGTCTCCTGGCTGTGCTGCACAGACAGACACGGACTGGAGTTTGACTCGGCCCGGCTCTCGGTTAACAGCACGCGCTTGACTCAGTCTCTCTCCCCAAAGGTGGCCTTGGGTTTTGGTGAGTTTTATACGGAATATAGACTAAACATAGACTTAAGATGATTTGTATTGTATTTCTACTTTCCTATCCTTCTAATCAACATCACCTTGTGACTACCATACAATAAAAGCTCTAACTAGAAAACCAGAAGCTTCTTCCATTTACTAGTCTGGGAGATAAATTAAGGGAAAGGTTAAGTAGGGGAGATTTATGATCTAATATCCAATTTTAATCTCACATAACAAACAAAAATACTAGAATTCAGAGAAACTGGGAAGGCTTTGCATCAACTGATGCAAAGTAGGGGAAAGGGTAACCAAGAGAAAAATACGTACAATGTGAGTAGAGAGATGCAAACAATGGCAACCTTAAAAAGCAGTCAAATCCTGCTGGTATGATGTTTAAAATCTAAATGTGTGGTCGCCTTAAATTAGAAGCTTTAGCACCAGTCTTTGGACATTAAGCATTTACTGAAGCATACTAGGTATTAGTAAAAGGAGAACATGTGGAGTTCAGAAAGTTAAGAAAAGGCCTATTTAGCCTAGAGTTCCAGCCTGGTTGTGTTCTTCCTCAAATCCTCTGCCACAAACCTGCTTCAATCATGAACTCCCCAGCAAACTGAGTGTGGAAGCTTTTTATAGGTCTGGAGCATAGTTGGTCCTTACACACTGCTTCAAGCTGATTGGTTAATGTCATCCAAATCCATTGGTTCACTGGACTCTAAGGTGGTCTTGAGTTAAGTTCAAAGTCTAGCTTCTGAGAACAATATCTTCTTAAGGGCTAGCCAGGTGTGCTTACAATCTAGTTAACTTGAAGTAGGCTAATCAGCAGTCAATCACTCTCACTTAATTCAATCAGTTTAGATTAATATCCAGGTGAGTCTTTGAATATCTGTTAAATCCTATTATTTTATCACACTAGACTATGGTGATGGACAGTCCCTCTGCCTGAGAGAACTGATATAGAAACACTTCCTTTCTCTCAGAGGAGAGGTGGGGCCTGTGGGTGTAGAGTGTGGTAGACATGGTCAGATGACCGTGCTGTTGGTTGGCTGTTGTCCTTCGTTCTTGAGGAGGACCAAAATGACACTATGTTAGAGTCAAGTAACAGTGTGTCCAACTGTGGCTGATCTAGACCAATATGAGCTCAGAATGCTCCACCATGGGTTGGCACAAATAATCCATGTGAACATTTGGGTTGGATTCTCTAAATTTGTGCATCTCGTGTTTCTTTTGAGCTACTTCAATTCTGCTTTGCTCATAGAGCACAGCACCTTCTCTGATGAGGGCACGACATGCTGGGCAGTCCTGTGCCAGTGTCTCCCATGCCATGAGAGCAATTCAAAAGTTCTTAAGAGAAATCTTGAGAGTGTCCTTATTCAGCTTTTTCTGACCATCACATGAGTGTTTGCCTTCTGTGAGTTCTACATAAAATCATCTTTTTGGCAGGCATACATTTGACATTTGAATGTGGCCAGCCCATCAGAGTTGTGCTCTCTGCAGTAGAGCTTGAATGTTTTGCAGTTTAGCTCAACAGAGGCCTCAGTGTCTGCTATCTTATGCTGCCAGGTGATTCTCAGAATCTTCCTAAGACAATTCAGATGGAAGTGACTCAGTTTCCTGGCATGGTGCTGGTATACTGTCCAGGTTTCACAGGTATGCAACAATGAGATCAGTTTGGTAGGCAGGCTAATATCTCTTCTCTCCCACACTTTCTTTTAGAGCCTCCCAAATGCTGAGCTAGCTCTGGCAATGTGTGTGTCAACCTCATTATCAATATATACATCCCTGGAAAATATACTGCCAAGGTCAATGAACTTATCCACAGCATTCAAAACTTCTCCATTTGCTGTAACTGGTGGTTGCACTATGGATGGTGTGGTGCTGGCTGATGGAGTACCTGTGTTTTCTTGATATTAATTGTTAGGCCAAAATTATCACAAGCAGCAGAGAATCAGTCCATACTTTGTTGTACCTCAGCTTCAGAGGCTACATTGAGTGTACAATCATCTGCAAACAAAATAATCATGCACCAACACTCCCTCCACTTTAGTCTTCGATTGTAGCCTTTTCAAATTGAAGAATTGACCATCAGTGTGGTAATCGACCTTGCTGCTATTGTGCCGTAAGAGATGATTGACTTAGTTTAACTGTTTTTGTTGCGAGGAAGGACTCAAAGCTGAGAGCTAGGGGAAATCCAATGTTCTTTCTACTGAGCCCACTACTCACAGAGGCGTGGATTTCTTCTAAGCCCTTGCCTGCCTACTATTAACTGAAGAAAGTTAAGGGTGCCAAGATGAGAATGAGCCACTGGGACCCCTGAAGGCCCCCTCCAGCTCAAAGCCCAGAAGCCTATGAACCACTTGCTGCCTTTTAAATTCCTATTGTCACTTAGTCTAAACTGTGCATGAGAAGACAGGGCAAGAAGGAGGGAGAAATAGGGCAGCTAGGTGGCACAGCGGATAAAGCACTGGCCCTGGATTCAGGAAGACCTGAGTTCAAATCTGGCCTCAGACACAACACTTACTAGCTATGTGACCCTGGGCAAGTCACTTAGCCTTCATTGCCTCCCCCCCAAAAAAAGGAGGGAGAAGTGAGCTTTGCTTCTCAAAGAGCCAAGGAAATGAATGCTTCTCGGAACTCTTTTTTTGGTGAAATTTGTATTGGTTCATCTAATTGACTGCTCTTTTCCCTTCTCAAGCTGGTGGCAGGCCAGTGGTAAATGACCAGACAGCCCAAGTCAAAGACAGCTAACTCAGACCTGTAACTAGGGAGGGTGGCAGGGGCTTTGGCCCAGGGTGCCCAGAGCCCATGTACTCCTTCAGCAGGTCCCAGAAAGAGTGTTAGATCTGGGGTCAGAGGACCTGGATTTGAAGCCTGGCTCTACCACTTACTGTCCCTGTGATTTTTAATATCTTTTAGCCTCAGTTTCCTCACCTAAGTATTGAACAAGATGACCTGAAGTCCCTTACAGCTCTAAACCTGTGATCATATGGTCTCAGCAACTTGGGAGTGAAGGGATAGGGAATGGTGTGGGGGGAGGGGGCATAACAAGACCCATAGGTCTGTGGTTTCACTGGTAAAGTTTCCAATAAGGAAACTCCTTCACCAGTCCAAATAGGCACCTTCTCCACTCCTTATTGACTTAGAGCAGGGCTTCAACTTGACGACAATGAATTTTTTAAAAATATATTTTGATAGCTATATTTCAGTATAATTATTTCCCTTTGTAATACTATATACACAATGTCCCAAAAGTCTTCATACTTAAACTCAATAGATTCAAAATTCACAAAGACTTTTAGAAAGTCCTTCATTTTATGTCAATGCATTTAAAAGCTTTATTCAAAAATGGTAAGTTGCACCAGATCACCAGAGGGAACTGCAACACCACAAAGGTTTAAGATCCTCGTCTTAAAGGGTTCCCTGGGGTGCTGAGAAATGAAGTGACTTACTCAGGGTCTCTCAGCCAGTATGTGTCAGAAGTGGATACTGCTTACTATCTAGATGGCAAGAATAATTAGTTCAAATAGGAAGCTGTCAGAAGGCTTACTTCTTACCCCAATCCAGAGACCTCTGTCCGAACCTAAGTCTGTGTCCTGACATCTAAGGTCTCTCCTAGACATCCCCGCCCCCACCCACTATTTTGTCATTAAGACAAAATGAATTTGTCTTAACAAATTGACTTGAGGCAGCCTTCCTTGCTGCATGCCAAGAGCCCCAGACTCACCGGTCTGCTCTGTGATCAATCAGACAGTACATTGGCTCTGGGGCTGCCAACCTGGCCTGGTAAAAGGACAATATCTTGACTGTAGCTCTCTTCGGCCCTGTGCCAATTCACAAGCATGTCTGATACTCCCAGCAGAAAATGGAATTTCCATGAAATACTCTAGGTGGGAGAGGAGGAATTGGCCTGGTTGGCTTCAGTGAAATATTTGACACCAGTCCCACGGCCACATCTCGATTTAGAAACCAGATAAATGAAAATAACTCTCTCCCAAGAAAAACATATATGGTCAGCAAATATGATTCTTTTCTTTTGGGCCTGGCCAGGCTGAGCAATCTCCACTCTTTTGCTAGGAGCATTTTCCAATGTCTGTGTCCAAGAAAGAGGACCTTGGAGGAAAGAGAGTCCAAGGAAAAGCTGAAATCGAGTCTATGTATGGGTCTGGTTTCCTTCTCAAATGTTCATGCCCTGTTCTGTTCTTGGGTTGGCATTATTATTGATCAGCCCAGAGACTCTTAAAGTCTTCATTGTTAATAATAGTAATATAGTCATTCCCTTTGCCAAGTTGGCATTTATTCTTCAGTTATTTATTAAACACCTTCTCCATGCAAAGTACTAAACTGACATTAAACTTCCAATGGAGGAAGTTCACAGTGATAAGGGCCAAATACCATCAATAAAATACTCTAGCCCAGTCATTTTAAATTCCACCCAACACTAGAGGGCAGTGTGGGGTAACAGCAGGCCCTCCATGGCTCTCAGAGAGCTGACTACCTCCCCCTCCCCACCCCCAGCAATCCTCCCACTGCTGCTGCAGGGAAGTAAAGAGCAGAGGAAAGCGTTTATAGGTAGTTTATTTTCATTCGAACTCAGCTTCTAAAGTCCATAGGCAGTTTGGCCAGCCAGAAAAAAGCAATGAATTCGTAGTCAAGATCTGGGTTCAATTTCTGCCTTTACTCCTTACCATGTGACCAGGTTACTTCACCTCAACATCCCTAAAATGGGGGCAATGTTTGTACCACTTCCTTCCCTGCGTCATGAAGGGCCTCTTGACCAAGCCCTTGGTTGCCCATTTTAAGTCCCATATAACTTGTATTCCCCAACAATTGTGGTGTCCAGATATGCCCAACCAGAGTTACAAACCTTATCAAAGGAGGTAGAGGGCACTGGGAAACCAACTCAAGAAGGCAATTCTCACACGTGGGTGAATTTTCACCAAAATGTTTCTTTCTATCCCAGTCACATGCCCTCAGGGGAGTCAGAGTCCCACCCCCACATTTTACAAAGAGGAGAAATGAGATCCAGAGAGGTCAAGTCATACCCTCAAAGTCACAGAGTGCTAGCAAGAAGAGTCAGGACTTCATCTTCCAAGGCCAGCACTTGACCCACTTCATCATCACAATGCTTCTTAGTGTTGCCTAATCAACAATCAGACAACCTCCAGCAAGAGTAGTTAAGTAGGGGGCAGCTAGGTGGCACAGCAGTGGATAAAGCACTGGCCCTGGATTCAGGAGGACCTGAGTTCAAATCCAGCCTCAGACACTTGACACTTACTAGCTGTGTGACCTTGGGCAAGTCACTTAACCCTCATTGCCCAGAAAAAAAAAAAAAGAGTAGTTAAGCATCTTTTTCTGAGTCTAGGACACAGACCACTGCTAACTCTCGAGCTGTTGTGATTTCTTTTTCTTTCCTAAGCTTTAAAACTGAAGCTTTTATGGGCTTCCCGGTCCTTACCTAGAGTGGAATCACTGGTCCTCTGCAGAATTCAATCAATAAATATTTCATAAGCACCTACTATGTGTCAAGACTATGCTTAGATACAAAAAGATTGTCCCTGCCCTCAAGGAGCTTACAATCTAATGGGAGAAACAACATGCAAGCAAATACATACAAAACAAACCACTTACAAGCTCCCCTTGAAAGTTTAAGGTCTTTGAATATTGTTCAGCAGACAGAAAGGGACTCTCTCCTCTTAATTCTTCATCAGCCAATTTATCAGCCTGGGCCTGCTCACCATGTTCTGCCTTCCATGTTCCCAGGCACCTTGGTCATGCGCATTTCATGGTTTATTTGCACATCCCTCTTGGCCTCCTCATTGCTTCTCTGCCTCTCTTGAGTTGGGAAAGTTGGGCAAGACCCAAACCAGCTCCCTCCCTCTTACTTTTCACAGCTGTGGTTATTCAAAGCACTTTCAGACACGGGATGTCAGCTGGTCCACCCAGCCCTCTAAAATCCCAACTAACTTACCTGATTCTGGCATACTATGAGAAGGGAAGCAGAAAAAAGGCCTGGCACTGAGTCTGGGCTCTGCCATCCCAGCCATGCAGCTCTGCTTAAGTCCCTTCACTTCCCTTGACCTCAGTTTCCCCATCTGTCAAGACTCATCTAGCTGAGTCTATGAGATACTACACAGCCCTCACCTCATATGTAGAACATATGTTAAGAGTAGAAGATATGCCATGATTTTTGTTTTTTAAAAATAACTCATGTTTCCAACGGTTGACAAAGTGCATTACAAAAATTATATCATTTTAGCCTCACAGCAGATAGTAGGTACCATTATTATCCCCATTTGACAGATTAAAAAACTGAGACTGATAGCAGTTATGTGACATGCCCAGGGTCACACAGCTAGTATTTGAGTACTCAGTACTTCCAGACTCCAAGCCTGGCACTCTATCCACTGCCCCAACCATATCATATATTTATAAGCCTTATAGGACTAGATCTAAAGGAACTTCCAGGGCTTCCAATCCAGCTTCTTTTTTACAGAGGAAGAAAATGAGGTTAATGTAGGTGAAGTGATTTCCCCAAGGTCAAATGTAGAGTGAGCATCAGAGATGGGCCTGAACCCAGGATCTCTAACTCCAGTGGTCATGTGGTGTTTCCACAGAAAAATCTCTCTACCCCATCCCCACTGTTTGGCATCTCCAGACTACTTCCTACTCCCCTGGTTGGGGTTACCCAGTGGAGTGAACAGAGCATGAACTTGGAGTCAAGAAGACTTAGGTTAAAATCCTGCTTCTGGAACATGCTAACTATGAAACCATGGGCAATCCATTTTGCCTCTATGACCCTCAGTCTCTTCACCTGTAAAATGGAGTAATACTAGCACTTACCTCTCAGGGATGCTGTGAGGCTCAAATAAAATCACGTCTGCAGAACTCTTATCTCTAGTTGAAATGCACATATTCCTTTGAAGATTCTAAATGGCTTCCTGTTAAAATGGAGATAACAAAGAACCCCTGGGCCAGCTAGAATGTTGGGTTAAATCTAGCTAAGCAAAATAGAATTGAAGGGGTCTAAAGCCCTACCCCTTGCTTTAATAAAATCATTGGTACCAGTTCAAGATAAGAGAGCCTGGGGAGCAGCTAGGTGGCCCAGTGGATAAAGCACCAGCCCTGGATTCAGGAGGACCTGAGTTCAAATCCGGCCTCAGACACTTGACACTTACTAGCTGTGTGACCCTGGGCAAGTCACTTAACCCTCATTGCCCCACCAAAAAAAAAAAAAAAGAAAAAAAAAAGATAAGAGAGCCTGGGATTAGCAGGAACTCCTGTCAAGTTTACTTTGGATTTCAGCGAACCCAAGCTCAATAAGGATCAGCAGTGTAATGCCGGTTCCAACAAATTAAAAGCTCAAATAATCTTTTTTAAAAATCAGATCTATGATTCCATCAATATAAGGAATTCCCAATAAGAAAACTCTACCAATGCAGATTATGGTCATCTTTGCAATTTATAGTCTGAAAGAGTGCCCTGGGGGCACAGAGCTAAGTGACTTCCCCAAAGGCAAACAGCTAGGGTGAGTCAAAACAGGATTTGAGCCCAGGTCCTCCTAACTCCAAGGCCAGCTATGGGGTAGTGTGGCCAGAAGGATAAGGTACCCTCAACAGAAATAGGGAGGCCCAGAACACAGATGGTTTGGAAGGAAAAACAATGAATTCTCCGAGGGACACCTGCAGGATGTCCACTTCAAAATGCCCATTTGGCGGTCAGCGATGTGGGGTCAGTCATTAAACAATCAGGCACTGTGCTAGGGGCTGTGCACACAGGGAAAAGCCCAGAACAGAGAGCAGGAGGGAGGCCAAAGCTGGAGAGACATCAATCTGGGAGTCCCTATCGTAGAGAGAGGAGCTGCTGAGCCCCCCAAGTGAGGAGGAGGAGACAGAAGAGGGGGAAGACAGAACTTTGGGTGGCACCCATGGATGGCAGTGGGTGGGTCATGGCTGAAGAGCCAGCAAAAAGGACTGTGAAGGAGCAGACAGACAGGAGGACCAGGAGAGAGTGGGGTCACCAACACCATCGAAAAGGAGAAGACACGAGAGGAGGAGGAAAGTTGCAGAGGGGCCAGTGGTCCAGAGGTGTGCCTGGAATCGGGAGGATCTGAGTTCAAATACAACCTCAAAATTCTTACTAACCGTGTGACCTTGGGCAAGCCACTTAACCTTCGCCTGCCTCAGTTTCCTCAACTGCAAAATGGGAGGAATAAAGTTTCCTAACACACAAAGTTGCTGCAGGGATCGAATGAGATACTTGTAAAGCACTTAGCACAGGGCCTGGCACCTAGTAAGCACTATATAAATGCTAGCTATCATGTTGTTGTTACTGCTACTGTTAGGGCTTGAACTCGGGGAAAAACTTCCTTCAGAAACTCCCTCTGCTAATTCAGGTTGGCAACATCTAGGCCTAGAGCGCTAAGAGGCCGACTGATTCAACCAGGGTCATGTGGCCAGTGTGTGTCAGAAGGAAGACTCGCACACAAGTTCTTGTGGTTCTGAAGCGGGCCTGTCTACTCTACTATGTTGTCTCTCTTATTTACCTTAAGTTCTAGCAAATAACTTAAAAACAACATGCCCCCCAATATTGTCCCGTGTCCACTACAGATGCCTTGTGACAATTAGAGTTCTCTAAAACTGGAAGGGGGTGGGAGGGGCGCTATAATGGCTTCCATTCACTGTAGGTGAAAAGTCAAAGATGGTTATTGATTGGGAATGCTGTCAAGGAGAGTCTTGTTCAGGGGCTGGTGGGAGCAAATGGCCTCTGGTCTTTTCCACGCAGTATGAAGGCACCTTGGACTCCGCTAAGGACAACAACTGTGCCTGCCTCGTTCTCCATTTTCTTACTACTAGTGGGAGGCCCTGAACAAAGAAACATCTCGCAGCCAGACCTTGGCACGCCACTGACAGGCATGATTGCTTTGAACAGCATGCAGAACTTCATAAAGACCCTCCTTCTTAACTGGTTTGAGACCAGAAGCCAGCAGCCTCTTGGAATCGTCCACTTGGGGCAAGGACCCACCAGAGTGAGTGGGAAGCTTTCTGAACACAGGCATGGCTCTGGCGAGGCAGGCAGCAGGGCCAGTGAGGCTTCTAAGGATCCATATGTTTCCATCTGGTTACAAGTAACTTACAGTAAATGTTCTGTACGATACAGTGTGTACAGTCTCATGCCTTCTCTGCACGTACTTGCTAACTGGGGGCTCCCATACTCCCTCAGGCCTTGCCACGAATGCCCTGCTCGTTAGGATGAACGAGATCCTGTCTGAAAACATCTGCTGGGGGATGAGAGCCAATCAGCCCACGTGGAGTCACTGGATAAACACATCCAGCCAGTGAAGGGAGGATTATTTTGTTCATTAAAAAAAAAAATTACATGGAATAAATCTCCCTGGGTGTTTAAAAAAAAAAATCCCTCCACTGGGAGACTGCGTGTTTCACAAATTGACTAGAACAGGAAACATGGAGCCTTGTTGGAAAGAGTTAGAGAATCGCGGGGGAGGGGGGCCCCACTGGGGGTGAGGGAGGGAGAAAAAGGAAAAACAACTAGAGAATGGGAAGACAAGAGATGAAAAATGCAACTCCCTTTTTTCTTTGGAGAGGTGGGAGTCTATTGGTGCACAGAGTTCCATATATTATTCATCTCTGCCAAAGTGTTTGTTCTGCTTACTTTGTTTGTTGTTGGGGGGGGGGGCATCCAGAAACAGAAGGAGGCAGCAATAAAACCTGAAGACAAAAGAGACAGGGAGGGATGGAGAGAGACTGAGAGACAAAGACAAAAAGAGACAGACAAAGACACAGAGACAGAAAGTTACAAGAGACAGAAAGAGACAGAGAGGAGGAAGACAAATAGGACAAGGAAAAAGAAGAGGCAGAGAAGACAAGGAAGGAAATACACATCCCCCTTTCCTTGGAGGTGTGGGAAATTTGAATTTGGAATGCTTCCTACACTGTCAGATGTGATCCATGGGTCAGCTGGTTTGCTAGATGCCTTTTTCTTTCTTAAGACGCAGTGGGGATTGGGGAGGGGAGGGGGGTATACTCAAAATGACTGTGATATAAAAGAGGCATCAATAAAACTTGAAAGACAGAGAAGCAGAGGCTCAGGAAAAGGGGCCAAAAAAGAAAGAGTATGGAAGAGGAGGAGGAAAAGAAAGCACAAGAAAAGGAGGAAGAGAATCATGGAGAGCAAGAAAACAGGCAAAACAGAACCAAGAAGGGAGCGGCACCTCCTTCATTCCACTCCTAGAGAAGGGAGGGCCTATGGGAACAGAATGATGCCCAGATTCAAAGCTGGTCAATCCATTGGTCATTTTTATTTAATTTTCTTTATTATAAGGAAAGGCCCATTTGTGAGAGGGGGAAACTTCAAAATGTTATCTTATTTGATCATTATAACAGCTTTGGAAGGAAGGTGCTATTATTAATCCCATTTCATGGATGAGGAAATGGAGGTACCAAGAATTTAAATGATTTGCCCAAAAAAAAAGAAAGAAAGAAAAAGAAAAAGAAAAAATGATTTGCCCAAGGTCACACAGCTAGTTAGTGTCTGAGGTGGGATTTAAATGTGGATCTTTCTAAAGTCTGTAAGTCCAGCTCCCTAGGAGGTGGGGAATGATGTGAGGGAAAGGAGGAAGAGACAGTGCCCTGTTCTGAGCTCACTATGTGGTAAATGCCAACCCCTTCCCAGCACCACACATACACCCTGACTTTTCAATGGAAATTCAGTGATCATCACAGTGGCACCATACTATGAAATGAACTCGCCTTGATGAATGATGACCCAGCTGTGGTTCTCTGCCCAGGCCTCTGGCCTAAACACGAAGGGCTATGCCTCAAATACTGAAGAACTTTTCCATGACCCCACCTTAGGAACCACCTGTTCAGCTCAATTCAAGCAGCCCTTGTATATTCCAAGGTTGGGCCCAGCCCTGGGGATACAAAGAAGAGAGAGAGGGTGAAGAAACCTCTGGATGGAGATCAGAGGCCCTGAGTTCAAATCCCAGTTTGGTCACTTAGTACCTATGTGACCTTGGGTAACAGAATCTCTCTAGGCCTGTGTTCTCATCTGTAAAATGGGAAGAGGGTTGAGTTGGCCTAGAAAACCCCCAAGATCTCTCACCAGCCCATAATCTATGGTCCTATGAAGAATAGCCCCATTCCTGCCTTCTGGGAGATGATAGTCGACTAGGGGAGATGTAGAAGTATAACCCAAGGTGGGCTATGATCCGAAAAGAAGCAGTCCCAGGCAGCTAGGTGGCGCAGTGGATAAAGCACTGGCTCTAGATTCAGGAAGACCTGAGTTCAAATCCAACCTCAGATACTTGACACTAGCTGTGTGACCCTGGACAAGTCACTTAACCCTCATTGCCCTAGGGAAAAAAAAAGAAGAAGAAGAAGCAGTCTAGCCAAGGGTTCCAGGGGAGTTTAAGGAGGGAGAGAATACTTTGAAATGGGAAGTGGTGGGGAGGGAGTGAATCCTAGAAGACTTCATGGAGGAGAGGACACCTGAGTGGGGCCTCAGAAAAGGCTTTTGGTTTGGGGTTTTTTTGTTTTTGTTTTTGTGTGTATGAAGCAATTGGGGTTAAGTGACTTGCCCAGGGTCACACAGCTAGTAAGTGTTAAGTGTCTGAGGCTGGATTTGAACTCAGGTCCTCCTGACTCCCTGGCCCATGCTCTATCCACTGCGCCACCTAGCTGCCCCCAGAAAAGACTTTTGACAGGCTGGGATATGGATGGAGCAAAAGATACTAGTGAAAGCTTTGGCAGTGACATTGAGCAAGTCAAGGAGACCACTGTGAAACAATATGGCCGAACCCCCAAAGATGGCTTGGGGTTGGGCGGTCTAGGTGAGATGGTGGAGTTGCCACCAAACACAAAAAAAGAAGTTGGGAAGAGACCCCAATTTGGAGGGAAAAAGGAGAAAGTCTAGAGAGAAAGAAAAGGGGAGGCTACAGATGGAGCCTTGAGGCCACTGGCACTTAGGGGATGAAAGAGGAGCAGGAGAGAAGGGCAGAAACAGAAAGACAGACAGAGACAGAGACACAGAGAAAAAGACACAGAATGAGGCAGGAAAAATAAAATGATCCAAGACAATCCCAAAGGACTTATGAGGAAGCCTACTATGCACCTCCAGAGAAAGAACTGATGTTGCTGGAACACAGACTGGAGAGTGTGATTTTTTTTTTTTTGCAGGGCAATGAGGGTTAAGTGACTTGCCCAGGGTCACACAGCTAGTAAGTGTCAAGTGTCTGAGGCTGGATTTGAACTCAGGTCCTCCTGACTCCAGGGCTGGTGCTTTATCTTTGTGTGTGAATTCTTTTCTTAGCTTTTTTTTTTTTTGGTGGGGCAATGAGGGTTAAATGACTTGCCCAGGGTCACACAGCTAGTAAGTATCAAGTGTCAGGCTGGATTTAAACTCAGGTCCTCCTGACTCCAGGGCTGGTGCTTTATCCACTGCACCACCTAGCTGCCCCCAGAGTGCTATTTTTTCACATTATTTCTTTCATTTTGTTGTTTATTCAAGTTTTCTTTTACAGGACAACTAATATGGAAATGTTTTACATAATTGCACACGTATAACCTATTTCTGATAGCTTGCTGCCTCAAGGAGGGGGCAGGGGAAGGGGAGGGGGAGGACAGAATTTGGAATTCAAAATTTTAAATAAAAATGTTTATTATCAAAAAAAAATGTTTAATTAAAAAAGGTTTAAAAAAAAAAAGAATGAGGCAGAGAAGCTGGAGACCCAGCATGGTAAAATATCGTAGAAGCAAAGCAAGGAGAGAGTTTCAAGAACAAAGGGGGTGGTTCTGGAAAGCATTTGTAAAAAAGGCACTAAAGTGTTCAGCCCCTTTGGCCCAGCTTCCCCACCACTGGGCACGAAGCCCAGGGAGGTCATATTCAGAAACAAAGGTCCAATTATACCCAAATATTTATAGCAGCGCTTTTTGTACTGGTGAAGAACTAGCAAAGAGAGGCGCCCAACATTGAGAACACTGAACAAGCCGTGGAATTATCGCTCAACTGACAAGCATTTAGGAAACAGCTACTATGTGCCGGGTACCATACTGGGCACTGGAATACAAAGACAAAAAAGATGACGGTCCCTGCCCTCGAGAAGCTTACATTTTCCTGGGGTAAGACAACAATCAACAAGCATTTATTACGTGCTTACTCTGTGTCAGGCCCCAAGCTAATCAACGGGAATACGAATACAAGCAAAGAGAAAGAAAGTCTATCCCTGTCTTCAAGGAGCTTACATTCTACTAGGAGAAAATGACATGCATCCAGATAAACAAATAGATACAAAATATAGACAAAGGGAATCCAACCAAATTTCAGGGCAGGAGGGAGCCAGCAGCTGGCGGGGTGGGGATCAGGATAGGACTTTGTGGGGAGCCTGAAGAGGCTCCAAAGCGGCTCCAAGAGACAGAGAGAGCATTTAAGGGAGGGGGTTGGAAGATTAAATGTCATATATAGGCAGTGGCCAAGAGGCCCTTGGGACTCCTCCCAAGAAAGAGGTTTGCACCCCTCATCACCTCCTCATCTGAAGCAGGATTCTATCCCAGGCAGCCTCTTTTTCCTCTACTAGAAAATTCCTTCTCCAAGTGATCTGAGCCATAGGGCTTGGTACGGGCAGAGAGTAACCCTTCCAGGCTTCCTAGCTCCTTGTTAAATTCATTTGTTTTACACACACTTATTAAGCTCTTGCTATATACAATATACTGTGCTAACTACTGAGGGACACACTTGACCCTTTCTCTGTTCCAGCCAAACTGGCATTTTCAGCCCAAGTAACTCGAAATCTGTCCACAGCAAGAAATTGGGGGAAGGGAGTGCCCAGAAACATTTGAAACCCTCCTCCCTTTTGGATGCATCTTCTCTGATCTCTTTCCAATCTCTCCACATGTCTACAGACATGGAGGCCAGAATGAGATCCTGCATTAGCATGAGGACCCTGAAATAAATCTGCAAGAACTGGGGCCCTTTGTTCTCTCATGACTCCTTGCAGCCTGGCAATTAATGAATCCTAACAAGCACACATTTACTGCCCCAGAGAGGAATGAACTCACACCCTCCTTGTCAGCCAACACCCACCAGAAGGCCCTGGTGAAGAGGGCAGAATGTCGGGGGTCCATCTTGCCCCAATCCCAGCCTCTCAGCACCAGCCATATGATTGACAAGCCCAAAAGTGAGGACAAAGAAGTCTAAAGCAGTGCTGCCTATGGAATAATTACAGAAGGTATTCAGATCTTGGGATTTCCACTCAAGCTCCCTATCTGAAAACAATTCCCTAGAGGAATTGAATGGGAGCTTGCCTAGTGTGAGATCTATCTCCTTGGCCATAGATGGTGCTGCTGGCAGGATGCTTCAGAAATTGGCCATCTTACCTGGAATCACACTGAGGACAGAACTATAAGTTCATTAGCTTTAGCAGCTATGAATGCTTTAGGGTGAATTAGCCCCCCCCCATATAGGGTCACATAACTGGTGTGGGGGGTTATGAAAAAATTGGTAGTAAATGTTTGATTTGCATACCTAATTTTTATACCTATACACCCCAGGGTCACATAAAAATGTCTTGGGTGGCAAGTGGAAAAAGTTTAAGAAGCCCTTCTCTAGAGTCCAGGAAATGACATTTAGAAAGACAGATAAACGCTGGTGGTCCACTCAGCAATCAGGAAGTATCTAGAGTGAGCAAGGGCTCTCAACCTTTCTGGTGTCCCTGATCCTTTGGGTAGTCTAGCAGCACTGAAGTGCCCCCTCAGAAGGCTGTTTTTGTTGCCTACATTCCTGATTGAAGGCAATTTCAGTTAGAAGTCAGTGAAAATAGGGGCAGCTAGGTGGCACAGTGGATTAAGCACTGACCCTGGATTCAGGAGAACCTGAGTTCAAATCCAACCTCAGATACTTGACACTAGCTGTGTGACCCTGGGCAAGTCACTTAACCCTCATTGCCCCACAAAAAAAAGAAAGAAAGAAAGAAGTTCTTTAGGTGGCAGCTAGGTGGTGCAGTGAATAAAGCACTGAGCCTCGATTCAGGAGGACCTGAGTTCAAATCCGGCCTCAAACACTTGACACTTACTAGCTTTGTGACCTTGGGCAAGTCACTTAGCCCTCATTGCCCCAAGGGGTGTGGAGGGAAGTCAGTGAAAATAAAGGTGTAATGTGACTGGGTCCATATTCATGGATCCCCTGAAATTTATTTGTGGGTCCTGTAGAGTAAGATCCCCTGGCCTTATAGCATGTGGAGTAATGTTCAGAACCACAGTATGGAGCCCTGGGTAGCCAGGAGGCACAGAGGGGAGTGGACCCAGGAGGTCTGGAAAGTGAAGAGAGAGGTAAGGAGTCAAGTGAGATAATGGATTGTCTTCTAAAAGGTTTTTGCAAATCCCAATGAGATAGATACATGGATGGATGGATGGATGGATGGATGGATGGATGGATGGATGGATGGATGGATGGATGGATGGATGGATGGATGGGAGGACAGACAGACGTATGAATGGCATCTAGGTGCCTCAGTGAATAGAGTACCAGCCCTGGAATCAGGAGGGCCTAAGTTCAAATCCAGCCTCAGACACTTACTAGCTGTGTGACCCTGGGCAAGTCACTTCATCCTGTTTGCCTCAGTTTCCTTATTTGTAAAAAGAGCTAGAGAAGGAAATGGCAAACCACTCCAGGATCTTTGCCAAGAAAATCCCAAATGTGGTCATGAAGAATCAGACACAACTAATCAAATAAACAACAAGACATATGTATGTAAGATATTATTATCATTTACTCAAAAAGTCTTTATAGCGTCTATGTGCCAAGCACTAGGAATATAAAGTTCTCAGCACTACGTATATAAAGGGAAAACAGGATGACTCCTGCTCTTAGAGATCTTATACTCTCCTGGCTTACACTGTTAAATATATGATACCTTATTTAGACTTGTATACCAGAATCATCAAGCATATATTAATCACCGACTGTGTGCTGAGCACCATGTGAGGCAGTTAGGATAGTAAGACAACAATGAAACAATTCCTGTCCTCAAGGAGTTTCCTTACAGTCCTACCATGTAGTTATATGGAATAGTGAGTGTACAATAGTGAATAATTATATGTGAAATAAATTCAAGTTAGGTACAAGGTGATTTGGAGGTGGGGATCAAGAAAGGCTTCATGGAGAATGTGGTAGCTAAGCTGAGTCTAGAGGGAAATTCACTTTTGTGAAGTTTAAAATCTAATGTGAGGGGCAGCTAGGTAGCACGGTGGATAAAGCACTGGCCGTGGATTTAGAAGTACCTGAGTTCAAATCCGGCCTCAGACACTTGACACTTACTAGTTGTGTGACCCAGGGTAAGTCACTTAACCCCAATTGCCTCACTTAAAAAAAAAACTAATGTGGGTGCTTACCTGCCCCCCCCAGTTTTGGGGGGAAACTAGCTAAGATTTACTGATAAATTCAGCAAGAATTTAGGTTTGGGGCAGCTAGGTGGCACAATGGATAAAACACCAGCCTTAGATTCAGGAGGACGTGAGTTCAAATCCAGCCTCAGATACTTGACACTTACTAGCTGTGTGGCCCTGGGGAAGTCACTTAACCCTCAATGCCCCACAAAAATAACAAATAAATAAATAAACAAAATATTTTTTAAAAGAGTTTTTAAGTATTTATTAAAGTCTATTAGAAGTTAGTGAAGAGGGGCAGCTAGGTGGCACAGTGAAAAAGGTAACAGCCCTGGATTCAGGAGGACCTGAGTTCAAATCTGAACTCAGACACTTGACACATACTAGCTGTGTGACCCTGGGCAAGTCACTTACCCCTCATTACCCTGCAAAAAAAGAAGAAGAAGAAGTTAGTGAAGAGAGAGAGGGTGAGAACAGATCTCTTATAGAATGGAAAACCCTAGCTTAGATCTATTCAGGATAGACAGAGAGAAAACCTCACTTCTTCTCTGCCACCAAACCAAAGTCCTAGACACACACACACACCAAAAAAAAAAAAAAAAAAAAAAAAGGAGCTAGCCGGCCAACCTCCCTTCCTACTTCCTGTCTCCCTCCCTGAAAGGGGAGGTCCTTCAAGCTGATTGGTTGATGGTGGTCTCCTGTTGATGTCATAGTCCACAGTCTCTGAGAACAATACCCCACTCAGGGCCAGGCAGGTGTGGTCTCGATTTAATCATCCTTAAGTAGGTTCTCAGTCAGTCTCTCAATCTCACCCAATTCAATCAATTCCAAATCAATATTCAGGTGGGGGCCCCTTGGCATCTGCAAAATCTCATTATTTTATCACACTTTCTAAGAGCTGGACATAAAAAGGCATTTTGAATAGCCAGTGCAAATGGGTAGAGTTGGGAAATGGTGTATTATCTGCAAGGAACAGCAAGAAGGTTAATACTGACTGGACCATTGAATGTGAAAAAGGAAATAAAGTTTAAGAAACCTGGAAAGGTAGGAAGGGGTCAGGTGGTGAAGAGTTGTAAGAGCCAAAACACTATATTTCAATGGAACAGCAATAATAGGGAGCCGATGGAGTTTATTCAGTGCTTTAGAGAGATCCCTTGGGGGGCAGCTGGGTGGCACAGTGGATAAAGCACCAGCCCTGGATTCAGGAGGACCTGAGTTCAAATCTGACCTCAGACACTAGGCACTTACTAGCTTTGTGACTCTGGGCAAGTCACTTAACCCTCATTGCCCCACAAAAAAATAAAGAAAGATCCTTTGGCAGGGGAGACTTGAGACAGGGAGACCAACCAGAAGGTTATTTGTCCTTCTCCCTGAAATGATGACCTGAGTAAGTCACTTTTTTTGGAAAAGTTACAAGGATAGTGAATGAGGCCACAGGGAAGTTGATTGACATGCCCCATCAAGGAACAATAACATAGTTGTTTTAATCATGGCTCCAAAATTAAAATGCATACAAAGGCAAAGCTCTTGTTAAGACTGTAGAGAATGTAACTGAATGCCATGGAGTTTAATAAAGTATGGCTGGAGCTTCCCCAAAATAATTTTCTGGGAGAGAGAGTCCCTGATCCATAAAATCAGGTCCCGTAGCACAATTTCTTCCAGGCAACGGGCCTCTGGATTGGGAGCCTGGCAAATGGGGAGGCTATGGAGGAGATGGCCTGAGAGGACATGAGTTTCCCTTTGGGCACATTGACTTTGAAGTGGTGGCTGGAAAATGTAAGAGGGATCAAGGTCCCAGAGCTTCAATGTGGATGGGAAGATGTTCCCTAGGAGTAAAGTTACAGGAGAGACAAAAGAGCAGGAGACCATGGTTTTAGAGAATTTCTGAAAGAAGGATATTAAAGCTAGAATCCAAACTAATTAAAAAGAGATGATTGGGCTGGGAAATGAGGAGGTACAGGGGCTCTCTCCACCACCAGCCAGCTCTGCAGTGAGGACTGAAGACTCAGGAAGGGCATGGTGGCTGTCTTCAAGCATGCCTGTGACATGGAAGGAGAGTTAGAGGCCCAGAGGGGGCCCCAATTTCCAGTCTTACTATGTATTTCTCTTGTCCCTGTTCTCTATGGTGCAAAGGGCTTACTCTGTTCCTCATACACTGCCTTGGGGGTAGGGGGGGGATTGAGGCAATTGGGGTTAAGTGACTTGCCCAAGGTCACACTGCTAGTAAGTGTTAAGTGTCTGAGGCTGGATTTGAACTCAGGTCCTCTTAATTCCAGGGCCAGTGCTCTATCCACTGTGCCACCTAGTTGCCCCTCATACACTACCTTTTGCAATCACTCCCCACTCCCACTCTCTCATCACTGCTTCCTAGAATCCCTCATTTCTTTCAAAATTCCTCTCCAATGACACCTTCTACATGAGGCCTTTCCTGCTCTCCCCCCACATCTGTCTCCCCCCATCTAGTGTAAACCACTTAAGAGAAATGTTCACTGTGTGTGCATTTGTATCCTCCCTGCCTAACAGTGTTTGACACATAGGTCAGCACTTAACAAATGCTCACCAATTAACAGTAGTGTCTCCCTTCTCCCTTTGCAATTATCTCTAATTGATTGTGTCTGTATTTTGTATATCTTTAATCATGTGTGCACGCTGTCTCTGGTAATGGAATGTCAGCTCTTTGAAGGCAGGCACTGCTTCATGTTAGTATTTGTATCTCCAGCACCTAGGACAGTACCTGGTACCCAGGAGGCCCTTAATCAGTGTTTGATGATTAATTGATTGAAAGGGGTAAGAGCTGCAAGAAAGGCAAATGTCCCACAGGGTCAGAGGCAGAGGCTCATGGCCAGGACAAACTTGCTGAGAGCAAGGGCAGCCCCGAAGTGGAAAGGACTACTTCCCAGAAGTTAGTGGCTCCCTCTCACTGGAGATCTACAAGTGTCTGACTGTATGACCAAGCACTGCTCAGGAATGTTGTGGAGGGTATTCATGCTCTCCTCCAGGTGAATCAAAGTAGCCCCTGTGGCCCCTTCCAGCCCTGGGATTCTGTGTGATTCTATGTTTCCAAGTAAGATCGCCCAGGTGGCCAGAACATGAAGTCATAATGAAATGAAGGATGTAGCAGCTCCCCCACTCCCCCACTCCCCCACTCCACCTTCAGGGTTTCGAGGGAGAAAAGGGTTTTCTCTATTGGCAGAAATACTTCCCAGGAAACACCTGGGATACAGAGGGTTTTCAAAAGCCAGGCTTCATCTCCACTGGACATCTGTTTGTGAGATTGCCAGACACAGAGGAGGCATGAGCTAAGATGCAGAGGACTCTGGGGGCCAGGATGAGGAAGGGGGTTAGTTAGCTGGACAGTTAGTTGGTCTAGAGTCCAGAGAATGGAAAGGAGATTAGACAGGTCAATCAGAGTCATGTTGGGAGTGTGGCATTTAATTCCAAGATAAGAAGTGAGTACTTTGTTGGAGAATCAGTGGGAAATCATCCAAAGTTCTTGAGACGATGACGGAGGTTTGATAAAGATGAATTAACCATGGGAAGAGTACTCCATCAAAGATATGAAGAATATACTGGGGAAGGGAGAGACTAGAGGCAAAGAAGACCATTTAGGACAAAGGTTCTTAACTTTGTCCCCTTGCCTGTGTAATGATTGGAATAACACCACCTGCTTGAGACTTACTGTAGAAGAGTTCCGCCCATGAAGCGAAGGTCTTTGAGGGCAAGACCAGGAGTCTTTTCTTTGGCATCAGGAAGTGACGTTGGATAGTGGGAGGAAGAAGGAAGAGACTAGCGCTCTGTCTTGGGCTTTCCTTTGGACTGGTGGAGAGCGGAGCTAGAAATGTGCTCTCCCTTTAATAGATAGGAATCTAGGCCTTTTCTTCTCTCTTTACCAAACTCTTATTCTCCTTAATAAATGCTTAAAAGTCTAACTCTTGCTAAAGCTTATAATTTATTGGCAACCACTCATTAGATATTTTAAACAGTTTAGCTAGAATTTTAGCCCTTAACACCTGTAATACTCAGCCTCTCCATATCACTCACTGACTTCCCCAGTTTCCTTCATGTCCCAGTTAAAATTCCACCTTTTGTTTTTCCCTTGTGTTCTGATTCTTCTTTCACTACATGACTAATGCAGAAATATGTTTAATGTGATTGTACATATATAACCTATATCACATTACTTTCTGTCTTGAGGGAAGGAGGAGGGAAGGGAAGGAAGAAGAAAAACATTGGAACTAAAAATCTTATGGAAATAAATATTGAAAACTATTTTACATGTAACTGGAAAATAATACAATACTTTTATGATAAAAAACATGAATAAATTTCATTTGGACAATAAAATAAAATTACACCTTCAACAAGAAGCCCTTCCTAATCCCCCTTAATTCTAGTGCCTTACATCTCTTAATTATCTCTAGTTTATCTTGTGGGGCAGAGAGGTAAGAAACATTATACAAATATGTATAAGCAAGATATATGCTTTACACACATATATGTGTATATGTATGTATGACATACCCTCTTTGTACATGTTTTCTCTTTTCCTGTGTGCTTGTATGACTAGAAGGTAAGCTCCCCAAGGGCAGGAAATGGTTCGTTTTGGTCTTCACATTCTCTGTGTCCAGCAGACTGCCTAATAAACAGTGCTGAATAAGGACCTTTTTGCTCATTTATGCATTCATTCTGCTGTGTGAGGTATTGGATAGAATGCTGGATTTGGAGTCAGGGAGACGAGTTTGAATCCTACCTCCACCAATTACAAGTCTGCATGACTCAGTAAGTGCTTAATAAATGCTTATTGGATGAATGAATGCCTTCTATGTGCTAGATGGTATTTAAGGCACAGGCAATCTAAAGATTAAAAATCACAATTCAACAGCCTTTGCCTTCCAGGAGCTGAATGAACACTGTACAGAAGAGAGTGAAGGGAACAAAGTAGCTTAGAAATCATGGAGGAAGGAAACTGAACAGACGTTGTCTGTCTACATATTTTTTCCTCAGAACGGGACCTAAACTCCCTGAGGGCAGGAGTTTTTTTAATTTCAATCCTTGTGTCTCCGGCTGGCAAATGGTAGTTGCTTAACAAATGAATGCCCACTGAATGAGTGATTGAGTGAATAAATGATCTAGAATTGCATCAAAGAAATCCTAACGTTCATGAGCCAGAACCAAATGGAAGAAATCAGACTGGCAGAGAGCCAGTAGCCAGCAAGTTTGGGGACAAACCAAGAATATTTTTCGATTCTCCTAAAGAGAAGCCACTCCTTTCTGCCCGTTCCTCCCTTCCTCCTTCCAGTGACTAGGATTCCGAGGGCAGGTCTCAAAAAGGGGCTCCAAACACCTCGATTCCTCCATCCATGAAATTGTACAAGGCACCATCTGAATCAAGGGAAGAGGGCTCCAAAGCGCTTGGACCTTAAGTTGGGGGACACGGCTTCCTGGCTATCTTAGGACCACGACTGTTAGGGAAATAATCAAGTCCCTTTTTTTAAAACCACAAAATTCTGGAAAGAAAATGAAGTCAGATGATTTCTGAGTGGCCTGATTAACTAGCTTGGAGCTATCTGACAAAATATGACAGAGCTGCTCTTCCTACTGAGCAGTGATTAGAAGTCAGAAGAATGGTGAGGGGGAGCCAGCTTTTCTCTATTTCTAGAATATCTGTACTTTCTCTATTTCTCAGATGAATGAAGGGATCAGAAGGAGTGGAGGCTGGAGAGTTGACCTTGGAGTCTGGAAGTGCTGGGTTCATACACAGCGGCTGGGTGACCCTGGGCAAGTCATTTTGCCTCTTTCTCAGTTCTCAAGACTACTCAAGTTGCAGAGAAAGGGCTGGCCAACAGGGACTGCAGGCAGTGACCATGGAGAAAGAACCAGTCTCTATCCCGATGGGTTTCCTTCAGTTTTCAGGGACAGAGAATAAAGCAGCCCAGAGACCAGCAATGCACCTGGAGGGCAGGAAGCAGTAATCCTAAACTGGTGGCTCTCCACCTCCCCAGCCTTTGTCTTCCACATCTGATACTCACTTTTCTTCTCACCTGATGAAACTTTAAAAGGTCACCTTAAGGGAAAGCTAGGTGGCGCAGTGGATAAAGCACTGGCCCTGGATTCAGGAGTACCTGAGTTCAAATCCGATCTCAGACACTTAACACTTACTAGCTGTGTGACCCTGGGCAAGTCACTTAATCCCCTTTGCCCCGCAAAAAAAAAAAAAAAAAAGATTACCTTAAATTTTTCTCAAATTCAATCCCAAGAAATCCTGCTCTATGGGACCCTTACTAATTCCTTTCCTGAGGCAGCTAAAGCGCTGGATTTAGAATTCAAATCCCACCTCAGAAACTTCCTGTCTGGATGACCTTGGATAAATCATTTAACTTCCCTGAACCTTAGTGTTCTCATCTGTAAAATGGAGATAATAGCACTTACCTCCCAGGGTTGTAGCAAGAATCAAAGGAGTGAATGTATGTAAAACATTTGACAAATATTAAAGTGAAATACAAATGTTGGTCAGGATTATTATCATCTATCCCCAGTTGTTGATATTACTTCCCTCCTAATATTAAATTGCATTTCATTTTTATGTATTTGGTATTTATTTGTGTGCATGTTGTCTTCCTTCCCAAATAGAATGCAAGCTTCTTGAGGGAAGGAATGCTTTAATTTTTGTCTTTGTGTCTTCAGTTCTGGGCAGGTGGCCAAAAACTTGTAGGTGCCTAATAACTATTTGTTGAATTAAATGGAATTGAATGATTAAGCCCCAACTATGTGCTAGGCATCGTGCTGAAGCAAAGATTAAAAAAAATCACAGCCCCTACCTTCAAAGGGAATAGAATACTACACTGGGGGGGATAGGTTGTGTATAAGAAAGTATAGATCATAGATTGTTACCAAGTCCAACTCCCTCATTTTACAGATGAGGAAACTGAGGTACAGAGGGGTTAAGTAGCCTGACCAGGGTCCCACAGCTAATAAGGACTGAAAGCAAGATTTGAATTCAGGTGTTTTGGCTCAAGGTCCAGCACTCTCCCCACTGCATCACCTAGCAATCAGGGAGCCAGAGGGAACACTCTAGATGGGTTTTGTTGTTGTTCAGTTGTTTTCAATTGTGTCTGACTCTTCATGACCCCATTTGGGGTTTTCTTGACAGAGATACTGGAGTGGCTTGCCATTTCCTTCTCCAGCTCATTTTACAGAAGAGGAAACTGAGGCAAACAGAGTGAAGGGACTTACCCAGGAGCACACAGCTAGGAAGTATCTGTAGGGCTGGGGGTAAGAGACAGCTTCTAATTGTAAGTGGTCTCTGAGCTAAGTCCTGAAGGAAGGGAGAGATTCACTGAGGCAGAAACAAGGAGGAATTTTCCAGGCACATGAGACAGTCTGGACAAGGCCGGGGAAGCTGCAGATGGCAGGAAAACGCTGTCAGCTGGTTGGGACAGAGTGTAGAGTTGGGAGAGACCTCCGAGACCATTGAGACAAACCCCTCATTTTACAGAGGAGGACACCAAAGCACAGACAAGTCAAGTGTCTTGTCCAAAATCACACAACTATTCAGTATCTAAGACAGGATTTAAGCATAGTTCTTCCTGACTCTAGTGGGCAGCTAGGTGGCACAGTGAATAGAGTCAGGACAATGTGAACTCAAATCCAGGCTCAGAAATTCAAGCCAATGTGTGACCCTGGGCAAGTCACTGAACTCTGTCTTCCTTAATTTCCTCATCTGTAAAATGAGCTGGTGAGTGCTGGGGTGCAGGGAGAAATAACGCTGGAGAAGCTGGTGGGGGTGGGGGGCAGATAATGCAAGAGTTTGCAGGTCAGTCTTGCTACAGTCAATAGGGAGTAATTGTAGATTGCTGAGCAAAAGGAATAATGGAATAGTGAAAGAGCTACTTCTTTCTTTCTCCTTCCTCCCTCCCTCCCTTCCTTCATTCCCTCTTTCCCTCTCCCTCTTTCGTTCCTTCTTCATTCTTTCTTCCTTCCTTCCTTCCTTCCATTCTTCCTTTGTTTCTTTCTGCAGTTCAGTCTAACAGGATAGACAAAAGGGGGTGAGATTTGGGACAAGGAGGTCAGTTTGGAGGTTGCTGTCCCCTGGACTTGAGGTAATGAGGCTTCATTCAGTATGTTCAGGATGTTTGTCCCCAGGGACCCTTTTCTAGGGATAGGAGTTGGATGCGAACATTTGCACTCATTCCTGCTTCCCAACTCCAGATCCCCATAGATACTCCTGAGCATACCATGGCTCTGAAAAAGGAAAAAAAGGAGTAGATCCGAGAGATGTTTCAAAGTTCTGGGTGATAAGTGAGATAGAGGAGAGAAAGGAAAGAGAAGATGGCCACCTATTTCAAGATTTCTGGAGACCAAGGGGTCCACCTAGGAAGCTGTTACAATAGTCAAAGGAAGAGGCCCTAAATCAACAGGAGGGAATCAGGGCAGTGTGGTGCAGGGGACAGAGGGGTGAAGCAGGAAGGCCTTGGTTGGAATCCTGCCTCATATACTTAAACGTTTAAAGATGTAGAGATTCAAGGAAACAGAGCCAATCTAGACACAACTCCTCATTTTACACAGCAGGAAATTAAGGCCCAGAGAGACTTTTAAGTGACTTGCTGAGAGGGAGTAAGAAGCAGAGGTGTAATTAGACCCAAGTTTGAATCCTGCCTCAGACTTACTAGCTGTGTGATCTTGAGCAAGTCACTTCACATCTTAAACCTCAGTTTCCTCCCTCTGTCAAATGAGGATAACAAAAGCACCTACCTCCCAAGATTGTTGTGAGGATCAAATGAGCTAACATAGATAAAGTGCTTTGCAAGCCTTAGACACTACAGAAATGTCAGCTGTTATGATTTGGTTCGAAATTTGCTTTAATTAACTTATGACAAAACTCTGCTATGTATTTTTTTTCCTCCCAAAGGTTTATTTCACAAGTGTAGACAAACTGCTAATAGCTTAATATTAAGCTGAGCAAAAAAAAAAAAAAATGAGTATCAATGGAACATTTAAGAAACACAGTCCAGAGGAAGAAGAAAGTCGCCAAGCAGGGCGATGTTAGACCTACTATAGTAAATTAAATGTGTACTTAATTTTTAATTTTATTTTTTTGCGGGGCAATGAGGATTAAGTGACTTGCCCAGGGTCACACAGCTAGTAAGTATCAAGTGTCTGAGTCCAGATTTGAACTCAGGTCCTCCTGAATCCAGGGCTGGTGCTTTATCCACTGCACCACCTAGCTGCCTCCTAAATGTGTACTTAAAAAAAAAAGTCAATGCTGTATGTAGCAGAGGTTTGTGGTTTCATATGCAATCGTTTTTATTTCTGCTTCTGGTGTATGGAAATATTCGTATTTGTTGGTGTTTGTCAGGTTCATCCTTTGAAAAATGAGAATATACAGGAACTAAATCAAATTTATAAGAATGCAAGTCATTCCCCAATTGAGAAATGGTCAAAGGATATGAACAGGCAGTTTTCTGATGAAGAAATCAAAGCCATCTATTGCCATATGAAAAAATGCTCTAAATCACTATTGATTAGAGAGATGCAAATTAAAACAACTCTGAGGTACCACCTGACACCTATCCGATTGGCTAATATGGCAAAAATGGAAAATAATAAATGTTGGAGAAGCTGTGGAAAAAATGGAACACTAATTCATTGTTAGTGGAGCTGTGAACTGATCCAACCATTCTGATCCAACCAAAGGGTTATAAAGCTGTGCATACTCTTTGACCCAGCAATACCACTATTATGTCTTTTTCCCAAAGAGATCATTAAAAAAAGGAAGAGGACCCACATGTACAAAAATATTTATAGCTGCTATTTTTGTGGTGGCAAGGAATTGGAAATTGAGGGGATGCCCATCAACTGGGGAATGGCTGAACAAGTTGTGGTATATGAATGTAATGGAATACTATTGCGCTGTAAGAAACGATGAGCAGGCAGATTTCAGAGAAAGGTGGAAGGACTTACATGAACTGATGCTGAGTGAGATGAGAACCAGGAGAACATTGTACACAGTATCAACAACATTGTGTGTTGATCAACTGTAATAGACTTGACTCTTCTCAGCAATACAATGGTCCAAGATGGTTCCAAAGGATTCATGATGGAAAATGCTCTCCAAATCCAGAAGAAAAAAAAACTATGGAATCTAGATGCAGATTGAACCATACTATCTCTATTTTTTTTGTTGGCTTTCTTTTTTGAGGTTTTTCCTTTTTGCTCTGATTCATCTTGCACAGCATGACTAATGCAGAAATATGTTTAATCTGATTGTACATATATAACCTATATCGGATTGATTGATGTCTTGGGGAGGGGGAAGAGAAGGGAGGGAGAGAGAAAAAATTGAAACAAGAAATCTTATAAAAACAAATGTTGCAAACTATCTCTACATGTAACTGGGAAATAATCAAATACTTTTATGGAAAAAATAAGAATATACCTTTTTTTAAAACATTAAGCTGGACAGAGATAATTTTGCCATAGTCATTCACAAGTGGCCCTCTTTGGCCAGAAGGCACCCACAGGAGCCATATCCCCAAACTCCAGAGAGAAAAGAGGCTGCTCCCTCAGGGATCCTGGTGGGGGTCACTGCCCTCCATGCCCCTAACATGACGAATTGGGCAAGCCCATAGGGATCCGGACAGCATTCTCCCCCTTGAAGTCTCAAGCCTGGGATCTTTACCTTTTAGTATATGAACAGGGATTAGTAAAGACCAGCATGATTCAAGTCCAGGCATCAACTAAAAACTCTTGTCGTGTGCCAGGGACTGGACCAAAGGCAAAATACAGATACAGAAAATAAAGATACAGAAAGGCAAAAGTATGGCCCCTACCCTCAGAGTTCCCATTCTACTGGGGGAGACAGCCTGCAGAGGGCTATCAGCAAACAAGATGGATGAAGGATAAATTGGAGCTAATCTCAAAGGGAAAGAAGGCACCAAGGCCAAGGAGGGCAGGAAAGACTCAGTGGAAAGGGTCCCAGGTCCTGGGTTCAAGTTTCTCCTCTTCTACTTACTCCCTGTTCTATTTTCTCATTTCCTTCTGCTGGGCCTCCTTTTCTAAAGCTCTGCTCTTAGATAGGGAGGGGACGATCTCTGAGCAAACCCGGCCTGCACATGTCACCTCTGAGCTCTGGGATTTCCAGCCATTTGTGGCCTTGAGGCAAGTGGAACCTTTTACACACCTAGGGCCTGAGAGAAGAAGCAAGACAGAGAAAAAACAAGAGGGGGGAAAAACAGAAACAGAGGGACACAGAAAATGAGAGAGAAACTGAGACAGTATCAGACAAAGAGAGAAGAAAGGGAGACAAAGAAAAGGAGACAGAAACAGAGAGACAAGGGGAGAGGTAGTTTCAGTGTTAGAGGATGATCGATACAGAAGGGAAAAAAGCAGAGACGGACAAAGAAAGATACAGAGAGAGAGACAGAAAGGATACAAGTGGAGAGACAGAGCCAGGGAAGGGAGAGAGAGGGGGAGAGACGGAGACGCGCTTCCCTGCCAGACAGCCCTTTGCAGTTACTAGCAGGTGACTTGGCTGCTTCTGCTTGTTCTTAGCTCTTTCTCTCTTTTCCGCGTGTCAGGCCCCAGGGGAGGGCCAGCGGGAGCCTCCTCTCTGTGCCCTGAGTGCCTCCCTCCCTCCTGGCACCCTGACGTGGGAGGTACCCGCGCGGCTTTGCGTGGAGGAAAGCCAGAACGGACTTGGGAGCGCCAGACACAGCTTGTGTACCTGCCCCGTGGGTTAGTGCGCTGGGACTGAGCCGCCCGGAGAGAAGAGAGAGGGAGGCGCCTGCGGAGAGGAGAAGGGGCGTCTGAGCGCCCAGGGGGCTCATCGCGGAGCCCGAGGCGAGGTAAGGGGCGCCTCGTTCTTTCTTTGGGGGCTCATGCGGCAGCTTCACGGGACGTCCCGCTGCTGCCCTGGCCCGCCTTGGTTTTTCTTCTCTCCTTCCCTTTCTTCCTTCTCGCCCTACCTCCTTTTCTTCCTCTTTTCCTGTCTTTCTTTTGCCTTTTCCTTCTGTCTGGTCCCTTTTTCTTCCCATCCCCTCTTTATTTTCCTTCCTTCCATCTTTCATTCTTTTGTTCTTTCCTTTTTCTCCTCCTCTTACCTACCTTCCTTCTTTTCTCATTAACCTGATCCTTACGTTTTTCTTTCCTCCTCCCATTTCTCCCATAATCCCTTCCCTTTTTTCTGATTTCTTCTCTGTCCTCCTCTTCCTGCTTTTCTTCCACCTTTTTCCTTCTTTCCTTCCTTCCTTTTTTCTTTTCTCTTCCCTACTCTTTCTCTCCTACCTTTTCTCCCTCTCTCCTGTTCTTCCTTTCTTTATTTTTCTGGTTTAGTACATCCTTTTTTTCCCCTTCTCTTGCTTCCTCTCTCTTTTCCTTCCCTTTCTTCCTTCTTTCTTTTTCACTAGACTCTTTTTTCTTTCTCTGTCTTCCCTCTCTTCTCCCTCTGTTCTTCAATACAGTACCATGGAAACAGCTCTGAACTGGGAGCCACAAGACCAATGTGGTTCCATATGTGTGCTGTGCTACTTTACTTACTAATTGTGTGACCCTGGGTGAGCCCCTTAACCACTCTCCCCCTCAGTTTCCTCATCTGTAAAATGGGAGGATTAGACTAGATGTCCTCTAAGGTCTCTTCCACCTCCAGATCGATGAACCTTACTCTCTTTTCTTTCTTTTTCTTCTTCCTTTCTTCATCCCTCCCTTTGTCCTTCCTTCCTTCTCTTCCAGATGAGCATGAAGTCAAAATGAAAGTCATGGTCAGTTGCAGGGGTCTCAGCGAGTGCTGTCCTGATGACTGGGGGAATCTACTGCCTGAGAGCTGGGACCAGAGAGGGAGGGGACCGTGAGGGAGCCCTAGAGAAAGCTAAAGATGGGAGGATAGTCCATGGAGGAGGACCTGGGCTGCAAGATGGTCCCATGGGATTCGCCAGGTGCAGGTGCAGGTGCAGGTGAAGAGAGCTGTGAGGCCCAGTGACTAAGCCCTCACCTCTCCCTCCACCCCACCCCACCCCCAATCCCTCCAAGGAAAGCATCAGAGGCTCCTCTGGGAGCCCCAGCAATGGGATGGGGAGCCAGGGCTCTAGGACACATGAGTGAACAATCCCAGAGCTGACCTTGGCACTTACTCTGCAACACCTACAAAGCTGAGGACCAGACCCATGGATGTGTCACTGTTAAAAGGGGCAAACGCAGCCACCACAGGGACATGAACCCCCAAGGGGAAACAACCATTTTATGAATTGCTGTTTGGAGATGACTTTCTGTTGTACTCATGTACTTTGGGGTAAAGAAGGTACAGAGCCAAGAAGGCAATGAATGGGGCAAATCCAGGGGTGCCTTGGAATTGGTTATCAGAGTTGGAACTAGGGTGGAACAACTGAGCTTTGCCCTAGGGTGCTGACAAATTGAGAGGGCTTGCTGATGAAATGCAACTAAGCCAGCAAAAATCCATTTTTAAAACACAACCAAGGTGATGCTTGTCCTCCTCCTCCTCCCGACCCCCTTTTTCTCACTGATGAAGTTGCACAGGGTGAATGCCTTCTCCACACCCCATTTTGTTTCCTCTCCTGAGAGGGACCACTTGGCATCCCAGGGTCATCACCCCCAAGGTCTTGTGTTGCCTGGTTTTGGTTTCTCCCCAATGTCTATCCCCCCCATGGCCAAATTTATCTTTAAAAGTTGATTCGAGGGTACATTAGTGATGCTTACCTTGAGTGGGTTTCAAAGTACTTTGTATACCCAGAGCTAGGCACAAAGGAAGCTCTTAAATGTTTGTTGGATGAATGTGCCCCCATTTATCTTGACTACCAAGATTGCTCTTCATGGCCTTACTGGTAAGGAAAGGGGTGGGGGTGGGGGTGGGGGGGATGAGGAGAGTATGAGGGAGGATAGCTGATCACACAGAGGGAGGGGGCTGGGAAGCAACCCAGTGAGGTAATTAATGATGAGACAAATATCATTAACCCCACTTTACAAATGTGGAAGCTAAGGCTCAGGGCAGCCAAGTGCATTGTCTGGGGTCACAGAGCTAGAGCCTCTGGGGACTTACAAACCTGGTGTCCTCAACACCCTGCCAAGCAGCCCAGGTCAGGAAAGGCTCCATGCCTCTCCTTGTCATTCAAAGCCCCTGCTCTATTATTAGATAATCCTCAGCCTGATGCCAGTCTATAAAAAGGAAGACATGTAGACAGGATTTTCTAGAGGACTCCCTAAGAACCAGCTCTGGGAAATAAGCTGGGCTGGAATTACTGATGCTGTTATTTTACAGATGAGGAGATTGGGGTTCAGAGAAATGAAATTACTCACTGCACATTCAGTCATTCGATAAGCACTTATTAAGCACCCACTGTATTGTTGTTGTTCAGTCATGTTCCACTCCTTGTGACCCCATTTGGAGTTTTCTTGGCAGAGATACTGGAGGGATTGGCCATTTCCTTGTCCAGCTCATTTTACAGATGAGGAAACTAAGGCAAGCAGGATAAAGTGACTTGCTCAAGGTCACACAGCTAGGAAGTATGAGGCTGGATTTGAACTAATGTATTCCTGACTCTGGGCCCAGTGGCTCCATCCACTGCAGCACCACCTAACAACCAGGACACCTACCTCCTGTACCCCAGGCACTGATCTATTTGGGGGGGGTTTACAAATTTTAAAAATAAAAAACAGGGGCAGCTAGGTGGCACAGTGGATAAAGCACCAGCCCTGGATTCAGGAGGACCTGAGTTCAAATGTGACCTCAGACACTTGATACTAGCTATGTGACCCTGGGCAAGTCCCTTGGCCCTCATTGCCCTGCAAAAAACAAAAAAACAAAAATAAAAAAACAGTCCCTGCCCTCAAGAAGTTTCTGTTCTAATGGGGGAGGTTTTGTCTGGCAGTCAGATGGTCATCCTCTACTCTAATGTCATTTCCATTGATAAAAGCCATGGGCCAGGGCCAAGGGCTTTGGCAGTTCTGGATCTTCAGGAGCTCTGGACACTCTGGGAATTGTTGCCAGGCTGCGTCTCCACAGGAGCTGACTCCCAGGCTGACGCTGGGGGCACTGGGCTGGAAGCCACCAGTAGGGTCCCAGGTTGTTTCCACCACAGTCTGAGGGGAGATGGTAGTAAATGTGGGGGTGCTGTCCTGGCCTGTTGGTACATGCTACGTCCAATCCCACCCTGGGAGGGGGTGGCTGATTTAGCCAGCCTGGCACATCTGCCCTGTGCAGAGCCCATGCTCAACAGTTGGTAAGCATGACTGGCCCCTTCCCCACAGGACTTCCTTCCCCAGATATTGGGTCTAAAGGCTGGGCTGGACTGCTGGGCTTGGGGTAGCTGTCCCTTCCAGGCCTCCCAGGCCTCTCTCCCCATTGGTAGTAACTCATCAGCCCAGCTTCTAATAGACTGATTGTGAGGCTGCACTGTGACAGAGAGAGGCATTGCCTGATTTAGGGGTGGCTAAAAGCCCTTTCCTTCTGCCAGTGACTTGTGCACTCGAACCCAGGCCCTTTGGTGCCACACCTGGCACTGTTTGCCCTCTGCCTCTCTGCTAGGTACACTCCCTTCTCTCTCTATAACCCAGCTCACATCCTAAACTAAGGGAGCCAAAGGGGAGTGAGCAGCCCCAAGTCTGCTCCTCCTGCCTCGCATTCTTGCCTAGAACCAGATGTCTGCATCAGGGCTGTCTGGCTGGAGGGCCATGTGTTAATTGGATACATGATTTCAGGGCTAATCCCAGAAAAGGAAACGTTCCAGCATAGTATAGCAGAAAGCACGTTGGATGTGGGGACAGAGCGCTGGAGTTCAAATCCCAGCTCTTCCACTTACTAGCCCCATGACCTGGGCAAATCCCTCAACCCCACTAGGACTCAGTATCCTCTGGTGTAAAATGAGAGTGTGCACATGCGCACACACACACACCAGCCAGAAAGATCTTCCTCTCTTCCAGAGTCAGCTCAGACGTCTCCTCCTGTGTGAAGCCCTCCTTGATTCCCCCTCCCCAATCCCCATCCTCAGCTGAAAGTGTCTTAGGGTCAGAGCTTCATGGATCCAGAGATGGACAAGCCCTTGGAGGTGAAGTCAGACCCTCTTCTTTTGCAAAGGGGGAAACTAGAGCCCAGGGAGGACAGCCTGATGCCCCACACGTGCAGAGTCAGAACTTAGCTCAGACCAGACTCTGGACTAGAGCTAGAAAGGACGTCATCTGGTCTGATCTCTCCCCTCCCCCCTTGAATTTACAGAAAAGGAAACTGAGGCCCACCAAGGCGAAGGGATTTGCCCAAGGCAGTCAGCATTCTCTCCTGACTCGTGTTTTCTCAGAGCACTTTGTCTGGGTCTCTTTTGCCTCCATCCAACCAGACTGGACAAAATTTTCTAGAAAACAAATGCGAAGAGCAAGAAGAGACTTATTTCATCCGGTTTGACTAGGACGTGTTCCTGCAGGTGGTGGCCACTGAACCTTGAAGGGAGAGAAGGCTTCAGAAAGGGCTACCTGGAAGCAGCAGGAGAAGACAGGACCTGTACACCGTATTTTCCTTTTTTCTCTCTTCCAAAAAATGAAGAAATGCTTGTTCATTGCACCAGAGGTAGGGGCCACCTTGTCCAGTTCCCTAATTTTACCAGTTAGGAAACTGGGACCCAGAAGAATAATCTGTCCTAGGTCGAAGGAGGAAGAAGGGGAAGAGCAAGGATTCAAACTTAGCGTGGTACAGTGGTTAGAACACCAGGCCAGGAGTCAGGAAGACTCACCTCCCTGAGTTCAAATTCAGCCTCAGACACTTATTAGCTGGGTAACCCTGGGCAAGTCACTTCACCCTGTTTGCCTCAGTTTCTTCATCTCTAAAATGGGCTGGAGAAGGCAATGGCAAACCACTTCAGTGTCTCTCCCGAGAAAAGCCCAAATGGGGTCACAGAGAGTTGGAAATGACTGAATAACAACCTCTGGTTCCAGATCCATTTGTCCTTCCACCGGACCACATAGTCCTCTCTTGTAACTTGTACAATTGGTTTTTTAATTCAAGTTACAAAATCTCTGCTCCTTCTCCTCCCACCATCCCCAGAGGACCCTCCTGCCTGCCGTATCCGGCAGCATACAGAGGCAGAGTAGTGCCTTCAGAGTCAGGGGGCCAGTCTCTCCCTACCTGTGTGGCCTCAGACAGGCAGCTTCAACTCTCTGGGCCTCAATTCTACATCTCCACAACTGGAAGGCTAAATTACCAGAGCCCTTCTGGGTCTGCATCTGTGATCCTGTGACCCACTAGAAATAAGGTTCTCATTTGTGATATTACTTCGGAGTGGGGCAGGGCGTGTCAGCGAACCAGCTAATTAAGACTTCTTTACCGAGTCTTCAGCTTTGATGCCCCCTGCCCCACCAGCTCCCTTTTCCAAGCTAAATCTCCCCAGCTCCTCCATCGTTCCTCAGAAAACAAGTAGGCAGCACCATGGAGAGAACACTGGTCTTGAACTCAGCACAACTCAAGTTCAAACCCTGCCTTAGGCACTCACTAGCTGGGTGACATTCAAAAAGGCTGAGCGGGGAGGGGGGAGGTCAGTCCCCAAAGCTCCTTCCAGTCCTAACTATAAACTCAGGGCCTTCGCCACCACCTTGTTTATTCTTGTCTAGTCACTCTCCAGATTATCAGCGTCTTTCTGAAACTGTGGCGCCCAAACCAGGGATGGCTGACAGGGCAATCGGCACCCTGGGTTCCCTTATCTCCCCACCCGTGTAGGGAGAGTGACTCAGAGAAACCCTCCCCTCCATTGTTAGTCAGAGGCTATGTGGTGGAGAGGGGAGGTCTCTTCGGGGGACTTCCCAACAGAGCTTTGCTCCTTGATTTCTGGTCAAGGAAAGACGAGAAAATGTTTAATTCTAAACCAACATTTCCACAAAAAGCATTTTTTTTTTCCTGATCATTCGTGAAACTCACTCCAAAATCACCAGCAATTTTTAATTGTTATTTTTTTAAAGGTGGAGACAGAAAGCCTATTGTAAGGTATCTAATGAAAGCCAGTCTCTGTATTTGCCTCCTTGGTATTTAACTGTGCGCACACGGTTCTGGGCCCCTGCCGGGTGGCCTCAGGCCCTACCTCTGCCCCACCCCCAGCTGCTCTTTAAACAAACAGATGAGGCCAACTGCAGGGAGTGAAAGCCTGATTAAATTCAAGTGGAGGAATGAGGAAGGAAAGATTATTTTGCTCAGGAACCTCATGACCATGAGATAATTTCTAGAAATTGATGTTTTAACTGTCTCAAGAGAGATATGATAACCAGAACTAAGGAGGTGGTTGTCCCATTTTCCTGAAAGCAAATGCACTTGTCCTAGACTAGGGAAGACCTGGGTTCAAATTCTGCCTCTGATGCTTACGAGTGAAATGGCCCTTTGCTCCAGAGCGTCACCATCTCATATCTCATGCAAGCAGAGCTTCCTGGCTTCTTTCTCTCACAGGGATGTATTTAAAGGGCCTTTCGAGCTTTTAAACACTATAAACATCCACTGTTATTATGACTTTGTCCTCATTCAAACCTATCTGGGGCATTGTGTTCGAGGCAGGGGCCACAGTTGAGGAAGGTTACTGATTCCCTAAGAAGTATCAGGAGGAGGGTGACCAGGATTGGGGAAGGGGCTGGAGAATCAGTGGAAGGAACTGAGGACGCTTAGCCTGTTGAAGAGGAGGCTCAGGCAGGACAGGGTGGTGTGGAAGAAGGATTAGCTTGGCTCCGCTTGGCTCCAGAAGACAGAACTAGAAAGGGCTGGTGACCAGTTGCAATAGTTGCAAAGGGGCCAATTTAGACTGATCTCAGGGAAGTCTTGGTGACAGTTAGAGCTGCTGCAAATCAACCGACATGGGCCTCTTGGGAAGATAGTTGGCGCTTCTTCCTGGGGTCTCTAGGCAGAGGGGGAGGCTCATTTGTTGGGGATGCTACAGAGGGCTTCCTGTGTGGGACTGGGTTGGACTAGAGGCCACCCAGGTCCCTTCCAACCCTCAGCATCTCTTATTCTAGGACTCAGCGGGTGTCCACTTGTCCAGGATGTTTGTGGGAGTTGCAGGTTGGACCTCTGAGATCCCCTTGAGCTCAGGGATTCCAGAAGGCTCTCATGTCCAGCAGAGAAGGAGGAGGGAAGCACTTTGCTCCACTCCCATGATATATGAGACAGTGACACCCACCTGGGCCAAAGGACAAAGACTCTTTGTCCTGGCTTTGGACAATGGGGTTGCTACAGCTGTTTGCACAGCTCCTGGAAACCAAGGCCACTTCAAGACATGTGTAGTCGGAAGATACCATGTCTGCTTTATTACCTAGCCCTCTAATACACTCATCAAACACTGTGCATTTATTAAGCACCTGCTGTGGGCAAGGCACTACACCAGCTATGGGAATACAAAAAGGAAAGAAAGAAGGAAAGAAAGAAAGAAAGAAAGAAAGAAAGAAAGAAAGAAAGAAAGAAAGAAAGAAAGAAAGAAAGAAAGAAAGAAAGAAAGAAAGAAAGAAAGAAAGAAAGAAAGAATTACTGCCACAAGGAACTTAGAGTCTAGTCATAGATGCAAGAGGGTAAATGTAAAATAAATGTAAATGAGCTACAAGGTGCTGGGGAAGGGGGGCTACTAGTGATCAGGAAAGGCTTCATGAAGAAGGTGGCCCCTACACTGAGTTTAGAGGGAAGTTGCTGCAGCATTCAAAGAGATAGAAGGAAAGAAAAAGATTCTAGGTGTGGGGGAAAGCCAGCGAAAGGCATGGAGCTCAGCAGTGGTTTGACATGTGCCAAGAACAGCTGAAGAGTGCACAAAGATGGGCCAGGTGAGAAAGGGCTTTCAGCGCCCAACAGAGGACCTTAAATATTTGATCCTGGAGGTACTAGGGAGCCAGGGAAGGTTACTGAGCTTTGGAAGGGGTGACCGGATCAGACGGCTTTAAGAAGATCACCTGGGGGGCAGTGAGGTGGCAAAGTGATTAAAGCACCAGCCCTGGAGTCAGGAGGACCTGAGTTCAAAGCCAGCCTCAGACACTTGACACTTACTAGCTGTGTGACCCTGGGCAAGTCACTTAACCCTCATTGCCCTGGAAAAAAAAAATCACCTGGGCAGTTGAGTGGAAGGTAGACTGGAGTGGGGAGAGACTTGGGACAGGCAGACATACCTTACCAGCAGGATATTGCCATGATCCAGGAAAGAGGTGACCATTTATTCAAGATGGCGCATTAAAGAGCTCTGGTTTTGTGTCCTGCCCCCTGACAAGATATAAGCTCTCTGAGCACAGGGACTACATTTTGTATGGTGCCAATGAGGATGATAGCATTTTTAGAGCACTTTAATGACTGCAAGGCAATTTACAATCATTAATTCTTTTGATTCTCACAAGCCTAGAGGGAGGTGCCGTTAGTGTCTCCATTTGTAGTATGTGTTGAGGTCAGATTTGAACTCAGGACTTCCTGTCTCCAGGTCTACTCCTCACCTACAGCAAAGTTCTCCATGTAGGAGTAGGCAGTGAATAGGCCTTTTTTTTTTTTTTTTTTTTTTTGCAGCTGCCCTTTTGCCTCAAAGGGATGTATACTTAGTACTGTAGCTGATCTAGCTTAGCTGGCACATCATTAGAGCTCAATAATTGCTTGTTCATTGATTCATTGATTGACTGATTGATAGACTGATGTGGTTTTGGGCAGTTGAGATTCTCAAGTTCTATCTCATGTACTAAGACGTGGATGGAGTGTGATCTGCATCACTGGCAGGATTGTCCCCTGAGGAATAACAGTCCCATGACTTGTCAAAGGATAAGGACAACAGTTTCCTAAGAGAAGCCCCTCAAATTAGGCAGTCAGATGAGGGGAGGACCCCCTGAGGTGTGACAGAGGGAGAACATGAACTGGCCTTTCTAGAATTTAGACCTAAGCAGCACCATAGAGATCGAACGTTCCACACTTTCCTTCTTCAGAGAAGGGTCATCAAGCCCAGAGAGGTGATACAGTGGTTAGAGCACTGGACCTAAAGGGAGGAAGTCTTAGTTTCAAATCCTGTCTTAGAAGTTTACTGTGCGACCCTAGACAAGTCACTTAATTTCTATCTACCCCAGTTTCCTCACCTGTAAAACTGGGATAATAATAGTACCTATCTCCCAAGGTTGTTATGAGGATAAAATAACTCTTGGGGGCAAGTAGGTGGCACAGTGGATAGAGCACTGGCCCTGGAGTCAGGAGGACCCGAGTTCAAATCCGAACTCAGACACTAAACACTTACTAGCTGTGTGACCCTCGGCAAGTCACAACCCCAATTGCCTCACCCCCCAAAAAAAATTTTTTTAAATAATAAAAAAATAAAATAACCCTTGTAAATTGCTTTGCAAACTTCAAAGTATCTTATATTGTTATGGGGAAGTGACCTTCTCAGGGACATCCAGTAAGTAGCAGACCTGGGAATTAAATCCAGGTCCCCAGGGTCCAAATGCAGCTCTCTTTCCACAAGCTGTACGGGCTCTTGAGGGAGAGGCAGGATGCTGAAGGACAAAGGCACAGAAGGGGAATAACTAGTGTGTCTGAGGGGCAGGGAGGAGCCCAGTTTTGCTAGAATGTTAGATTAAGGCTAGGAAGGTACTGAGAACCAGATGCTGGAGGTCTTGAATGCCAGGCCATGGGAATTTAGAATGGGGCTTTGGGGTGATCAGTTGATCCAGGGGTGTGTTGATAAATGTTTAACAACCAGCTCCCTCCCTCCCAAAAAAAAAGTACTGTATGACATTTTTTAGTTTAATCTGCAATATTATTATTTTCTCCATCACTTTCTTAAGTCTAGACAAACAAAATGTAATAAATCAAGCCTTGATTTGTAGCATTTGTTGATTTCAGAGGTATGAACACTCACACTGAACATTTAACAATTGGCTCTTGAATGCTGGTTGGAGCTGGATCCAGCACACTCTTGTCCCAGCCCTACAAACAGTCAGTCAGCTCCCTGCCCCTTCCTGCTGTCCACTTCCCAGTCTCACACAGACCTTCTAACATCCCTGCTTCCACAGCCCCTTCCCCACTCATCTCTGCTTTGGGGGGTTAGAGTTCTCCTCCCTTCCCAGACCTTGGTGAGTTACCAGGACAGCCCCTCCCCAGCAGGGAGCCCCAAGCAGCCTATGAGAGAACAGCTTCAGAAGAGGGGTGGAGTCAGAAGTCAGAGGGCAAAGGGCTGAGGAAGCAGGGAAGAGGGAGGGGCAAGTGTAGAGACTCTTTTCCAAAAGTCAATAAGAGAGAAAAGGAGAGGAAATGGGAAACATTTCTTAAGATTAAACTGAACTGCTTGGGGTCAGAGGAGGAGCCAGTAGAGAGGGGATCCAAGGAATCCAGCATCTAGGGAATCTCAGAGGCTTCGTCAGCCAATCATTTCATTTGTAGCTGAGGACACAGACCCAGAGAGGTTGGGTGACTTGTCCAGGGTCACACACCAAGTGTCTGAAGCTGATTTTGAACCCAGACCGTCCCAACTCCGGGCCAAGCAGTCTATCGTAGGAGAAACTTCTTAACCACTTTTTAAGTCCTTCCCCAAAGGGGACACAAATTCTACTTGGTTTTCTGAGTTCCTGGGTCTGCTTTTTGATGCGTTTTTTTCCTCTCCCTTTGCTGTCTTCAGCAGCTTCTCTAATCTGCTGTGGTCTAGGAAGCCACAAAAGGATATACAGGAGACCTACTAGAAAGTGAATTTCCAGGTGGAGTCTCCTTTCTCCCTGTGTAGAAAGTCACCAGACTTGTTAGAATGATGCCTAGGGCAGCTAGGTGGCACAGTGGATAAAGCCCACCAGGCCTGAATTCAGGAGGACCTGAGTTCAAATTCTACCTCAGACACTTAACACGTACTAGCTGTGTGACCCTGGGCAAATCACTTAACCTGAGGGTTTTGCCCCACAAAAAAAAAAAAAAAAAAGAATGATGCCTAGAATAAGAGTAAGTAGGATCTGAGGGAGAAGTTCAAGGGGTTCACCAAAGAGTCCATAGAACGTGAGCTTTCATGCCCAGATTCTGTAATACTGATTTAGGCTTGGGAGTCCATTGCATTTACTCTTTGGATCTCAGCTGTTTGTTCTGGACACTTGACTGACATTTTGCTTTTTTTGTCTTTTATTGGCTTAGCCCAGTGCACAGAACTTTGGAGGAACTCAATAAATACATGCTCATAAGTTGATTGTCAAGGGGCTGGGATAAGTGAGGGGTGACTGCTTGACTTTGATTGCCTTACTCTTAGGAGCTCCAGTTTTTTTTTCCCCATGAGGTTTGGGGTTTGGCCTTTCTGAGGTACAGTAAGAGAGGATGTCTAAGTCAGCTGATGGTCATGGTTGGTTTTGTTTGTTTCTTTCCTCCCCAATTAGGCTGTGCTGTGGTGCTTTGATGTTAATGAATGCCCTCACTGTGAGTTCAACTATTTCAGAAGAGAGGGGGAGATGGGAAAAAGGAAAAAAGAAAACCAGCCCTGTTTTTCCTGAGGAAGAGGGCATTTGGCTCCATTGCTCCAGGGGGCATCTGGAAAGACTTTTTTCCATCTGAGAACCCAGATGAACCTTCCCAGAGAAGCTGGAAGCCAGTGGCATACCAACCCTCCTCCCCACCCATACACCGCTCACAAAACAGTGTTGTTTGTGCAGTTGGCCTTGGGTGCTCAGGGCAGCCAGAGGTTAGCTTAGCCCGTGAACTTGGAGGTCTGATGTGACCCAGAGGCCCCTACAGGTTTGTAAAGTAGGCTCTGAGCAGCCTAAGGGGACTTGTTATGCTGGCCTCTAAGAGAGCGATGGGCAGCTTCCAGCTGTTGAAGACTGGTTTTGCAGGAATGGAGAATTTTCTGCACTGGGGACCAGTGGATACCAGTTTGGATCCTCACTTTGTCACTTATTACCTGTGTAACCTTGGGCAAATCCCTTTCCCTCCTTGGGCCTCAGTTCCCTCATTTGTAAAGCGAGGAGGTTGGACCAGATGGTCTCTGAGGACTCTTCCAGCCCTGATTCTAGAAGCCTAGGATCTGCAAGAGAGATTGTTTGATTAACATTTTCATTGTGAATATCCTTGGTCTGTGGGTTGGGCTGAGCAAAAAAGAAAAAAAAATGCCTTGGACTCCAGAATGGAAAAAGGGCGCTCCAAGGAGGGGGAGTCACTTTCCCATTTCTGAGGATTCTTAGGCAAAGAAAGCAAGCGTGGTGGACCACCTGCTCAAAGGGCCTGGGAAAAGGACCCCAAACCCCCCTCCCATGTGCTCCCCTATTGCCCAGACTGGATTCCACTGGGGAAGATTTTCCCAGTAAGTTTATGTAAGGGCTGTGAAAACTCACAGTCTCAGGGCTGAGGAAGACCCCAGCAGGCACCTGGCCCATCCTGGCTCTGCATAGGAATCCCCATCTCTGGCCAGGGATCCCAGTCCAGCCTCTGCCTCCAGACCTCCAAGGAAGCACAGTCCGCCCCCTCACAGGGCAGCCACGCCATGTTGGAGCCCCTCTCCTCTCCTTTTCTGTTGTGGGGAAATGGGTGGGGGTTTGGGATAGGAGCTCATAGGAATTCCTCTTTAAAGAATGACACCCTCGAGGGCAGCTAGGTGGCGCAGTGGATAGAGCACCGGCCCTGGAATCAGGAGTACCTGAGTTCAAATTCGGCCTCAGACACTTAACACTTACTAGCTGTGTGACCCTGGGCAAGTCACTTAACCCCAATTGCCTCACTAAAAAAAAAAAAAAAAGACACCCTCTTGCGCACAAATCCAATAGAATAAGATAATAGTTTATTTAGGGGCCGGGAAAGGAAATCAAGGGAGAAATCCTTGGACTTCTTCTCATGGGGAGAAGGCATGGCACAGAGCTTGGCTCTGAGATACCAATCTCCCCGAGCAGGAGACAGGCAGATACTTTTATAGAGGACTAATGGGGGTAATCATCTGACTGTGGAAAGTTCCCTTATTGAGGGAGGACCATCCCCCACTGGTGGTGACTGGGGGAGTTGGGTAAGGGGCGGCTGCGCATCTCTCAGGCCATCTCTCTCTCCTCCTCCTGCCACAAAGGCAGCAGTCATATCTAATCTTATCTCCCCAGGGGTGAGGGAGATTGGAGGACCTGAGTTCAAATTCGGCCTCAGACACTTGACACTAGTTGTGTGACCCTGGGCAAGTCACTTAACTCTCATTGCCCCGCTCCCCCCCCCCCACAAAAAAAAGATGTGGAAGTTACCCTGTCAATCAGTCAGCAAGCGTCTATCATTGTTCAGTCATTTCAGTCATGTCCGACTTTTTGTGGCCCCTTCTGGGGTTTTCTTGGCAGAGACACTGCAGTGGTTTCCTATTTCCTTCCCCAGTTCATTTGACAAATGAGGAAGCTGAGACAAATAGGGTTAAGTGACTTGTCCAGGGTCACACGGCTAAGTAAGTTTCTGAGGCCAAATTTTAACTCAGGAAGATGAGTCTTCCTGACTCCAAGGCCAGTGCTCGATGCACTATGGCGCCACCTAGTGGCCCTAAGCATTTATTAAGCTCCTACTATGTACCAGGAACTGTACTAGGCATTGGGCACACAAAGACTTCTTCCAAATACCGCCTGCTCTCTTGAGGCTCACATTCTACTGGAAGCAACAACGTGTTCACAGACCAGTAACTATAGATGGCCTTGATACAAAATGGCAGCCAGCTGTGGAGCCAGCGCTACCTCTCTGATAGCCAGTCAGTTTTAGAAACCCTTCAGTGCTTATTCCCTCAGGCTCCTCCCAGGAGTGTGACCTAGGACAGCAGCTTAGGGCATTAGAGCCCGCCTTCTCCGCTGTTTGCCCTTATCACCCCAAACCCAGCAGGGACAGCACATGACCCTCCTCATGGCAGACGTTCCAGTTTCACAAGAACCAGGCCTGTGTGATGCCTCTTTGTGACTTCAGACACAGCCCTTGGGCATTCAACTTGCCTCAGTAGATTCTAAACACCCACTGAGTCCTGAAGGAAGATTTTTCTTAACTGTTCAAATATTACTGTAACCTCAAGCTTGCATTGAGGTTTTGGACTTAATATCCACTCTTCACTAACAGCTTTTGGATTCATGGTAGAAGGGAAGAGTTCTGGGATTCGAACCCAGCTCCACAATTTGCTACCTACATGACCCTATGCATGTCACTTCTCCCTTCTGGGACTCAGTTCTCTCATCTGTAAAGTGAGGATAAATACCTGTGGTATTTTACTGCTGGCTGGGGCTTTTGTGAGACTCAGATGAGACCAGGTATAGGAAGGTTTTTATGCATCTTAAAATGCTTTAGAATGCCTGCTGGTGGAGGGGGTGAGAGTGGTGAGAGTAGAAGACTCCACTTCCTTTAGGACTCAGCTCTAGCACTGCCTCCAACATGAGGCCCCTCCTCACCTCCCAGATGCTGGGGGGGGCACCCCCTCCACCTTGGGTATCTTTCTGTCAATGCATTGCCTTCCCCTCCCCTCTCCATTAGAATAGAAGCTCTCAGAGGGCAGGAGCTGTTTGATGCTGCATCTGTGTCCTCAGCACCTCGGACAGAGTCTGGCCCAGAGTTAGAGCTTCATACCTAATGACTGATTGATAATTGTTAATTGGATTAGATGGTCTCGAAGTTCACTCCGAGCTCTGAATCTAGGAACCCATGATCATATTCCTCTGTGTGTGTGTGTTTGTACCTGCACACATGAGTTTTGAGCACAGACCCAGTGATGGGCTGTAGTTCTCTTGTCCAAGGATGGACCAGTTAAGTTTGGAGATGCTCATCCTCATAAATGTGGAATTTTTCAAACACAACATTTCTCTCTTCTTTCTAAGTAACAAAATATTTTAAATTAATCTCTTTCCTCCCACCACCCCTACCTCCAATGAGAAATTTTTTTAAAACCTGAAAAAGAAATCCATCAACTTACATTTACATAGCCCTGCTCCCCCCAAAAAAACAAAAACAAACAAACAAAAAACAAAACCAAGAGAAAAACCTTCCCAGATCAGCCATGTCTGAAAAGTTCCTCACCTCTCCGTCAGGTACTGTGACATGTTTCATCTTGGGAACCACAATTCTTTTAAAGCTTCTCTACTGAGGTAGAAAGGGGCTGCAATCTTCACTGGGGAATGGAATGCTCACACAAAGTCACAGGTCCTTGAAGTTTGGGAGACAAATAATTAATGATTTGTCTGAAGATCAGGGAGTTTTAGTAGACCACAAGCCCCAAGATCATAGCTGCCATCTAGTCCAGCTCTCTCATTTTACAGATCAGGAAGCAGAGGTTCAGAAAGAGTAAGTGACTAGTCCAAGATCATACAGGTGGTTAGTGACAAAAGTAGTATTTATTGCTGTTGTTGTTGTTGTTGTTGTTGTTGTTTCTTCTTCTTCTTCTTCTTCTTCTTCTTCTTCTTCTGGGCAAAGAGGGTTAAGTGACTTGCCCAAGGTCACACAGCTAGTGTCAAGTGTCTGAGCTCAGATTTGAACTCAGGTCCTCCTGAATCTAGGGTCAGTGCTTTATCCACTGTGCCCCCTAGCTGCCCCCACAACAAAGGTAGTATTTGAACTCAGGTCCTCTGATTCCAACATCAGAGCTATTTCCATTGGACATGGATCATATGGCTAGTGTCAGAGGTGGGACTCAGACCCAGGTATTTTACCAACTCCAAGCCCAACACTCCAGCCACTCTCCCATATACCTGGCCTAAAGTAACTTCCCCAAAGCCACACAGGTGGCAGATGGCAGAGTCAGGATTGGAATACATATCCTGTGACTCCAGTTCCAATGTGCTTTCTGCCAAACCCTATGACTTCCTTCAGTATGAGTCAGTCAATCCACAAGTGTTTATCCAACCCCTCTGTGAGAGGCAGTGTGGCACAGCAGCTGGAGACCCAGTCCAAGGCCGAGCAGAGCTGGATTCAAGTGCTGCCCTAGACACATGTGACCCTAGGCAAGTCTGGGTGACTCTCTATGACCACGAGTTTCAGAAGAAGGACAGACCTGCCTCTTGGGGATGAGTTTCCTTCACTGGGAATCAAGGGAATCGAGGCTCCAGTCGCTATCCCACGGGACACGTTCTGTGCTGGGCACTGTGGATCCAAAGACAGTAGTGCTTCCGCTCAGCAGGGCACGCCAAATAAATACCATCTCAATGGGGTTAAGGGGGAATGACTGAAGCGAACACCGTCAAAGCAGCTCCCACCGAGCAAAACCAATAAGAAGTGGATGGCTCACCTATTCCAAGACAACCTTCTACACGGCATCTTTGGTCAAGCTTTGCTGGGCTGGTCAACTGCTTGGCTCCCTCTCTGAGCCCCCAACACATCTCTCGAGTCCTGGGGACCTGAGCATCCAATCCGCCTCCACCTTGGAGCCCGAACCCTCCTGGCTCAGCAGCTATCATGAGGCTCATTAGGACTGGTCAGAGGAGAGCTGGGGGAGGGACAGGGCAAGGGTCATGTGAGGTTTGGGCAAATGAAGCTCTTGCTTCTTCCCCTTCTCCTCCTGCCCAATGGGGCAGGAAATGGCTGTTTTCTAAATGGGAAGATGGGGAACAGAGAATTGAATAACAGAATAAAGTAGAAATCACTGGTCAAAACACCCAATCCATCATTTGCCTCCCCTCAGAGATGATCTGATGGGCACAGGGAATCCCTGGGGATGTCCATTGCTTTTGTGCCAATCTGTAGAAAGTTGTAGGGGGCAGCTAGGTGGTAAAGTGGATAAAGCACCGGCCCTGGATTCAGGAGGACCTGAGTTCAAATCCAGCCTCAGACACTTGACACTTACCACCTGGGCAAGTCACTTAACCCTCATTGCCCTACAAAAAAGAAAGAAAGAAAGAAAGTTGTGGTGGTAATTCTGTAAATTACTCTGTATTTGTTTTCAATATCTTTTCTCCATATTTAATCCGTGAACTTATGGATAATAATTGTACTTGCTAATAATAAATGCACTTATTCATCACTTTAAATATGCTACCTCATTTGATCCTCATGCTAACCCTGGGAGATAGGTACCATCATTATCCCTATTTTATAGATGAGGAAACTGAGGCAGAGAGAGGTTCAGTGACTCCCCCAGGATCAAACACAGCTAGTAAGTGTCTGAGACTGGCTTGGAATTCAAGTTTTACTGACTCAAGGTCCAGGGCACTACCCATTGGGCAACCTAACTGCCTGTGATCTCCTCACCCTTGAAGGCAGGTCCTGAGTCTCTCTGGTCTTGGCATCCCGAGGGCCTGGCACAGAGTAAGCCACAAATCAGGTGCCCAAGAGGTCAAGGAGATGGCCCCGGAGTCAGGGCCTTGGGGTCAGAGCCCCCTTTCTCTTCACTTTCTATATGACCTTGGATAATTCCCTTTACCTCTGTGGACCTCATTTTCCTCCTCTGTAGAGTCTGAGGTCCTTTCCACCTCTAAATCGATGATCCCATGAACAGGGTTCAAATCTCTGCCCATGTGACCTTGGCATCCCTTCCAGTCTCTGGTCCTCTGTAAGATAAGGGGGTTGGACTTCAGGGCCTCTGAGGGCCCTCTTAGATCTAGGGTCCTAAGACATAAGTGCTCGTTGAGGACAATTAAAATGGGTTGAATATGGAGGGCTTGGCTCCCCCTTGGCTGATCACCTTCTCTGCGTCCCTTAGGGTGTCTTCCTGACCTGCCAGCAATGATGGGCAAAAAACTGGATCTCTCCAAGCTGACAGATGAAGAGGCCAAGCACGTGTGGGAGGTGGTTCAACGAGACCTTGATCTTCGAAAGAAAGAGGAAGAACGATTGGAGTAAGAAACTCGGTCATTGATTTTGTCTTTAGTTTTCTGTCCTCTCCCCTTTCCTTCCCCCCACCCCATGAGAACAGAAACTACAGGGGGACGAGAACTATTTTTTCCTTTGTGTCCTCAGTTTAGGAAATGAGTTTAGAACTGAACAATGCACTAGGGTGCATAGCAGGTCCTTAATAGGCATGTATGAAGACAACAGGAATAGCACTGCTCCGGAGTCAGAGGACTCGAGTTCAAATCCCACCTCTAATGCCAATGTTCTTAGCAGCCTTGGGGAAGTGATTTTGCCTCTGTTGCCCTCAGTTTCTTCATCTGTAAAATGAGGAAAGTGGATTACAGTGGGGTCAAACACACCATGGCCTCCAAGGAAGGGCCAAACCAGATTAAAATGCAATTGGAAAAGAGTTAATAAAATAAAAATACAATTAAACATAGATCATATTAATAAGGGTCCCAGAGGGACCCTTAGGGACAGTTTAATGCCCCACCTTTCTATGGAAACTTGACACCACTGAGCTCAATGACCTCTGAGGTCCCTCCCAACTCTAGATGCAGGATCCTATGAATGAAATTAATTAAATTAATACATTTATTTAATTAATTAAAATGTATCTGTCAGAAAATTCTTCCATCTATGGCCAATGAGTATTTGTGCTAAGTCAAGTCAAATCTGTTGGTGTGAAGGCTCAAGTGGCCAGAGGACAGCTGCCGGCCAGGGCTTCCATCTGCAAACCAAACCCAGGATGGATAAGTGCCTCCTCTCTAGCGACAGCAGGAGGAACTGACTGGGGTGGGAGATGCTGGCCTCTGCCTTAGACAGGTTGTGTGTGTGGTGATCTCCTATAGGTGGCCAGAGGCTGGCCTGGTGCTTGGCCTCACAAGGACGGTCCCGTTGTCTGGGAGTCATCTGCATCGGTGTGTGTAGTAAAGCCGCTTAAGTGGTCACATTATTCTAATTCTCACTGCCTCTTCCCATTGGGTCAGAACCAACGGCCATCTTTACATAATTATAACTTCGAATACTGCAAATTCCAATGCCTGCAACCATGTCAGAGAGGTTGTGGTTGGCACTAACTGGGAACCAGCAGTAGGAGAACACTGAGATCATGGGAGTAGGCAGATTCTCTGAGGGCAAGAGAGAGGAGCAACAGGCCTGAGGGCAGACCTGTGGGCATCCTCAGTTTGGTAGTTTGGAAGAAGAGACACCATTGGGGACAAAAAAGAGGGAGGGAAGAGGCCAGATAGGATACGAATGGGGTCAAGGTAGCCAAGAGCTTTCCAAGAAAAAAAAGAGGTGCCCACGGAGAAGGCCAGAAGAATGTGACCACCTTTCTCTGCCAGAGGGTCGGTTCTTGTAGACACCCAGTCACCCAACGTCTTACCCCACCAGCCATGCCCCCATATCTGCCTATGCAACACCACGCTCCCTTCAAGGCCCAGCTTGGGCACTGGGAGGTCACCATGCTGCGTCCAATACAGCGGAGCAGACATTCCCATGGGACTTTGCCCTTTCCTAGGCTTATCCTCCTCTATCATGATCGTTGTCAATGGAGATCAACTAAATAAGTGTTCATTAAGCACTTACTGTTTGCCAGATGCTGAAGATACAAAGCCAAAAGACAAAAACATGGGCAGCTGGGTGGTGCAGTGGATAGAGCACTGGCCCTGGGGTCAGGAGGACCTGAGTTCAAATCTAGTACACACACTTACTAGCTGTGTGACCCTGGGCAAGTCACTTAACCCCAACTGCCTCACACACACACACACACACACACACACACACACACACAGACAAAAACAGAGCTGCCCACTAATTCCACACTACTGGGGTAAAACAGGAACAATTCTGTGACCATCTTTTTAACTACCTCAATACCAAGCATAGGACCCATCTAGTACAATTTGCTTCTTGTACTGAGGGACATACAAAGATGAGTCAAACATAGCTTTCCCTCACTACTACATGCTAAAGCACTGCCCATTAGTATATTGGACTGAAAATACTGAAGTCCTTTGGACCTTCCCCCTGCCAGATGCTTAAGGAACAAGTGTGTGTCTCTTTTCCAACTGTCCCCTCTTTATATGAGCATACGGTTCTCAAAAGAATTATAAACCACTAATGAACATAGGGAAAATATAGGACAGGAAAATTTCAATGAGTATAAGAACCTCCATCTATGGATGCAGGTCAGCATCTTCTTCAAAATTTATGGTGTTAGGGAACTTCCTAGAGCCCTGAAAAGGGAAATGACTTACCCAAGGTCACACAACCAGTGTATGACAAACTCCTTCCTGACTCCAAGGTTAGCTCTCTATTCATCCCTCCATCCTGCCTATTGTAACAATTTTTAAAGGAGGAAAAAAAACCATTTCAACAAAATAACCAACATTCAGCTATGTCTAAGAGCATGTATAATATTCTACCCCCACAGTCCCCCACCTCTCCAAGAACAGTAAAACAAACAAACAACAACAACAACAAAAAAAAAAACAGAAATCTGAGTAACTGAAAAACTAACAATGATCTTGAAAGACAGATAATTAAATGTACTTCCCTCTTCCCAGAAGAAAGGTGGGGAACTACTGAGGCAGAATGTTGCATACCTTGTTAGATAGTCACTGTGTAGATTATTTGGGATTGACAGTTGGTTTTGCTTTGTTCCAAGGAAGGGTTCTGTTCTGGGGGAAAGAGGAGGGAGAAGTGGGAGAGTTTAGGTTTTCTTGTTTGTTTCTTTGTTTTCCTAAAAGGGCTGTGATGTCTGAAGGAAAGATAGCAATGACGTTTGTGTTTGCTTGTTTTTTAATGAATGGAAATCTGCCCCTGACAGTAAAGGCTCCCATCCCAAAACTTGTCATGTGGCTCACACAGAGGCTTGTGGTCATGGATGCTCTGTGACCTGAGCATGAGAAATCGGGGGTCTCCAGGCATTTCCTTTATAACAACATTATCCATAATGAGGAAAGATCAAGGTCAAAGCCGAATTCAGGATTAAAGGGTCCTCCAGGTTCTCCTTATTATGTGAAGTAATTCTACCTTTGAAGTGCCATTCTTGGTTCCCATCCCATGAATACTTGCCCTCTCTGCCTACATTGCTTCAACAGCATCCTTCAATGTCCCGCTGCACCAGGCTACAAATGATTAGTTTTTCATGTCACATTTTAAAGTTTGTTTTCATCACATTTCACCCTCACAAGCAACCCTGAAATGTAGGTCCTATGGGGAATTAATTAGTATCCCCATTTTACAGGGGAGAAAACTGAGCCTCAAAAAGGTAAGGTAACTTACCCAGGGTCACCTAGCATTCCAGGCAGGATTCAAACACAGGACTTTCCAGTACTGAGTCCAGTGCTCTCTCCACCACATTACGCCACCCCTCTCTGAATCTCTGAAGCCAGTTAACCAGTCAATTGACAGACATTTCATGTGCCAAGCACAGAGCTAGGCACCAAGGATATAAATGTTACCCCGGCTTCAGGGGCATTCACTGGGATAGAAAGGGCAGCACGCCTTGTCTTTGATTGAAAGCCCTTGGTGGCTCTCAATGCCCCATCAGGCATTTGGCAGTGGAGGAGGGAGGAGTAGAACCTGTCTATTAGGCTGATCGAATGCTATTCCTGGCATTGCCCTCAAATGCCACCTTAAAGGTCAAGGTGAGCTCTTCTAGCACTGAAACAGAAGCAGTTTGACTCTAGGAAGGAAAGTGTCTTCTTAACACCCGAGGTCAGAGTGACCCAGAGCCCCGGGATTGCACCAGAGGACCTGACTTTGTTTTCAGCATTGTTTGAGCTCCCTGAGCCTCACTCTCCTTTCTGTAAAAAGGGGGCTGTGTCATACCTCTTCATTCCTTGCTCAAGAATGTTCTCAACACAAGTGTAATTTCTTTTTGCCTTTCTCCAAATCCCTAGGATTCAGCACAGTGTCTAGAACACAGTAAGTGCTTAATAAATGCCTGTTGATTGATTCTGAGCGCCCCATGTCTGGGAGAAACAGCTTCATCACAGTATCTTGAAATGTCCAGGTGCATTTGGCACAGTCGTTTTGGTTACAAGACCCTTTGCCCTGCCCACATTCCTGAGTCTCAGAGGGGTGTCAGTGGGGGGAGGACATAGGTGGGGCCTATCTAGAGGAAGCTAAAAGGAAAACACCTTCTTTAAAGGGCCCAGCCTACAAGCTAAACACATCACACCTGCTCGCCTTCCCCAGTTAGGCAAACAAGAGGCGGGGAGGGAGGCTTGGCAGTCACTACAAAAAAGCAGGGATTCCTGAGATAATCTCAGACAGAACCTCTGTCCTGGGAGGAGGACCTTGGAGATGCCCAGTGCGGAGTTCTGGAGGAAAGGTCTGCAGGGAGCCAGGCCTATGGCTGAGCAAACACAATGTGAGCTGGAAGGGGAAGGCAGCTGCCCTCCCTGAGGGGAAGATGGCATCTGAACACTGACAGATCAGCCTCAGGATCTCCAAGGGCCAAATCTAAGCCAGCTGCAGCATCCCTGCAGGGCTCCTCGAATCTCCACCAGTTTGGTGCTGAGGGCTCCAGGCCTCTAGGAAGCCCCTTCCCTGGGGCCGCAAGGGAGGCCTGCTTTCTCTGACCTTCAGTCACTTCGAACCTCCCTATCTATGAAGTTACTATCCCCATTCTACAGATGAGGAAACCAAGGTTCCGAAGGGTTAAGGGACGATTTGCCCATGTCTGAGGTGGGACTCGAACCCTGCTCTTCCTGACTCCAAGTCCCCCATATGAAACATTAGAAATACAGGAAAGGGCATCCAGGACAAAAAAGAGACTTTGACCAGTGAAAGTAACTTGGCAGATTTGGGCAATGGGTAGCTGCCTTCAGGTACTTAAAGGGCTGTTATGTAGAACTCACTACACACAGTAGGTGCTTAATACAGGCTTATTGACTTGATGACCTGGCACAAGTTGCAGAAAAACCCCTCCTAACAATGGAAACTGAACAAATGAGATGGGGGTAAGTTGGGCTGGGCGGCTGCTAAGCTCGCTTCCTGCTCTGAGATCTTATGATCCCACTTCCAGGCCATGTGACATCCTGGTATGGTTTCTCCCTCCACATGTAAGATTGCATCCTCCCCTCTACCTCCTTTGAATGTCTTGCTAAGTTGCTGTGGTCCAAAAAAAAAAAAAGTTGTCCCTAGAGGTGAACCCTTCCAAGCTACAAAGGGCCCATCCTCTGGTGACAAAGCTACAGACAGACCAGCCGATGCTCAGAGCTTTGTAGGGGAAGGGAATAAGCATTTATATAGCACCTACTATGTGCCAAGCACTGTACCGAGCTCTCTTTGTGATCTTTACAACAACTCTGTAGGGTCCTGTTAGTGTTATCCCCATTTTATAGATGAGGAGATTAAGGCAGACAGAGGTAAAAAATGATTTGCCCTGGGGCAGCTAGGTGGCGCAGTGGATAAAGCACTGGCCCTGGATTCAAGAGGACCTGAATTCAAATGCAGCCTCAGACACTTGACACTTACTAGCTGTATGACCCTGGGCAAGTCACTTAACCCTCATTGCCCCGACCAAAAAAAATGACTTGCCCAGGGTCACACAGCTAGTACATGACTGAGGTAGGATTTTAATTCAGATTTTCCTGACTTCAGACCCAGGGCTCTCTGTGCTTTGCCACCAGCAGAGCAGAATTTGACTGGGCTTGGAATCTACTGTCACTAGTCTCTCCACAACCACCACCTGCCATCTTTGTGCTGTGGTGAGGCCTCAAGGGAGATTAAAAGGGAAGCCGTTCAATCTTGGGGGGGGGGAAGATGAACCAAACATCCTATTTAACCCCCTCCCATTCTACAGATAAGTAAACTGAGGCCCAAATCACTTGGGTAGGAAGTGGAAGACACTCCAGAGCAGCCTATCCTCTTCCTCATCCCCATGTTTCTTTGGTGACATCTTTTCTCTTGCATCTTTTGAACCCCCTACTTGCCTAAGGGACAAGGTCACATCCTTGGAGAAAACATTGCGTTTTGTTCTGATGTTTAGCAGCTTTCCTCACCTTCCTTCCCTTGCCCCCCTCCCCTCTCCTCCCCTCAGACCCAGCATCTTTTCTTCCTCCCAAACCCTGCTCCTCCTTCAATTCCATTCTAACCGTGTTACCTAAGCCAGGCCTCCCTCAGCTTGTTAATTAAACTGGAACATGAGAGGGTAGACTAGGTGGTCTCCTCAGACCCTCCAGCCCTAGAGCTAAAATCCCCAAACCTCTCTGAGCCTCAGTTTCCTTATCTGTAAAATGGGGGGATTGGACTAGATGGTCTCTGAGGGCCCTCCAACTCTTGAAGTAGGATCTTACATACTGTATATGTGCACAGCATTCTACAGACACTTAGCAACATTGACCCAGTCCATCCACCTACAGTCTCATTGAATCAATCACTCAATGCCTTCTTTGAGGCCTATGCCGACTACATGCAAAGTCCTTTATTAAGCCCTGGAGAGGCTAAAAAGACCCCTCAGAAGCTTCAAAGGGAACATTGCAGATGAATCCAGACAGAGGCAGGATGTGAACCTACATCCTCAGGCACCGCGCCCTCGGCTCCCAGGTGAGCCTGGGTCTCAGCTTCTTCACTTGCCACTTTGTTATTTTCTGCTACTTCCCTAAGGGAACTAAAGGGCAAAATCCAGAAAGAGAGCACGAAGAAGGAGCTGCTTTTGGACCAGGCTCACCTGAACGAGACCCACTGCGGGCACTGCCTCCAGCCCTATCGCTTCTTGGTCAACAGCAAGCGGCAATGCCTAGACTGTCACCTGTACACCTGCAAGAACTGCGGCAGCCACAACCACCGAGAGCAAGGCTGGGTCTGCGATCCGTGCCGGCTGGCCAGGTGAGGGCGCCCTGGGACCAGCAGGGCGGCAGCCCTGGATGAGCTGCTTCTGTTTGTTGTCCCAAGTCAATACCACTGTCAGGGAGTCTGGAAGGAAAGCGATTTGCAAAACTTAAAGTTCTGTCCACATAATCGTGGGTTATCATTAGGGATTATTCTTGAACAGTGAACTTGGAGTCAGCAGAGACCTGGGGCTGATACAGAACTTAAACTGTGTGACTTTGGGCAAGTCACTTCCTTTCTGAGCATCATCTTCCTCATCTGTAAAATGGGGATAAGGCAACCTACAAAGTTTGTAGGTTGAGACTGGAAGCTCAACATCAGACATCATCTAATGCAACCTCCTCGTTTTATAAAAGAGGAAACTGAGGCCCAGTGGCTTGCCCAAGTTCATACAAGGAGTCAATGACAGAGCTAGGATTTGAATCCAAAGCTTCTGAGTCCAAATCCGAGGTTCTATCCATTCTCTCTCTCTCTCTCTCTCTCTCTCTCTCTCTCTCTCTCTCTCTCTCTCTCTCTCTCTCTCTCTCTGGACTTGCTCAGATTTGGGGTTTGTTCCTTTGGTTTTTTCCCACTCCACCACAAATTATGGGGTTGTAGTGGAAAAAGTCCTTTGTAATCTCTAAAGCCCTAAAGGAATGGGAGCTGGGCCCTTTATCCTCCCACTGAGGTCCTTCTGTGGGGTCCTCAGGGAGCATGGAGGTGAGCTTGGGGTCCTGAAGGCTTTGGCAGGAGAACACAACCTCTGGGACAAGAGGTGAAGGATTGTAGGTGGTGCTGGTGACACACTCCCTCCCTGTTGTGTGAAGATCAGCTGAGCAAGGCTCAAAAGGACTCATTCTCCAATTAGCTTCAAGGGGACAAACTCCTCAGTCAGAGACAGTCTGAAAAATGAGCCATGTCTAAATCATTGAGGGGTTGCTGTCTGAGTCTGTGGAGAGAGCACCAAGGCTGGTGACATGAGAGAGAGAGAGAGAACTCTGAAATATCAAGATTTTGAATAGTGGGGCTGTTGCGAGAGGCATCAAGGCAGAGTGAATGGGAAGATGGTCTCAGAAGATCTGCATGCTTGTACCGTGCGTGTGGCCACACACATTGGTATCACAAGGATGCCCCTTCTTTCTTTTGGCAGAGTGGTGAAGACAGGCTCTCTCGAGTGGTACTACGAGCATGTGAGAACAAGGTTTAAGCGCTTCGGTAGTGCCAAAGTCTTGCGCTCTCTCCACGGAAGGCTGCAGCATGATAGCTCACCTCTGCTGGGTAAGGGTGGGGGGGGAGTGGGGCAGGGAGAGGTGTCCAGCCTCCTTCTCTCGTGTCCAATGGACGGCGAACTTAACCAGGGGCCAGTTTGCCTCTGGGGCACCTGGTTACTTTTCCCAGACTGAAGGTAAATTGCCCCAGGTAATCAAGTTATGCAAATCACAGCAGGAACCCTCAGTCTGTGGAGAGAGGAGGTGGGGAGAGGGAGGGAGGTGGTGCAGTGGATAAAGCACCGGCCCTGGATTCAGGAGGACCTGAGTTCAAATTCAGCCTCAGACACCTCACACTTACTAGCTGTGTGACCCTGAGCAAGTCACTTAGCCCTTATTACCCTGCCCACCCCCCAAAAAAAAGAGAGAGACAGAGAGGAAAAAGCATTTATTAAGTGGCTGTTATGTGTCAGGCACTCTGCTAAGTGATTAATAAACATCTCACTCTTTACTTTCACAGCAACCCTACGATGTAAGCATTATCTTTATTCCCAGTTTACAGATGAGGAAACTGAGGCAGACAGAGATTAAGTGACTTGCCCAGGGTCACACAGCTAGTACATGTCAAGTGTCTGAGGCAGGATTTGAACTCAGGTCCTCCTGAATCCAGGGCCAGTGCTCTATCCACTGCGCCACCTAGGTGGCCCCCTAATAACAATTTATTTAAATCATTAAAACAAAAATAATGTAAATAACAAGAGGGGATTCAGTAGTAGAATTATTCCCTGCCTCATACACAAACAGGGGCAATTCCTTGGGCAAGTCATTTCACCTTCACCAGTTCAGTTTCCTCATCTGTAAAATGGGGGTGGGAGGGGGACTAAAAGGCCTCTGAGGAACCTTCCCTTCTCTGCATCTATAACCTTCTGAGCAGAGCTAAGCTTATTTCCTACCAGCAGGTGGCAGCATCATGCAATGTAAGCCTTCTTGATAGCTCACTGCCCTGATCTGCCAAGGATTCTGTCTCCACCAGCTTTGCCTTCTCCAGCCCCAGAGGAGACCGTGAGATCTAAGGACAGGCTGGAAGAGCAGAGCATCCCACCTCCAGAGCAAGGCTTAATGGTTAGATCCAAGATTTAGAATAAGGGTGGGACCACAGAGGTATTCGAGTCCAACCACCTCATCTTACAGAGGAGGAAACTGAGGCCAGAAAGGCGAAGTAAGGCGAAGTATCTGAGGCAGGATTTGAATCCAGGTCTTCCTGACTCCTCGCGTCCAGGACACCAAACAGCCTCTCAGAGAAGGAGAAGCATGGTGGCCCGTGTCTTAGAACAGACATTTGTAGGCAGGGTGAAAGGCAGTGGGGTATAGTGGGTAGAGAGCTGGCCTCAGTTTGAGTCCTAGTAACAATAAAGCCCCAAAAGCTGCCGTTCCTATAGCTCTTTGAGGTTTTCGAAGCACCTTCTATGTATTATCCTCCCAACAACCCCAGGAGGCAGGTGCTCTTATGATCCCAATGTTACAGAAAAAGAAAGTGAGGCCAACTTGCCTAGGGACACACACAGAGCCCATAAGTGTCTCAGGCCAGATTCAAACTTGGCTCTTTCCTGAGGTCCTGAGCTCCAGATCCACCACACTATGCACTGAGGGACCTGGTGCTCTTTCTCCATAGGATGCCTCCAGAGAATAGTGTGTGTGTAGGGGGGGTGATGAAAGTGATGAGGAAAGTGACGAGGAAAGTGATGAGGAGAAACAACATAGACAAGGGCCTTTAAGGTTTGCTGAGCACACACATCACCTTGTTGGTTTCTCAATGAATGTTTTCCCCATCCTTGCAGGTCTTCACAACAGAGCCTACAGCCTGCCAGCTGTGAACAGTAAGTGCTCTAGGCAGTTGTTTTGCTGCAGTTCTTACATTCTCACCTCAATTGCAAGGAATTAACCAGATGCCTGAGGAAAAGCCCCAATTTCCCCACCCTAATTATAGTGGTACTTGAAGTGGTTGGGGTCTACATAAAGGGGAAAGAAGATAGGATTCAAATAGACTCCATTGGGGGGCAGCTAGGTGGTGCAGTGGATAGAGCACCAGCCCTGGATTCAGGAGGACCTGAGTTCAAATCCGACCTCAGACACTTGATACTTACTAGCTGTGTGACCCTGGGCAAGTCACTTAACCCCCATTGCCCCACCAAAAAAAAAAAAAAACACAAAAAAACAAATAGACTCCATTGATGGAAGGAAGGAAGGAAGGAAGGAAGGAAGGAAGTAAGGAAGGAAGGAAGGAAGGAAGGAAGGAAGGAAGGAAGGAAGGAAGGAAGGAAGGAAGGAAAGAAGTGTGAGATGTGACTCTAATATTTTATCCATGGGATTCTTAGTAAACACAGATATTTCAATGAGAATCAGCCCCTCATCCTTATCCTCCCATGTACACCCGTGACTCCCAAAGGCAATGAGGGATAGTGGGTAGAGCACTGCACTTGGGGTCAGGAAGACCCTGGACAAGTGCCTTAATGCCTCTTGGCCTCAGTTTCCTCATTTGTCCAATGAACGAGCTGGACCGGATGTCTGTTGGGGTCCCTCCCAGCTCTAAATCAATGATGCAGCCAGTCTGCCGTCAATCACAGGTGGGGCACAGCTCTCTCCCATTGGAGGCAGTGGGGAACGTGAGCAGACATCAGAAGAAGAGGCTCTGGATGGTGCAGAGGCTCAGCATCTCAGCAGAGTAAGTGCCCCAGCTGCTCCAGGGACCTTTGCAACTGTCCCTCCTTCCCAAGGTCCCTTCTCTTAGATTGCTTGTGCCATGGGGTCAAGGCCAGCCACCATCTGGGCTTCCTAGAGAGTCATGGGCATTTCCATTTCTGGGAGGGGGGCAGGGTGTCCAGAGCCAATTCAGCAAACACATCCCATGCCAGCTCTGGTCCCAGGAGAGGAAGACCCCACCCCAACCCCCACTTCTCCCCACCTCCAGCTTAGGGCTGTCCCTGTTACAAAACAATCCCTTTTCCCCTCCCAGCCTTGTCATTCCCCAACTGTGTGACCTTGGGCAAGTCACTTCATCCCCACCTCCAATGCTAATATTCAGTAAGCACTCATCAGTCCCAGATTTAGAGTTCATCTAGCCCATCCCCCTCATTTTGCAGCTAAGTAAACAGAGGCCCAAAGAGGGCCAGTCACCTGCTCAGGGTCAGCTAATGAGTGATTTAACCGCAAAGCATGTCCACAATGGAACAGCCTTTATATGAGGCCTCTATAGGAAAAGACAGAGCTATGGACTCAGAAGGGCTGGGTTCGAGCTTTGGCTGGGCTATCCATGAACTGAGACCTTGGGTGGACAATTTACCTACCCTTTCAATCTCAGTCTTCTCCTCTGTAAAATGGGAGTAAGAAGCTTGCAGTTCCCCCAGGCCAGGATTGCTGTGAGGGGTGAGTGAGATAGACTGGGGGGCATGCTCTGTAAGGCATCCACCTCACAGCTTTATGGGCATCAGATGAGCTCATATAATAGCTGGCACCGTGGACAGTGCTGCATTTGGAGTCAGGAACACCTGAATTCAATTCCAGCTCCATTAACCGTGTGACTGTAGGCAAGTCACTGCACCTCTATCTGCCTCAGTTTTTTCAACTGTAAAATGGGGGTGATGACAGCACCTCCCTCCCAGGGTTGTTGTGAGGGTCAAAGGAGACCCTATTTGTAAAGTGCTTTGTAAACCTTAGTGCTATGTACATGTTAGCTATTATCATTATTGTTATTACTATTGTAAAGTGCTTTTATAAGCCTTAAAATCCTATAGAAGCATCAGTTATTATTAAGGTCTATGAAGCAGACCCTGCACCACAGACCTGGAAGTCATGTCCACAGGGCTCCATCTCCTCTGGTAGGCACCAAACATGGCCACCTCTAAGCATTCTGTTCTTACAGAAATGTGGCAGTTCTGTCTTGATTCTCAGCCAATAAGGAGCAAGTTCCTTAGATTTCCAATGTTTCCTGGCATCGGCCCCATTCCAGCTATCAGCTGCCCTCCCCACTGGCCAGTCCAGGCCATTTAGATGGCATTTTCATAAGGAAGGGTGGCAGAGACAGAGGGAGACACCTCTCTGGAGCTGGGTGCAAGGTACCATTGCTTCCTGCACTGGTGCTGGTGCCCACAATGGATGCTGGTGCCCTGCAGTGGACACTGGTGCCCTGCAGTGGACGCTGGTACCCGCAGTGGACGCTGATGCCCACAGTGGACGCTGCTGCCCACAGTGGACGCTGCTGCCCTGCAGTGGATGCTGGTGCCCTGAAGTGGACGCTGCTGCCCTTGACATTTGCCCTTTCTCTCCCTTGCTCTCCTCTTCTAAGGAAAAGCGGCTGCTGTCAGTTCATCCCTTTGACTTTGAGGTCGACTCTGACTCCCCTGCTCAGTCTTGTCCTCAGTCTCTGCAGCTTTCTCCAATGCCAACCCCCCTGGATGAGCTTCAGGTACTGGGGATGGCTGGGTGTTCCTCCCCTCTGCCCCTGCCTGGCAGAGCGGGTGTCCTCCTCAGACACAAGGACCAGAACTTCTTAAAGGAGCAGCCCCCCCCCCAAGCTGTTATTGACCCCTCCCCCAAATTGATCTCTGTTGTACTTGTACCTGCTCCCCAAGGGCAGGGAATGGCTCGCTTTTGTCTTTGTAACAGTAGGATTATAGATTTAGATCTGGAAGGAGCCTGGGGGTCACCGCCCCCACCTTTTTATCTTTTTAAAAAGGGGCAATGGGGGCCCAGAGAGGGAGGGAGGGAGGGTTAGAGCAGAGAATTCAAGCAAGATCTGGGCTTTTTTCCCCACCTGACACTGTCTCTCCATCAGTTAGGACTTGAATTATCTCCGGGGCAAAGGTCAGCTCTGCTCTCACTCTGTGGCTCTGAACAAGCCTCATGATAACAGATATGCTGAGAAACCCTTGAATCTTTCATTTCAAAGGACCTGGGTCTTCTCCCCTGTGACCAGACCCTCCGCTGCACCAGATAGCAAGCCTTTACCCATTGGCAGAGGGCCTTCCCACCCACCTGTGGCTGAACAAAATTGCCACCATCAGGCTTCAGGGGGGAGCATGAAGATAGCGATGAGAGAGTGCTTTTAGGAATCCTGTTCATTTTGAAATATCACACGAAAGTGTATTGTGAGTTCTAAGGATAAGCTAGTGTCCTGATGAGTCTCCAGCAGTGTGGTGAATGGGAAGAGCCCAGGTCTGGAGTGAGAGGCCCTGGGTTCAAATCCCAGATCTAGACTACCTGTGTGACTTTGGATGAGCCACTTATCCTCTGTTTCCTCCTCTGTAAAATGGCTTCTATATTTCCCTCCACCTCCAGATCTTTCCTCCCACAAGGATGCTTTCATAGCATGAAGGCTGTTTGGTGCACAGATTTTTCACAGCTCTTTTGCCTCATTCATTCTCATCAAATAAATTAAAATTGGAGGGGGGGTGGGTCCCAGAGTGGAGCCGCAGGCTCCTCACCCCCTCAGTAACCGGGCCCTGTGTTCAGACCTTCTCAGATGCTGTGAGTGCCGACGAGGAAGCTGCCTCGCAGAAGGATGCCTTGATCACCCAGGCCAGCCTGGCCCCAGAGGGCCAGGACTCTCTCCAAGAGCAGGGACACAGCAGCCTGGAAGCCTCTCTGCCCATGGAATCCAGCCTGGAAAGAAAGCCCAGCCCTGGTAAGTGTCAGGGTCCTCTCTGGGAGGGGAAATGGGATCAGCCTGAAGCCCTAACCCTTGCCCTGCTCTAGAGGAGGGAGGAGCTGGTTTGCCATCCCTTCTTCTTCTTTTTTTTTTTTTTTTAGTGAGGCAATTGGGGTTAAGTGACTTGCCCAGGGTCACACAGCTAGTAAGTGTTAAGTGTCTGAGGCCGGATTTGAACTCAGGTACTCCTGACTCCAGGGCTGGTACTCTATCCACTGCGCCATTTAGCTGCCCCTTGCCATTCCTTCTTGGGTCAGCACCCGCTTTTTGGCATCCCTGGGGTTGGATTAATTGTGTCTCACCCTAGGCTATTTGTCAATGTTTCTAAGAATATATGAGAGGCAACAAGTCAGAGTCAGAGTCAGAAGACCTGGGTGCCAGTTGGGCTTCTGACCCCTGCTGGCCGTGTGGCCCTGGCCAAGTCCCCTGAGGTTTCTCCCAAGTCAAAATCATCACCCCATTGGCTAAATTTCCAGTGATCCTCAGCCTACAGCCTCCTGGACAAAGTCACCAGGGGCCAGAGATTCCAGGATGTGGCTACATTCAGAGCCCAGCCCCTAACACTCCATCTGCACAGCACTCTTCATTAAGAGACCCTCGGCCTCATTTCGTGGATGGACAAGAGTCAGTTCTGTTTGTTCTGCCGTCATTTCACTTCCTAATATGATCTGTTGCATTCAGAGATTTCCTGAGCCCAGCAGTTTATGGCTCCTCTCAATCTTGCAGTAGATGAGGTCACGGGAGAAGCTGAGCCTTTGACTCCCTCAGCCACCTCTAACAGTGTCCATCACAAGGCCAGGGTGCACTGGGACATCTTGTTACAGGGTCCTGAAGCACAAGGTCTGTCCCTCCCCACCCATACACATTTTCTTTTTCTATTATTTCCCTGCTGACATTCTCTAGCTGCCAAGCAGGGCTGGGACACTAGAAGCCTTCATTTCAGTACAGAGAGAAAGTGGGGGCTGATGGGAAGGGTGAAAAATCTGGAGTCAGTGATCTTGGGTTCCAGTCCTGTGTGACCTCAGGTGAGTCACTTCAGCTTTCTCGGCTCCAGGAGCTAGACCAGGTAGGTAGGTCTCCTTGGCTCTGAATCTGTCATCTCATCACCTCCCTGACCTCAGTTTCCCCAACTACAAAATGAGGGGAGTGGGGCTCAATGATCTGTGAGTCCTTTCCAACCCTAGTGCTCTGGTCCTCCATGACCCTGCTTTGGGAACTTCAGATGAGGATCACCCAGATGTCATGGGACTGGTTCTGGGAGTCTAAGGGTAGCTCACCAGTGGCAGCCCATGGGAGGAGCAAGGGGACAACCGAGAACCCAACAGGGCCAACAAAAACTATGATCCATAAGGGAAGGAATGGCAGCATGTTAGACAAACTGAGCTCCTCCAGCTTGGAGAGCCTGGAGTTCTGTCTACCTGTGACCCTTATCTTGGTGAGATGAAGAATGTGCTGGACTTGCAGTCAGGAGAGACCAGAGTTCGAATCCCACCTCCAACCCTTCTGAGATATGTAACACTTCCAAGCAATTAGCCTCAGTTTCTTCCTCTGCAAAATGGAGATAATAATTCCTGTGGCACCCACCACCCCTATAAAGGTCTGTAGACATTAGTCTTTTTTTTTTTTTAGTGAGGCAATTGGGGTTAAGTGACTTGCCCAGGGTCACACAGCTAGTAAGTGTTAAGTGTCTGAGGTTGGATTTGAACTCAGGTACTCCTGACTTCAGGGCCGGTGCTCTATCCACTGCGCCATCTAGCTGCCCCAACATTAGTCTTAAAATTCAACCAGTCATGTGGATAGAGCACTTGGCCTTGGATTCAGGAGTACCTGAGTTCAAATCCAGCCTCAGACACTTAACACTTACTAGCTGTGTGACCCTGGGCAAGTCACTTAACCCCAATTGCCTGCCCCGACCCCAAAATTCAACCAGTCAATTTAACTCAAAATGTATTTTTTGTGTTTCCTTTTTTTACAATTGTTTTTACATATTTATTATCTCTCCCTCCTACTCCCCTCCCATTGATTTTTTTTTTTTTAAGGAAAAAACCCCCTCATAATGCACATGCCAAGTCCAGCCAGACGAATTCTCACACTGGCCACTTCCAAAGTATGTCTCATTCTGCATTTTCAGTTAAACACCTACTATGTGCCAAGTGCAGTGCTAGGTTCTGAGAATACAAAGACAACAACAAACCTGTGCCTGCCCTCAAGGGGTTTACACTCTGCTGGGGGGTGCAGATTGTAAAATGATAAGTATAGAGAAATACAAGATGGGTATAAAATAGAGACATTTTTGCATTGGCCTCCATTTCCCAATGGTTCCCAATCGCCCTGCCCACCCCCATCCCCCAGAGCATTATCCCTTATGCTAATGAGTAAAAAAATAAGAGGGGGGAGGGGCAGAGAGAAGTTTGACAAAGTCCAAAAAAGTCTGGTGTTGTATGCAATGTTCCACACCCGTAGCCCCCCACCCCTGTAAAGGTTTAGTAAAGAAGTATGAGGAAATATCTTCTTATATCTCTTCTTTGGGTTCAACCTTGGTCATTACAATTTTGAGGCCTTCAGTTTCAATTATCTAAACCAGGAACTTTCACTTGGCTCAGGGCAATGGAGAACTGGATTTAGAGTTGGGAGCTCTGGGCTGCTTAGCCAGGAACTGGCTGTGGGACCCTGAGTAAAGCCCTCAACTTCTCTGGGCATCTGTTTCCTCTTCTGTAAAGTGGGGGTTGGACTCGAGATCCAGAACACTCTCCCTGTAGAATTCAAACACACTCATCCTCCCCAGATGAAGGAACCATGGGGAGTGACCAGCCCCAGCTCCAGTACTATGCCAACATGGATGCCTCAGAGGAGGACATTGAAGAGTCTTACAAGATGGCAGCCCATCCACCCCAGCTTTCCCAATGCAGAAGTCGGACTTTCTCCCAGGAAAGCATGGCTCACTCTGAGGTAAGAGCAAAGATTCCCAAGAACCTACCTCTACCCTCTCCTTGGCATGAGATATGACAAAGCTCCCACAGGAACACTAGGGAACGGAGTTTTAGAACGAAATGGGGTTAGGGGGCAGCTAGGTGGTGCAGTGGATAAAATACCAGCCCTGGATTCAGGAGGACCTGAGTTCAAATCCAGCCTCAGAAACTTGACATTTACTAGCTGTGTGACCCTGGGCAAGTCACTTAACCCTCATTGCCCTACCAAAAAATACAAAAAAACAAAATGAGCTCAAGCACATCTTCAAAATGCTTCCTTTTAGACATATGTACAAAAGTCCTAACAACCCCACACTATAGAAACTCTGAGCATAAATACAGGCCTTACTGAGCTCAGGCAGCTTCCTGAAAATCCCAGCTACTTCTTGGAACTGGGCCAGGCCTGGGGCCCTGGGCCTTCTCCCGGCTCTCTTTTCTCAAATTCTCTTCTTTCCAGACTACAATTCAAGACACCAAAGCTTGAAATCATTTAACCAGCCCAGCCCACAAGTGTGGCCTTCAGCATCCCTTTGACAAATAATGACTTTTTCCAAGTCTAGACACAATCATAGCCCATAGATTTCCAATCACATCTAAATCAGAAATTCCCAAATGCAGGGGGCAGCTAGGTGGCGCAGTGGATAAAGCACCGGCCCTGGATTCAGGAGTACCTGAGTTCAAATCTGGCCTCAGTCATTTGACACTTACTAACTGTGTGACCCTGGGCAACTCACTTAACCCCCATTGCCCCACAAAAACAAAAAAAAAAAAAAAGAAATTTCCAAATGCAGATGGAATGTTGCAAAATAACCTGCACCAGCTCACATTTCATGAAAATTCCCCCAAAGATGGAAATGACCTTGCTTTGATGGCCTAGGAACTCAGATTTGCTGTATTTTGTGTGCCTAACCTATTCCACTGACCCACCACTCTATTTCTTAGCCAGTACCAAATGGTTTTGATGGTTACAGCTTTATAATAGAGTTTTAGATCTGGTACAACTAGGCTACCTTCCTTTGCATTTTTTCCCATTAATCCCATTTCTTCTTCCAGATAAATTTTGTTATTATTTTTTTCTAGCTCTATGAAATAATTTTTAGTAGTTTGATTGGTATGGCACTGAATAAGTAAATTAATTTAGGTAGAATGGTCATTTTTATTAAATTAGCATGGCCTACCCATGAGCAATTGATGTTTTCCCATTGGTTAAGATCTGATTTTATTTGTGTAGAAAGTGTTTTGTAATTGTGTTCATTTAGTTCCTTGGTTTGCCTTGGCAGATAAACTCGCAACTATTTTATATTGTCTACAGTTATCTTAAATGGAATTTCCCTATCTCTTGCTCCTGGACTTTGTTGGTCATATATAGAAATGCTGGTAATTCATGTGGGTTTATTTTATATCCTGCAACTCTGCTAAAGTTGTTCTAGTTTCAGGTAGTTTTTTAGTTGATTCTTTAGGATTCTCTGAGTATACCATCATATCATCTGTAAACAGTGATAATTTTGTTTCTTCCTTGCCTATTCTAATTTCTTCCATTTCTTTTTCTTCTCTTATTGCTAAAGCTAAGATTTCTAGTACAGTATTGAATAATAGGGGTGATGATGGACAGCCTTGTTTCACCCCTGATCTTATTGGGAATGCTTCTGATTTATCTCCATTACATATAATGCTTGCTGATGGTTTAAGATACTTTTTATCATCTTAAGGAAAGTTCCATTTATTCCTGTGCTCTCCAGTGTTTTTCTTAGGAATGGGTGTATTTCGTCAAAAGCTTTCTCATATGATTTTGGTTAGTTTTGTTATTGATGTGGTCAATTATGTTGATAGGTTTCCTAATACTGAGCCAGCCCTGCATTCCTGGTATAAATCCCACCTGGTCACAAGTGTATTATCCTCCTGATAAATTGCTGTAATCTCTTTGCTAATATTCTATTTAGAATTTTTGCATCAATATTCATTAGGGAGATTGATCTATAATTTCCTTTCTCTGTTTTTGTTCTCCCTGGTTTAGGTATAATTTGGTTTTCTTTTTTCTTTTCTTAAATCAAATTAACCAAAGGTTTATCTATTTTATTGGTAGTTTCTTAGAACCAGCTCTTAGTTTTATTTATTTATTCTATAGTTTTCTTACTTTCAATTTTATTCATCTTTCTAATTTTCAGAATTTTGAATTTTGTACTTAATTGGGCATTTTTAATTTGTTCTTTCTCTAGCTTTTTAAATTGCATGCCCAATTCATTGATCTTCTCTTTCTCCATTTTATTCATGTAGACATTTAGACATATAAAGATTCCCCTAAGAACTGCTTTGGCTGCATCCCATTAGTTTTGGTATGTTGTCTCATTATTGTCATTCTATTGGATGAAATTATTTATTGTTTCTATGATTTGTTTTTTGACTCATTCTTTAAGATGAGATTATTTCCAATTTAATTTTTGGTCTATCTTTCCATGGTCCTTTGTTACACATAATTTTTATTGCATCATGATCTGAAAAGGATGCATTTACTACTTCTGCCTTTCTGCATTTGACTGTGAGGTTTTTATCCTAATATATGGTCAATTTTTTTGTGTAGGTGCCATGTACCACTGAGGGGGAAAAAAGGCATTTTCTATCCCCATTCAATTTTCTTCAGAGCCCTATCATATTTAATTTTGCTAACCCTAACCCTAATTTCGTGAACCTTAATGCTAACCCTTCTCCCAGTACAATCCTTTCAGTTACCCCTTAAGGTTTGTTTTGGTTTGGGGTTTTTTTTAATATTATCACATCATAATCCACTTATCCCCACACCTTCTGTCTGTGTGTACTCCTCCCATCTGCCTTAATAAAGATACACTTCTCAAGAGTTACAAGTATCTTCTTTCAGGGTAGGGATAGAAACATTTTAACCTTATTGAATAACATGTTTGGTTTGGTCTCCCCCATTTTACCTTTTTATGCTTCTCTTGGGTCTTGTATCTGTAGACTGAATTTTCTGCTCAGTTCTGGGCTTTTCATTAGGAAGGTTTTCAAATCCCCTATTTCTCTGAATGCCCATCTTCTCCCCTGAAACATTATGCTTGACTTTGCTGGGTAGTACAGTCTTGGTTGGAATCTCAGTTCCTCTACCCTCAGAACATCATATTCCAAGCCCTCTGAAGCTGCCAGTTCCTGTGTAACCCTGAGCCTCAGTTTCCTCCTCTAAAATGAGGGAGATGAGGGAGTTGGGCCAGATGGCTTTGGAGTTCTCTTCCCCCTGACATTCCCTGACCTGTGTTGGCTCTCCCCGACAGGGCAGGGAAGGACCATGTGTGAGCACACACACAGACACATAAACACACCTGTGAGTGTCTGTGTATATACAGAGGAAGACAGATGGTCCCAGTCTCATTCCATCTCAATGTATGTCATAATATTAGTTCTCATTTTGTAAACAGGCCATACTTTACTAAACACTTCTCTTACAGCCTGTGTGCCCTCTCTGCTTCCCAGTCTTTGGTTGTAAAATGAGGTTGTAAAATTAGGTGGGAGGCAGCTAGGGGTGTTACAGTAGACAGATCGCTGGGCCTGTGATCAGGAAGACCTGATGTCAAATCCTATGACCAACACTAGCTGTGTGACCCAGGGCAAGTCACCTAACCTCTGCTTGCCTCAGTTTCTTCATCTGTAAAATGGGGATAATAGCTGCCCCTAAGTGCTTTGGAAACCTGAATGTGCTATATAAATACTAGTTATTATGATGATGCCAGTTCTAAACCCCTGATTCTCATGGACCCTCAGTTTCCTCATCTATAAACTGAAGGTGTTGTAGGGGCCTGTTGGCTTTAGATTAATGATGTTATCATTTGAAATCATTTGATCTCCAACAAGCACAGTTTCCTCATGTGAAAACAGGGAGAAAAAATTAGCTTCCCCCTGATCCCTGAAATAGGGCCCTGGATGATATGGCTTTTTCAGGATTTTTTATCATTTGACAAAATGTAAGCCCTCCTGTGCTGGGCTCCCCCACCTTTGCCAACCTGTCCTATTCTCCAGGGCTATTGGGAGCCCCTCTCCATAGGCCACAACTTCTCAGGAGGGGGACCTTGACAGGAAGGATTCCCATGACTTCAGTCCATTCACCCAAAATAAGAGGTTCCAAACGAAGCAGTTTAGAGGAGCAAGCCACTCTCTGACCCCATGAGAGGTCTGAAGAAAGCTCCCCATCATGCAGGGGGGAGACAGGACTGGACAGCCCACCAGCTCCAGGATGACTCAGGCGCCCCCAGCTAATTGGTGAGTGGTAGACTAAGCAGCCACATGCCCTCCATATGACACCCCACCCCCCAACCAAGGGGGAAGGTCTGGTCCAAGGTTGGCTCCCAGGGAGAAGGCTTCCAATGAGTTTAAGAGCTCAGCAGCTTCAGGCTTTGGCTAAATCCATAAAACCCATGAGCTGGAACATTGCCCCATTTTGTCCTGTCTGCTCTGGCCTGGTCAATGGGTCTGGGAAATGAGCTTCTTCAAAGGAAGGATGCCACATGACCCAGTGGGAAATGCCCTAATTCTAGAGACAGAGGACCTGGCTTCAAATCCTACCTCTGCCCACTATTGCTGTATGACCTTAGATAAGTCCCTTTACTTGCCTGGGCTTCTGTCTTCTCTAGAAAATGAGGGGCTGAATTCCTCCCAGTTCTGGACCTAGAATTCTCTGATCTTCCACAGGTCTTGGATGAAGATCTCTTGCTAACTTGGGCTCTGGGGGGCCATGGAAACTCTGTCTCTTAAAATAGCCCCAAGGCCTGGGGGCCTGGTTCTCTGGCTTTCTCTGCCATGATCTGTTTGTCGTAGGCCTTTAGGTCAGGCCTAGAAGGAAGCCCCAGGAGGCTGGGGTAAGGGTCTCAGGCTGTGCTTCCATGGGATGTGAGAGGTGCCCTCTGCCATGATGGGACCAGGTGCATCAGGGTCCAATGACCCCAGACAAGAACAGCTCCTGCTCACTCCCTCTGAGTCCTCACAGGAGCCTTAGACATCATCACGTCCAACCTCAAACCTGACATCAGGGGAAACTGAGGCCTATCACAAGGGCTGTTTTCTCCCACATTCCATTACTTGGCATTCACCCAAAACAAAACCATGGGATCAGTATCATTGTCCTGGTCATGGAATTGGAGAACTAAAAGGGACCTCACGCATCACCTGGTCCAGCTCCTTCATTTGACACAGGAAGAAACAGAGGCCCACAGAGTCTGAAGAGATGTGCCCAAGATCACACATCTGCTAGATGATGGGACTGAGATTCAAACCCAGGGCTTCTACCTCCAAGGCAGGAAAACAGAGACTTGACCCTTAGGTCCTGACTCTGAGAATAATGTCTAGTGAATGTCACTTTTTTGAGGACAGAGACTGTGTCTAACATACCTTCATCTCCCCTACTGTCTGAAACAGTAGGAAAGTGTTTAGGGAGATGCCTTCTATTGTTCATTCAAAATTACCTGCCCCAAGCACCTTTAGAAATATATTAGATAATGTACTTTGGACCTTCAAAAAGTGGGAATGTCTTCAGGGGGTCTTTTCACTCTCCTAATACAGGATGAAATTCCAGTTCCCTAGTTGACAATTTCATGAATTCCTCGAAAATAAGAACAATAATATTAATTGCCTAATGGCCAACTTTCCAGGTATAAGCTTCTCACACCTTAGCTAGGCTGGGCCTCAGATGATCAAAGCCATAACAAGGGTGAGGCCAATGGGACTTTTGCCCAAGGCATAAAAATTTAGAAATGAAAAATGTCTAGGTTGTTGAAATTACCCCAATTAGCACCTGGTTAGCAAGAATAATTGGTTAAAATAGGAAGTTATCACTAGATTCATCTGTGAGCCACTATAACTAATTACCCTCCTCCCCGCTGAGTTTAATTAGTCTTAATTACTTGTGTTACGTTTATTCCATGAATTGTAAAATTGACCTGAAGCCAAATTTGATGCCTTGGGCACAAAAATGATTCATTGGGGTGCAGATAACAGACATAGGCAGGTCATGTCCGGCCCAGTACCCCAGCCTTTCCATGTGGGAATGACCTGCCAAGAGACTTCCCTCAGCTTTCAGAGCCTTTGACAGCCTTGATGATGGGTCCCAGGTAGAAGTTGACAGAAGGCCTGGTGCAAAAAAATATTAGAATCTCTTTATGGCAGCCCCCCTGCCTTGCAAGAAACAAGCACTTTCTTTTTCCCTGTGTGGCCTCACAGACAACAAACAAGGCATGTCGTCCAAGGCTTCTGGGGGGTCCTTGACCAAGTTACAAATTCTCTAACTCCATGTCAACATGAAAAGTTTGGACCCAGTGACCCCTCAGGTGCCCCATCCATTTCTAAAATTCCAGAACCTGCCCAGGACCTTTGCTTTGTATTGCTGGTTTCCTGTTTTTGACCTAAGTTTGACATTTCAAAGAGTCATACAGGGCCATCAGCCCCCTAGAGCTGGAAGGGGCCTCACAGACCACCCAACTCCACCATTTCAGAGAAGAGGAAAAGGAGCCAAAGACACAGATAGTAGGTGACAAGGACAAGAGTCGAACTCAGTTCTTCTGGGTCTGAATCTTGGAGCTTTCTGTCTCAACCTGGAGACAACAGCAGCAGCTGGCATTTCTATAATGGCTACTGTGTGGCAGGACACTTTCCAAATATGATTTCATTTCATCTGAACAACCACCCTAGGAGGTGGATGCTATTATGATCTCCCTTTACAGTTGGGGAAACTGAGGCAGGCAGAGGTGAAGTGACTTGCCCAGAGTCACACTGCTAGTAAGTGAGGCTGGGTTTGAACTCAGGTCTTTCTGACTCCAGGACCAGCACCACCTAATTGCCCTGGCATCATTTACTTTGCCTTGAGGGTTTTAATCAGGGTGGGGACTTGACTCCCATTAGGAATCACTTTCCCCCTCCATGCTCTGGGGGTAGCAGCTGCCCAGTGGATCCCCTCTGTTGGAAGACATTCACGGTGGACAGAGCTGACTGGGGAATTATTTCAGATCAGGTCACATTGATCTGAGTGTCTTTAGGAAATGAGATTAGAACAGAGGTTTAGCAGGTAAAAGGACAATTGATTGATTGGTTGGAGGTGGCTTGGGGGCATCATTATGATACCCAGCTCTCCCAGTTCAGAAGGACACTCCCCCTCTAACCCTGAGAGCCTGGAAGGGCACAGGCTAAAGCCCTGTCCCTTTCCTCTCTTTGAATAAAAAAAAGGAGAAGCAAATGCAATGGCAAGAGACTTCACCTGGGTCAGGGGAGTTGAAATGGAGACTAATTGATTTGCCTCAGTCTGAGTCCAAGAGAATGATCGATTTGGGGTGACTGGAGAGCTAGCTAATAGAAATCAGAATTGCCCCTTTGTGTAGACCCTTGGATTCTGGCAGGAAACCAAAGGCTCTGAGCATCTGGTGGCCACTTCACCTCCATCAGTGTGGATGTAATTAGCCTGTGCCTTCCTGTGTGGATCAATACCAGGGGTTCTTACTCAGATGTGTTGGGTAAACATCCCCACCCCAAGTGAGAAGAAGAACAGGAGCCACAGAAATCTGTTCTTATGATCTCCCAAGAATCGTTTGTAGTGTCTTCATTATGCCTGTGATTTCTCTAATTCTCTGGCCACTTCACCCAGCCTTCTGCCTGATACTGGGGGTGAGGGTGGGGGGTGAAGATTGGTCTTGGAGTCAGGAACACATGAGTTACTGCCAAACTCTTGGCAGCTTTGTAACTGACCCTAGGTAAATGACTTAAGCTTTCTGTGATGCCATTTTCTCATTTGTAAAATGAGGGGCTTGGCCCCTTCCAGCTGGGAATCTGTGACCCAATGATTTCCAGGAGCAGGGCTTCCTTTGGGGGATGGGCTGGGCTGCTGGGGTCCCTTGCCTGCTCCTTTCATGAGGGCCTTCTCCTACAGACTCCTCTTAGGTGCTCTGGGGCTTCCAAGGTGGTGGGAGCCACTGACCACTGCACACTGGGAAGTGGGATCTGTCTCCTCTGTTGTTCTCCCTCTTTCTTCTGCCACAGATCTCTGAAATGAATCAGCGCATACTGGCCATTGAGTGCCTGCTGGCCCAGCTAGAGGGGAGAATCCTGCTGCCCTGGGAGGAGGTAATGCTGAGTGAGCCAAGCCTTGGGATGCCACCTTTTCTCCTGGTCCTGTCTTAGTAATGGAAATGATGCTGCTGAAATGCAAGTTTCTTGTTGATTTCAATAGCACCTTGCAGCACTGTCTCATTTTCTCCTCACAATAACCCTGGGAAGGAGGTGTTACTCTTATCCCCAGTTTACTGATGGGAGGAAACTGAGGCAGACAGTGCATGTGTGTTCTCCAAGGTTATAGAGTCAGTAAATGTTTGAGGCTGGATTTACACTTAGGTCTTCCTGATGTCAGGGCTGCAGCTCTATCCACTGGGCCACCTGGCTACTTGAATAGATGCTTGTTGAATAAATTCAGTCTATACCTCTGTGATGTATGAGACACATGGCAGCATGGAATAGTGGACAGATGGCCAGCTTGGAGGCAGGAAGACCTGGGTTCAAGTCCTACTTCCAACACAAACTGGCTGGGTGATACCAGGCAAGTCACTTAACTAGGCAATGGACCACTAACCCTTCTGACTCTGAGTCTATGATCCCGAGAACCTACAGGCTTTTGCAAGCTGTCTGGTCCTGGGCAAGTCACATCATCTCTCCAAGCCTCAGTTGTCCCTAAGAAGGTAATAATGAGAGCACCTGCTTCACCAGGTGATTGTGAGAACAAATGAGATAACCCAGGTGAAGTGCTTGGCAAGCCTTAGCAGGTAAAAGTACCCTAGAAATGTTAGCTGTTATTATTATTATTACTCATTGTTAGAAAGAACTTGAATGAATGAATGATGAATCATTTCTTAAGGACCTTCTAGATGCTAGGCCCTGGGCTAAGCCCTAGAAAATACAAATAGAGGCAAAGGGGCAGCTAGGTGGTACAATGTATAAAGCACAGGCCCTGGATTCAGGAAGATCTGAGTTCAAATTCAGGCTCAGACACTTGACATGTACTAGCTGTGTGACCCTAGGCAAGTCACTTAACCCTCATTGCCCAGCCAAAAAAACCCAAAACAACAAATAGAAGCAAAACAGACCCTGCCCTCCAGGAGTTTTGTATTCTAATGGGGGAAAACAAGACACAAAGAAGAGCTGGGTGTGGTGGGTGGGGAGGACAGCAGGGAGGAAGCAGGGAGCCCTGGTTGTGGGAAAGATAAGGCAGAAACAGAACCCAGGAGCAGAGACCAAAGTCCTGGTGGCAGAGAGATGAGGGACATAAGGCCTAAGTGCTGGCAGCATGGTTTGGCAAGAGATCCAGCTAAGCCAGTCAATCCTGAAAACAGTCCATGATACTCTGATTTTAAAAAGTGTTTCTGGGGCAGCTAGGTGGCGCAGTGGATAGAGCACCGGCCCTGGAGACAGGGGACCTGAGTTCAAATGCGGCCTCAGACACTTAACACTAGCTGTGTGACCCTGGGCAAGTCACTTAACCCCAATTGCCTCACTAAAAAAAAAAAAATGTTTCCTAAGAAGCCACCCAGGACCCCTGCAACCAGTCAAGAACTCCCTTAAGCCGTACATCTAGTTCAGCTCCCTCCTTTTGCAGATGAGGAAACTGAGATCCAGAGAAGGAAAATGACTTGCCTGAAATCCCAAGGGGAAAAGGCAGGATTTGAACTCAGGCCCCTGATTCCAAACTATCTCTCCACTGCATCAGACAGTATATGATGTTGATGTCAATCAATCAAGGAACATTTATTAAGTGCTTCCTATGTGCTAAGCACTGTACTAAGCCATAGGATACAAAGACAGAAATGAAACAGCCCCTGCCCTTAAGAGACTCACAATCAACATGAGAAACAACATGTGCATATTCAAGGATATAGGTAATATACTCAAAATTAATACTACAGTTTCACAAGAGAGTATATGGCATGTAACTAATGGGTCATTTATGTTTTAAATAAACCAATAGGGCAAGATCAGGCACAAGATTTCATCAGTGTGGGAATATCCTCCAATGGCTTCAGATCCCAAATGGTCAGTCATATCATACCTGCAAGCTCACAGCCAAGGGACTTGCCCACAGTCACCTAGCTGTTCTGTATCAGAAGCATGAATTGAACCTAGGTCTTCCAAGGACAACTTCTCCCACATCACCACTTAACTTATGGAAGTCATCTTTGTCTCTTGTCAGTCCAGCTTTTTACCAGGAACAAGCTTTCCAAGAACAGTCATGCAACCAACACCACTGTCCCTGGACAGGACCTGTCAATCATTGGCCAATCTCTATTCCCTCTGACTTCCTAGTCCACATTCTCCTTCCTGATGACCAGTCCCCTCTATGTGCTGTCTTCAGTCCCAGAACACAAGTTCCTTGAGAGCAGGGACAGTCCCCCTTGCTTGAGCTTGCATTTCCATTGCTTAGCACAGGGCCAGACATCTAGAAAGTTCTTCATGAAAGCTTCTTCCATTCCTTCATTCATGCATTCAGGCTGCCAGAGATCACCTTTCTTATTTCTGATCCTCAAAAGATTTCTCATTTCATTGCTATGACCACTGCCTTCACCAGCACAGATGGTGCCCTCCTCCATGCTTTAAGTGTTGTTTGTCATGTTGTTGCTGCCACCCCCCCACACACAACCCCCCAAAAGCCACCATCTAGTGGCCAGGGTCTAATGATGAGTCCCTCCTGATAGAGTGAGGCTGGTTCTTGTACATTAGGCACATGGCTGATCTCTAGGTCTGTTCTGAAAGCTTTTTCAGCTTGGTCCAGCATGCCAGAGCCTCATCTTTGAGAAGGCAGGGTCCCAGCAGGTCACCATGAGGCATGGTGGGAGAGGAGAGGACATCAGTGGAAGAGCCTAACGGAGGACCTGACAATAGGGAGCAGGGTTGTTGTATGGCTATAGAGCCTGGAACGTGGAGGCTTGGAAGGAATGAAAAGATGGTATCAACCAGAGAAGAATGGAGAGGTGCCTCATTGGACTGGGTGTGAAGAAACAGCAACAGAGCTGGAGGGCCCTCAGAGCATCCTGGATTGTGAGCCAGAAGGCACCTCAGGTTATCTAGCCCAACACCCCCCCCCAATTTACAGATAAGGAAACTGAGGCTTCCAAATGCAATGTTCATTGCTGCAGTTCACACAAGATTGTATTTAGGGCAGGATTTGAACTCTAGTCTTTCCAGCTCTAGGAAGCTACTGGTTGGAGCACTAAATTTACAGCCAGAAAGACAGGACTTCAAATGGCTGAGAGTGAGAGTGTGCCTCATTGAAATATCAGTATAGCCCCCTGTAACAGACCTATGGGAAGCCATGGACAGGGGTAGCAGAGGAAGAGCACCTATGGATGGGCTGCACTCTGCCCCACTGGAGGGTCTCACACATCAGTGACATCACAGCCCTATTGAAGTCCTGGAATATTGACTAATATTGGAGCTAATAAAAAGAACAGCGAAAAAAAATGGAAAATTGGAAAGAGAGGCGGGAACAACAGAGAAAACTGGCCACGAGTCGGGAGAACTGCCTTCCCAGCTCTACCACTAAACAGCTTCCTGAACTTAGGCAAATCCCTTCCAGTCTCCTGGGTCTCAGTCTCCTCCCATTCTGGCCAGAACTAAGTCCGTTGCCTTCATCCTTTCCTGACCCTTGAAACAGTCTTCCCTTTCTTCCTGAGCTTCCTCAGTAGATTTGAAGCCCCCAAACCAAATATCAATTTGTCTTTTAATTATTTTTAATTAACAATCCATTGGCTGTGTGGAGTGCCCTTGGAGGGAGAGAAGCCCTTGTCTCTTCCTCTCTCTGTCTCTCTTTCTCTCTTGTCTTTCTGTGTCTCTGTCTCTCTCCCTCTCTGTCACAAGGCAGTGCTAATTAAGCGATCCTCCCCAGCCACTCCCCCACCTTGTAGCAGTCACCTCCCTCAAATGTTCAAAGGAGACCTCCTGAAGGAACTTCTGGTGGTTTGATGTGACCAAGGGGTAGCAGAGAGTAACATCTCAGCTGAGAAGAATGCTTCTCTTGGATGAATCATGACCTGTGTTGTCACAGGTTTTTGTCCCCCTCCAAGTCACCAAATCTGGGTTCCCATAACTTCACACATCTGAAACCCTGACTCTTGGGGACCTCTGTTGTTCCCACAGCCTTTCTGAGCTGTCAAGAAGCAACACAGGCAGGTGCTGGGACTCATTTACCTGAGGTGGGGGAAGGGAGGAGATGGGCTGGTGAAGTCCCTCACACAACCAGGGCTATGTTGTGATGGAGAGCACAAAAATAACCTGTTTTAAAGGTTCCTGTGATTAATAAATTCTTCTTTTAGGGGGGGCTAGGTTGCGCAGTGGATAGAGCACTGGCCCTGGAGTCAGGAGGACTGAGTTCAAATCCGGCCTCAGACACTTAACACTTACTAGCTGTGTGACCCTGGGCAAGTCACTTAACCCCAATTACCTCATCAAAAAAAAAAAGAGTCAAAGGTTATGAGAGCAAATCCCAGATCTGACCCCTAGGAGCTAGATTCACTTTATAATAATTAGCTTTGTTACCTTCTAGAATTAATTCCCTTTTCCTCCCCAGCTTCAGTTACTTCCCTAAGCAAAGGAGGGGTCAGAGAAAGTGCCCTGGAGGTCTCTTATCTCCACCCTCACGGATGCCCTCTGGGTGAAGCTCATTTTTGCAATTGTATCCATGGCTAGGCACTAAGAACGCTGGTAGTTTCCCTGTTTTTCAGGCAATCCCAAAGGACTATATTATTGTTATTATTATTATTATTGGTGAGGCAATTGGGGTTAAGTGACTTGCCCAGGGTCACACAGCTAGTAAGTGTCAAGTGTGTGGAGCTGGATTTGATACACTGCGCCACCTAGCTGCCCCTGTTTGCCTGTTTTTCATGGGCCTTTGATTTTAGGAGGAATTCCTTCGTTCATGGAGATTTGCCATTTTCTAAACAGCCGTTTCTCCTGTTCAACTCTGACCTCGCTCCTTGTCCATTTCCAGCATCTGTCCAGGATCGAGGCCATCTCCCGAACTCCTCCTCAGGCACCACCAACCGCAGGAGGGCCGCCCCCCGCCCCCGTACCCACCCCCCCACCCCCACCCCCACCCCCGACGCCGACCCCGGGGGTTCAGGGAAATGGGCTCCTGTCCTTAATCTTTTTTTTAACGAAAGTTATCAAGAAGCTGCGTGTCATTTTTACTTTTATTCTACGCTTTGCCCTCTTCTTGGTTGGTTTGGGGGGGGGGGGTTGGGTTCTGTTTTTATTGTTTTCCGCCTTTAAAAGACCTGAGGATATCTTTGCTCCATTTGGGTCTAATTGGTTTCTGGGAGGAGAGCCTGGTGCTGGGGGTGGAGCAGCGGAAGGGGAGGGGAAGACAGACGTGGGGAGGGGAGAAGGAAAAAGGGGAAGGGGAAAGGAGAGGGCGGGACGGGACGGTGCAGCCATACTTAGCTGGGCGTCCGCCGGGGTGTAGCATGGCCAGCAACCGTAGGTGCCAGCTCTGTCCTGGTGCTCAGCTAGGAGCTAACGCGCCATTCGGGGACTCTCCCAGCGCAGCGATGCAGCCTGATCGTCCTACAACGTCTGCCAGGGCTCCCATGGACCCCGCGGCCGCGGCGGCCGCCACCGCGGCCCAGTTCGGCATCACCTTTACCTTTCCGGAATTCCCTCCGCCGGAGGAGTACCGCAAGTACCCCTGGAGCAAAAGACCCGAAGATTTCATTTTTGGCAAAGTCCTCAGCGAAGGGGCGTACACCACCGTGGTCGTGGCCCGGGAGATGGCGACTTCCCGGGAGTACGCTATGAAAATCCTGGATAAAAAGCAAGTCGCTAAAGCGAGGAAGGTGGGTTACGTCACCAACGGCCAGGATGTCCTGGCCCGCTTGGACCACCCGCTCATCGTCAAGCTTTACTTCACTATGTCGGACAAGGACAAGCTATACCTGGGCCTCAGCTGTGCCCCAAACGGGGACCTCGTAAGTTTCGTCCAGAATCAGAGCCCTTTGGACGAGGCCTGCGTCCGGTTCTATGCCGCGGAGCTGGCGTCCGCCCTGCAGTACTTGCACTCGAAGGACATCATCCACAGGAACCTGAAACCCGAAAACGTTCTCTTCACTGCCGAGATGCACATCCAGGTCACCGGCTTTGGGCCAGCCAAAAGATTACCCAGCTGGTGGAAGAAAGCCAGGGCTTGTTCCTTCGTGGGCACGCCCCAGTACGTGGCCCCGGAGCTCCTCACCCCGGACGGGGCGCGGAAGAGTACCGACCTGTGGATCCTGGGCTGCCTCCTCTATTACCTCGGGACCGGCCGCTCTCCATTCCAAGCTGAAAATGATTATTTGACCTTCCTCAAGATCATTCAGCTCGCTTACGACTTCCCAAAAGAATTCTTCCCAAAGGCCAAAGACCTCGTGGAGAAGCTGCTGGTTTCCGATCCCACAAAGCGCGTAGGCTGTGAAGAAATGGGGGGCTATGGAGCCCTGAAGGCCCACCCATTCTTTGAAAACATCACCTGGGACACTCTGCATCTTCAAACACCTCCCCAGGTCAGGGCGTCCTTAGCGGCGACGTTGGAGAATGAAGAGGACTTTGGGGACTTTTGACATTCTCCAGGGTTGAGGTCCACCTTCATCTTCTTCCCACTCACTCTGGCAGAAGCAGAGCCACGTCCACCCCAGAGGTCCATTGGTCAGGTGGAGGGCTGAATGAGAATTCTCAGGAGCTGCACCCAGGACAAAAGACTCTTTTATCACCTGATAGAGCCAAGTGGGAATGCTCCTGGAGGTTTGTCCGCAGAGATGCCAGGACCATCCCCAGGCAACTGTGTGGGGAAGCCCTGGGAACCACTCTCTGCCTCATGGACTCTGGCCCTTAGGAAGAAGCTTCCGTTGCCAGCACAGCCGTCCCAGGTCAGATCCCAGTCCTGCTTTTGTCCATCCTGCCTCCCCCAGCTGCTTCTGCTGATCACTGAAGCCTGTGGATTCTTTAATGCCTCTGCTGAAGTTTGATTTAATGTTCACTTGATTTTATGCTTTTTCTCTCTCTTAGGTATATATAGCAGAAATAAACTTAGACTTCTACCTTGCTTCTTGCTCTTTTGTGTCTTTTTTGTATTTTAGTGAGGCAATTGGAGTTAAGTGACTTGCCCAGGGTCAAACAGCTAGTAAGTGTTAAGTGTCTGAGGCCGAATTTGAACTCAGGTCCTCCTGACTCCAGAGCCGGTGCTCTATCCTCTGTGCCACCTAGCTGTGCCTTTTTTTTAAGGCTCTTTTGTGTCTTGGCGGTACTGCTGAGTTAGCTTCCCTCATCCTTCTGAGATTTTCCTGAATAAATGTATACAGTCATAAGTGGCCTTGCTTTACATTAGTTTGTAAGCTCCTGAAAAACCAACACAGGTTTTGCCCTTTCCCTTATCCTCAGTCCCTTGAACCAAGTAAGCGCTTTAATATGCTTGTCCATTTAGTGTGTACATTCTCATTTTAACCTCAACAATGGGGGTGGGGGGAACTACAGGCAAGCAAGGAGCCCATGAAGGGCTTACCAGGTGCCAGGCTTTCTACCTAAGTGCCAAGCACTGGGAGAGACAATACCACAGCCCCTGCCTTCAAAAGAGTTTTGTGTTCTAGTGAAACTCTAAAGGCTTCCCTGCCCTCAAGGGGCTTACATTCAATCAGTATATGTTTTAACTGGGTTTGATGTTATCCAGGAAGGGGATAATACTAACACTACTCCACTTGTAACCACCCTCACTGGAAGCCAAGGAGACTAAAGGTAGATTGAAGGGGGTAAGGTGGAGGAGAGGAAGAGAATGGCATAGAATGGGAATATAACTGGGCCTCAGGGAAATGCGGGGGACAGAGGAAGCTGGTTTGGGTGGAAGGTGTCCTCCCCATCTTACTCAAGGCAGGCTGTCTCCTTAGAAGTCCCTTCATTGAGTCTCGTCTGGAGCCTTAGGGCTGAAAGAGACCTGAGGAACAATCTAGTTTGTTCCTTTCATTTTAAGAGTTCAGAGAGGAAGGCCCAGGGAGGCACCCAAGGTCACAGGGAAGAAACAGGCAGGATTTGAACCACATCAGCCTCCAGAAAACATTTATTCCTCCTTCACTGTTCACTGAAGCTGTTGCTACTGTGGCTCACCCACTGACTACAGCCCACACTGGATTCTGAGTGACTTCCACATGAGTTATGAACTTTTTGCTTTTTTGGCGGGGCAATGAGGGTTAAGTGACTTGCCCAGGGTCACACAGCTAGTAAGTGTCAAGTGTCTGAGTCTGGATTTGAACTCAGGTCCTCCTGAATCCAGGGCCGGTGCTTTATCCACTGTGCCACCTAGCTGCCCCCAGAATCATATTTTTAAACACAAAATAAGAGAGGGCTACAAGGGAATTGATCGAATGTTTATAAAATCCAAGTTTGGGGGGCAGCTATGTAGCGCAGTGGATAAAGCACCAGCCCTGGATTCAGGAGGACCTGAGTTCAAATCCAGACTCAGACACTTGACACTTACTAGCTGTGTGACCCTGGACAAGTCACTTAACCCTTATTGCCCCACAAGGTGATGGGCCTGGAGACAGGAAGACCTGAATTCAAATCCAGCCTTGGATACATTAGTTTGTGTGAACCTGAGTAAGTCATTTAAAGCTGTCTGCTTCAGTTTCCTCTTCTGTAAAATGGGGGTAACGAAGGCACCTTACCTCTCAGGCTGGTTGTGAGGCTCAAACAAAATAACTGTAAAGCACTTAGCACTGCGCCTGGCACTTAGTAGGTACTTAACGTTTTTTGACTTAAACTTTTACAAAGGGTTTCTCTTGTTTCGGTCACAAATGTTATTGGGGGCAGGGGGAAAATTCGATAGACAAACATTTTATCAAGGGAGGAAGTATATCAATTAGTCAACAAACATTTATTAAGTGTGGCAAGCCTGTGCCAGTCACTGGGGAGACTGAGATAAAAAGCCTTTGACCATAAAACTAAGAAGGTGATCAAGGCTGCTCCTTGTGTCAGTTGAGGGAGTTTCTTGTGGACCTGCAGACCAAAAATAAAACTCCAGTTAGAGTGAGGTTGGTTAGAGTGGGGGTAAGTCAGACATTATCATCTATTCAATCAATCAACAAGTTTATTCTCTGCTGAAATCATCCCTGCCCTCAGGCTCATAGATTCCCATCTGGAAGGGAATCTCAGAGATCACCTAGTTTAACCCCTCCTTTTCCAACATAAGGACATTGAGGCTCTGAGAGGCTCTGGGACTTGTCCAATGTCACACAGGTAATAAGTAGCATAGCAGGGTATGTATGCAGCATATTTTTTGGTACATAGGTGTTTGCTAATTGTTCCCTGTTTTTGAATGTAAGGTCCTTGAGGGCAGGAATTATTTTTGTCTCTTTTTCTCCCTGCTATGAATGTGCTCACCTGACTTGGTAGAGGCTGGGAATTCCCAATCTGGTCCTTTGACATCTGTAGCTCTTTGTAACCCTGGGGCATCTCTCCTTTGTGTCTTTGATGGATTCACGGTGGTGTTGAGGCCCTGTTCACACTGTGGTTTTTGGTGGGGGGTGGGGGGTGAGGCAATTGGGGTTAAGTGACATGCCCAGGGTCACACAGCTAGTAAGTGTTAAGTGTCTGAGGCCGGATTTGAACTCAGGTCCTCCTGACTCCAGGGCCAGTGCTCTATCCACTGCACCACCTAGCTGCCCCTCACACTCAGCTTTGATAGTTTAATTGGACCAAAAAGTGTCTTCATCTAATCAACAGAGCTAAAATTAGGTAGTTGGTTTCAACTCCACCCCTAACATTCACTCAGGTCTGGTCCCTATTCCCCAGGAGCCAAACCCTTATACTACAGGCAGATGGAAACTCCTAAAATGTCCTTGGGGCGGGGGGGGGGGGGGTGGCCCACGGGCTGGGAAATTGAACATCTGCTTCTCTATTTCAGTCCTTTGGGCCTGGCCCCCACACAGATGCTGATGTGGAAGAGGAGACCCTGAAGAGAAAGCTTGGAGAGCTGACCAGCAAGGTCAGTGACAAGGGAGGCTCTTCAGAGGAAGAAGAAGAGGGCCAGAGTGGGCTGAGTCCAGGAAGGAGCTCTGTACCCAGCACAGGGCCCAGTGAGACCCAGCAGGTCAGTATGCACACTCTGACTGGTCCATCACTGACTTCTTGGCCTTCCTGCCTGGCCTGATGAGGGTGTGTTAGGGAAGGAGCATACCAATAGACCTAGTAGACAGCCCAAGAGCATCCCAGAGGGAACGGGGCTGGTTATGACATTCAGTGTCTCATGGGAACCAAGAGTCTCCAGGCTGGGAGGCATCTAGTCCATCTCTTCCTGAGTGAGAATGCCTCTACAACATTCTGGACAAGCAGTCCTTTGCCTGAATCCCTTTAGTGACAGGGAGATCACTACGCATTCCACTTTTATACAGCTCTAATTGTTGGGGAGTCATTCCTTATATCCAACCAAAATCTCCTTCTCTGTAACTACCCCCATGATCCATGTTCTGAACTTTGGGGCCAAGGGGAGCAAGTTTACCGCAGGACAGCCCTTCAAAGTCTGGAAGCCAGTTTTGTGCCCATCCCACCAGGGATGAACAATCCCCAGTCCCTCAATTAGTCCTAATATGACCTAAATTCAAGGTCCTTTACATTCCTAGTTCCACACGCTCCAGGTTTAGCAATGTCCTTCCTAAAATTAGGTGCCCCAAAGTGAATGCAAGATTCTAGGTGTGGTCTGACCAGGGCTATGTACAAGTAGGACCATCATCACCTGGCTCTGGACATTGCTGTTCACTCTTAATGAAGCCCAAAATCTCATTGGCTTTCTTGCCTGTCCTCTACTACTCTGAACACCTGTTGAGCTTGCAGTATCCTAGAACCCTCAGATCTTCTTCAAATGAGCTTCTACCTAGCTATTGGATATGGTGTAGGACTCAAGAAGACCTCAGAAAGTCACTTAACCTCACTCTGCCTATTTCCTCATCTTCAAAATGAGGATAATAAGAGCACCTACCCCCCAGGGTTGTTGGGAGAATAAAATAATATCTGTCAAGTTTTTTGCAAACCTTAAAGAAATGTCAGTGATGGGGCAGCTAGGTGGCGCAGTGGATAGAGCACCGGCTGTAGATTCAGGAGGACCTGAGTTCAAATCTGGCCTCAGACACTTAACACTTACTAGCTGTGTGACCCTGGGCAAGTCACTTAACCCCAATTGCCTCAAAAATAAAATAAAAACATTAAAAAAAAAAAAAAGAAATGTCAGTGATGACGACAATGATGGCGATGGTAGGGATGATGGTGAGGGTGGTGATAAAATGGATTTTCTGAAGCCACTTTGTTTGGGTAATGGGTCTATGCTGATCTCCCCACATTATTTTATCCCATCCCCCTTTCACTAATGACACTTACTTTGGAAGGTGGACACAAGGGCCCAGCCATTTGGCCTCCTCTGTTATCTGTTATTTCAGTCATGTCCGACTCTTCATGATCCCATTTGGGGTTCTCTTGGTAAAGATACTGGAGCGGTTTGCCATTTTCTTTTCCATCTGAGTAAACTGAGGCAAGCAACCTGCCTCTGTCTACTGCTTCCTCCAGGGACAATGATTGACAGATCATAGATTTGTAACTGGAAGTTACCCTGTCTGGTCTAATCCCCTCGTGTGACATCTGGGAAAACTGAGGTTTACAGTGTAGGTGGATAACAACCCATCTGGTCCCAATCAGAATCAGGCTTTTACTCACGTGGCTAAGTCTAGTCTGTTGTATTTTCTCCAGGCTTGCCAGACACATGGAGGGAAGACTAGGCCTCACACCCCTGCTTCAGCACTCTCCGAGCTGGAGGACCGAGTAGCCTTGACAACCACTGAGGTTCAGCATGCAAAGAGGGAGGTAATTATCAAAATCCTTTAAGTCAAGTCTGCAAACATTTGGTAGGTGCTGCTCTGTGTCAAGTACTACGCGAAGTTCTGGGGATGCAAAGAAAAGCCAAACAATTTGCACTGCTATCATATCAGTCACATATACATGTGTCTCTGTATTCGTATTGTCCACATATGTACAAATTTGCAGTTAGGTATATAGATGAGAGAGAGAAAGAGGCAGACAGACCTCTTGGATCCATGCTTTCATTAGTATATGCCCCAACATAACATTCCTTTGCCATCCTGCCAAAGGAATCCAGAACACAGAAAAAGGCTAGAACCCTTGGGCCAGAACATGCTGATAAGGAGGACTATTCTCAGGTTTCATTTAGCAAGCCAGATTGACAAGGGGTCCCTGTATGTTGTCATAGGTGTCAGATATAGAATCTCGGATTGCTGCCCTCAGTGCTGCTGGACTCCCTGTCAAGAGCTGGGAGAGACCAAGGAAGAAATCAAACCTACAGGTGGGTAGAAGGCACTGCGGGTGAGGGGGGGAAGGTAGGAGTGGGAAGAGAGAATCACAGTCCAGAGCAAGTCAAGCCCCCACTACAGCTCCCAGAATCAAACAGGGATAGCAGGGGTGGCTGCTCCACTGAGAACTTTGGCTCTTTTATTTTCCTATTTCCCTTGGTGATACTGCATCTTGAAGACTCACTGTTAGGTCTTTTGCTCCTACAAATTAAAAAAGAAAAAGCTGCCTTAACTATTATTATACACATTGGGCTTTTCCCTCTTTCCTTGTTCCCCTTTGGGGGATAGACCTAAGAGTTTTGTGTGTAATTCCACATTGTTTTCCTAAGTGGCTGCACCAATTCACAGCTTCACCAACAGTGCATCAATGTGCCTATTTCCCCAGAGCCCCTCCGACATTTGTTGTCTTGGCCAATCTGATGGATGTGAGACAGAAACTCAGAGGGGCTTTCATTTGCTTTTCTCTAATTACTAGTGATTTTTCAAGCATTCTTTCATGTAGCTATAGACAGCCTTGGTTTCTTCTCTTGAGATCTCCCTGTTCATATCTTTAGACTATTTATGAATTGGGGACTCTTATGTTTAAAAATTTGAATCACTTCCTTAGCCTTTACCAAAAAAATTGCTACAAATATTTTCCCTGATTAACTGTTTTCCTCTTATTCTTTTTTAAAATTTTTTTTCTTTTTTTTTAGTTTGAATAGAATTTTATTTTCCAAAATATATGTAAAAAACAAAATTTTAACATCAATTTTTTAAAAACTTTGTGTTCCAACTTCTCTTCCCCTCCCCTCCATTCGCACCCCCTACCCACAAGAACTCAAGCAATTCAAAATAAGTTATACATGAGTAGTCATGGAAAAATTCCCATATTAGCTAGTTGTGAGAGAAAACAGTCTTTATTGGATTTGTTTGTACAAAATCTTTTTTAATTTTAGGTAATCAGAATTATTCATTTTGGAATTATTCATTATTCATTCTCCTTAATTGGTCATGAACTTTTCTATTGTCCATAGATCAGATAGGTATTGTTTCAGTATTTCTCCAATTATTTATTCTTTGACCTTTTGTATCTAGGTCATAGGCCTATATGGAGCCTATGTTGGTATAAGGTCAGTGAAGTGTTAGTATAAAGGAATTAGGAATAGAAATGGAATCAGCTAAACCCTCATTCCAAGGTGTCACTGTGGATAAAGCACTGGACTGGACCTGGAGTCAGGAAGACCAGAATTCAAATCCAGACATTAACACTTAATAGCTATATGGCTCTTTCATTGTCACTCACCCTTCCTCAGCCTCGGTTTCTTTATCTGTAAAATGGAGTCATGGATTCAGGTTGCAAAATGAGACAAATGTCTTGTTCTTTAAAAACACACAGCTGGGGGCAGTTGGGTGGCACAGTGGATAGAGCACTGGCCCTGGATTCAGGAGGACCTGAGTTCAAATCCAGCCTCAGACACTTAACACTTACTAGCTGTGTGACCCTGGGCAAGTCACTTAACCCCAATTGCCTCACTAAAAAACAAAACAAAAACAAAAACACACAGCCAATGAGGGAATTTTATTTGCTTAATTCTGCATATTAGTTGCAAAGCATTTATTTTTCTTTCCCCCCTCCCCCAATGGAAAGGAAGATGGGTAGAGAGAAAATGGGGTTTTGTCCATTTTTCAAAACTTTAATATAAGGGAAAACCAAAAGCAAACAAAACCAAAAAAGAGAGAATATTAGAAATAAGTAATCACAAGTTTAGAGCCAGAAGGGAGCTCTCAGAGTTAACAGAGGCTCAGACTTGGTTGGGTGACTCATAGGCTACAAGGGGAATAGATTTAGCATTGGAAGGGGCCTTAGAGGCTGTCCACACAAAAACCCTCATTTTACAGATGAGCCCCAAAAAGATCATTCAGGCAGGAAGCATCAGAGACAGGACTTGTACCCAGGACCCCAATTCCAAATCTAGGAGTTGCGGATCTCCCTCAGTGGGTGGGAGTTTCTGCGTGAGTCTACACCTCAGTGTACACTTTGGGCCGAGACCCAAAACAATGACAAAAATTCTATTATCAACATGACCTTGCTTGAAATGGAAAGCCACAATGTAGGGTAGTGGGGGACAGCACCGGATTTGGAGTTATGGAGTTCAGATTCCAACTCTGTAAGCCTAGGGGCAGCCCTCTTCCCTTCTGAACCTCAGTGTCCCCCTCTGTAAAATAAAGGGGTTGCGGTAAACTGCCTATTAGGTCCTATGACTACTCTGTTCCTCAGTTTCCTTACCTGTAAAATGAGGGGGTTGGACTAGATGTCTTCTGAGGCCCCTTTAGCCACCACCCCCACCCCCCACCGCCAGCCTGACCAGTGTGGGTGTCATGAGGAAGGCACTGAGATGATGTCTTCTTTCTTCACTCCTAGATATTTCCTCTCCAGCCCACCCAGAACAGCCTTGGGGATGAAGATCCAGATGTCTCTGGGGCTAACAAAGTGAGTAACATAGTCCCCCCTACCTCTACAAAAAGTGAGAAGAAAGTGTGATATTCATGAACTACTCAACTTGAGAACATCTTTGGGGGGGGGGGGTGTCTCATAAACAGAGGATTGTTAATTTAGCATTGGAAGAAAGCTTAGAAGGCTTTAAATAAAATCCTCATTTTGCAGATGGGGAAACTGAGGCTCAGACTTGCCACATTTACACAAGTAATAAGTAGCAGAGTTGGGAGTCAAACCCAGGGCCTCTGACCCTAAGTCCCCTGTGCCAAGAACTGAGTTCTCTTTCCAGTCCCAGTCCCATTCCACCTTTTTTTGCCTTTTGTATATTTCAGATTAACAAAACGTTTTCACTTGATTAAAGCAGGAACAGATGAAGAGAAATATACTCAACAGTAAAAATAATAATAATAATTAATAATAATAACCCACATACAAGTAAGAATTAGGGTGGCTAGGTGGCATCATAGTGCACAAATCCAGCCTCAGACACTTCTAGCTGTGTGACCCTGGACAAGTTACTTAGCCCTGTTTGCCTCAGTTTCCTCATCTGTAAAATGAGCTAGACAAGGAAATGGCAAAGCACTCCAGTATCTTTTCCAAGAAAACTCCAAATGGGGTCCTGAAGAATTGGACACAACTGAAAAAAGACTGAAAGTAAGAATGGAAAAGTAGAAGACATGAAGGGCAGCTAGGTGGCGCAGTGGATAAAACACCAGCCCTGGATTCAGGAGGACCTGAATTCAAATCTGTCATCAGACACTTGACATTTACTAGCTATGTGACCCTGGGCAGGTCACTTAACTGTCATTGTACTGACCCCCCCCAAAAAAAAATTCAATTGAAAAGTGAAAGGTAACATGGATAGGAATCTTCTATTCTGACACTTATTGTTGCTTGTATGCACAAATGAGACTTTTAAAAAAGAGAGAGGAAAAAAAAAAGGACATTGGTATGGGACCCTTCCTCCCTCCAGCCATGCTTAACAATTGCTTTTATTGCCTGCCTAATCACTGCACCTTGCTTCTTGAAGCCTCACCAGCTCAGAGCCAACCTGGCATTATGTGAATAGTTTGAGTAGTTTGAAGAGTAAGTTAGACATGCACCAAGGCACCACCGGGTCCACCCAAGTGGTCCTTAAAGTTGAGACACACCAGGAAGAAAGCTTGACCCATGACCATGTTGGATGCACCCTTCTCAGCTAAGATGGGGTAAGACAGAGAAGGATGGCCAACACCAGAAAAGACAGCTGAATTCCTGCTCTGTTGCTTCACCTCCCTTCCTTCTCGTTCTCCAATTATACATCCTGGGGCTGGACTGACACCATAGATCAAACCAAGGACAGGATCATGAAGTCAAACACCAAATGACATTTTGAGATGTCAATCCCTCCTGCTCTATCCCTTATCTCCTTCAGAAAAACCTATCATTTCAAGTTACCCTACAGTCCCCTCCACAAGGGCCTGAATGTCTTGTGGCACCATGTTTAGTCTTAATTAGCAGGTAAATAGATTTGTCAAGCTAACACCTTGGCTAAGGAAGTATCTCAGCTTATCATAGGCCACAGAGTCAGAGCTGACATGGACTTTAGAAGGAAGGCTATCTGGCCCAACTCTCTCATTTGGCAGACGAGGAAACTGAGGCACAGAACGATGAAGAGACCTGCCCATTTGTGTAACCTTGGAATTGACCTCCTTGGCCTTGGTTTCCTCGTTTGTGAAATACAGAGCTTGGATGAGAGGCCCTCTGAGCCCCAGATCTATGATCTCATGAGACTTCCTGACTCACAGAGTAGAGCTAGAAGTAGGGGCGTGCTGGGGCCAGCTGCTAGCACTTCAGGGAGCATTTGGATTGATGAATTGTTAGGGTGAAGTATTCTTCAGAAACTGAAGGTCTGTTAAAACCTTGAGCACTGATTCTTCTCTTAATGGCCTCCGCCCCCAAGGAAGAATCAACCCTCAGAATTCACTAAAGACTCAAGCCAAAAGCCTTCTTTTTCTTGTAGGTAATGTCTAGGCCACATGTCCAGAAGAGAATATTCAATAACTCCCTTAAACTTCAAGGTAAGAATCATCAGGTCTGCCTTCTGGGGAGCCAAAGAGGGGACATTGGAGACAAAGATTTAGGGAACTGAAAAGAAGAAACCTTCTGGAGATTTGCTGGCTTAAGCGAATAGATAACGGCTTTCACTGCATTTGTTGTGGCTACAAGGAAAACCCAACAGTATGGAGCCCTCCAGAAACTCCAGTTAAGGGCCTGCCCCTTGAAAACCCAAGGCCATTTTCTTTTGAGCACAACCGACCCTTCTGAGTCATGCAGCCACTAGGTGGCAGAGCGGCCATGGGCAGCCAGGTCCTTAGCTGCCCCATGCTGGACTCTGGCCACCATGGCCCAGGGGGCCATCAAGGTGCCTGATCCCTATGGCCGTACCTGCCCCCTCCACTGGTCAAGGCTCTCGAAGTCACTTTGTACTGCTTAGGATAGTTGGTTTTGCCCAATAGACTCAGTGTAGTATGTATGTTGTGTCTTCTCTGGAAAATGGAAGCTCCTTGGGGGCAGGATCTGTTCCATTCAATCTTTGTATCCCCAGCACCTGACACAGATTGTTTATTGTCATAATAGACGCCCTGGGGCAGCTAGGTGGAGCAGCAGATAGAGCACTGGCCCTAGAGTCAGGAGGAGCTGAGTTCAAATCCAGCCTCAGACACTTAACACTTACTAGCTGTGTGACCCTGGGCAAGTCACTTAACCCCAATTGCCTCACCAAAAAAACAAAAAGAAAAACCATAATAGATGCTCTATGGAGCTTTGTTCGGTTGATTTTAGTTCCCAGCAACAAAAGCCCAACCCCCCAAATACATTCTCCCAAAGCAGTTCAACAAAACCACCAGATAATGGGCTTGCAAGAGCTAGATCGCATTCCCTGTTCCACTTTTGTAGTTTGTTCATGAAAAAGAAGGATGTGGCCTTTGACTTGGACAGCTTGGTACTAACCTGACCTGATTCCCTATGGCTGCATGGGAAAATCTCTTTAGCTTATATCACGTGCTTCTCTTCCACTTCAACAGAGCACAGGGGATGGAATATATCATTTTCAGGGTGCCTCAAGGTCATTGTTAGGAACAAGCCATGGTTCAGTGGTTCTCAGTGATTCTCCCCAACTGCCCACCCCACCTTTGAGATGTGTCGTGCTACTCATCACTGCATTAACTGACCCAGCAAGGACTGTGCTTTTGGTCTTCATAGCTGCTTTTAATAGTTTGGCTGTCTTGTCCTTTGCTGTCACTCCTCCCTGCTGTCCATGTGCCTGCCTCTAGCAGCACCTTCCTAATTAGCTGCTTCTAATCTGCTGTGGGCTTGACCACCAGACTTCCAAGTGGTTAGAACTGCTCATTAAAACAAGAGAAAATAGGGAAGGGCTGAAAGAAGGGGGGTCCACTGTGAGTAGAGTATATGGATTTGGTGACTTCCATTCAGGATGTTCAGGGAGCTTTTTGGTTTACTTTTTGGATCTCATCAGGGTTCCAGATAATTGGGGTGAAAAGGAACTGAATTTGAGATAAGAAGGATACTGCTATAATACCCTATTCCTGATCCTGACTGGGGTTTCCCTCCATAAAGTCTCACTCAGATTCCTTATCCCAATGATGAGGAATTCTCAAAGGCTACACCCAGGGGTGCAAGCTCTCTCAGGCCTGGCTAGGCTGGAAAGTCTTCAGATGAATTCCTAGTGATGGACCCAAGACTATGTCCCAAAGATCAGCCCAGAGAAGTCGAGTCAGGCTTGTGACTGAGGAGGGATTTATTGGCCACAGCTGCCCTGAGAGGCCATCTATGAACAGAGGGGTCACTATCTGCTCTGGTAGAGGCAGGGGCCCACTCCACAGAAATTACAGATCCTTGCAGTATCAACATATGTGTATACCATATGCATGTATGTATAAAGGGTAATGTGGATATCAAAAATCTTAGAGGAAGTTAGGTCTTTCTGATTTTATTTCCTCAGACCAGGATTCCTAGGGCTACCTGGACTTTTATTACTTAACTTCCTTTTACACACTGTGTTCCAGCCAGACTGGCCTAATCATTGATCCCTGAACTGGACGCTGAATTTCCTACCTCCCTGCCTTTGCATAGGCTGTCCCCTCTGCTAGGATCATGTTTCCTCCTCATCTCCAACTCTTAGAATCCTTAGCCTCCTTCAACATTGAATTCAGGTGCCACCTCCAGTATGAGGCCTTTCATGATCCCCAGAACTATTAGTACTTTTCCCTCAAATTATATTTTATTTAATTATCTATTTAAATGTCCTAGGCTGCCAATGTAAAATGGACATTTCTTAGCCTAGGCATGCAGTAGGAGTTCATTGAATAAATGTTCATCGGATGGATGGAAGAATGAATGTTGAAAGAGAACATTAACCTTTGATCCAGGGTAAACAAAGTACTGACTGAATGTTCCTCCGATAGAATATTCTAAGAGTTATGATGGGTCTTTCAGACAGTCAGGACTGCTATCCAAGGTGCTAAGGGCCAAGGAAGGTTGGGTTGGGTGAAGGATCAGGGGAGGTTTGTTCTAGAGGCCAGGTGGAAGCTGCTGTTGTCTATGATAGTTTGAACCTAGCTAAGTGATGAAATCTAACCTTGTGTTTCCTATGAAGACAGAGATGATGACCCTTTCAGCCGAAAATCAGCTTACAGAGGGTCCTTGACCCAAAGAAATCCCAATGGGAAAAACCGAAGGTTGGATCACATCTTTGCAGTAAGACTCTCAACTCATTTGATTTCACACTTCAGCCCAATGAGTCTCTTGTCTGCAGCTAAATACCCGTGATATGGGCCAGCTTCATCTTAGCCCAGCTAAGGAGAAGAAAAGGGTGGTCAAAGATAACTTGAAAAAGATGAAGCACCTCCTACTCAGTATCAGTCAACAAACATTTGTTAAACACTAGGTGCTTGGCACTTTGCTAAGTGCTGGGGGTACCAAGAAAATGAAGAAACAATTGCCCTCAGGAAGCTTCCATCCAAATGGGAGAGATTACATGTATATAAACAGGCATGCACAAGATAGATAGCAAGAAGATGGAAGGAAACTCTGGAGAACAAGGCTCTAGTGGCTGTAGGTGCTGGGTATGGTTGGGGCGAGAGCAGGAAGAGCCTCCTAGAGGGACTTGAGCTGAGTCTTGAAGGAATTCTAAGAGGCATAGATGATGAAGAAAGGACATTCCAGGCATGGGGGACAGTGAGGGCAAATGTCTAGAGGCAGGAAATGTTGGGCTATGACATATATAGAGGAAAATAAAGTAAAAGAAGACTGGAAAGGGAGGATGAGGCCACCTTGTAAAGGGCTTTATATGCCAAACAGCCATTTCTACTTACTCCTCTGGGTGATGGGGAACCAGTGGAGTTTCTTGAGTTGGAAATGACATGGACACAGCTACATTTTAGGACAAACTGGTCACTATATGAAAGATGAGTTGGAGAGAATGAATGGATGCAGGCAGACCAACAATTATTATTATAGTAAAAACTAACATTGTTTGGTGATTTAAAGGTGATTTATCTTTACCTGTTTTTGGTGCTCTGAGATGATCTCATTGATCCAATTAGGAGGTCACTACAATAGTCTAAGTGAGAGGTGGTTCCTATATGAGTGGAGAGAAGGGGACAGGAGAGAGGTTTCTTGGAGATAGAAAAACAAGATTTTACTTTAGTGGGGGGCAGGGAGAGAGTTGTGAGAGAGAATATAACCATGATAATAATAAGTAAGACTAGGAGAACTATCATTAACCCAAATTTGAAAATGGAGATACACTAAAAGGTTAATTAACCAATAATATAATAACCAATTTTGCCTAATGTGTGAGAACAACAGTGAAGTACCCCTAATCTCAAAATTGTATTTAACATGTTTGCTTTTCTCTTTCTTTTTTTTTTTTTGATACTCCCCAGAAACCTGTAATGACCCAGCAACCTTAAAGAAGACTTTCACCATAGAAGCCAGATAAAGAATAACTCATTTCCTCCACTATCACTGCCATTATTTTCTTCTCCCTCCTCAGTTCCTCCTTGGGGAAAAGAGGAAACAGTTTGTGTGGGCTTCCAGCTTCAAGATAATAATGGTTGTCAGCTTTTCCTCCAAGCTTCTGCAGAATGAACTTAAGAATAGAACTACATAGCCCATTGCAACCAACTTGCTACCTGATGCTGTGTTTCTTTCCAGTTGGATATATCTCTGAATTCCATAGGCTCATAGATTTAGAGCTAGGAGAGACCTTAGAGAGCATCTGCTCTCTTATGTGGGATCATAAGACCCTAGATTCAGAGTAGGATGAGACTTTTAAGGGCATTTAATCCAATGCCCCCATTTTACCCACATCCTTGTGAGATCCAGGGAAGGGGAGTTATTTGCCAAGGTGACCCAGGTAATAAGTAGCAAAGCTAGGCTTTAAACCTAGGTCCCTTCAAAAGGGGAAGTTAACCCTCAAAGGACCCATTTAGATATCTACTAGATGATTGCTTTTCTAACCATTGTTGCTACTACTATAATGAAAAGAAAGAATTATGAAAGGCCACTGAGATCAATATATATAGATGTGTATGTGGGTATGTTTGTACATATACAAGGGGGGGAGAGGGAGACATAGATTCACTTTAATTTGGTGTTTTGATGAATCTCTAATTTTATTGGCAAGGATACAACTAGTAATAATAATACTGCTACTGATAATTATAATAGCTCACATTTATATAGCACTTTTTAAAGCTTGAAAAGCACTTTATGAACATCATCTCATTTGACAGTCACGATAACCCTATGAGGCAGGGGCAGCTGTTATTCCCATTTCACAGATAAGAAAGCTGAGACTTGCCCTGGGTCACACACCTAATAAAGTCTGTGAGGCAGAATTGTATCCCAGGTCCTCCCGAGTCTCAGTCTAGCACCTAGCTCTGCTCTCTCCCCCAGTGGTGATCATAACCCCTTTCTTGCTTTCATTTCCTGCACCATTTTTGTCTTTTCTCAGAGCTCTCACTGTAGAAAGAGTGCCCCATCTGGTTCTTTAAATGTCTTGGGGCTGTCACCTAGCTGACCCATGATGACATCTTTAGGGTAAAATTGAGGGGGGAGAGGAATGCTCTGGGGGAGGGGGGAGGGGAGAGGTAGAATGGGGTGAAATCCCACATGAAAGAAACAAGAAAGGGCTTATGGAGTGGGGGGAGAGATGGGGGAGGAGCAGGGCAGTAAATGAACTTTACACTCATCAGAATTGGCTCAAAGAACTTAATCTCATCAGAGTTGGCTCAAGGAGGGAATAACATACACACTCAATTGGGTGGAGTAATCTATCTAACCCTGCAGGAAAATAGGAGGGGAAGGGGATAAAGAGGGAGGGGAAAAAGAAGGGAGGGCAGATCAGGGGAGGGGGCAGTCAGAAGCAAATCCCTTTTGAGGTGGGATAGAGTGAAAGAAGATAGATAATAGAGTAAATATCATGGGGAAGGGAATAGGATGGAGGGAAACAGTTAACAATAGTAATTGTGAAAAAGACAATAAGGAAAAATGTCTAGGGGGTACCAGGTCACACTTGGGTTATCCATTGCTTATGCTTCTCTCATGCTCCAAGACTGGCCCTGCTACACCTCACTGTTCTCATGCCACAAGACTAACCTCCTTAGCTGGTCACTCAAAGGCATCTGCTTTATGATACTCCTAAGCTAACTTCCCACATACTAGTCATTTAAGCAATGTGTTGCAGAATGCATCTTTCCATTGCCCTTTGGGTTACTTAATAAAATAGCAATAATGACCGCCTTCCAGCAGTGAAGAAGGATGCTTTCCTTTGGCCCTGTCACAAAACCCAGCCGTGCCATTGGTTTCTCAAACAAGGCTGTACAAAATTCATGCTCCCCACTCACATCCTTTTGGATGGTTTGCAACTCGGAGGCATCTGCTAACACATTCACATAGTAATGGAAGCTCCTGCCAGGCAGGGCCTGGCTCCCCTTTGTATTTCTGTCTCCAGCCCTTAGCCCAGTGCCTGGCACTTAATGAGATGGTGGAATCATAGCTGAGCAGGAAGTGACATAAGAAGCAATTTAGTCCAAGTTCTCATTTATGAAGAGAGAAACTGAGGTCCAGGGCAGGCAGGACCCCCATTCTTTTCCTAGCATGTGTGTGAAAGGAAGAGAAGGCATCATCTCGGGCACTGGCACCTGAGTCTTCCTCAGCAGCTTTGGCCCACGTGATGTGCTCAGTCTACCCGGATTGCCTCTGAGAACTTCAGAAGAGATGGGTCACATTCTGAATCCTCAAGTGGGAATTGTTTCACGTAACAATCTGGGAACTGGATGCTAAGAAATATTAAAAGATTTTTGGTACCCCAGGCCAGAAGGTGTTCATTATTCCCTTATCTTAGATACAAACAGAGGCTCCCAGAGCTGGGGCTGGGAGGAACCTCCGAGGCCAGCTAGTCCAACCCCTTCATTTTATAACTGGAATGTGTCAGTAAATGGCAGAAGATGGATTTGAACCCAGGTCCTGTGACTCCCACCACAGCCCCCTTTCCCAGATCCACTCCCCCTGCCCCAACTCCACACTCACTGTCAACATTGTAGGACCAAAAGGGACTTTAGCAGTCCCTCATGTGGTCCAAACCCTTCATTTCTCAGAGGAGCAAAATGCCTGCCCAAGGTCACAGAAATAATAAGAGACAAAGTCTCGGTTAGAACCCAGGCCTTATATCCCTAGGTGGTGCTGACCACACCCCCTTCCCATCTCCATAGAGCCTCTAAAGCAAGTGTCCTAAGAAGATTAAGGTGACCTTTCAGTGGGCCCCTATTGCTTCTTAGATAAAATGCAGGGCACTCCCTTGTTTGGCATTCAATGCTCCTCCCAACCTGGTACCAGCCTACCTTTCATATTACCCTCCCTCATACAGTCCATCCTTTTTGCTGTTCCTTGGTGATTATCTCCACCTCATTGCCTTTGCACTGACTCACCCCCATTCCTGAACAGCACACCCTGCTCACATCTCCCTCTCAGGATAACAACAAAGAAGAGCTTGCATTTGCAGAGAGCTTTAAGATTCACAAAACACTTGACATGTGTTTCTCATTTGATTCTCCCAACCCTGTGAGGTGAGGGCTCTTATCCCCATTTTACAGATAAGAAGACTGAGGCTAAAGGGGGTTTTAGACAGCTAGGAAACATCTAAGGCAGGATTTGAACTCCACTCTTCCTAAACCCAGCACTCTATCCACTGTGCCCCCTAACTCTAAAGCTCTCTAGCTGAGGGGCATTTTTGTGGGTTCCCTGCAGGTGTCTATATTCCAGCTCCTTGTGAATATATACCCACCATGCCACACCTACCCTCCAGAAAACTCTACCTCTATGCTCTTACTCCACCTTGGGGGCAGAAGGGAGAGCAGAAATAATCTCCTACTGTCTGTACACTGTGACATACTGCCTGGGGGCCATGCCCAGACTCCTGCCCCCATGGTGCTAGGAGAGGGGTCATGGGGAAAAGGGTAAGGGCAGCCCCACAAGTTCTGTCCATCCATCTCTTTCCCAGTGCCTATTCCTGGGGAGCACCACTGCCAAGAGATTTGATCCCCTGCCCTACCCTGCCTCACCCCTCCCCACCCCTCCACTCCAGCCCATCCATGTGGCTCACACCAGTCCCTGGCCCATCCCACTATATCTACTGGGGAAGGGGCTCCCTTTGGGCTCCACAGTCTCTAAGTCCCTTCCAGCCCAAAGTCTATGATCCCTTGATTTGATGTCCAGCGCCCTTTCACTGCCTGCCCTGTCTCTGTCCATCCCTGCCTTCAGTATGCTTACTTCTACTGGGGCAGGGGGATGGGCAGAGGGTATGAGGAATCCACAGTTAAGTAAATACAGGATATATGCCCATCTTTGCTATTTACTCTGTGAATCAAAACAGGAATCATCAGTCAGGAAAGGCTTCTTGGGGAGGATCACACAAGCTGATCCTCGAAGTTAGGGGTAACTACAGGAACAGGCAGGGTGGGAAATGCCAAGCTAGTAAATATCAAAGCCAAGATTTGAACCCAGATTTTTTGCAGTCTGTAGGTGCAGCATTCTTCCCAAAACACCAGGCCAGTCACTGCTCATTCACCAAAGAAATTTACCCCGGTAAAAACAAACAAACAAACAAGCAAACAATAACAACAAAAAGAACCACACAACAAATGTCGAGGGTCATCTGCTGCCACCTCTGCCTCTGAGGTGCTGGAGTCACTTTACCTCCCTCAGTTTCCCACTCAAGGAGTGAACTCCTTGAGGACAGAGATTGTCTTTTGTCTCTTTTTGTATCTGCAGCACTTAGCATATTGCCTGACACAGAATAGGTGCCTAATAAGTGTTGGTTGACTGACTGTATAAGGAGGGAGCTGGACTAGATGGCCTTCCAGCTCTAGCCATGACTCTGGGTAATGCCCAAGGCCAGAAAACTTGAGGGAAGTGATTGTGAAGGACTTAAATAGCAAGGAGAACTTGTATCAGGCCCTAGAGCAACAGGGAGCCAGGGGTGAGCGCTTCATGACCAAAGGAGTTGCAAGACCAGACTGTGCTTTAGGAAGCTCACTTTGGCAAGCTGGCACATGATGGCTCCATCATCAAAGTACTGGGAGCATTATGGATGTCATGGCCACTGAGGTAGATGGCTCATTCTATCCATCCAAGATCCCTTTCCCCTGCCTTAAATTGAACCCATTTGCTGGCGCCCATGGGATGGAATGATTAGCAGCTCTTCATTCTTCTTCTTCTCCTCCACCTCCACCCCCCTTAAGTATTACAGGTAACAATTCCCCCAACCATGTCCAGGTAGAATCTGAATGCTCAGGGGAGCTAAGCAGAGCTCCTCGGGGTCAATTCTGCATCTTTCCCCACTATTGCTGATGAGACACCAAGGGAAATAATAAGTAGTCTGGCATTCAAGATCCTCCATCATAGCTTTCTGGTCCTATCTTTCTCCCCTTGTTGCCTTCTCTGCTCCAGACAAATGAGTCTACTTTCCCTCCCCCCAAACACCCCTAGCACATTCCTACCTCCATGCTTTTACTCATGCAGTTTCCTATGCTAGGAACTCCCATCCATCCTTTAAATCCCAACTCAGGCCTTTTAACTCTCAATCTGGTGATCTTTCTCCCATACCACACTGGCTCTAAGAGACCACACAGCAATTTTCTTAACATTTTCAATGTAATCCCTGACTAGTTTAGGACTCTACTAGCTATACTTTTTTTTTTTAAGTGAGGCAATTGGGGTTAAGTGATTTACCCAGGGTCACACAGCTAGTAAGTGTCAAGTATCTGAGGCCAAATTTGAACTCAGGTCCTCCTGAATCCAGGGCCGATGCTTTATCCACTGCGCCACCTAGAAAGAATTGGATGAGGTTGAGCATCCCTGACCCCTAGTGGCTGCTTTGATAAAGTAACTCAGGACTTTCAGCATCTGGGAATTGTACCCATGGAGAAGTGCACTGGAAAGTCATGGGCTCAGGATCTGGAAGATGTAGATTCAGTTCCTAGCTCTAACAGCAGCTGTGTAACCCTGGGCAATTCATTTTACTTCATGAGCTTCAGTTTCCTATTCTGCAAAATGGAGATGATAAAAGTCAGACTCAAAACTGTCTTTGTCCCCAGAGTGCTCTGCAGGAGTGGGGGAGATAGGGTGGGAAGGGGACGCTTGGGGGGGGGGGCAATGAGTGCCTAGCTCAGGGTCACACAGCTATCAAGTGTCAAGTGTCTGAGGCCAGATTTGAACTCTGGTCCATCTGAATCCAAGGCAGGTGCTTTATCCACTGTGCCACCTAGCTTTGAGAGGGTGGGCAGGCATTCTTGATGAAAAGATCCAAGCTGAATAGAAAATTTGACTTTCAAATACAAGACCCTAGAGAAGCATAAAAAAGTAAACAGGAAAAAGAAATCATGAGGGATATTAAAAGGTTAAACTGTTTACATTCCTACATGGGAAGATGATACTTGTAACTCATAAGAACTTTCTCAGTATTAGGGCAGCTGGATGAAGTCTATTTAGACAGAGGGTGCAGTTGTGAGTTGAATATGAAGGGATGATATCTTAAAAAAAAATTAAGGGGTGAGAGGAATGCACTGGGAGAAAGGGAAAGGGTGGAATGGCATAAAGTATCTCACATAAAAGAAACAAGAGGGGCAGCTAGGTGGCACAATGGATAGAGCACTGGCCCTGGATTCAGGAGTACCTGAGTTCAAATCTGGCCTCAGACACTTAACACTTACTAACTGTATGACCCTGGGCAAGTCACTTAACCCCAATTACCTCACTAAAAAAAAAAACAAGAAAAAGCTTATACAGTGGAAGGGAAGATGGCAGAGGTGGTAGGGAGTGAGTGAACCTTACTCTCATCAGAATTGGCTCAAAGAGGGAATAACATATGCACTCAATTGTGTATAGTAATCTATTTTACCCCCCAGGAAAGTGGGAGGGGAAGGGGATAAGGTGGGGGTGTGTGATAGAAGGGAGGGCAGATTTGAGGAGGGGGCAGTCAGAAGCAAAACACTTTGAGGAGGGACAAGAATAAAGAAGAAAGAAAATAGATTAAATGACATGGGGAGGGAATAGGATGGAGGGAAATACAGTCAGCAATAGTAACTGTGAAAAAAATTGAAGCAAGTTTGTCTGACAGGCCTCATTTCTCAAACACATAGAGAACTGAGTCAAATTTGTTAAAATAAGAGCCATTCCCCACTTGACAGATGAGCAAAAGACAGGAAGTTTTCAGATGAAATAATCAAAGCTACTTATAGCCATATGTTAAAAAAAAATACTCTAACTCACTATTGATTGGAAAGATGCAGGTCCAAACAATTCTGGGGTACTACCTCATACCTATTGGATTGGATAATAGGACAGCAGGGGAAAATGACAAATGTTGTAGGGGATATGGGGAAAATGAGACATTGATGCACTCTTTTTTTTTTTTAGTGAGGCAATTGGGGTTAAGTGACTTGCCCAGGGTCACACAGCTAGTTAAGTGTTAAGGGTCTGAGGTTGGATTTGAACTCAGGTACTCCTGACTCCAGGGCCGGTGCTCTATCCACTGTGCCATCTAGCTGCCCCTACACTCTTGGTGAAGTTGTAAACTAATTCAAACATTCTGTAGAGCAATTTGGAACTATGGTCAAAGGGCTATAAAACCCTGCATACTCTTTGACCTAGTAATATCACTACTAGGTTGGTATCCAAAAAAGATAAAAAAAAAGAAGTTGAATTTGAAATTGAGGGGATGCCCATCAGTTGGGGAATGGCTGAACAAATTAAGGTATGCGATTATGATGCAACACAATTGTGCTATAAGAAATTATGAGGGGGCAGCTAGGTGGTGCAGTGGGTAAAACGCTGGTCCTGGATTCAGGAGTACTTGAGTTCAAAAAATCTGACCTCAAAAAAAAAAATCTGACCTCAGACACTTGACACTTATTAGCTGTGTGACCCTGGGCAAGTCACTTAACCCTCATTGCCCTACAAAAAAAAAAAAAAGAAATGATGAGCAGTATGCTATCAGAAAAACCAGGAAAGACATGAGCTGATGCAAATTGAAATGTAGTATATACAAAAGTAACGACAATATTGTAAGATGATCAGCTGTGAATGACTTAGCTATTTTCAGCAATACAATGATCCAAGGCAACTCTGAAGGACTTATGAAAAATGCAATCCCTCTCCAGAGAAAGAAGTGATGGTGTATGAATACAGATTGAAGTATAATTTTTTATTAGTTCCTTTTGCTTAAGTTTTTTGTCTGTTTTCTTTCACAACCTGACTTATGTGGAAAAGTTTTGCATGCCTACACATGTATAACTTATATTGAATTACTTGTATTCTTAAGGGTGGGAAGGAGGAAGAGAATTTAAAATAAAAAGTTGTAAAAATTGATGTTTTTACATGTAATTTTGGAAAAAATAAAATTCTAAATAAATGTGGGGGAAACCCAATAAATTCTAGAATTCCAGCAGTCATTGAAATTAAGGTCACTGGTCAATAATGTTAAGAATTTACCTTCTTGGGGGGCAGCTAGGTGGCACAGTGCATAGAACAATGGCCCTGGATTCAGGAGGACCTGAATTCAAAGCTGGCCTCAGACACTTGACACTTACTAGTTGTGTGACCCTGAGCAAGTCACTTGACCCTCATTGCGCCACACACACACAAAAAAATTTACCTTCTTAAAAATCAAGACATTTGTCCTTTTCTAGTCCTCCCTCAGCTCTCCCATTCTCACATTTCTTTTTCCAAAGATTCCTAAATTCAGCCCAGCAATCATCTCTATGAATTCTTGCTGTGCCCTGAGCTATTTCTCGGCTGGAAGACTTGAACTCACTGAGGGCATCTTAGGGCTCTCTTCCTATCTCCTTTATCTTAGGTTCCAATCTGGGTTCTCCCCTTCCCTTTTTATCAGTCTCACAAAATCAAAATCAGAGTTGAAGGATTCTACCTTCTCTCCTACATCCATGATCATCATGCTAGTCACCCCCAAGCAATGGTCCCATCCTATCAGAGCCAATAAAAGCCAATCCTGGAAATGCATTGCAAGCCTGAGCTCCTTCTGGGTCTCTCCTCCTCAGTGGCCAGCCTTTGCTTCTGCCTCTTGCCCATGTCTTCTGAGAGGTGGCCAACAAGTTCCCTGTGCAGCCACATCAATCTCTTTTTTCTTCTTGATGGAAATAATTTCTATTTGTGTCCATCCCATGAGAGGTCTGGAGAAAGCTCCCCATCATGCAGGGGGGAGACAGGACTGGACAGCCCACAAGCTCCAGGATGACTCAGGCGCCCCCAGCTAATTGGTGAGTGGTAGACTAAGCAGCCACATGCCCTCCATATGACACCCCACCCCCCAACCAAGGGGGAAGGTCTGGTCCAAGGTTGGCTCCCAGGGAGAAGGCTTCCAATGAGTTTAAGAGCTCAGCAGCTTCAGGCTTTGGCTAAATCCATAAAACCCATGAGCTGGAACATTGCCCCATTTTGTCCTGTCTGCTCTGGCCTGGTCAATGGGTCTGGGAAATGAGCTTCTTCAAAGGAAGGATGCCACATGACCCAGTGGGAAATGCCCTAATTCTAGAGACAGAGGACCTGGCTTCAAATCCTACCTCTGCCCACTATTGCTGTATGACCTTAGATAAGTCCCTTTACTTGCCTGGGCTTCTGTCTTCTCTAGAAAATGAGGGGCTGAATTCCTCCCAGTTCTGGACCTAGAATTCTCTGATCTTCCACAGGTCTTGGATGAAGATCTCTTGCTAACTTGGGCTCTGGGGGGCCATGGAAACTCTGTCTCTTAAAATAGCCCCAAGGCCTGGGGGCCTGGTTCTCTGGCTTTCTCTGCCATGATCTGTTTGTCGTAGGCCTTTAGGTCAGGCCTAGAAGGAAGCCCCAGGAGGCTGGGGTAAGGGTCTCAGGCTGTGCTTCCATGGGATGTGAGAGGTGCCCTCTGCCATGATGGGACCAGGTGCATCAGGGTCCAATGACCCCAGACAAGAACAGCTCCTGCTCACTCTCTCTGAGTCCTCACAGGAGCCTTAGACATCATCACGTCCAACCTCAAACCTGACATCAGGGGAAACTGAGGCCTATCACAAGGGCTGTTTTCTCCCACATTCCATTACTTGGCATTCACCCAAAACAAAACCATGGGATCAGTATCATTGTCCTGGTCATGGAATTGGTGAACTAAAAGGGACCTCACGCATCACCTGGTCCAGCTCCTTCATTTGACACAGGAGGAAACAGAGGCCCACAGAGTCTGAAGAGATGTGCCCAAGATCACACATCTGCTAGATGATGGGGCTGAGATTCAAACCCAGGGCTTCTACCTCCAAGGCAGGAAAACAGAGACTTGACCCTTAGGTCCTGACTCTGAGAATAATGTCTAGTGAATGTCACTTTTTTGAGGACAGAGACTGTGTCTAACATACCTTCATCTCCCCTACTGTCTGAAACAGTAGGAAAGTGTTTAGGGAGATGCCTTCTATTGTTCATTCAAAATTACCTGCCCCAAGCACCTTTAGAAACATATTAGAGTGGGGCAGCTAGGTGGTGCAGTGGATAAAGCACCAGCCCTGGATTCAGGAGGACCTGAGTTCAAATCTGGCCTCAGATACTTAACACTTACTAGCTGTGTGACCCTTGGCAAGTCACTTAACCCCCATTGCCTCACTAAAAAAGAAAAGAAAAGAAAAGAAACATATTCAGGCAGTCTTTTCACTCTCCTAATACAGGATGAAATTCTAGTGCCCTAGTTGACAATTTCATGAATTCCTCTAAAATAAGAACAATAATATTAATTGCCTAATGGCCAACTTTCTAGGTATAAGCTTCTCACACCTTAGCTAGGCTGGGCCTCAGATGATCAAAGCCATAACAAGGGTGAGGCCAATTGGACTTTTGCCCAAGGCAGTAAATTTATAAATAAAAAATGTCTAAGTAGTTGAAATTACCCCAATTAGCACCTGGTTAGCAGGAATAATTGGTTAAAATAGGAAGCTACCTCCCCTTTGATCCAGCAATACGACTGCTAGGTTTATATCCCAAAGACATCCCCCAAAAGAGAAAAAGACTTATTTGTACAAAAATATTTCTAGCAGCTCTTTTTGTGGGGGCTAAGAATTGGAAATCAAAGGAACATCCATCCATTGGAGAATGGCTAAATGGCTAAATAAGGTGTGGTATATGATTGTGATGGAATATTATTGTGTTAAAAGAAATGACAAGCTGGATGATTTCAAAAGGGCCTGGAAAGACTTGTATGAACTGATGTTTAATGAAGTGAGCAGAACCAAGAGAACCATTGTGCACAGAGAAAGCAGTATTGTTCTAAGAGCAATTGTGAATGACTTAACTATTCTAAACAATACAAAGATCCAAGACAATCCCAAAGGTCTATTGATGAAGCAGACTATCCACCTCAAGAGAAAGAACTGATTTTGATGGAACACAGACTGACACAGAATGTTTTCAACTTTCTTTCATTTTTTCTTTTTATTCAAGTTTTCTTTCACAAAATGACTAATATGGTAATGCTTTACATACTTGTACATGTATAACCCATATGTGATTGCTTACTACCTCAGGGAGGGGTGAGAGGAGGGAGGGAAGGAAGGGTATTTTTTTTAAAATTGAACTTGGGGCAGCTAGGTGGCACAGTGGATAGAGCACCAGTCCTGGAGTCAGGAGGACCTGAGTTCAAATCTGACCTCAGACACTTAACACTTACTAGCTGTGTGACCCTGAGCATGCCACTTAACCCCCATTGCCCTCTTTAAAAATGGAACTGAAAACTATAAATGAAAATGTTTATTAATTTAGAAAAATGAAAATGTAAAAAAATTTTTTTAAAAAGCAGCTCCCCCCACACTTTGGTTGGAGATCTGTCAGACAAAAAAAAAAAAAGGGACGCTACCATATTATATTCATCTGTGAACACTATAAGTAACTAATTACCCTCCTCCCACTAAGCTTAATTGGTCTTCATTACTTGTGTTACTTTTATTCCATGAATCATAAAATTCATCTGAAACCACATTTGATGCCCTGGGCACAAAAATGATTCACTTTGGTGCAGATAACAGATATAGGAAGGTCATGTCTGGCCCAGTACCCCAGCCTTTCCAGGTGGGAATGTCCTGCCAAGAGACTTCCCTTAGCTTTCAGAGCCTTTGACAGCCCTGATGATCAGTCAGAGGTAGAAGCTGAGAGAAGGCTTGGTGCAAAAAGATATTAGAATTAGGGTCAGCTAGGTAGTGCAGTGGATAGAGCACCTGCCCTAGATTCAGGAGGACCTGAGTTCAGATCCAGCCTCAGACACTTGACACTTACTAGCTGTGTGACCCTGGGCAAGTCACTTAACCCTCATTGCCTGGCCAAAAAAAAAAATATTAGAATCTCTTTATGGCAGCCCCCCTGCCTTGCAAGAAACAAGCACTTTCTTTTTCCCTGTGTGGCCTCACAGACAACAAACAAGGCATGTCGTCCAAGGCTTCTGGGGGGTCCTTGACCAAGTTACAAATTCTCTAACTCCATGTCAACATGAAAAGTTTGGACCCAGTGACCCCTCAGGTGCCCCATCCATTTCTAAAATTCCAGAACCTGCCCAGGACCTTTGCTTTGTATTGCTGGTTTCCTGTTTTTGACCTAAGTTTGACATTTCAAAGAGTCATACAGGGCCATCAGCCCCCTAGAGCTGGAAGGGGCCTCACAGACCACCCAACTCCACCATTTCAGAGAAGAGGAAAAGGAGCCAAAGACACAGATAGTAGGTGACAAGGACAAGAGTCGAACTCAGTTCTTCTGGGTCTGAATCTTGGAGCTTTCTGTCTCAACCTGGAGACAACAGCAGCAGCTGGCATTTCTATAATGGCTACTGTGTGGCAGGACACTTTCCAAATATGATTTCATTTCATCTGAACAACCACCCTAGGAGGTGGATGCTATTATGATCTCCCTTTACAGTTGGGGAAACTGAGGCAGGCAGAGGTGAAGTGACTTGCCCAGAGTCACACTGCTAGTAAGTGAGGCTGGGTTTGAACTCAGGTCTTTCTGACTCCAGGACCAGCACCACCTAATTGCCCTGGCATCATTTACTTTGCCTTGAGGGTTTTAATCAGGGTGGGGACTTGACTCCCATTAGGAATCACTTTCCCCCTCCATGCTCTGGGGGTAGCAGCTGCCCAGTGGATCCCCTCTGTTGGAAGACATTCACGGTGGACAGAGCTGACTGGGGAATTATTTCAGATCAGGTCACATTGATCTGAGTGTCTTTAGGAAATGAGATTAGAACAGAGGTTTAGCAGGTAAAAGGACAATTGATTGATTGGTTGGAGGTGGCTTGGGGGCATCATTATGATACCCAGCTCTCCCAGTTCAGAAGGACACTCCCCCTCTAACCCTGAGAGCCTGGAAGGGCACAGGCTAAAGCCCTGTCCCTTTCCTCTCTTTGAATAAAAAAAAGGAGAAGCAAATGCAATGGCAAGAGACTTCACCTGGGTCAGGGGAGTTGAAATGGAGACTAATTGATTTGCCTCAGTCTGAGTCCAAGAGAATGATCGATTTGGGGTGACTGGAGAGCTAGCTAATAGAAATCAGAATTGCCCCTTTGTGTAGACCCTTGGATTCTGGCAGGAAACCAAAGGCTCTGAGCATCTGGTGGCCACTTCACCTCCATCAGTGTGGATGTAATTAGCCTGTGCCTTCCTGTGTGGATCAATACCAGGGGTTCTTACTCAGATGTGTTGGGTAAACATCCCCACCCCAAGTGAGAAGAGGAACAGGAGCCACAGAAATCTGTTCTTATGATCTCCCAAGAATCGTTTGTAGTGTCTTCATTATGCCTGTGATTTCTCTAATTCTCTGGCCACTTCACCCAGCCTTCTGCCTGATACTGGGGGTGAGGGTGGGGGGTGAAGATTGGTCTTGGAGTCAGGAACACATGAGTTACTGCCAAACTCTTGGCAGCTTTGTAACTGACCCTAGGTAAATGACTTAAGCTTTCTGTGATGCCATTTTCTCATTTGTAAAATGAGGGGCTTGGCCCCTTCCAGCTGGGAATCTGTGACCCAATGATTTCCAGGAGCAGGGCTTCCTTTGGGGGATGGGCTGGGCTGCTGGGGTCCCTTGCCTGCTCCTTTCATGAGGGCCTTCTCCTACAGACTCCTCTTAGGTGCTCTGGGGCTTCCAAGGTGGTGGGAGCCACTGACCACTGCACACTGGGAAGTGGGATCTGTCTCCTCTGTTGTTCTCCCTCTTTCTTCTGCCACAGATCTCTGAAATGAATCAGTGCATACTGGCCATTGAGTGCCTGCTGGCCCAGCTAGAGGGGAGAATCCCGCTGCCCTGGGAGGAGGTAATGCTGAGTGAGCCAAGCCTTGGGATGCCACCTTTTCTCCTGGTCCTGTCTTAGTAATGGAAATGATGCTGCTGAAATGCAAGTTTCTTGTTGATTTCAATAGCACCTTGCAGCACTGTCTCATTTTCTCCTCACAATAACCCTGGGAAGGAGGTGTTACTCTTATCCCCAGTTTACTGATGGGAGGAAACTGAGGCAGACAGTGCATGTGTGTTCTCCAAGGTTATAGAGTCAGTAAATGTTTGAGGCTGGATTTACACTTAGGTCTTCCTGATGTCAGGGCTGCAGCTCTATCCACTGGGCCACCTGGCTACTTGAATAGATGCTTGTTGAATAAATTCAGTCTATACCTCTGTGATGTATGAGACACATGGCAGCATGGAATAGTGGACAGATGGCCAGCTTGGAGGCAGGAAGACCTGGGTTCAAGTCCTACTTCCAACACAAACTGGCTGGGTGATACCAGGCAAGTCACTTAACTAGGCAATGGACCACTAACCCTTCTGACTCTGAGTCTATGATCCCGAGAACCTACAGGCTTTTGCAAGCTGTCTGGTCCTGGGCAAGTCACATCATCTCTCCAAGCCTCAGTTGTCCCTAAGAAGGTAATAATGAGAGCACCTGCTTCACCAGGTGATTGTGAGAACAAATGAGATAACCCAGGTGAAGTGCTTGGCAAGCCTTAGCAGGTAAAAGTACCCTAGAAATGTTAGCTGTTATTATTATTATTACTCATTGTTAGAAAGACCTTGAATGAATGAATGATGAATCATTTCTTAAGGACCTTCTAGATGCTAGGCCCTGGGCTAAGCCCTAGAAAATACAAATAGAAGCAAAACAGACCCTGCCTTCCAGGAGCTTTGCATTCTTTTTTTTTTTTTAATTAATAAAGTATTTTATTTTTTTCCGTTACATGTAAAGATAGTTCTCAACTTTTGTTTATACAAGCTTTACAATTTCAGATTTTTCTCCCTCCCTCCCCCCTCCCCTAGACAGCAGGTAATCTGATATAGGTTATATAAATATATACACATAATAACATTAATCCTATTTCTGCATTAGTCATGTTATAAGAGAAAAATCAGAGCAATGATGAAAAACCTCAAAATAGAAAAAAAAACAGCATCAAAAACAAAAGAAATAGTATGGTCCATTCAGCATCTATACTCCGCAGTTCTTTTTTTTTTTTTCTTGGATTTGGAGATCCTCTTCCATCACGAGTTCCCTGGAACTCTTCTGTGCCATTGCATTGGTGAGAAGAATATAGTCCATCACAGTAGATCAACACTCAATGTTGATGATACTGTGTACAGTGTTCTTCTGGTTCTGCTCATCTCACTCATCATCAGCTCACGCAAGACCCTCCAGGTTTCTTTGAACTCCTCCTGCTCATCATTTCTTACAGCACAATAGTATTCCATTGTATTCATATACCACAACTTGTCCAGTCATTCCCCAATGGATGGGCACCCCCTCAACTTCCAATTCCTTGCCACCACGTAAAGAGCAGCTATAAATATTTTTGTACATGTGGGTCCCTCTCCCCTTTCCATGATTTCTTTGGGAAAAAGACCCAAAAGTGGTATTGCTGGGTCAATGCACAGCTTTATTGCCCTTTGGGCATAATTCCAAATTGCTCTCCAGAATGGTTGGATCAGTTCACAGAGGGGCTTTGCATTCTAATGGAGGAAAACAAGACACAAAAAAGGAGCTGGGTGTGGTGGGTGGTGAGAACTGCTGGGAGGAAGCAGGGAGCCCTGGTTGTGGGAAAGATAAGGCAGAAATAGAACCCAGGTGCAGAGACCAAAGTCCTGGTGGCAGGGAGATGAGGGACATAAGGCCTAAGTGCTGGCAGCATGGTTTGGCAAGAGATCCAGCTAAGCCAGTCAATCCTGAAAACAGTCCATGAAACTCTGCTTTCAAAAAGTGTTTCCTAAGAAGCCACCCAGGACCCCTGCAACCAGTCAAGAATTCCCTTAAGCCATACATCTAGTTCAGCTCCCTCCTTTTGCAGATGAGGAAACTGAGATCCAGAGAAGGAAAATGACTTGCCTGAAATCCCAAGGGGAAAAGGCAGGATTTGAACTCAGGCCCCCTGACTCCAAACTATCTCTCCACTGCATCAGACAGTATATGATGTTGATGTCAATCAATCAAGGAACATTTATTAAGTGCTTCCTATGTGCTAAGCACTGTACTAAGCCATAGGATACAAAGACAGAAATGAAACAGCCCCTGCCCTTAAGAGACTCACAATCAATATGAGAAACAACATGTGCATATTCAAGGATATAGGTAATATACTCAAAATTAATACCACAGTTTCACAAGAGAGTATATGGCATGTAACTAATGGGTCATTTATGTTTTAAATAAACCAATAGGGCAAGATCAGGCACAAGATTTCATCAGTGTGGGAATATCCTCCAATGGCTTCAGATCCCAAATGGTCAGTCATATCATACCTGCAAGCTCACAGCCAAGGGACTTGCCCACAGTCACCTAGCTGTTCTGTATCAGAAGCATGAATTGAACCTAGGTCTTCCAAGGACAACTTCTCCCACATCACCACTTAACTTATGGAAGTCATCTTTGTCTCTTGTCAGTCCAGCTTTTTACCAGGAACAAGCTTTCCAAGAACAGTCATGCAACCAACACCACTGTCCCTGGACAGGACCTGTCAATCATTGGCCAATCGCTATTCCCTCTGACTTCCTAGTCCACATTCTCCTTCCTGATGACCAGTCCCCTCTATGTGCTGTCTTCAGTCCCAGAACACAAGTTCCTTGAGAGCAGGGACAGTCCCCCTTGCTTGAGCTTGCATTTCCATTGCTTAGCACAGGGCCAGACACCTAGAAAGTTCTTCATGAATGCTTCTTCCATTCCTTCATTCATGCATTCAGGCTGCCAGAGATCACCTTTCTTATTTCTGATCCTCAAAAGATTTCTCATTTTATTGCCATGACCACTGCCTTCACCAGCACAGATGGTGCCCTCCTCCATGCCTTAAGTGTTGTTTGTCATGTTGTTGTTGCTGTTGCTGCCACCCCCCCACACACAACCCCCCAAAAGCCACCATCTAGTGGCCAGGGTCTAATGATGAGTCCCTCCTGATAGACTAATAAATGTTTTTAGAATCTGGTGTGAAAGAAAAAATACTGGCCCTGGGGTTCACCAGGTGACTGGTCTCTAGACATCAAATCTGGCTGGTTCTCATTGGGCACAGGAATCTTACTGGAGCCTATGCCCTGCTCCCAGAGCTTTAGGGAACCTGAAGTCACCTTCATATAAGAATGAGCCTAGGGGTAGCTAGGTGGGGCAGTAGATAGAGCACCCGCCCTGGTTTCAGGAGAACCTGAGTTCAAATTCAACTTCAGACACTTGACACTTACTAGCTGTGTGACCTTGGGCAAGTCACTGTTAAGGGCTAAAATTCTAGCTAGTCTGTCTAAAATATCTAATGAGTGGTCGCCAATAAATTATAAGCTTTAGCAAGAGTTAGGCTTTTAAGCATTTATTAAGGAAAACAAGAATTTGGTAAAGCGAGAGAGAAAGGCCTAGATTTCTATCTATTAAAGGGAGAGCACATTTTTAGCTCCCTTCTCTGCCAGCGTCCCCAGGAAAGAGAGCGAGACTGAGCGCCAGTCTCTTCCTTCCTCCTCCCACTAGCCCGTGTCACTTCCTGACGCCAAAGAAAAGACTCCTGGTCTTGCCCTCAAAGACCTTCACTTCATGGGCGGAACTCTTCTACAGTAAGTCTCCAGCAGGTGGCGTTATTCCAATCATTACATCACTTAACCCCAATTGCCTCACCAAAAACCAAACAAACAAAAAGAATGAGCCTAGCCCCTAGTAAATGCTATATGAATGTTAGCAATCATTATTCTTTTATGTATATATCTACATTTACATATTCACACGCTGGGGACCTGGAACCTGCTCTCAGAGAAAGACACCAGTTAGGGTAACCAGGAAAGGCTTCTTGTAGAAGGTGATATTTTAACTGAATCATGAAGAAAAAAAGCAGAAGAGAGAGTTGGAGAGTGAGAGCATTCCAGGCCCTGGAGGACAGAGTCTCTGGGTCATTGAAGGAATGTAGGGAGGTGAGTGGGAAAAAAAACCGAAAAGGTAGGAAAGGGTGGTCTTAAGAAGGACTTTAAAAGCTGAAAAAGGGTGATTGTATTTTCTCTCTCAGGTTTCATGGAGGGGCGGTGTTGGTGGAGAATGACGTCATCACCGCTGAGCTTGGGGCTCGTAGTTGAATGGGCGGCTGCTTCTGTATCTGCTCTGGCTTGTAGCCGACTGGTTAGACCCCCTGGTTATTTAAGAGTCGAATCCCCACTCTGACCCCTAGGAGCTAGATTCACTTTATAATAATTAGCTTTGTTACCTTCTTGAATTAATTCACTTTCCCTCCCCAGCTTCAGTTTACTTCCCTAAGCAAAGGAGGGGTCAGAGAAAGTGCCCTGTAGGTCTCTTATCCCCACCCTCACGACTGCCTCGGGAGGAAGCTCATTTTTGCAAGTGTATCCATGACTCGGCACTGAGAACGCTGGAAGTTTGTTTGCCTGTTTTTCCTGGGCCTTTGATTCTAGGAGGAATTCCTTCGTTCATGGAGATTTGCCATTTTCTAAAGGTGATGCAGCCGTCTCTCCTCCTATTCAACTCTGCCCTCTCTCCTTGTCCATTTCCAGCATCTGTCCAGCATTGAGGCCATCTCCCGAACTCTTCCTCAGGCACCACCAACCGCCGAGGGGCCGGCCCCCGACGCCTACTCCGGGGGTTCAGGGAAATGGGCTCTAGGCTGAGAATCCAGGACTTGGGTTTGAATCGGGACTCCTTGCTTAGCCTCCCTCCTGTCCTTAATCTTTTTTTTTTTAAAGAAAGTTATCAAAAAGCTGCGTGTCGTTTTTACTTTTATTCTACGTATTGTCCTCTCCTTGGTTGGTTGGTTGGTTTTTTGCCTTTAAATGAACCAGAGGGTGCCTTTGCTCATTTGGGTCTAATTGGTTTTAGGGAGGAGAGCCTGGTGCTGGGGGTGGAGCCGCGGAAGGGGAGGGGAAGGCAGACGTGGGGAGGGGAGAAGGAAAAAGAGGAAGGGGAAAAGAGAGAGCGGGTGGGGGCTGCCATACTTAGCGCCTTGCCAGCCGAGGCGCAACAAGGCCAGTTCTAGGTGACAGCCTTGTCCTGGTGATCAACCAGAAAGCAGCGCACCAATCTGGGACTCTCCCAGCGCAGCGATGCAGCCCGATCCTCATACAACGCCCGGCTTGGCTCCCACGGACCCCGCGGCCGCCGCCGCCGCCGCCGGGCCCAGTTTCACTTACCCAGGCACACCTCAGTCGGACCAGTACTCGAGGCACCCCCGGAGCAAGAGGCCCGAAGACTTCGCTTTTGGCAAAGTCCTGGGTGAAGGAGCGTTCGCCACCGTAGTGTTGGCCCGCGACCTGGCAACTTCCAAGGAGTACGCTATGAAAATCCTGGAGAAAAAGCAAATCATTAAAGAGAAGAAGGTACGATATGTCACCAGCGAACGGGATGTCCTGGCCGGCTTGGAGCACCCGTTCATCGTCAAGCTTTACTTCACTTTTCAGGACAAGGAGAAGCTTTATTTTGGCCTCAGCTATGCCAAAAATGGGGACCTGGTAACATACGTCCAGGAACTGCGTCCTTTGGACGAGGCCTGTGTCCAGTTTTATTCCGCAGAGCTGGCGTCTGCCCTGGAGTACTTGCACTCGAAGGACATCATTCACAGGGACCTGAAACCTGAAAACATTCTCTTCACTGCCGAGATGCACATTCAGGTCACAGACTTTGGATCAGCCAAAATGTTGTTCCACTCTTGTAAGAAAGCCAGGGCTAACTCCTTCGTGGGCACGGCCCAATATGTGGCCCCGGAACTCCTGGCTGAGAAAGGAGTGTGTAAGAGTTGCGACCTGTGGGCTCTGGGCTGCGTAATATATTACCTTATAGCAGGCCTATCTCCATTCCATGCTGTAAATGAGTATTTCATATTCCTCAAGATCATGAAGCTAGCTTATGACTTTCCAGAGGAATTCTTCCCAAAGGCAAAAGACCTCGTGGAAAAGTTGCTGGTTTCCGATCCCACAAAGCGTGTAGGCTGTGAAGAAATGGGGGGTTATGGAGCCCTGAAGGCCCACCCATTCTTTGAAAACATCACCTGGGACACTTTGCATCTTCAGTCACCTCCACAGGTCAAGAGACCTTTAATCTCTACATCTGAAGATGAAAATTACTTTTGGAACTTATGACATTCTCCACACCTATCACCTGATAGACCCAAGTGGGAATGCTCTTAAATGGTACCCAAAGATCCTGTCAGCACAAATGCCAGCACCTTCCCCAGGCAACTGTCTAGGAAAGCCCTGGGTGCCACTCTCTGCCTCATGGACTCTTTGACCCTTAGAAAGAAGCTTCCATTGCCAGCACAGCCATCCCAGTCCTGCTTTTGTCCATCCTGCTTTCCCCACCTGCTTCTGCTGATCACTGAAGCCTGGGGATCCTTTAATGCCTCTGCTGAAGCTTGATTTTAATGTTATTTTATTCTATTCTCCTGTTCCACTTTAAATGTGTGTGTGTGTGTGTGTGTGAGTGTGTGTGATCAGAAATAAACTTGACTTCTAACTAACTTCTTGCTGTTTTATGTGTTTGGGTTATCTTCCCTCATCCTTCTGATGAATAAGATGAGTAGATTAAAGGGAGATTGAAGGGAGTGAGGTAGAAGAGAGGAAGAGAATGTTTGGCAGCACAGGCATGTAAAGTGTTTGGAAAACCTTAAAGAAAGGAATGATGCTGGGGATGGTGGGGATGGAGGGATTGGTGGGGTGGTGATAATGGATTTTCTGAAGCCACTTTGTTTATGTAATGGGTATACATTGATCCCCCTCGTTATCTTATCTAGTCCCCCTTTCACTAATGATACTTACTTTGGAAGGTGGACACGGGCCCAGTCGTTAGGCCTCATCTGTTATTGTTATCTGTTATCTGTGTTATATGTGTACAATCACATTAAACATTTCTGCATTAGTCATGTTGTGAAAGAAGAATCAGAACAAAAGGGGAAAACCTCAAAAAAAAAAGGGAGGGAGGGGGAAAGAAACAGTGGTTCAATCTGCATCTAGATTCCACAGGGTTTGTTTTTTTTCTGGATGTGGGGTGCATTTTCCATCATGAGTCTTTTGGAATTATCTTGTACCATGATGTTGTTGAGAAGAGTTAAGTATCACAGTTGATTATCACACAATGTTGCTGTTATTGTGAACAATGTTCTCCTGGTTCTGCTCATCTCATTAAGCATCAATTCATGTAAGTCCTTCCAGGTTTCTCTGAAATCTGCCTGTTCATTGTTTCTTAAAGCACAATAGTATTCCGTTACATTCATATACCAGAACTTGTTTAGCCATTCTCCAATTGATGGGCATGCCCTCAATTTCCAATTCTTTGCCACAACAAAAAGAGCAGGGAAGTCAGGGATTATAAAAGGCATAGATGATGAAGAGAGAGGACATTCCAGGCATGGGGGACAGTGAGGGCAAATGTCTAGAGGTAGGAAATGTTGGGCTATGACATATATAGAGGAAAATAAAGTAAAAGAAGACTGGAAAGGGAGGATGAGGCCACTTTGTAAAGGGCTTTATATGTCAAACAGCCATTTCTATTTACTCCTCTGGGTGATAGGGAACCAGTGGAGTTTCTTGAGTTGGAAATGACATGGACACAGCTGCATTTTAGGACAATCTGGTCACTATATGAAAGGTGAATTGGAGAGAATGAATGGATGCAGGCAGACTAACAGTTATTATTATAGTAAAAACTAACATTGGTGATTTAAAGGTACATTATCTTTACCTGTTTTAGGTGCTCTGAGATGATCTCATTGATACAATTAGGAGGCCATTGCAATAGTCTAAGTTGTGAGAAAATAATAGGGTTTTGGTAACACCCAAAGGCCCCTGCTCCAGGATTGACTAGATTAAGACTGATTGGATTGAATTCTGGGGGCAGCTAGGTGGCAAAGTGGATAAAGCACTGGCCCTGGATTCAGGAGGACCTGAGTTCAAATACAGCCTCAGACACTTGACAGGCTGTGTGACCCTGGGCAAGTCACTTAACCCCCATTGCCCTGCAAAAAAAAAACAAACAAAAAAAGATTGATTGGATTCTGTGTGACCCTAGGCAAGTCACTTAACCCCCACTAAAAAAAAATTTTTTTAAAAAAAGATTGATTGGATTGGGGGCAGCTAGGTGTTGCAGTGGATAAAGCACCCACCCTCAGGAGTACCTGAGTTCGTATCCGCCCTCAGACACTTGATACTTACTAGCTATGTGACCCTGGGCAAGTGTCACTTAACTCCCATAACCCTGAAAAAAAAAAAAAAGATTGATTGGATTGAGTGATTTAGCTGTTTAACTCACTTAAAACCACACCTGCCTGGCCCTCAAGAGGGTGTGTTCTCAGAGGGTGTGAACTCTGACCTCAACACTGGACCACCCTCAAGTCCAGTGAACCAATGGATTTGGTTGATGCTAGTCCTCCAGACCCAGAAAGAGCATCCACTCTCAGTTAGACTCTGTCGGAGGCGCTCTTGGTGGCAGAGGACTTGGAGGAAGAAGCAGGCCAGGCTGAGACCTATTTTTCCTCTAGTCTAGAAGGCCAGGTTGAGCCCTATTTTCTCCTCTAGGCTAGATAGGCCTTTTCTTTTTTTCTTTCTTGTTTTTTTTAGTGAGTCAATTGGGGTTAAGTGACTTGCCCAGGGTCACACAGCTAGTAAATGTTAAGTGTCTGAGGCCGGATTTGAACTCAGGTCCTCCTGAATCCAGGGCTGGTGCGTTTTCCACTGTGCCACCTAACTTCACCCTTGTATTGCTTTTCTAACCATCATTGCTACTATTATAATGAAAAGAAAGAATTATGAAAGGATCAACATATAGGGGTGTGTGTGTGTGTGTGTGTGTGTGTGTGTGTGTGTGTGTGTGTGTGTGTGTGTGTGTGTGTAGGGATCCAGGGCTGCTTCATTACCAAAGAAGTTGAAAGACCAGACTATGCTTTAGGAAGCTCACTTTGCCACTCTGGTACATAATATCTCAATTCTGCATCTTTCCCCACTATTGCTGTTGAGACATCAAGGGAAATAAGTAGTCTGGCATTCAAGACCCTCCATCATAGCTTTCTGGTCCTATCCTTCTCCCCTTGTTGCCTTCTCTACTCCAGACAAATGAGTCTACTTTCCCTCCCCCCAAACACCCCTAGCACATTCCTACCTCCACGCTTTTACTCATGCAGTTTCCTATGCAAGGAACTCCCATCCATCCTTTAAATCCCAGCTCAGGCCTTTTAACTCTCAATCGGGTGATCTTTCTCCCATACCACACTGGCTCTCAGAGACCACGCAGCAATTTTTTTAACATTTTCAATGTAATCCCTGACTAGTTTAGGACTCTATCAGCTATACTTTTTTTTTAAGTGAAGCAATTGGGGTTAAGTGACTTGCCCAGGGTCACACAGCTAGTAAGTGTCAAGTGTCTGAGGCCAGATTTGAACTCGGGTCCTCCTGAATCCAGGGCCTGTGCTTTATCCACTGCACCACCTGGCTGCCCCTCCCCTTCCCTTTTTATCAGTCTCACAAAATCAAAATCAGAGTTGAGGGATTCTACCTTCTCCCCCACATTCATGATCATCATGCTAGTCACCCCCAAGCAATGGTCCCATCCTATCAGAGCCAATAAAAGCCAGTCCTTGAAATGCATTGCAAGCCTGAGCTCCTTCTGGGTCTCTCCTCCTCAGTGGCCAGCCTTTGCTTCTGCCTCTTGCCCATGTCTTCTGAGAGGTGGCCAACAAGTTCCCTGTGCAGCCACATCGATCTCCTAAGTGATTTCTTCTTTTCTTCTTCATGGGAATCATTTATGTTTGTGCCCAACCTTGAGACCATTCCATCCCTCCTGAGCCAACTGATCTTGAAGAATGGTCCAGTTTTTTAAGGTGACATTCTCCAAACTTCCTCTTTGAAAATCAAGGCTCTGTCTGGCTATACCCTTATTGACCACGAAATCTAAGATTAAGTGGTCATTTCCTCCCAAAATTCCTTTCATGTCGGTTCTTAGCAACCAGCACCTCCTCATTTAATTGAACCCAGTCTAGCACTTTCCCCTTCCTTCATCTTTTGAAGACAGAAATAGCAAAGTCATTTCAACAGTACTCAAGGATTTCAGGAAAATGGTCATAGACATTGATTTGCCTTTGAACGCTGAGGATAATGGATCTTAGAGGAGGTGGGTGCTAGGATGAGAATGCTTCATTTCCTGGAGGCCCCAAGGACCCTGCACACAAAGTAAAGTTAACCTGCTTAAAGGCTATTAAGTCTCAATGAAAATTTGGGGGGATCAAATTATATCCCTGGTGATTCAAAAAAACCAAATCCCTGCCTTTTTTAATGCCTGTCCCCTAATGAGATTAGGGAGGGGGAACTGACAGTACTTGGTCGTAGAGAGGTTGTGTATGCCTATGACCTAATCTGGGAAGGAGAATATAAAAGGAGAGGCCCCAGGCATAGCAGCTCAGCTTGGACTCAGACCCCAGCAGGACCACCTGCCCAGAAGCTCAGCTCTTCCTGTCTTTCCTGAGAGACACTGTAAGTATACTCTACCCAAATGAGAGATCTGAGAGGGATGAAGGAAATAGGCACCTACTACCCTTCAACAACCTATGTGTTCTGAGGCGCTCTCTGGGGCTACAAGGGTGTGAGCCAGCGTTTAGAACAGGGGAGTGAGGGAGGAAGAAGGTAGCGATAACACGGGGAGATTGCTCTGCTTTGCATGCAGCCATGATTTGTCCACTAGGTCTGAAACAGGGGCAGCCAGGTGGTGCAATGGATAGAACACTGTCCCTGAAGTTGGGAGGACCTGAGTTCAAATCTCACCTCAGATGCTTACTAACTGTGACCCTGGGCAAGTCACTTAATCCCAATTGCCTGATCTTGCCACTGGACCTAGATGGCTATAGAAGAGAGAGTGAGGCTGGTGACTTTGCACAGCCCCACCTCACTTAACTCCAAGTCACTGCAAATCATGACATGCCCTTCTGATGTCACGGTCCTTCATGGAAAAGGAAGGGCAAACAACGGGTCTATACTATCACCTATGATCATTGTGCAGGAGACATTTTCCAATGGGTTTGTCCCAAAGGAGAAGAGATTGAGTTTCCCAAAGGCCTTCTGATTTTGCCAACTTTGGTTAGATTATTATTGCTAATAATTAATATTATATTAATATAATAGGTAGTATTTCCATAGTACTTTAGGATTTGCAAAGCCCCTTACATACAGCATCTCATTTGATCCTCCCAACAACCGTGAGGTGGTTGCTATTATTATCCCAATTTTACAGATGAGGAAACTGAGTCTGCTGGAGGCGAAGTGACTCCTGAGATAATGTCTGAGTCAGAATTGGAACTTGGGTCTTCCTGCCTTTCAACCTCTTGCACCTTAAAATCTAATGCTAGGGGCAGCTAGGTGGCACAGTGGATAGAGCACTGGCCTTGGATTCAGGAGGACCTGAGTTCAAATCTGGCCTCAGATCCTTGACACTTACTAGCTATGTGACCCTGGGCAAGTCACTTAACCCCAATTGCCTCACCAAAAAAAAAAAAAAATCTAATGCTAATGATCCTGCCACCTGCAGAAATCAGAGAAGCCCATTTCAGATTGAAAACCACTGGACTGAAAAAAGTGAGGCAGTCAGCAGAGAATTGTGGGTGGTTGTTTTTTTAAAGTTTTTATAACTTGTAAATTTGAAGGCTTTTGTAACCTATAAATTTCAAAGCTTTAAAAACTAACTCATAAATTTCTTTGTAGTATTTATACTAATATAACTTTTTCCATTCTCTTTGGACTTGGTGTGAGTAGTCCTGGCTGCTTATTAATTAAACGATCTCATCTCTCCCCTGAGATTCAGCAAACAAATTCAATTCGACAAATGTTTATTAAGTGCTTATATGTGCAAGACAGTGGGGGGAAACATGTCTCATTTGATTCTCATAATTACACTTGGAAGAAGATATTAACATTCCCCATTTTACAGAAAGGAAAACTGGGGCTCAGAGAGGCTCAAAGACTTTAACTAGTGTCAGAGGTGGGATTCAAACCCAGGTCTGAGAACCTGCAAACCAGTTCCCCATGGCCCCATTGGTCCTCTGTTGACCTCTCAAGCAAGATTCTTTCTGAGAGATACTGTGATCTATGATCATTGTGCAGGAGACATTTTCCAATGGGTTTGTCCCAAAGGAGAAGAGATTGAGTTTCCCAAAGGCCTTCTGATTTTGCCAACTTTGGTTAGATTATTATTGCTAATAATTAATATTATATTAATATAATAGGTAGTATTTCCATAGTACTTTAGGATTTGCAAAGCCCCTTACATACAGCATCTCATTTGATCCTCCCAACAACCGTGAGGTGGTTGCTATTATTATCCCAATTTTACAGATGAGGAAACTGAGTCTGCTGGAGGCGAAGTGACTCCTGAGATAATGTCTGAGTCAGAATTGGAACTTGGGTCTTCCTGCCTTTCAACCTCTTGCACCTTAAAATCTAATGCTAGGGGCAGCTAGGTGGCACAGTGGATAGAGCACTGGCCTTGGATTCAGGAGGACCTGAGTTCAAATCTGGCCTCAGATCCTTGACACTTACTAGCTATGTGACCCTGGGCAAGTCACTTAACCCCAATTGCCTCACCAAAAAAAAAAAAAAAATCTAATGCTAATGATCCTGCCACCTGCAGAAATCAGAGAAGCCCATTTCAGATTGAAAACCACTGGACTGAAAAAAGTGAGGCAGTCAGCAGAGAATTGTGGGTGGTTGTTTTTTTAAAGTTTTTATAACTTGTAAATTTGAAGGCTTTTGTAACCTATAAATTTCAAAGCTTTAAAAACTAACTCATAAATTTCTTTGTAGTATTTATACTAATATAACTTTTTCCATTCTCTTTGGACTTGGTGTGAGTAGTCCTGGCTGCTTATTAATTAAACGATCTCATCTCTCCCCTGAGATTCAGCAAACAAATTCAATTCGACAAATGTTTATTAAGTGCTTATATGTGCAAGACAGTGGGGGGAAACATGTCTCATTTGATTCTCATAATTACACTTGGAAGAAGATATTAACATTCCCCATTTTACAGAAAGGAAAACTGGGGCTCAGAGAGGCTCAAAGACTTTAACTAGTGTCAGAGGTGGGATTCAAACCCAGGTCTGAGAACCTGCAAACCAGTTCCCCATGGCCCCATTGGTCCTCTGTTGACCTCTCAAGCAAGATTCTTTCTGAGAGATACTGTGATCTATACATATTGTCTAATGGGAATAAGAGTGATTTTCTCTACTCTCCTGTGTTTCCAGTGATGATAATAATCTTCTTCATCTTCTTGTTTGAGAATAAAGACAAGTGACCTTTTCCAAGCAATGATGCATGATTCTGTCTAAGTGCAGCTGTTTGGATGACCTGAGAACATACTTGTGATTTACATTTGGATATACATATGTATATTATGCATATATATATATTTATATTATATTCGGTATACATATGTATAGAGGCAGAGCAAGAGAAAGACAGAGAGGGAGAGACAGAAAAAAGCCAGAAGAAAGGCAGAGAGAGACAAGGAGAGACAAAGACACAGAGAGGCATAGAAAGAGGAGAGAGAAGAGAGGTGAATGTGGCGAGACAGACTGAAAAACAGCAGAGACATAGAGAGGCAGAGGAAGACAGGGAAGAGAAACACACAGAATGGAGCGACAGATGAAGTGACCTGTCCCCGGTCCCAAAGCCAGTAAGCTCCACACACCGGCTGCCTCACATGGGTTTGAGAATCTTTGTGGGCTCAAGAGCTAAGAGAAATACAGGTTTCAATGCTAAAGTTGCAATGTTATTTATCTCCATTAATGAATTCTCTCTAAGGTTTGCAAGTCCTTTCCAAACATATCTCATCTGATCTTTGCTAAAGGCCCAGTGAGACAGTTACTTTAGGTTTTATTATCACCACTTGAAAGATAAGGAAAAGTGCCTTGAGAGAGGTCCCAGTGTCAGAAACAAGTTTTCAGAAAGTGTCTTGTGATCCCACGTCCAGACTTTATCTTGAACACTATCTATCTACCAGAGTCTGCAACCTTGGCAAGTGTGGGCTCTCTCCCTGTCTGTCTCCTCCTCCTCCTTCTCTCTCTGTTTCCTCCCCTCTCTTTCTCTATCTCCTCTTTCTGTCTGTCTGTCTGTCTGTCTGTCTGTCTGTCTGTCTGTCTGTCTGTCTGTCTGTCTGTGTCTCTTTCCCCACCCCATTCACTTTCACAGGGGAGGCAGCTCACGGCATGGGAAAGACCATTTGTTTTAGAGCTGGTGGGTCTAAAGTCAGATCTTGGTTCCCCAGTTCACTCCCTGGGTCACCTTCAACAAGTGACTCCCTTTTTCTGAGCCTGTTTCCCTCTCTGTAAGGGGTGGGGGTGGGGGGAGAGAGAGTAGCCTCCCAGCCTCTAAGCCCTGGGATTGGAGCTGCTCCCTCCCTAAAATCCTGGCTCTCTCCACCCCTAGGTGAGGTGTACATCTCCCTGAGTTCTGAACTGAGCTGCTCATCGACAGAATCCAACGCGATGAAATTTCTCCCAGTCTGCCTCATGTACCTGCTGCTCACCTGGCTGGCCCCGCCCACGGCCGAATGCCGGCTCCATGACCGGTCCATGGAGATCAGGAGTGAGTACGCAAACGCTGCCTCTGTCAATGAGGGAGCTGACCTGACTGGCTGCTTGGGGCTCTTGAGCTTTGGTCTCTGACGCTGGGGAGCTACCTTTGGGATGGCCATTTGGAAAGGACCCCTTCCATGTTCACAGTCCATTGGGGGGGTCATCGCTCACCGTGCACTGTTGTTTGTCCCACCCCCGCACCATGACTAGGTAATTCCTCGTTTCTTCTTTGGAGAGCACCTCTCAGCCCCATTGTATCTCATAAGCCTCCTGCCTCTTCCCTTCCAGATCCTGACATTGACCCTTCCTGGTACACGGGTCGAGGAATCAGACCTGTGGGCCGCTTTGGCCGAAGAAGGGCAACCGTGGAGGGCTATCAGAGGTCAGCCTATAGACAGCATCAAAGCTGCTTCCCTGTGGAGGAGAGTAATGAGTCTGCCCAAGATGACTAAGATGCTTATGATGGGAATAAACCCAAAGGCTTCCTCTGCCCTCTCCCTTCTCTTCCACTGGCTAATTTCTTTCTCCGCAAATAAAAAGATTTGATCTTAATTAAATCAGTGTCTGTGCTCGGAACTGAGATAAACCAAAGAGTTGTTTGATGACCTGAGTTCAAACCAACTGTGTGACCATTAAATTACTTCTCACCTGTGTGACCCGGAGGAAAATTCCTCCTGTAGCCCCCTTATAGGATAATTAACCTCTTTGTTCAGGCACCCCCAACACCTAGCGCAGTGCCTGGCACACAGTAGGTGCTTAATTAAGGCATACTGATGGACTGAGTTACTGGGAGTACCCAGTGAGTGTATAACAGAGCTTAGTCACATAATCAGCCTGGGAGCCTTGGGTTTGCACCTGACATAGACTTGAGTGTTATAGGTTGATAAGTTACATTACACTGATGATGTGCCAAACACCACTATCTCCACACCTGGAAAGCCATACACTCAAGTCACCCAGGATCTGATCTGGCATGGTCAAGGGGTATAGGGGTCTTTGAAAAAAAAAATACCCTATAGGATCATGGGAGCACAGCTCTGGAGCTAAAAGGGACCTCAGAGCTTCTCCCAACTCCCTCATTTTACAGATATGGAAACTGAGGCAGACAGGAGGGAATTGCCTTGTCCAAGGTCACACAGGTAATAAGTGCTACAGAAGGGATTTGACTTTAAGTTTGGCGACTCTAATTGAATAGCCTAGATTAGTGCGCATCCTCCTTTAGAGCTCGTGACTCCGTTTCCTCAGGTAGACACCTTATTCCTGCCTTCCTGCTTTGCCCTCCCCAATTTTCAGAGCTTTCCCTGGAGTCTCTCTGAGTAAACTGCCTCATTAGACTTCACATTGAGTTACACAGCCTTCCCTACGTGATGAGACCCTTGGTTGGGAAAGACGGCTCCCTGGGACTGTGAGAATACAAGGGGTGAGGAAAGTGCTGACTTCTTCAGTGCTCAGTTGATGGAGGCAAAAGTGGAGAAAGAAGGGAAAGAAGAGGAGGAGGGGGAGGAAAGAGAGGGGGAGGGGAAGAAAGAGGACGAGGGGGAAGGAGGAAGAAGAGGAGGAGGTGGTGGTAGCATCCAAGGCAAAGACCTGAGATGTTCCAACTTGAAAAAAATAAAATAAAATTGTATTGATGTTCTGTTCTCACATCACCTACATTTCCCAATGTATCCCTTCTCCCAGAGGGCCATCCCTTCTTTTTTTTTTTAGTGAGGCAATTGGGGTTAAGTGACTTGCCCGGGGTCAGACAGCTAGTAAGTGTTAAGTGTCTGAGGCCGCATTTGAACCCATGTACTCCTGACTCCAGGGCCCATGCTCTTTCCACTGTGCCACCTAGCTGTCCCTTCTAATGAAGAATAAAAAAGAGGGAGAAGAGGGGCAGCCAGGTGACGCAGTGGAGAGAGCACTGGCCCTGGATTCAGGAGGACCCGAGTTCAAATGCAGCCTCAGATACTTTACACTTATTAGCTGTCTGACCCTAGGCAAGTCACTTAACCCCAATTGCCTCACCAAAAAATTTTTTTTAAATTTTAAATTTTCAAAATTAAAAAAGGGAGAACAATATTCAGCAAAACTAACCAACATGTCCCAAAAGTCGAGCACTACATGTACTGTTCTCCCCACCTCCGCAAAGGAGCAAGAGAAAGCACCTTCTTTGGAGTCAAGCTTAGAGATATTCCACCTTCCTAGGTTAGCCGTGCCTCCCCTGAGACCAGAGAGAAATCAAATTCTCTGCTTGCTCACTCAGAAGCACGCTCAGCGGTGGGCAATCCTGGTGGTGGAGGAGAACGATGCTTTGAAAGGAGCCCTAGACTCTCAGGCTCTCTGGAAATGGGCACTTCCCACAAAACTCCCACATGAAGTGACTGGTATACGTTTTATTCTCACTGTTTTATAAGGAAAAAGCTTCTAAATGAAGGGGGAAATGTCCTGCACCCCAAGCCAGTGAAGAGACCCCACACTGCTTCTCTCCAGACAACCAGCTGGACTTGGAGAGACAGGAGCCCAGGCTCTCAGCTCAGTCCCCTCCCCTGCTCCCCCAATCTGTAGGATGTGGTCACCAGCAGGGAGAAGCCAAGGACTGATCTCATCTGGCTTGGTCCACATTAGCTGTAAATAAGGAAAGGAATGAACGAAACGGCCACAGAAATGCTTCGAGCATCAGGACCGAAGACTCGGGATGGCATTTTACTTTGGTCAGGGTCTGGGGAAAGCCCCTACACCAATTCAGATCAACACCGGATTGATAACAGTCTTAGAGAATCACCCAGAGGACACTGAGGATGTCACTTACTTAGGTCCAAACAGCCAGCAGGTTAGAGGCACTACTTGAACCCAGGACTTGAACTCCAAAGCTGGCCCATACTGCCTCAGATATTTAACACTGTTGTTGGTCTTCCTGGCAGTGGTAGGACCAAGACAAGGTGTTGGTGTTTTTGTTTTAATTGGGGGGGGCAGGGCAATGCAGGTTAAGTGACTTGCCCGGGGTCACACAGCTAGTAAGTGTCAAGTGTCTGAGGCTGGATTTGAACTCAGGTCCTGAATCCAGGGCCAGTGCTTTATCCACTGCACCATCTACCTGCCCCTGTTGGTGTTTTTAAAAAAATAATCACAGGGTTCAAAGGGATGTCAGAGGCCATCCTGGACAGGAATCTTCTCTATAACACTGCTAATAAGTAGTGTCCAGCCTCCATTTGGAGATCTCCAGTGATAGGGAGCTCACTCTCTTCCAAGGCAGCACATTCCACCTTTGAAAAGTTCTATTAGGAACTTTTAGTTACAGTGAACTCCTCCCCCAGAGGGCACCACTCTCCACAGTCTGACACCAACATTTGTGGTTCAAGGGATAGGAATTAGGCCTAAGACCACCAGCCAGGGACAGAAAGGCTTTGTCTAGGGTTGAGAGTCCACCAACTACTTACTCCAGGCACCAAATGCTTCAGGGGTTCATTTATTAGAAATATGATCTCAGGGGCAGCTAGGTGGAGCAGTAGATAGAGCACTGGCCCTGGAGTCAGGAGGACCTGAGTTCAAATCTGGTCTCAGATACTTAACACTTACTAGCTATGTGACCCTAGGCAAGTCACTTAATTGCCTCACCAAAAAAAAAAAAGAAAAAGAAAAAGAAAAAGAAAAGAAATGTGACCTCAAAGGATTTGGAATCCAAGGGCCTGGGTTCAAATCCTGATCCTGCCACTTCCTTACCATGCAACCTCGGACAAGATGCTTCCCCCCTCTGGTTCTCAGTGTCTGCATTAGATATTCCTTCCAGCAATAATTAACAATGGCAACAGTAACAATAGCTCACATTCATCTACTTAAGCTTTTCTGGGTACTTTACATGTTATTTATTGTTAATCTCCTGATAGAAGGAAAGCTTCTTAGGTCATTTTTTTCCTTGTCTCCCCAGGAACCAGTGCAGTGTCTCAAACACAGTAGGTGCTTAATAAATGCTTATGGATTGAGTGACTATCTCATTCAAACCACTCCACTGCCCTGTGAGGCAGGCTCTATTAGCAACCCCATTTTACAGATGAGGAAACTGAGGCTCAGAGAGGCGTTGATAAGTGTCCGAAGAAGGCTTCAAACCTAAGTCTTCCTGATTCCAAGTCCAGGATTCTATCCACTGAGCCACACTGCCTATAAAGATATGGCACAATAAACCAATGGGCAGGGAAACTAGTCAGCTAAAGTATCTTCTAAGTTGATCTATTGTGTTTAATAACATCTTCATCTCTCACTGGACTGCCTCCTCTGGACTCAGGCCTTTCAGCTTCCTTTATGTATTGTCCTCATTCGAATAGAAGCTCTCTGAGGACAGGAAGGGTCTTTCTTTTCACTTGTATTTGTATTTCCAGTTCTTAACAGGCATACAGAAAGCACTTAATAAATGCCTGTTGATTGACTGACCAACTGAACAAATTTCCATATTACTTTAAGATTTGGGTAGTACTTACTCACATTAAGCCTGTGAGGGAGGGAGTAAGAGACCTAGGCATGTCTGGAGCTAGAAGGGAGCTTAGGGACCATGTAGCTTGACTGCCTCATTTTACAGATGAGACCCAGGGCGCTAACAATGACTCGCCCAAGGACACATAGTAAGTAAGTGTGAGAGGTAGGTCTGCTGGCTCTGCAGATGCTACTATTTCCAATGTAATTATGTCCGAATATTGTTTTCACAATTTACTGATAAGGAAACTGAGGGATTTGAAAAGCATCTTTTCAATAGTCAGGAAGAGAGTATAGATATGAAACATGTGTAGTTACAGTGTTTCAATGTCTCCCTGTTCTCCCTTCTGCCCTTCCTATTTGAGCTGCTCTGGCAGTGCTTGGATGGCATGCCCGTCTGGGGTTGTGCTCCTCTGGTGCCAGCCACCAATGGCACACCTCTCTCTGGCCGGTCAGGAGGCAGCCAGGAGGTGCAGTGGTTAGCGTGCTCAAAGCCTGCCTCAGACCCTTGCTGGCTATGTGACCGAGAGCTGGCCCCTAAAACACCCTGTGCCTGTATTTTCTCATCTGTAAAATGGAGGGATCAGGCCAGATGATCTCCAAGTTCCCCTTCAGCTCTAAATCAGTGATGCCCTGAGAGGGAGAAGCCATGGAGTCCCTGAGCAGCTGCCCAGGAGTGGAGGCATCAGGTGTTCTGACTCTGGACTCAGTCCCCCCCACCCCCATCAGAACGCCCCTGGCCCACTTCTCCCCCACAGGCTCCATCAGGAAGCATTCTGACACCTGGGAGGGGCACCTAGAAGAAAGCAAGTCCAGAATTTCAACAGGCACCCTTGAAGGTCCACGCTGCCAGAGCCAGGGCAGCTCAATCCAGCAGGGAAGGCAAAGGCAGATTCGGGAATTGGCTGGGAGAGCAGAGCCCAGCAGGAGGCCAAAGTTGGTGCCCTAGTCCAGGCAGCATCTGCCTTTCTGTGCTGTGGCTGTCTTCTTCAGGTCCACGGTAGGGCTCTTCTGCCGAGTTTGGACTCCATTTTGTTCTTCCCTTTTTAATAATTCATGAGCTGGGAAAAGAGAAGGTAGAAAAGCATTTGCCCAAGAAGCTAATCCCCCCTCGCTCACTTGAAAGTCACATTAAGAGGGGCAGCTAGGTGGCACAGTGGATAGAGCACCAGCCCTGGATTCAGGAGGACCTGAGTTCAAATCCGGCCTCAGACCCTTGACACTTAACTAGCTGTGTGACTCTGGACAAGTCACTTAACCCCAACTGCCTCACCAAAAAAACCAAAACAAAACAAAACAAAAAAAGAAAGTCACATTAAGGGATCTATGTAGGTGAAGTTCCCAAATCAATACCTCTAATTATTGATCTGAATTATCCCAACCTTTCTCCTGAACTCAAAAGAGATTCTTGGAAAATGAACAAGACCCATAGAGTGTGTGGCTACACTTCCTAATGATAGGGGTCTCCTATCAGCTTATATCAGAGACCTCAAAGCTTAAGGGCTGCCCACCAATCAACCAATGAATATATATTAAGCACTTACTGCATACCAAGCACTCTGCTAGGCACTGGGGAGCCATGTATCCTTGGGTAAGTCACTGCCTTTCCCTGGAGCTTAATTTCCTCATCCTTAAAAACAAGGTGGGGGGGGGGGCAGCTAGGTGTGGAAGTGGATAGAGCACCGGCCCTGGAGTCAGGAGTACCTGAGTTCAAATCTGGCCTCAGACACTTAACACTTACTAGCTGTGTGACCCTGGGCAAGTCACTCAACCCCAATTGCCTCACTTAAAAAACAAAACAAAACAAAGGAGACTGGATGAAATGGTCCAGTTTTAAATCTAGCCCTGTGACCTCCCCTCTGTAAAGTGAGGGGATTCGACAGGATGACCTCTGAACTACGAGCACTGTGGACTTGTGAACAGCCAATGGGGAGCCCAGGTGGGAGGGCTCAGAGGACTGAAGCTGCTCATCAGTGTCTAGAAACCCACACAGAGACCTGCAACTTCTGGCTCTCCTGTCCCCGAGCATCTCTGATTGGTGGCCTCAGTTTCCTCATCTGTAAAATGGGGATAATAATAGCATCCCCTCAGTGGTTGGATATGAGGACCAAGTGAGATAATAACTGCACAGTGCCTGGCACATGGTCAGTCCCAGAGAAACATTGTTACTGACTCACCTACAGCAGTGAAGGCTTCGGTCACTTGGTAGTTTGATTTGGCTGAGGTTTCCATGAACAATAGCTTGTTACTTTCTGCAAACGCTTTTCCCTCCTGGAAGAGAGAAGAAAATGAAACCAGAATGACTCCAAAATCCTGGAATCTTAGGAGCCAACATTGATGGATGTCGCTGGCATTCCTGTTGGCTTGAGGCTTGTTGGTTAGATTCTCCCATTTGCTATTTCCTCCCTTCACAGGCAGAAGGGACATTAGAGATCACCTCTCCACATGCCTCATTTTCCAGATAAAGAAAGAGAGAGACTTTTTTTTTTTTTGAGTGACGTGTACTCAAGTTCATCCCCTCATTGCCTTTGGTGTGGTAGAAGGATTTGTGTATCTCAATGAAACGAGGAGCTAAGCCATGCAGTTATGCAAGATGGACAGGTCACAGTGGAGAGTTCTGACAAAAGGTGACCCATTGGAGAAGGAAATGGCAAACCACTGCAGTACCTTTGCCACAAAAACCCTGTGGGCCCCACTAAAATGATAAAAAGAGATGACAACTCGTCTCCTCAGGTCAGAAGGTGTCTGATACACGATTGAGGAAGAGCAAGGACATCTACAAGTAGCTCCACTCCGAATGAAGGTGCTGGGCCAAAGCAGAAAGGAAGCTCAGCTGTGGTTGTGTCTGGTGATGGAAGCAAAGTGTTTTTTGTAGTCACCAAATTGTGTCTGCGGTAAAGAATTAATTGTGACTTGAGGTTTCTATGACCCCATCTTTGCCTAAAATTAGAAACCCCGTGCACCCTGACCTTGCTTGGGTGCACACTGGAGTGCCTGCATGGGCCTGGCCAAATTATAATGAGGGCAGCCCCGCCATGACTGGAAGCTGGGTGAGGGCAGTCAGGTGACCTCCAGCATCCAGAAGCTGAAGGGGGGCTGGCAGTTGTAGAGCAGCTTGTTAATTCTGTCAATCAGGGCTGCCGGCCAATTAGCTTGGGGCTGTGTGTCTGTCCACCCTGTTTTCTGGGAGCCCCGGGGGTTGCTGGTAAGGAGAAGGGAGGAGACTCGCCATTCTGGCATTGGAGCTGGAAAGAGACAGGACGCAACTGTGTGTTGTGCTGAGCCCTGGGCGGTGGTGTGATGCAGGTTGTATTGTTTTCCTTCCCCCATTCCTTTTTTTCCCCTTTCCTTTAATTCTACTAATCTTACTTGTGTTTTTAAGTTTGTTCTTGTTAATAAACCCTGTTCTCTTTTTGAAAGAGGCTGTTAATCTCCTTCCTTGCCCCAATAATGCAGTGAGCCGCCTAACACTCCCCGATTAAAATTTGGCCCCTACACCGCTAAATTATTGGAGGGCAGGATAGGGTTTTCTAAGTATTTCTACTTACATAATAAGGGCTATTGTGCCTGTTTTGGCAGTAATCATCTATTATTACTTAGTATTAAATATTAGAAGAGCATTGACCATGTGGCATTTAACACAAGCAGAGACTAATCGAGTTGTCAAGATAACTCACTGGCCATAGCAAACATAAACAATCCCAGAAGATGACACAGGGACAAGACCACATGGTCAATATGAAAATCAGATTGATTATATACTTCGCAGACAAAGGCTGCACCCTTAAGTCCAGGTTTTAATTTGTCCAGCCTGGCATTTCACATGATGCATTCTACATAGAAGTTAAATAAATAAGGTGACAATATACAGCCTTGTTCTACTCCTTTTCCCATTTTAAACCAATCACTTGTTCCATCTTTGGTTCTAACCGTTGCTTCTTGGCCCATGCACAAGTTCCTCAGGAGAAAAGTAAGATGATCTGGTACTCCCATCTCTTTGAGGATTTGCCACATTTTGTTGTGATTCACATAGTCAAAAGCTTTAGTTAATGCAAGACCTGGAGCTGACTGTGGGTCAGATCATAAGCTTCTTATTGCAACATTCAAGGTTAAATTGAAGAAAGTGGGGGAAACCATCAGACTATATAGGTGTGACCTAAATAACATCCCTTATGACTATGCAGTGGAGGTGACAAATAGATTTAAGGGATTAGATCTGGTAGACAGAGTGAAGGCTGAGGCTCCTAATATTGTGTAGGAAGCAGCAGCAAAAAGTATCTCAAAGAAAAAGAAGGGTAGGAGAGCACAATGTCTGTTTGATGAGGCTTTACAAATAGACGAGGGAAGAAGGAAAAAGAAAGGGAAAGGAGAAAAGGAAAGATACATCCAAATGAAGGCAGAGTTCCAGAGAATAGCAAGAAAAGATAAGGCTTTTTTTTTTTTTTAGTGAGGCAATTGGGGTTAAGTGACTCGCCCAGGGTCACACAGCTAGTAAGTGTTAAGTGTCTGAGGCCAGATTTGAACTTAGGTTCTCCTGACTCCAGGGCTGGTACTCTATTCACTGTGCCACCTAGCTGCCCCTGTGACCTTGATTTTTTAAGATGTGGATAATTGTATCTTTGGTCACTGTATTTTTAATATAATCAGTTTCCTTTGTAATCCTCTGCATTTCATTGCATGCATTTATTTATCTAGCACTTATATATTATGTACAAGACTGAGAAGACCTCCAGAAGTGTCACCAGAATGCCAAAGGAATTGGTCACTTAAAAATAAAATGAGGAACCTGTGTTCCTGCCTAACCCTCTCATTTTATAGAAACAGCCCTAGACTGGGTAAGTGATTTGCCCCAGGTCACACAGCTTGGGAATGTCAGTTAGGATTTAAAACTAGGTCTTCCTGACTCCAAATCCACTGAGGCTCAAAGTACACCATGATTTGAAGTGTCAAAGACAGGATTTGAACCCAGAACCTCTGATTACAGCCAGTGCTCTTCCCACCACACCATTTGAAGGGCTGCCTCTTAAAATGGGGCACCCAGAATTGAGCACAAGCTCCCAGATACAGTCTGACTGGCACAAACAATGGTGAATCTCTGACCTCCGTGACACTGACTCAAGCCATTTCCTTAACTATTACCTGAGAGGGTTGAGCTAGACCATCTCTAAGGTCCCTTCTGACTCCAACTGGAAGAGGCCATCTGGTCCAACCCTATCATTTTACAGATGGGGAAACTGAGGCTCAGGCTGGTCATGGGATCATAGATTGGAGGCTGGAAGAGACTCAGAGGCCTCTTAGCCCGATCCCCTCATTTTATGGATAAGGAATCTCAGACTCAGGTAAAGTCATTTGTGCCCCAGGTCACACAGGTCCAAGAGTTTCCCTGTCTGGAGTTTAGCTTCTTCATCTGTGAATAAAGGGGCAAAACTAGAGAATCTCCCATTCTCTCAGTCTTAGGATTCGACCTCTAATGATTTCCCCAACTTTGACCTTTTCTACAAAGAATAAAAGTGAAACTGAGGCCCAGAAACACCCTAGGCCTACAGTACACAACAGCCCAGACAGGAAGAAGCTAAGAAGCCCCAAGGAGCACAAGAGCTGGCCCAACCCAGTCCTTTTACAGACAAGGCAGGGCTCAGCCCCCATCCCCCAGCTATCCTGATTCCCAGGTCTCCCAACCCCTAGTCCAATGTTCTTTTCACAAGACCATGAGCTCTTCAGGTGAGCTCTGAGAGATGGGGGACCTCATGAAGGTCCTGGTGAAGACGGACTGCTATGACAGACCAGTGTCGTCTTCCCACTTAAATGTATATTTTTTTTTAGTGAGGCAATTGGTGTTAAGTGACTTGCCCAGGGTCACACAGCTAAAAAGTGCTGAGTGTCTGAAGTCAAATTTGAACTCAGGTACTCCTGACTCCAGGGCAGGTGCTCTATCCACTGCGCCACCTAGCTGCCCCTTAACTGTATTTTTTGGCCACAAAGGAGACTGTGGTCTGCCACACAGAGGGAAATGACAAAAGGTATTCATAAAACTTAGTTTTTTAAAGGCCAGGCCGTCTTTTTTTAACCCAGAGCACCATCTAGTAATGGCTCCTAGACAATGACATACCTCCAGGGTCACTTCCCGAGAATCCTCAAGATCCGTCTTGTTGCCTATCAAAATCACCACGATTTCTTCGGGTGAAAACTCATTCTCCAGCTCCTTCCACCAGCCCTGGGCCCTGTGGAAAGAATCCTTAAAAACACAACAGCATGTGACAATCTCTTCAGTTTGACTGGCCAGAACAAGGCAGTGGGGAGAGCAACGTGTTGGGAACAAAGCACTTTACAACTATCATCTCCAGTGTACCTGTAGGTAGGTCCCAGTGGGATGATCGTCCTCTTTAAAAAGAGACTTTAAGAGATGGGATTTATGTAGCCTCATGGGCAAGATTCCAACCCAGGCCTTCCAGAGCCAGGCTTCAGCACTCTAGCTGCTATGCCTGGGGTAACAAGTGCTTTCTAAATCTGTTGAGTTTCCTTTTTTTTTTTTTTTTTTTTTTTTTTGCGGGGCAATGGGGGTTAAGTGACTTGCCCAGAGTCACACAGCTAGTAAGTGTCATGTGTCTGAAGCCGGATTTGAACTCAGATATTCCTGAATCCAGGGCCAGTGCTTTATCCACTGCCCCACCTAGCTGCCCCCTGTTAATTTGCTATGTTGTCCTATTGCCTCAGGACCCTCTGCTCCCATTTGGTGCTTGATGCCTTCCTGGTTGGTTTGTTCAGCTGTTATCATTGTTCAGTTTTGTGGTGTTTTTCTGCGTTTTTTGGGGGGTGGGGGCAATGAGGGTTAAGTGACTTGCCCAGGGTCACACAGCTAGTAAGTGTCAAGTGTCTGAGGCCAGGTTTGAACTCAGGTCCTCCTGAATCCAAGGTCGGTGTTTTATCCACTTCGCCACCTGGCTACCCCTTTGTGGTGTTTTTTAATCCCATATAATTAATACTTGCTTCAAAGGACCTAATAACATGGTTAATTAGCCTGTCCCTTGAGAGCCTCATAATGGAGGTAACCATCACTGAATTTGAGAGTTGGGAGGGGCCTCGGCAGCAACAGCCCTTTCATCCAACCCATATACAAAGGGGGGCCCCAGTGTAGCCCAGTGGACAAGCAGCCAGACAGCCAACCAGCCTTCATGCCCTTCCTGCACTTCTGAACATGTGGCCTCCCCAGAAGAGCTGTCCCCAGAGGGCTGAGAGCAGATAACTCTGTAGGGATTTCAGCCAAAGCCTCCCCCAATCCCAAGGCAGAGTACCTGAGGCACTCCGGGCCAAACTGATCTTCCCAAGAGCAGCCTCGAAGATTTTTACTCCTCCTTAGAGAGTGTTAGCACATCGGCTGATTTTTTTTTTAAACTAACCTTGGACTTGGGAACAAAAGACTCACTATAAACCCAGGTGATCATCCCATTAGTATGCTAAGACCTGCTAATGAGAGCAAAAGTGCCTCTCCTGTTTCTTTTTCCAGTGACTAACCTAAACACAGCACATGATATCATGAGATTATTTAATGCTCAGCTCATCTGGGTCCATGTGTATGGTGTCTGCCATTAGTCAAACAATGTGCTGGACACAGGGGAATAAAAGAGAAAATGAAGACCTTGTCCTTGTAGGTTCAGGGATTAGGAGCAGATGTGAGCTTGGAGGTCACTGAATCCAACCCCTCCTTTTATACATGGGGTAACTGAGGCCCAGGGAGCTTAAGTGATTTACTCAGGCTCACACAAATAAGTGTCTGAGGTGAAATCTGAACTCCGCTCTTGTCACCACACAGCTCAGGGATATAACCCACATCCAGACAAATAACTCAAAAGTGTGTACAAAGTGTTAATAAGAATGCATGGGGGGCAGCTACATGGCACAGTGGATAAAGCACTGGCCCTGGATTCAAGAGGACCTGAGTTCAAATCCAACCTCAGATACTTGACACTTACTAGCTGTGTGACCCTGGGCAAGTCATTTAACCCTCATTGCCCTGAGGGGAAAAAAAAAGAATATATGGACCACCTGGATATTGATGGAACTGCCTTATTATTCAAAGGTATTTTATGAAACCTTGGATTAGCTAAATGCCCTTTGACTAAACTTCAAACTAAACCCAGATAGTTAGTAAATAAGTCCTTGTTCACTAACTTCTTTCCCCAAGAGAGTAAATAGATATTATTGTTCTCCTTATCAAATATCTAGGCATCCTTGTCCTTGGTAAACCCTTCCTGTTTCTTTAAGTTGCCTGTTAGAGTATTTGCTTTAGGTTAACTTGTATCATGCTAATAAAACTGACATTACCCTGTAACCAGTGAGCAAAGAAACCTTATATGCCCTTAGAAAGAGGGAGCCTGAGAGCTTCTTCTTAGGAAGGGGTCTCTGTATGAGTCTCGCTGATTCTTCTTAGGACAAATAAACTGATACTATGTTTCTTTCTGTCTGTCTCTGATCTGTTTTTTCCTATTGGAGACATTATATTCTCTGATCTGTTTTTTTTTCCTGTAGGATAAAAAAATTGGCATGTAATAGAAATTATGAAAATAATGTTTCTATTTTTTTTGTAGGAGACAGGCAAAATACAATAATTGACCAAAGTAATCGGGGCACAGCCTCCTTGAGAAGGTGGCACTGGAGTTCGGAGCCTTACAGGGAGATTCCAATGGGTTGAAGTGAGGAGGGATGGCCTTCTGGTCATGTACAAGGTCATGGTGGCGATGGGTGGGAATATCATAATCATCGCTGGCATTTCAGGAGCTCCATGAGGCTTGCAAAGCACTGTGAGTAAGTTAAGTCATTGGATCCTCACAACAACCCTAGGAGACAGGTGCTACTATTATCCCCATTTTACAGGTAAGTAAGCCGAGGCATTGGGCAAGTAAGTGGTTTGCCCAGGGTCACAAGCCTAGGAAGCATCTAAGGCAGGATTCAAACTCAGTTCTTCTTGATTCATGGAGGGGAAGAGAGCATAGGACAATTTGGTTGGAACATATAGTATGTTGGGAAGAACAGCACAGACACGGATGGGAAGGTATACTGGAGATGGGTTATGTGGCTTGCCCAGGGTCACACAGCTAGTAAGTGTCAAGTGTCTGAGGCAGTATTTGAACTCAGGTCCTCCTAAATCCAGGGCCCATGCTTTATACACTGTGCCACCTAGCTTCCCACCCCTCCCCCCCTTATGTTTTTAAATGCCAAATAGACTAGCCTGTATTTGATCCTAGAGGTAATGAGGAGCCACCAATGTTCATTGAGCAGGAGAGTATGATGGGAAGATCCCTTTGGCAGCTGTTTGGACCCTGAGCACTTTCTCTGGCTGTCCCCCAGGCCTGGAATTCACCCCCTCCTCCTTGGCTTCCTTCAAGTTCCCACTAATATCCTACCTTCCACAGGAAGTCTTTCCCTATCCATCTTGATTTTAGTGTCTCTGTCTTTTGAATATCTCCATTTTACCCTGTGCTTATCTTGTTTGCACTAAGTTGTTTGCATGTTGTCTGGCTATGAGCATCTTGAGGGACTGGATTTTTTTCCCCCTTTTTTTCATATCCTTAGCACTCAGCAAAGCAATCAAACTTAATAAACACTTGTTAACTGACTAGAGATTGGATTAGAGTGGGGCTGGAGAGAGGGAAGGGGAGGAGAACAATTAGGGGCTACCGGGAGGGACGAAGAGTTAAGGGGGGTGGCCATCTGAGTAAAGAGAAGGGGGCAAATGGGAGAGATAGTGCCTCTGATAAGCCACGGGGCAAGAAGGGAGGGAAGAGGGGGCGGCTAGGTGGCGCAGTGGATTAAGTACCGGCCCTGGATTCAGGAGTACCTGAGTTCAAATCTGGCCTCAGACACTTGACACTTACTAGCTGTGTGACCCTGGGCAAGTCACTTAACCCCCATTGCCCCGCAAAAAAAAAAAAAAAAAGAAGGGAGGGAGGGAAGAGGCAGGGGTGCTTCCAAGACCAGAGCCGCAGGGCTGTGGTTGATCTATATTTGAGCTTTAAAAATAGGAACAGACCCATAGGCTTCACGTGGGCTGCACAAGCCCCCAGGGCATCCATACCTTGTTTGCAATGTCATAAACCAAGACAGCAGCATTGGCCCCCCGAAAATAGAGGTGGCAGACACTGTGATACTTCTCCTGTCCTGCAGTGTCCCAGATCTCCAGCTTTAAGGCTGAGCCGTCTATTTCCATTATCTGAGTGAAGAAGGCACCTAGGAGGAGAGGAAGCCGCAAAGGGTCCTGGTTTGGAAGTGGGAATCGTCATCCATCATAACCCATAATCAGTTTTGTGGATCATAGGGACCAACACCTTTGGCGCCTTGTGGCCAAACTGCACCCAGCCGGTCACGGCACAAGAATTCCTGTTCACCCTCTCTCATGGAGCCAAACCAGACGACTTCCTGATCCAGTCTTGTCCTACTTGAATACAGGAAGACAGTGGTCCCCACCCCCAATCCCAATCAGTCACCTCTTCTCTAGATCAAAATTCCTGGACCCTTCAAATATTTCTCATATACATGGTTATTAGACAGTGCCCCCACCCCTCTCTCTCTCTCTCTCACACACACACACACACACACACACACACACACACACACACACACACACACACACACAAGCAGGTTCTTGCTAGCTCTCTCTCTTCCTCCGGACATTACTGTGTTTTCTCTTTCCTGTGTCAATGTTGAATCTCCAGCCCCACCCCCCACCAGTAGAATGGAATCTTCCTGAGGGCAGGGGCTGTTTTGGTTTCCTTCTCAGGCTCCCCAGCCTAGGACCAGGAACACAGTGACAGAGACTGGAACTAGACCTTTGCCTTCATTAGCATAGGGAACTTCTGGTTGAGAAATCTCCCTCTGCCAATGCAGGTTGGCGCTTTCCTTACAATGTACAGTCCTAGAGGGCTGGGACAGTGCACGTGTCTGGGACAAACAGTAGAGCCAGTCCAGAGGAGAGGAGGAGGAGGAGGGTGGGCTGATTGCCCCTCTACCAACCCTGAGCTTTCCATGAAAGCAAAAGCCCATCTCTTCTATATTCATGTTTTGCTCATGTTGCTGTATAGAAAGAAGCAAGACCTAGAACCCCACTAGAACCCCACAGTGCCTCTGAAGAGCTGAAGATGAGAATCACACAGATCAATGGAAAGGGGGAATACCTGGGCCCAACTCTGGCTTAACCGTTTGTTAACAATAGCTAATTGTTCTAGAGTATTTTAAGTTTTTTCAAGCACTTTACAAACACTATCTCATTTTACCCTCACAACAAGTCTGGGAGATGGGGTCCTATCATTATCCCCATTTTACAGATGAGGAAACTGGCAGAGACAAGCTAAGGAACTTGCCCTGGGTCACACAGCTAGGGAGGACCTGAGACAGGATTTGAACTTGGGGCTTCCTGACTCCAGAGCTCTTTCCACTGCAGTGCCACCTCACTGCCTGACTTAAATGAATGACTTTGGTTATTTCAGCTCCCTGGGCCTCAGTTTCTCTCCTAAGTAAAATGAGAAGATTGGGCTAGAGAGCTCTAGCCTTCCAGCTCCAGAGCTATAACCCTAAAATCCACTAGATGTCGCCCTCGCCCCACAAATGGCACCCAGAAAGCCTTTAGGAAGTGAAAAGTGGTTGAGGTGGTTGTTCAGTGTAACCACTAGAGGGCAGCTCTCCTGGGAGGTTTGCATGAAGCCTCTGAGCTGAGGCCCTTCCCGGGCCAGGGGGCCACCCCAAGTTAGCTGATGTCCCCATGTCGGGAGGCCCCTGGTCTCTGGATTCTCCTTCTGTGGCCCCCTGGTGGGGTCTAAGGGGAATTACTTTAATTTCCCAAGCTTCCCATCCAGAGGGTCAAATGAGAAAAAAAGTCTTTGATCCCTATTAAAGGATCTGTGTGACCCAGGGGCCTCAGTTTCCTCTTTTATAAAATGGGGACATCTTCCTCCCAGAGTGTGAGGTCAAATGAGATAACACATGTACAGTGCTTTGAAAACTTTAAGGCACTGCATAAATGCTATTACTAGAATTCTTTATTATTATCAATTCCCCGTTTTCTAGAGTAGGAAACCGAGGCACGTGGGGGGAAAGGTGACAGTATCATAGACCACAGCTCTAGAGCTGGGATGGCTTCTAAGGAAGCCATCTAATCCAATGCCCTTATTTTCCAGAAGAGGAAACTGAGGCCCAGGAGGAAAAAGGATGTGCCCAAAGTCACAGAGGGAGTAGGACCGAAGATAGAGCAGAAGTGGATTCCACTGGAGAATGTCCCTGAACTAGACGAAGGTCCAATCTATGGCCCCACGGCCTTGGATGCCAACGGGCATCATTTGCTTTATATTTACTTTCTGTGCCTCTGTTTACTTATCTGGGAAAGGGGTACATTCCCCCTTCCAGTAGAATATAAAGTCCCTGAGGGCAGGGACCTTGGTTTTGGGGGGGTTTTTTGTTGTTGTTTTTTTAGTGAGGCAAATTAGGGTTAAGTGACTTGCCCAGGGTCACACAGCTAGTCAGTGTTAAGTGTCTGAGGCCGGATTTGAACTCAGGTCCTCCTGAATACAGAGCCAGTGCTTTATCCACTGCGCCACCTAGCTGCCCCCACCCTTCTTTCCCCAAGAAGTCATTGCAGCCCACTAGGCCAGTGAAGGTGAACCCACTGCCTCCCAAGGAATCCCACTCCACCTAGAGATATTCTTACTGTTCCTTATATGGAGCCCAAATTTATCTCTGCAATTTCCACCAGCGATGCTCATTTGAGCCTCTGTTAGAAGCCAAGAGGAACCTACCTAACCCCTTCTCTATGTGACAACCCTTCACACTCTTGAAGCCTCCCCTGGCCCCACCCTAACCCATACCCCTTACACTTCTCTGAAGGCCCTTATTTTGAGCCTCTGGGGAAGGAGGTACCAATCCCAGGGAAATAGCACCCAGGGGTGAGGAGAGTTATGCCCTAAGGCACTCATATAGAGGAAGCTCCCCTCCAAAACACACAACACCCTCGCTCCTTGAAATCCAGGTGAACAGGGCAGCTAGGTGCCGCAGTGGATAGAACACTGGCCCTGGATTCAGGAGGACCTGAGTTCAAATTTGGCCTCAGACACTTGACACTTACTAGCTGTGTGACCTTGGGCAAGTCACTTAACCCCAATTGCCTCACCAAAAAAAAAAGAAAGAAAGAAATCCAGGTGAACAGCAGAATGCTAAGGAGAAACTCCTCTCTATCTTCTCACCAACTCCATTTAGCTCCATTGGTCTTATCATGAAGGAAAAAGAAAAAAAAAACAAGCAAAACTTAGCACTCACAGCCCAGTGTGGGCAGGATTTCCCTGAAGTCATTCTTCATGAGGCGGAAAGCCAAGCTGGACTTGCCCACCGAACTGCTCCCCAGGAGAACCACCTTGAAGACATAGGGCTGGTAGGAGGCACTCTCCAGGTGGGTAGTTCCTTCCAGCTGTGCCATGCCCTGCAAAGAAACACCCTAGGTCAGAAACAGGTAGCAGATGCCCGGAGGATGATTGATTGTGCAAACCAACTCACCTGTGAAGGCTCCAATTAGCACACCAATGGGCATGAGTCTGGAGAGCACGGAAGACCCAAGTCACAGTTAAGGGTTCTAAGCATGACCATCTCAATCAATGAAAAAAATAATAATGCTGTTTCCTCAAGTAATTAATGCAAGGATCTCAAAGCCCCTTTGTGAGATGCAGATGAATGAATAGTGGGGTGGGGAGCCATGGCCTTGCATCTGTAAAATGGGAATGCAGATTCCTACAGTACTTAACTGGTTAGGAGCATCACATGATACTTTTCACACAGATCACGCGGAAAATCAGTTATGAACCTCTGAACAGTTACTGCCTCTGGTCCCTCCTAAAACATCCTTAATACATTGATGCCGGCAGGCACTTTAGAGATCCCCAAGTACAGAGCTTCTTCCCCTTATCTGTGTCCTTGGGCAGTGCCTGCAGAAGCCCAGAGACCCCCTCTTCCCAGAAGCATGTTGTTATGTTTTCTATCTTCTCTACTCTCATTTTCAAGATTTCTCTTTTTGGGTTATTAACTGGTTGATTCTCTGGGGTTTTTACTTGAATGCTTCAGTAATCTTCGCTTTTAAAAACTTTACTTCATATTTTCAGTGATAAACCTGTGTTGTTCTTAGTGCCTGGTAGAATCGTGCACACACAGCAGAAGCATATTTTCAAGTAACCGAAAGAAGTGCTAAATTTCCATTTTTGTTCTGTGGTGTCTGACTCCGTCTAACCAACCCCATCTGGGGTTTTCTTGGCGGATATGGGAGTGGTTTGTCATTTCCTTCTCCAGCTCACTTTACAGATGAGGAAACTGAGGCAAACAGAGTGAAGTGACTTGCCCAAGATGATTCATGTAGGAAATGGAAGAGCCAGGAACCAAACCCAGGTCCTGACTTTAAAAACCTGGCTTCTTCCTGGCACATTTGACAATCCAGCCAGACTCTTCCAATATCGCTCACTCAAGCTCCCCAATGACTTCTTTGTTGCACCAATATCCATCAGCTTCTCTGAGGTTGGTGTTTCTTTGCTTTCTCTTCTCCCCTTGACAGTGAACAGCACCATGGTGCAGAGAAAAGAGCCTTGGGCCTGGAGGAAAAGGTCTGTGGCTACCTACCTGTGTGGCCTTAAGCTACATCACTTGTCTCTGCCTCAGTTTCCTCCTCTGTAAAATGAGGTTGATTGCTTTTGAGGTTCCTTCTGGGCTTCAGTTTCCTCCTTTGTAAAATAAAGGGGAGGAGTTGGCCTAGAGGCTGCCTGGGTGGCCTCCACCATCCCTTCTAGATCTGTGACCCTATAAATATTCTCTGGACCTCAGTTTCCCCATCTGTAAAAGGAGAGGTTTGGACATTGAGGTTCCTTTCTGCTCTAAATCCTAAGAATCTATGCAGCAACTTGAACCTTCCTCTTCCCTTGGCTTCCCTATAATCTCCAGTGCTGATTGACCATCTGTGACACACATCTAGGTGTGGGAAAGACTGAGAGGGGATGCAGTTCTCAGTGTACCTGGACAGAATGGATTCATGAGCGCACACACACACACACACACACACACACAGTTAGACAACAGTCCAGTGAAACAGAGAATGAGGACAATAGGAATTCAAAAAACAGGAGTGTCTCCAAGGGCTAGAATAGGCAGAGAAGAAGAGTCAGAGGTGTCCGTGGACCACAAACCCAGAGAGTCAACAGTGTCATTGGGGCAGCCAAAGAGGGGAATGTGAGTTCTGGCTGCGTTTAGAGGCTGCGTTTAGAGAAGGATCCCCAAGTCCCTCTTCCTTCCATCCTGATAAGAATACATCTGAAGCAATTCCATTTACTTTTATTAACTACATACATATTTTTTTGCAGGGCAATGAGAGTTAAGTGACTTGCCCAGGGTCATATAGCTAGTAAACGTCAAGTGTCTAAGGCCAAATTTGAACTCATTGCCCCGCAAAAAAAAAAAGAAAAGAAAATCCCAAAAGAAGATTGATGAAACATACTAGCCATCTCCAAAGAAAGAACTGATATTGATGGAACAGAATGAAGCAGGCAATTTGTCACTTTCTTTCATTTTTTCTTTTAATCAAGTTTCCTTGTACAAAATGACAAATATGGTCATGTTTTGCATAATCATACACGGATCACCCATATCTGATTGTTTGCCACCTCAGGGAGGGGAAAGGGGAGGGAAGGAAAGAAGGATAAAAATTGGAGCCCAAAACTATAAGTAAAAATGTTTATTATTAATTTTTTTAAAAAAAAGAATGTTAGCAAGGAGTAGCTCAGTTCTGTGTGACCTTGGGCAAGTCACTTAACCTCTGTTTGCCTCAGTTTCCAAATTTGAAAAATGAGGGGCTTGGACTTGGCTCTGCTGGCCTCCCAGCTCTAAATCTGTAGTCCTGGGATTCACATTCAAAGCCTGGCACAACCACTTACTGGCTGAATAACCCCGGATAAATTACATAACTTCTCTGCTTCTCAATTTGCTCTTGCATACAGTGAGGGAGTTGGACTACAGCACCTGGAAAGTCCTTTCCATGATCCTGTGATCACTGGGTTGTCTTTTCGTCCTCATATTCTACAGATGAACCTGAATTTCAGTTATTGTGAAGAGTTAGTGTGAGGCACTGGCCCCCTTAAATATGCTAAGTATCGGCACCAGTGAAGGAGTTGGGAGGAGGGGAGCAGGATGGGGAGGGAGCAGAGCCCTTTAAAGAAAGGAATGAAACTATAATGTTGGAGAACAGCTTGGAGACAACACAATGTTGTTCCCAGGGAAGACGGACGCCATCCACCTGTACATCCATCCCAAGAGGTCGGGAAGGAGACAGTCCACATTTATTTCTCCCTCCTTAGCCAGTGTGGAAACCCAGAGCAGGGGGCGGGGTCTTAAGAGACCCTAAGGGGTCCTGCAGGGAAGACCAGAATTGGAGACACCATGTGCTATAAGCTCCTTGTTTTACAGAGAAGGAGACTGAGACCTGGGAAAGGGAAGCGACTTGTGCAAGGTCACACAGCTCAGATCTGAGACTAGTTTATTCAACGATAGAGCTGGGATTTAAACCCGCCCGAGCGAGCCCAGATCTTTAAGGGCTCTTCCCATTTTCCTGACTCCTCACTAAAGGCAATAAGGAGAACCAAGGCCCAAGAAGTTGTAAGCTGGGATCAATCCCATGCTCGAAGGCCCCTTGCCCAGCTGAGTTTGTGCCAGGAATATGTAAGTGGACTCCAGGACCTGCCGGTCTGCCTCTCTGCCTCCCCTAGCTGCCCAGCCCCGGCCCCCAGGGTGGGGGGGCCTTCATCCCTCTCTGATCACTCACCTGGGCTCTGGGCCTGGCCCTGCTCGCTGGGCCTCTCCTGGGAGAGCTGGCTGCTAGCTGGGGAATGCCGGTCAGGCCTCGATCACTTCCTCATAGTTCCTGGATAACTTAGCCCCAAGCTCTGCAGTTGGCTGAGCCAGGCTCAGGCCCGGCAGCTCACCTTTCAACCTGATTGTTCTCCTGGAACCAAACAGGGCTAGATTCCCTGAGCGAGGTCGGTTGATTGGCCAGCCTGCAGGGGCCGGCAGGGGGCAGGGGATGGGACAAAGAAGGCCAGATGAGGGAGGTCAGCAGAAAGGAAAGCTTCTCTGCCCTGCACCCCCTGCCCCTGCCCAGCTCCCCACTTCCGCCCCCACACACGCACAGTCCAACAAAACAAGCTGAGCCAGGGTGAGAGTTCGAAGGTCCACTTGTCAGGCTTTGGGTGGCCCGGCCAGGGACAAGGCCAAAGGGCTGGGTAGTAAACCTGAGAATTCGGGAGTGTCAGGCCCCACCCAGCACCGGGGAGCAGCTGATGGGAGGCTGGCAAACACCCAGCCAAAGGGCAGCCAAAGGGATCATTGTGGGCCCCAGCTTCTTCATCTGTAGGCTCATGGGGCCATTGATCTGGAACCAGAAGGGCCATCATCTAGTCTAATCACCTTCATTTTACAGACAAGGAAACTGAGACCCAAGACAATTCAGTGACATAGATCTGGAAGGAGCCTCCTGAGGCCATGCAGGCCCCTCTCCTCACTTTACACGTAAGCCTTTGAGCTGGACAAGTCACTTACCCCTCCCCAGTGCCCAGAACACGTAGTGTCAGCACTAGGGGAAAGTGGTTTCTCTTGAGCACTTCCAGGCACTAATAAAATCACAGGCCTGGATAAAACCGTCAAGTGTGTCCTGCCCCTGGGTCTGCCTAGGCGCAAGGGAACCCCCAGGAAAACCCACCTGGAGGGCAGAGGCTCCACCAGCCTGCTGCTAAAGGGGTCCGTGACCGAACAGGTCAGAAGCCCTGCTCTAGACTAGGGTCACCAAGGCGCCTCTGGGAAAGTCCTTCCTTCCCCTTCTCCTTAAGATCTCAAGTGTTCCTTTATTAAGCCTTACCCGGGGGAGGGTTCAGCGGCAGAGAGAAGCACCATTGCCCCTCCCGGGGCACCAGGGGACAGAGAAGCCTTTCAATCTCCCAGTGCCTCCCCTCCCCAGCCCCACCCCCTGCGCCAGGTGAGGCCACTTAATTCCCCGAGTAATTTGAATAATTCCACCCAATTGTTGGTGTGGGAGGGGCTGGGATGCTTCGTAGACTTCGGGACTGCAGGGGGCGGGGGCGGGGGCGGGGGCGGGGGCGGGGGCGGGGGGGGATGGTGTCGTTGATCTAAGTGTGGAAAGAACCTGAAACCCACCAGCCTCCACTGTTCTTCCCCCTCCCCCGCTGGGCGATCCGGCCCAACCGGCTTGAGCCTCCGCGCTCTCGTCCTTCCTCACCCTCGGCTCCTCCTTCTCCCCCCCCCCCCCGGGCTTTACCCGTGCCTGGAGGGCGCTCCCCACTCCTTAACTGCTTCTCAGCAGGGGAGCTCAGGCTCTGTCTTCTGCGGCTTCCTTCTCAGATACTTTGTCTACAACCGCTCTGTGGGTTTAGTTTTTAACTTCATAGTGAAGCCCATATCGGTTCCTGTGTCCTTGCTGTCCCCCCATTAGAACGCAAATTCCTGCTGAGCAGCGCACCTGCCTCCCCAGCCCAGCCCAGTTCTCGTCGTGCAGTAGGCGCTTAATAAATGCTCACTCTTGGTCGCCTGCTGCAAGCCCTCAGTTTAATGTCCATATAGAGGAGGCAAGCCGGCTCGCTAAAGCATCGGGGCAGCCTGAGGGGGAGAAGAGAGGTGTCGTGTGCCCCATAAGGTGAACCGTCAGCACTATTATACCTTCCCCCGCCTCCCCACCCCAACCCTGAGGAGGACAGCACCGGAAGCTGAGCCCAAGAACCTGTCGGATGGTTTTGTTCAGCCCAGCCTGACAGCCATCACTGAGGGGAGAGCAGGGGCCCACTTTCTGCACCTCCTCAATAGCCCCTGACCAACTGCTCAGATACACAGGGGACCCTGGGGGTGGTTTCAGCGAGCACTGGCTACTCCGTTTATTGGCTTCATATGTAGTCGACCATATCTTGTCCACTGATCAACCTCGATGTTTTTTGTTTTTGTTGTTTTTGTTTTTTGCTGGGCAATTGGGGTTAAGTGACTTGCCCAGGGTCACACAGCTAGTAAATGTCAAGTGTCTGAGGTCAAATTTGAACTCAGATCCTCCTGACTCCAGGGCCGGTGCTCTATCCACTGCGCCATCTAGCTGCCCCCAACCTCGCTGTTTTTAACCAAATTGTGGGGTGGAGGGATCCCCACTGGTTATTCTTAGTCCTTCCTCCAGGGAAGGAGAGGGATTTCCTTCCAGGCAAACCCTGGAGCTAAACCCTGGGTCTGGCCTTTTCCAGAGGTGAACTCACTCCAGGCTTGCCCCCTTGTCATTGTGAGGGGCTTGGAGGATGGGGGACAACAGGAGCCTGTAGAAGAAGATGCCCCCTGCATTTCTAACGGGGGGGGGGGCAAGTTATGGGCTCAGCATCCCTGAAGTAGCCCCATAGCTAGATGGCACCTCAAGAGGACATCCAGTCCAAGCCCCTGCTCTTACAGAAACTGAGGCCCAGGAAAGCAAAGTAATGGACCTACTATGCTCAGATCACAAGATCACCGAAGTGGGCCCAGAAGAGTCTTCAAATCCATCTCATCCAGTCCCCTCCCTCATCTCATTGAGGAGGAAACAGGGGCAGGAGAAAAGGGACTTGGCATGTGTTTCATTTGATAAGACCAAGGAATTCAGAGCTAGAATCCAAGCCCCACTGATATGAAGTCTTAGGGACCTAATCCAGTCCCCTCATTTTACAGGTACAGAAAGTGAGGCCCAGAAAGGTTGGGTGACAAAGGACCAGAGACCAGAGCTAGAAGGGACCTTAGAAACTGGTCCGAAGTTTGCAATTGATTCACCAGGATTCCAAAGTAGTCAGTCAATATTTATTGAATGCCTACTATGTGCCAGGCACTGTGCTAAGCACTGTGGATACAAAAAGAGGCAAAAGACAGTGAGCTCACGATCTAACTGGGGGAGAGAATATGCAAACCAACATAGACAAAGCAAGCTCCATACAGGATAAATAGGAGACAATTAACAGAGGGAAGGCAATGGAGTTAAGAGGGGTTGGGTGGGTTTCCTGCAGAGGTTGATATTTGAGTTGGGACTTAAAGGAAGCCAGAGAGGTCAGTAGTTAGAGCAGAGGAGGGAGAGCATTCTAGGCCTGGGGGAGGGGCAGCCAGAGAGAATGCCCGGATCTAAGAGATGAAGGGTCTTGCTCATGGAGCAGCCAAGAGGTCAGTGTCACTGTAGTGAAGAATATGTATCGGAGAGTGAGGTGTAAGGAGACTGGAAAGGTAGGAGGATGTCAACTCTTGAAGGGCTTTGGATGTCAAAGAGAGGGTGCTGCTTTTGGTCCTGGGGTCAATAGGGAGCCACTGGAGTTTAATGAGCAGGGGGCGACATCTCAGTTAGGAAAAACCACTTTGGTGGATGAATGGAGGATGAATTGGAATGGGGAGAGACTTGAGATGGGCAGACCCCCAGAAGGCTATGGCAGGAATCAAGGCGTGAGGTGCCAAGATAATGAGTGTCAAAGGATAGAAGGGAGGATATTCAAGAGATGATGCTGAGATGAAATTGGCAAGCCTTGGCACCATGTTGGATGGAAGGGGAGGTGAGAGATGGAGAGGAGTCCAGGATGACTCCTAGATTGTCAGTCTGAGGGACTGGGAGGATGATGGGGCCCCAGTAATAGGGAAGGGAGGAAGAGGGGTTAGGGGAAAGATAATGAGTTTTGTTTTAGATATTGTGAGTTTAAGATGTCAGCCGGACATCCAGGTGGAGATGTCTGAAAGGGAGTTGGGGGTGGGAGTTTGAGGTCAGCAGGAATTGGGGCAGGACAGGTAGATTGGAGAAGCATAGAAATGGTCATTAGATCTAGGGAAGCTGATGAGATCACCCAGCAAAGTAGTGTAGAGGGTGGAGAAGAGAGCCCAGGGCAGAGCCCTGAGGAACACCTCTGGTGAGACAGGGGAGGGGGGGGAATGGGGTTCTGGAGGAGGAACCAGCAAAGGAGGCAGAGAAGGAGCAGCCAGAGAGGTGGGAGGAGCCCCAGGAGCCGGGGGGGGTGGGGGGGGGGAGGGGAGGTCCTGAAAACTTAGAGAAAAGAGAGGAGCAAGGAGGAGCAAGTGACCAACAAGTGCCAAAGGCTTCAGTGAAGGGCACTCATGGGATGTAATGTCGGGAGGGTCCTTGGACATCATCTAACCCAATGCCTTCTTTTCACAGATGAGGAAACCGATACCCCAAAGGAGACAGGATTTGCTGAGGGTCACATGGGTATAAGCAGCAGAGCCTGAAAGTGAATCTAAGGTCTCCAACTCTGGATCCAGGCACCAAGCTGCTTGGTCTACAAGCCAAGGATGTGTCACCAGGATCCCAAAGCACTTAAAGCCATAGAGGATTGAGCACTGGGAGGGGCCTCAGGGGCCTCCATTCAGAGCCTGTGAAGGCCTCACAGGCCATCCTGTCTAACCCCTCATATTACAGCGGAGGAAACCGAGTCAGAGGGGAGGACTTGCCAAAGCCCACAGTCACTCAGGAAAAGCAATAACTCTCATTTCTATAGTATTTTGAGGTTTCTCCATCAGTTTCTTCACCACCAACCTGTGAAGCAGCCTGTCCAGTCCATGGAGGGTGGCATGATGGAATGAACCAGGGGCTGTCCACGAAGTTAGGGAGAGCTGACCCAGAGGAGGCAGCCTGCAATGCTGGAATCAGAGGCTCTGGGTTCAAAATCTGACTGCCAGTTTGCCACTTGCTCTCTGCATGGTCTTAGGCAAGTGACTTCACATCTCTGGGCTTCCACTTCCCTAGCTATAACATGAGGGGACTGGACTAGATGTATTCGAAGTCACTTCAGACTCTAGATCGAGGATCCCAGGATTCAAATCCTGCCTCTGACACTTACCAGCTAGGTGACTCAGGGCTTGTCAATGCCCCTCTGGACCTCAGTTTCCTCAGCTGTGGGCCACGTAGGACATGGCCAGGCCAGGGCCCCACCATGCAGAGTGAGGTAAGCAGAGCCAAGCAAGCAATAGATACCATGGCCACAACAATGGAAACAGATGGAAAGAAGCACTTCAGAGGGATGGGAAGCGGGTGTGGTGAAAGTACAAAGAGGGAGCCTGGAAGATATCCCAGCCCTCTCTCACTGGTGGGGGGCGGCACTGGGGCACACGCTGGCACAGGTTTACTCACATTCCCATGGATGGGCTTCTCTCTTCCTCCTCTTTTTGTTTTTCTTTAAAAATAGTTGTTATAGGGGATGGCCCTCAGGGGAGGGGGAAGGAGAGGGGTCCTGGGAGAAATTCTGGTGGTGTCGAAAAAGAAATAACCCGATATATATATATATATATATATATATATATATATATATATATATATATATATATATATATATATATATATATATATATATATATATATATATATATATTTTGGTGAGGCAGTTGGGGTTAAGTGACTTGCCCAGGGTCACACAGCTAGTAAGTGTTAAGTGTCTGAGGCCGGATTTGAACTCAGGTCCTCCTGAATTCAGGGCCGGTGCTTTATCCACTGTGCCACCTAGCTGCCCCTATAACCCAAGATATTAAGAACATAACATTTGAATTAAAAAAGAATGGAAAATGAAAAGGCCTTCATCAGAGATGGTGGGCAACAGGAAACGGAGGTGGGCCAGGCAGAGGGAGGAGGGATGGACTGTGCTCCATTGATGCAACAATGAATATGACAAAGACTATGAGGAGGAGGAGAAGGAGGCAGCATTTCCTCAGGCCTTAAGGTTCTCAGATCCCTTTTTATCTACTCCCTACAACCATCCTCTGAGGCTGGTGGTGTTATTATTCCCGTTTTACAGATGAAAAACCTGAGGCTGACCACATGGGTGACGTTGGCCAAGGCCTCATAAAATAAGGGAGTCAGACGAGGGCCTCCCCGAATTCTTTGGCTCTGAACCTGGGATTCCATGATCCTCAGGGTGAATAAAACCCAACTGCCCAGTCCCTGACTGGGTGGTTTTTAATTCTCCAACGATGCTATGGCTCAAGCAGGTTTCCTAGGTCTGGCTTGACCCACCAGGAACCCTCCGTGGCCCAAGAGCCTCATGCCCTCTAGCTCCTCCCCCCTCCCCTGCCCAGAATGGGGCATTTCACCCCAGAAGACCCCTACATGAATTTGGAATTTAGTCCTCCTGGCATTCCAAAGAGAGCTCACTCGTCTGTTCTTAGGATCAGAGCAAGAAGGGACCTTAGAGATGAGTCCAACCCTCTCATTTTTTTTTTAATTTTTAGTGAGGCCATTGGGGTTAAGTGACTTGCCCAGGGTCACACAGCTAGTAAGTGTTAAGTGTCTGAGGCCAGATTCAAACTCGGGTAGTCCTGAATCCAGGGCCAGTGCTCTATGCACTGCACCACCTAGCTGCCCCATCTACGTCTTTTTATTTGTATGATCCGAGGCACCCCATTTCCCTTCTTTTGGCCTTGGTTTCCTTATCTATAAAATGAGAGGGTTGGGGGGCCGCTAGGTGGCGCAGTGGAAAAAGCACCAGTCCTGAATTCAGGAGGACCTGAGTTCAAATCCAACCTCAGATACTTGACACTTACTAGCTGTGTGACCCTGGGCAAGTCACTTAACCCTCATTGCCTGGCAAAAAACAAAACAAAACAAAATAAAGAATCAAAAGGATCAGATTTGGAGATGAGAGCTTTCCTGGGTCACACCGTAAGGGAGGGGCAGAGCCTGCCCCACCTCAGGCTCTCCCTCCAGATCCAGGACTTTGCAAAGCCCGGGCTTCCTCCCTCGAATGAGCTCAAGTGAAGACCACCCCCCCCATCCTCCCCATCCCCCCTGTCCTATTCTGGTTGCTGATGTCTGGGTCCCCAGACGCCCCCACCTAGGATCCTCAGGCATCTGGCTGATGCCTGATTTCCTCCTCTTTAGTTCATGGCCATCCAGAGCTGGTGTTCCCACCCTCCTCTTTGTCTGGGCCAATGTCTCTGCAGCTGCTCCCCCTCCTGCCTCTCTGCCCGTGCAGAGCACTTCCTGTCCTTCCAGAATCCGGGGCTTGCTCACCTGGGTCCCTTCCCTCCATCCCTCTGGCCTGCCCCATCCCAGTCCAGAACAGCTCAAGCCCTAATGGGACAAAAGCAGTTTGGGCAGTGAGATAGCACAGTGGGTAAGGAAGTGTTGGATTTGGAGTGAGGAAGCCCTGGGCTCAAATCTTGCACCAAACACTCTTAAAGCTTTGTGACCCTGGGCAAGTCATTGAACCTCTCATCCTCAGTGCTTTCAACTGCAAAATGGGGATAATAATAGTAATAGCACCTACCTCCCAGGGTTGTTGTGAGAATCAAATGAGATTTTATATATTTCTATATGTGTGTGTATGTATATGTACATTTATATCTACTTTTAAATATATACATATATCATATGCACATTATTATTATTATTATGGCGATAACTAGGATTTATATAGGACTATAAAGCTTGTGAAATGTTTATATATGTATATTCCATATGTATGTATGGAATGGGAAGGGGGGTGTTGTGTAGAGGACATATGTCTGTGTGTGTATGGATTGGAGAGATATATGATATACACACATATATACACACATGCATGCATACATACAGTACTTTGCAATACTTTAAGGATTTAAGCCCTACATAAACCCTAGCTATCACCATAATAAAGAATAACTATTATTAACAATTAAAATAATGACTATTATTAATAGTATTCTGGGGGCAGCTAGGTGGCGCAGTGGATAGAGCACCGGCCCTGGATTCAGGAGGACCTGAATTCAAATCCAGCCTCAGACACTTGACACTTACTAGCTGTGTGACCCTGGGCAAGTCACTTAACCCTCACTGCCCCGCAAAAAAAAAAAAAAATTAGTATTCTTCCATTCTTTACTTCTGTGCTGGCTGCCTGAGGGACAGTGCTGCCATCTTCTGGTAGCATTAATTCCCAAGACTTACCACAGAGCTTAGAATAAAAACCTTTTTTTATTCATTCATTTGTAAATTTAAGTTTAGAGCTAAAAAAATTCTGTTATATTCCTCAGGAAGAGAGACAGTGTGTCCTAATGTATAGGGATAGCATCAGAGGCAGGAATACCTGGACTTAAGTCCCACCTTTGACACATCTCGGCAGTGACTGTGGGTGGGTCACTTACACCCTGGTGTTTAAGGCAACTCTGTCTACAAGCTTCAGTGCAAGTGCTCGTCTGTATTGGCAGAGTTTCCTCACTCAGGAGGTCCCTATGCTAATGCAATCATAGGCCCAGTGCCCATCCCTCTCCCTATGCATCCCAATTCTCTCTCTCTCTCTCTCTCTCTCTCTCTCTCTCTCTCTCTCTCTCTCTCTCTCTCTGTAGGGCAATGAGGGTTAAGTGACTTGTCCAGGATCACACAGCTGGTGTCAAGTGTCTGAGGCCGGATTTGAACTCAGGTCCTCCTGAATCCAAGGCTGTTGCTTTATCCACTGTACCACCTAGCTTGCCCCGCCCCCCCCCCATGCCCAATTCTCTTGAAAAAGAATTATGGGAACTATGATTAGTACCTGCATTGGCAGGAGTTTTCTCACTGGGAGTTCCTTAAGTGAAAGATATCACAGATATTGTCCAGAAAAAAATAGATACCTCCCCAAAGGGATTTTGTCAGGCTCAAATGAGATTGTCTCTGAAGAACTTTGCAAATATTAAAGAATACAAATGTCAGTTTCTTCTTCTTCTTCTTCTTCTTCTTCATCATCATCATCATTCTATCAGTTAACATGGGGGCAGTGTAGTCTGGTGAGGAGAGGGCCAGACTTGGAATCAGGAAGCTCTGGGTTTGAATCTTGCCTCAGACACTTTTTTTTCCCTTTGGTAGGGCAATGAGGGTTAAGTGACTTGCCCAGGGTCACACAGCTGGTAAGTGTCAAGTGTCTGAGGTCGGATTTGAACTCAGGTACTCCTGACTCCAGGGATGGTATTTTAGCCTCTGTGCCACCTAGCTGCCCCCACCTCAGACACTTATAAGCTAGGTGACCCTGGAAAAGTCACTGAACTTTTTCTGTCTATAAAATGGGGGTGTTAATAGCACCCGCCTCAGAGGGAGGTTGTGGGGCCACACCAGATAATAATGTCTCTGAAAACCTTGAAATGTTGTTAGACTATCATGTTCTGAGCATCTCTGGGTCTCTGTCCCCCTATTTTATAGAATGGAGCTAAATGACTAAGACACAACGCAACTATGATACGGTTCTGCTTCCTACCTTATTGGTGTTGAGGAGAGTCCTTTGGGAGCCTTCGGTGGAGCTCATCAATCCGGTTCGGGTCTGATAGCGACTCCTCAAGGGAATCCACGTGCGTGAGCAAACATTTGCCTGTGAGTGTTGAACGAACAGTTTGTTTGAAAAGCATTTCTATTTCAAGCTGGGACTTCCTCAGAGAAGCTCCAAGGGTGGATGAGATATTAAGGGAGATGTGAAAAGTAGCATTAACCTGGGAAACTGTGGACCAGGCTGAAGAGAAACAAGCCCTAAATGAAAACACGTTCTCCTCCTTTAGGCTCCCGTTGTTGGACCAGATCAGGAAGGGAAAGGACAAAAAGTGGGTAAACTGATCTTACCCCACCCCCAGCTTCATAGATCAAAGGGTTGAAAAGGGCATTAGAGGTCACCTAGTCCACTCCCCTCATTGTACAGATGGGGAAACTGAGGCCCCAACAGGTGAAGGGGCTTGTGCCCAGGATCACAGAGAGCCGGGATGTGACCCCAGGGCCGTTCACCCCAAGTCCAATTCTCTTTCCAGCATATTTCCCAGAGAAGTCAGAAAACATTGCCTTTTCTTTGACTCTCCGGGGTCTAGTACTCTAGAAGGTGCTTAACAAATAATTGATTAGCTTATTGTATTAATGAGATTTTAACAGCTGGTAAACTGAGAAGAGGGCCCTGGCATCTTTATAATCTTGGCATACTCAATTCCCAGTATGGTGACCAGCACATAGTAGGCATTTACTAAACCCTAATTCATAGGATCACCTAGTCCCACCCCTTCATTTTACAGAACAAGAAACTGAGGCCAGAGAGAACAAGTGGTTCGTCTGAGATCATGCAGGCAGTGAGCAGAAGAGGTGAGATGCAAACTGGGGTTCTCAATACCCAGTCCAGAATTCCAATCAAGGACACATGAGTGGGAAGAAATCACTCTTGCCATCTCTCACAGGAAAAGTACTGCCTGGGGTGTGTGTGTGTATGTGTGTGTCTCCCTCTGTGTGTGTGTGTATGTGTGTCCCTCTGTGTGTGTGTCTCCCTCGGTCTGTGTGTGTGTGTGTCTCCCTCTGTGTGTGTGTGTCTCCCTCTGTGTGTGTGTGTGTGTCTCCCTCTGTGTGTGTGTGTGTCTCCCTCTGTGTGTGTGTGTGTGTCTCCCTCTGTGTGTGTGTGTGTGTCTCCCTCTGTGTGTGTGTGTGTGTCTCCCTCTGTGTGTGTGTGTCTCCCTCTGTCTGTGTGTGTGTGTCTCCCTCTGTCTGTGTGTGTGTGTCTCCCTCTGTGTGTGTGTGTGTGTCTCCCTCTGTGTGTGTGTGTGTGTCTCCCTCTGTGTGTGTGTGTGTCTCCCTCTGTGTGTGTGTGTGTCTCCCTCTGTGTGTGTGTGTGTGTCTCCCTCTGTCTGTGTGTGTCTCCCTCTGTCTGTGTGTGTGTGTCTCCCTCTGTGTATGTGTGTGTGTGTGTCTCCCTCTGTGTGTGTGTGTGTGTGTGTGTGTGTGTGTGTGTGTGTAGGCCAGAAGGGAGCCCCTCTCCCCCAAAGTGGGCATCTACACAGAATTCCAAAAACTTCCAAATTCCCCTGCTGAGGAAGGACTTCATTCGTAGGAAATTCTGACTAGGCTAAGGGAGAGATGCCGCCCACTCCCCCAAGTTGCCGTCACTCTGGGAATCACTGAGCCAGGAGAAACTTTCTAACATGAATTTGAATTGGTTCAGAAGCCTTAAGGAAGCACAGTCTTCTATTTTGATTACAAATTGTGTGACTAATGAAGAGGGTCCAAGCCAGAAAAAAAGAACATTTTAATTTTTGTGGCTGCCCCACCCCCTCTGCCAAGAATAAGGGCCACACCCCATGATGCTTCAAAGCAACTCATTCGCTACAAGAAAGCCATCCAGCCCCACTGGGACCTGGACAAGACCTCTTGAAATTCTGGAGCTCATCACCACAAGTGACATCAGGCAGATCCCCTTGAACGGCCACACAGGAAACTTCAGGCTGAGCCAAGGCCTCCTCCAACTCTTTTCTTTTCTGCCGCTCAGGTCCTTGGGAAGTGCTGGGATTCAGATCGGCTATGGCTGCTGGCCCAGCATGCCTGGGAAGTGGGTAGCGCCAGGAGGAGAAGTGGCCAAGTGTCTGAGCTGGGGCCAACAGTACCCCTTGCTAGGCCACACTGGTAACAGGCCCCCTGAAGCTTGGAGGTTTGTCTGGTTGGCTCGGTGTGGCTTTGGTCCATCCCTGGGATTTCACTGCTGTGAAAATTCCTTCCCCCAAGGCTGACCAGCCATTTGCCTATAAATTATTTTCCTAAAGCAGGGCTATCAAACTTAAAGAAATCTCTGTGGGGGCACATGGACTTAGAAAACCACAAATGACTATTATCTGTGTTTTATTGTATTTTTCTTTATTTTGTTAAATATTTCCCAATTACATTTTACTCTGGTTCTGGACAAAGCCTCTTTTGGTGGGCTGTGGTTTTGATGCTTCTGTCTGAAAAGACCAATTGGGCCCCCAGAGGCTTTGACTTGCCTACACACACACACACACACACACACACAAACACGGCCCAGATGCCAGAGGATGAAAGGAAGGAACCTTAAATGCTGCATGGATGGGGAAACTGAGGCCCAGGGAGACAAGTGATTTGCCCAAGGTCAGTAGCATCTTAAGTATCAGAGGGGGAATTTGAATCAAGTCTTTCTGACCCCGTACTCTTGTGAGTTCATGGAATGTCTATGAATTCCAGACTCTCAACTAATATTTTTGAGCATTTTCTGTGTCCAAAGCATTGTGCTGAGTGCTAAGGGTAGACTTGTAGAGGGAGAAGGGATGGCCACTGCCCTCATGAGCTGACTCTCTATCCGAGTAGATAAGCGAACCTACTTGAAAAGCAATGCTACCAACTGGTGCTTATCTCCCAGCTCTGAGCCCAAACACAGGCTCTATGGCCAAAATCCACCCCCTCCTCAGTCCTCCAGATTTTCACCTTCCAGTGCTTGCCCTTTCTCTGCCTCCCTCACCCCCTTTACCTTGTGTGGATGCGATATTTCATTATCTCCATACAGATTGTTTCTGCTTCCTGCCACCCATCTTTGCCAATAGAGCAGAAGCTGCTTCAGGGCAGAGACAAATCTATTTTCATCTCTGTCCCCTCTGCCCCTAGCACAGTGCTTAAAAAATGGGCTGTTGAGTGACTACATGAATGACAAATACTCTTTCTTTGTCTCCTTATGGCAGGGAAGTGGCTTTGGGGTTAATCGAGGTGCAATCAACACCTGGAGAGAGATGCGATCCTGGCTCTCTGTAGTGCAGAAGGGAGGAGCCATGACTGACTGTCAAATGGGCAGGTCCCAGGATGGTCCTCAGCAAGTCCCTTGTTCTCCCCAGGCCTCAGTTTCCCCATCGCTATAACAAGGGGGCTGGACTGGATGAACTCTACTGTCCCCACTCCCTCTGATATATGATCATGTGCCCTCCCTAGGTCTCAGTTTCTCCCTCCGTAAAAGAGGGAGTTGACCTATTAGCCTCTGAGGTCCCTCTGGCTCTAGAGCTGTGATCAGAGAAGGCTTCTTGAAAGAGACAGCATTCAGAAGGAGGAAATAGGTGAGGAAGTGGACACACAGGGTGAAGGCAGGGTCGAGCCTGTTTTCTCTCTGTTGTGCATTGACGCAACCCTCTCTGCTCCACACCACAAGCTGATTTCTTCCTTCTTCGAAGGCCTCGTTGGCTCCCTTGGCATTTTGCCCAAGGCTGGCTCAGTTTGGGTGTTAGCGCCTGACAGTGTCCTTCAGGGCTGACTAGCCTTTCTCCAGACTCTAGACAGTCTGCTCTTCTGAGGCTTAGGCAGCACTCCAAAATGCCCCAGCACTTCTCTTCAGGAATTAGTCCCTTTCTCTCTCTTTTTTTTTTGTGGGGCAATGGGGGTTAAGTGACTTGCCCAGGGTCACACAGCTAGTAAGTGTCAAGTGTCTGAGGCCGGATTTGAACTCAGGTCCTCCTGAATCCAGGGTCAGTGCTTTATCCACTGCGCCACCTAGCCGCCCCCCTTTTCTCTTTTTTTTAAAGTCACTTTTTCTTGAGATATCTGCCCCTTCTGCTTCACCAACCTAAGAAATGTCATGTTTTCACAGAGCTGGGAGGGATGGCTGTTATGCTGGAGGACTGAATCAGAATCTGAAAACCCTGTGGTTAATTAGGCTGGGATGGATCCTGTACTTTCAAAGATGCCTCGATGCAGAAATGCCCTCTCCCAATGCAGGCACCTTCTCTAAAAGTCATAGACCTTAGAGAGCTGCCTGACACACCAAAGAGTGAGGTGGCCGTCCCAGGATCACACAGCAGGGGGCACTGCCAGAGAAGCAGGACTCCAGGCCAGATCTTCCTGTTTTCAAGGATGGTTCTCTTTCCACTATGCCCTGTTTTCTGTTTGTCTGCCTCCCTCTCCCTCTACAGCCCAGCTCATGTCATTCTTCAAGCTATTAGAGCTTTCTAAGCCAAGACTGGATGAGACCTTGTGAGGAATGTAGGGGAGGGAGACAGATTGGATCACTTGGCCTCTGAGGTCCCTTCTGGCTCTGAGCTTCTGGGAAGTCCCTTAGCGATGGGGAGCCCATTCCACTATGGTGGAGCAGGGAGCAACCTCTCTGCACTTTCTACCTGTTGTTGTTACCTCGGCCTTTTAGAGCCAAGTAGAACAGGTGTAAACTCTCTTCTGAGTGATTGCATTTCACCTGGACCAAGCAATAATAGCTTAAGAGTTTGGGAAACATCACAAGCCTGCTACAGAGGCATGAAATAGGGGGACCATGGGGGATTTCAGCTACCCAAACATCTGCTGGAGCTTGCTCTCTCACTCTTCTCTTCTCTTCCTCCTAGTCCTCCTCCTCCTCCTCCTTTTCTCTCTCTCCATCTCTGTCGCTTTCTCTTTTCCCTTTCCTCATTCTCTCCCCTCCTCTCTCCTTATCTCTGTTTCTGTTTCTTACTCACCCTCTACCTATTCTATGTCTGTCTCTCTTTGTTTCTATCTCTGACTCTGTGTCTTTTCCTATTTCTGTCTCTGTCTCTCAGCTAATAATTTCTTTTTTTCCCAGCGAATAATTTTTTTTTAGTGAGGCAATTGGGGTTAAGTGACTTGCCCAGGGTCACACAGCTAGTAAGTGTTAAGTGTCTGAGGCCAGATTTGAACTCAGGTCCTCCTGACTCCAGGGCCAGTGCTCTATCCACTGCACCACCTAGCTGCCCCCGAATAATTTCTTGAATGGCTTTGGTGTTAATTTTATCCCTCAAAAGGTTAGAAAAACCAACAAAGAGGAATGCCTATTCTGGGTCTGGTTTTCAGTAACAGAAAAACTGGTGCTGGGGTGGAAATAATGGAAGCTTTGGGGAGAAGTGACTAGTAATTAGCATTTATATGGCACCTTAAGGTTAAATGACTTGCCCAGGGTCACACAGTTAGGAAATATCAGTCAGCATTTCAATGCAGATCTTCCCAACTCTAGTTCCTACACACTTCACTGAGCCACCTAGCTGTGATAGAGGAGAGGAAAGCTGGGCATAATTTACCACATACCCTAGATTTTGTGAAAGCAAATTTTGAATGGTTCGGAGGAAAGAAAGGTAGCATCCCATGGACTAAAATCATTCTGGGGGATGTCCAAGAATGAGATTTTGAGGATACAAAAGGAAACAATTCCAGTAAGGAGGGAAATTTGGATTCATATAAAGAGACCAATGTGGATGCACAGGAAACTCAACAACCAACTTAGATTTAGAAAAATAAAATGGCTGCATGGCAAAGGAATAAAGATAGATACTAGAGTCTGACATGCTCCTCTAAAAATAACACCAGGAACGTTCAGACATAGAAAGAGTTGAGAAAAGGAAATTGAGGACAACAACAAGCATTGGGCTCTTAATTTAATCATGTCGAGAGTAAAAGGAGGATCAGAGAAGAGCTAGGACCTTTGCTTGGGGTTCATGGCACAATGATAACTGACAATAGAAAGAAAACACAGCTGCCCAAGCCTTTTCTTTCTGCGTTTTTTTTCCTGCAAAGGAGAATGACCTTTATACACAAGTAATGGCAGAACAAAAGTGACTAACAAGGAGTTGATACCCAAGATAAGTAAGGAGGCAGTAAGAGAACACCTACTTTCCCTTGATGAATCCAAGTTACCTGGATCAAATCAACTACGTCCTTATGTCCAAGAGAACCAACAGCTGTGATGGCTAAATTATTGTCAGGGATGTTTGGAGCATCCTTGAAGATGGGAGAGGTACCACAAGATTGGAGAAGGACAAATGTCCTGAATTTCAGAACAGGGAAGATAACAGCCTGTTATAGGGCTATGTTATGTTATGTTATGTTATAGGGGCCAATGAACTTGACTTTGGATCTTGGGGAGATTCAAGATCAGATCGTTAAAGAGATGATTACCAAACATCTGGAAAGGAAAGCCATGATTATAAAGAGCCACAGATCAGTTACTGCTGACCAACTTCATAGCTTTTTTTGGACTGGACTGCTCAACTTGTGGGATGAAGGGAATGCTGTGGATAGAGTTCCCCTAGATTTTATCAAAACATTAAATTTTGTATTTTGATAGCAAAAATGAATTCCCAACGTATAAGACTGAGGTGGTGTGATTAGACAGCAATTGTTCAGAAGAAATTCTATGGGTTGTGGTAGATTATGAGCTTGATTTGAGTCTGCAGTACAAAATGGTGGCCAAAAAAGCTGGTGCAGTTTTGGGTTTCAGTGAGAGGCTTAGCTTCCAGAACAGAGAGGTCCTAGTGCCATCTCTGTCCTTATAAGGAGTATTGTGTTCAGCTCTGGATACTGCAGGTCAAGAAGGACCTGGAAATAGTGGAGAGTTTCCAGAGGAAGTCTCAGAGGCAACCAAGGTGCCTCAAGTCCATTACACATAAAAATCAGTAGAATGAATTGCATATATTTAGCCTGGAGAAGAGGAACCGCATGGGAAAGATGTGAACGCCATCTTCAAGTGTTGGTAGACTACCACTTGGAGGAGGGACTAAAGTTGTTCTGTTTGCCACAAGAGGACAGAACCAGGAGCAATGGCTGGAACTTGCAAAGAGGCAAATTAGACTCAATATCAAAGGGGGGAAAGTCTTAACAGTCGGAGCTGTCCAACAATGGAATGGGCTGCCTCTATACATGGTGGGTTCCCCCTCCTTGGAGGTCTTCAAGCAGAGGAGGGAGTACTGCTTGTCAGGTACGTTATAGGGGGGATTCCTTTGGTTTATAGACTGGATTAAATGATGGTCACAGAGGTTTCTTCCAATTCAAAAATTCAATGAGTCTGTGACTGGTATTGGGATCACCCGGAGTCTTCTCTTCTCCAACTGGACCATTCCCGTTTCTTTTCACCAATCTTCATGGCAAGAATTCCATTGTCTTCACTGACCTGCACAGGTTCCATACAATCAATTTCTTTCCTTAAATGTGGTACCCAGAACTGAACACAGTATTCCACATGTTGGGTAATGAGGCAGAATACAGTACTCCACCTACTCTAGAGGCAGCTGATGGCACAGTGGAGAGATCACTGGACTTGGACCTGGGCAGAGGACCTGAGAGTTCAAATTCAGACTCAGACACTAATTAGTGGTGTGACCCAGAGCAAGTCACTCAACCTCTGTCTGCCTCAGTATCCTCAACTGTAAAATGATAATAATAAATAATCACACCTACTTTGCAGGGATCAAATGAGATATTTGTAAATAGTACTTGGCACATAATTGGCACCATGTAAATGCTTTCCCTCTTCTCCACCCTGCCCCCAGCCTTTCCTAATGCAGTATAATATCATCTTAACTTTTTGACTGCCATGCCATGCTGGTGGTTCATACTAAGCATGTGGTCCATTAAAGCCTTGAGATCTTCTTCTTGGCTAGTTCTGTCTCCACTGACAAAGATCAGGCTCCTCAGTAGAGAGAGACATTCATAGGTTCATTGAATCCTGCATGTCTTTGGAACTTTAGAGACCATCTAATTAAAAGTTTCTGTTTTATAGGTAGAGAAACTGAAGCCCAGAGAAGGGAAGTGAATCACCCCCAGGCTTCCTGAAAATCACCACAACAGTGGAGGACTTGAACCAAGGCCTCCAAGACTCCTTGGGCCAAGTCTCTTTCCACTGTTCAATGGACACATCCAGTTCAGTACATTTATTAGTCACTTTCCATGCATCAGGAAGAGGAGCCGTGTAGCAGGGTAGAAAGGGAGCCAGTCTAAGAGTTCTCGTCTCACCACTGGATCATGCAAGCTGTGCCACCCTAGTTAGGTCACTTAACTTCTCAGCGTCCCAGGCAGCTCTCCAAGACTAGTAGTGGAGCACGGCTAGATTTGCATTGGCAGAAGGACGTTCCACATCTGGGAGCTCCCTACACTAATTACCTGTCCAGAGAAAAAAATTGTCAGCACACTTCTGGGTGCTGTGGCTACAAAGACAAGAATGCAATGGCCTCTTCCTCAGGGAGCTGCCATTTCCTGGAAGTGGATGTGGGCTATGGCACATAATCACAGACTCTCAGGATGGAAAGAGTGCTTGGAGTGCATTAGTCATTGGAGTCATGGAGAGAGCTTTTTGAAAAGCACTTTCTCAGGCGTCCATGTAGCTTTCCTGCTCATTCCTGGAGGATGATGGGAAACTCTCCACTATCTTCTAGAGGCAGCTCGATCCATCTGAGGACAGTTTTGGTTGTTAGGATGCTTTCAGAAGAGAGTGATGGGGAGTTCTCTCCCTTCCTGCTGAGGAAGTCCATGCCACTATCAGACAGCTCTCGTTTTTAAAGGCAGCACAGATGACCTCAGTGCCAGCCAGGAAGACCTGGGTTCCAGTGTCACCTTGGAAATATAGCAACTACGCTCATTTCTCAGTGCTCTAGGCAACCCTTAAGTCTGTAAGGTGCAGAGGAGGTGACCACTGGCATTTTCAGAGTTTCTGTTGCACGACCTTAAGATTACCCGACTTTAACTGCTTAGAAACTTGTTAGAATTTGAGAGAATGGAATCTGAATGAACATAAATATGCAATCTTCATACAGAGCATTAAAGCAAGCTCTACATAATAGAGATCCTTAGTTTCCTGTACAACCCTCTCCATCTGCTCCACATGGTACATGGGCGTGCTCACATGCTCATTTTATTTGGTATTTCCTGTGTCCATTTAAAATTTTTTAAAAATAAAATGAAAGTCAAAACTACGGTTTTCTGCCATCCCTGGAGAGCGATGAAGAAGCCACTCCCCCGGGGCAGCCCACTGCACGTTGGGACCGCTCTCGTTGCTTGGGCGCTTTCGTGAGCATCCCCGCACCCTGGCCTCCCATCATTCCTGGAGGATGATGGGAAACTCCCTGCCTTCCTCCCGAAGCCGCCCAGCCCCCGGCGCGGTCCCCGGCCCCCGGCCCCCGAGGCTGACGTCAGGACGCCCAGGCGCGGGGCGGGGCCGGCTGGGGGCGGGGCGGGGCCGGCCGGGGGCGGGGCGGGGGCCAGCAGTGGAGCCGGAGCCGGGCCGGGCAGCCCGGGCGGAGGCAGCCGATGGAGATGGGCACGCAGGGCTCCGGGCGCCGCAGGCTCCCCCAGCGGGAGCGCCTCACGGCGGAAGACGACGCGCTCAGTCAGATCGCCCGCGAGGTGGGTGGGTGCGCCGGCCAGGACCGGGGGCCGGGGGCGGGGAGCCGGGGGCGGGGGGCGGGGGCCGGGGGCCGGGAGCCGGGGCTGGGGCTGACCGTGACCTTCGCGGGGCCGTCTGTGCCGCCCGGGCGCGGGGACACACAAAGAGCCGGCCCGGCGCGGCTCCGGACGTTCGGCTCGCCGGTCCGGGGGCCGGGGGGGCGGCCGCATGGCCTGGGAGGCCCTTTCCAGCTCTAAGGTTCTGAGCCCGCAGTGCCCTGAAGGCTCTTCCATCTCCCCGGTCCTCAGTTTCCCCATCTGTAAAATGAAAGGACTGGATTAGATGGGTTGGGAGACCGCTTTAAGCCTCTGAGCCTGAGGCCTCAGTTTCCCCATCTGTAAAATGATAGTTGGACTAGATAGCTTGGGAGGCCCCTCCTAGCTCCAACGTCTCCTAAACTCCCCGGACCTCAGTTTCCACCGTCTCCGAAATGAGAGGTTTAGACCAGATGGCTTCCGGAGTGAGGGGGCTTCAAATGTGACTGTCCTGACCACCGGTGTAGTAGAATGCGCCGTGGGCAAGTCAAATGAGCTCTCCGGGTCTCAGTTTCTTAATCTGTACAATCAGGGGTCTGGACCAGAGGGCCCTTCCAACTCGTAAGTGCCGACCCTTTGGACAGAAGGCTTTGTCTTTATGAAGGGAAGTCTTCTGAGCCTGGGCCACCGTGAGTGGGAGGCTTGCTGCGAGGTGTCAAGCAAGCAAGCATTTAGTAATCGCCTGCTGTGTGTCAAACATGCCACTAGACACTGAGGGTAAACCTGTGCCTTCAACGACCTTGTATTCATTCATTCAGTCAACAAGCATTTGTTAAAGGCTTCCTATGTGCCTGACACCGTGCGGAGCCCGGAGGAAAAAAGACAGCCCCTGACTTATAGGAGATTCCATTCTCGTGGGGCGGGGGAGGGGGGTGAGGAGAGCCGAGCGGAAGCCGAAGACTTGGCTGGCCAGCTCTCTCCCTAAATGGATGTTCTGGGAGGAGTCCCCCAGTCTTCCCACCCAGAGGAGACAAAACCGGCAATTCTCTTCTGTTTGATTGGCTTCCCTTCTCACCTGCCAGCCTCGTGCCTGGGGAATGCTAAGGCAAAACCGAAAGGGCCCCTGCCGGCAGAGAGCTTACCTTCTGTGTGAGGAGACGCCACAGCTTTGCTGCCCAGACAGAGATCAAGCTGGTGGACGGGGCACCAGCTCCCCAAGGTCATTTTACAAATGAGAAACTGAGGCCAGAGAGGAGAGAAGTGAAGTGAGCCTCGTGCTTCTAACCTCTGTCCAAAGCCTGCCTCCTCTGAGAGGCACTGTGGTCTAGTGGTTAGCGCCGGCCTGAGCTCCTGGGAGACCAGAATTCAAGTCCAGCCTGACTCCTCCTGGCTCTGTGAGCCGGGCAGCTCATTCAGCCTCTCAGGCAGCTCCTAAGACTAATTGGCAGGGGAGGCTGTGACCTCCGTTGGTAGAGGGAGTTCCTCAAACCAGTCAGTTCCCAGGTATAGCATCTGTCCCCCTGGTAAGCTTTCCCCCCAGTTGTTAGTGGTCTCTTCTTTTCAGATTCTCCAAAGTTTATAACAAAATGAATACTCAAGATCCCAGGATCATATAGAGTTAAAGCTGGAAGGAACCCTGGGTGCCGTCTTGCCCAGCCTTCTCATTTTACAGATGAGCAAAGCTGAGGCCCAAGGGTCCGCTTGCCGGACTTCCCACAGGGCTCCGGAGCAGCTTCCCTTCTCATCTCCTCCGTCTCCTCTTTTAGACAGGAGCAGTGATGCTTATATTGCCGGCCTCATACGGAGGGTTGTTGGGGGCCAGGGGCAAGGGGGAAGGCCATTGGACAGTGGACAAAAGGAGAAACGTGTGTCTGTGTGTGTAGCTAGCGAGACGGACGTCTGGTGGATCTAGAACCTGTAAGGCTTCTAAAAGTGCTATGAGAGGCAGCAGCCAAATACCGTATACAGAGGGAAGATCCTTGAGGAAGGGGGATCTGGGTGTAAGACCTCCTGACTCTGGTGTGGGACCAGGGGTCCCCCACTCTCCTCTGTAGTTCCCCAGGAAAGTGTCTTAAGGCTCAGTGAGAGACCAGTCACCAGTCAGCACTGGTGGAGGGAGTTTTCATACCAGGAGGCCCTCTGCCCCACCCCTATGGCCAGCTGCCCACATGGACAGTTGTCCCAAGCTGTCTTGTCTTCTGCAGGGAGCCCTGGGGGGGGAAGAGCTTTGCTGGGCAGGAGGGGCAGGGTGTTGGGTTCCCTGTGCCCTGTGGGGGGCCAGGCTGTGCCTTCCAGCTTTCCCCGGCCAGTGATGGCTCAGAGGCTTTCTCATACTGGTCAGGGGCAGCCTGTCTGGTTCATTCAGGAGGCACTATGGCCCAGGATGTGCCTGCTGGTGGGGAGTTGAGCCCTGAGGATGGCAGTGGCCTCATGCGAGGTTCTTCTCAGATTTCCCAGTGGCCACCTTTTCCTGTTGGAGTCCATGTTTTTTGCCAGATGTAACCCACTTATGCCCCATGAAAGTGTTGCTGGGGCCTGCTCATTTCCCTTCAGAATGGCACTCCTAATTGAATACTTTTAGAGGAAAAGGTTGAAAATATCTATGCCAACACCCAGGGGAGGCCTTTGTGCAGAGGCCCACACTGGGCCGGCCTATGCTCACGGCTTTCTTCAGTGTGTCCGTGGCTGCCCCTCAAAGCTGTGGGAATTCAGGATTTGAGAGTTTATTACAGTGTGCGAGAAGGGGCCACTGGTGCTTCTCTCCAACCCCAGATCCTCCGGGGCCCCCAGAGTTTTTGCTGGGTACTAGCACTGCGTAAATGTCCCAAACCCAAACCCAGAGACCTCTGCTCCGTGCAGAAGCGTTTATAATCTAAACTGGTGTCATGTCCCAGCTTGGCTCTGCTTCACACGTGACAATGGAATTCTCGACATGGCTTTTCCTCCTCTTAGATAGTAAGCTGGAGGGTAGGGACCGGTTCACATTTGTCTTTGTATTCCCAGCACCTCACAGAGTGTCTTATATTTAACTGGTGCCAAATCCGATGTTTCTTTAATTGGATTTTGCTTCTGTGAGCAGTAAAACCAAATGAGGGGTGTCGTGGGGCCCGTAAATGAATCATGGGCCCGTCAAGATTCTTTCTTTGAATCAGTGATTCAGAGCAGGAAGGAAGGAGGATGAAATGCTCTCAGGCCATGAATGAAGTACAGCTTTGGAGTCAGAGGTGCTGAGTTCAAATCCTGCCTCTGTCACCTATTACTTGTATGACCTCAGGCAAGTCCCTAGGTGGCCACTAAGGATGACTTGAGCTCTAAATCTGTGATCTTGTGTTTTGTATCCTCTCTTACCTTAAGGTTATGAGAGAACAAACGAGAGAGCATGGGAGTTGGAAACTAAGAACCAGGGAATTCTCTCTCCTTAATAGAGCACTGAAGTGTTATGTTATTCTCTGAGAGAAGCCTATCGGATCCCTTTCAGCTCTAAATCTATGCTACTAAGCTCCTTTCCCTCTCTGAGCCTCAGTTTCCTTATTTGTAAAATAATGAGGTTGCACTAGCTTGTGTCTGAGATTCCTTTGAATTCTTGAGCTTTGTTGTTGTTCAATCGATCAGTCGTGTCCGACTCTTTGGGACCCCGTGGAGCACAGCACACCACGCCCTTCTGTCCTCCACAGACTTTCCAAGTCTTCCCAAGTTCATGTTTGTCGTTTCCATGACACTGTCTATGCATCTCATCCTCTGCTGTCCCCTTTTCCTTTTGTCTTCAGTCTTTCCCAACATCAGGGACTTTTCCAGAGAGTCCCATCTTCCCCTTACATGGCCAAAGGATTTCCACTTTAGCTTCAGTATTCGGCCTTCCAGTGAAGAGCCTGAATTCATTTCTTTAAGTATTGACTGATTTGATCTCCTTGCCGTCCAGGGACGCTCAACAGTCTCCAGCACCACAATCCAAAAGTGTCGATTCTTTGGCCTATAGAGGAAAGAGTGAGGGCAATAGGTCGCTAGAATTCTGCCCTCACTGGGCAGCCTTGTCTGCCTCCCTCAGAGATGAGGCTGACTTTCCTAGATTGGTACACTCCCCTTCCCTTTGTCAACCCTTTGTAAAACCCCACAGCCCCGAGGGGCGGCTAGGTAGTGCAGTAGATAGAGCACCGGCCCTAGATTCAGGAAGACCTGAGTTCAAATCTGGCCTCAGACACTTGACACTTACTAGCTGTGTGACCCTGGGCAAGTCACTTAACCCCCATTGCCCTGCAAAAAACAAAAAACAAACAAAAACCACACACACACACACACACACACACACACACACACAAACCACAGCTCCTAAGAGCCACAGCCACCAGGGGCCATCCAGTCTGAGGCTGCGTAGCACCAGCCTCCTGGGAATCCTTAGGCAGACCAAGACAGGGACCTAGTAGATGGAAGAACCACAGAGGAACGTGCCTCTGTATAGCTCTGGATGAGTGAGTCCATTGGTGATTCGTTTGCTTTCAATCAACTTTGTAGTTCACATATCTCTTGGGACTTCCCCATATTCCTCTGGCCTGGGTAAGTCAGAACATTTAGGCGCCTTTCTCACCTTTATTCTCTCCATTTCTTTATCATTGGTCCAGGCCAGTGTTGGGGCTGACTGTCCCCCAGGGTGTCCTCCTAAGGCTGGACTCAAAGCTGTGCTTCCAGTTGAGCTCCCATGCTTCCCTTGATTACACAAAAAGATCAGTGGAGGGTTCAAGAAGGGCCCTTGATTTGGAGTCAGAGGAATTCAGTTCAATCCATTAAGTGTTTATTAAATGCCAACTGTTTGCTACACTCTGTGCTAGGCCCTGCGGTTATATGGAGGAACCAAAATCGCTCCTGTTAGAAGCAGGCACTTACCACCTACTGGGGGAAGTAACATGCATCCAGATTGGTTGTTGTGGCTCAGTTGTTTTCAGTTGTATCTAACTCTTCATGACCCCATTTGGACTTTTCTTGGCAAAGGCACTGCACTGACAGATGAGGAAACTGAGGCAACCGGGATGAAGTGACTTGCCCAGGGTCACACAGCTAGTAAGTGTCTGGGGCCAGATTTGAACTCAGGAAGAGGAGTGTCCCTGACTCCAGGGTTGGCTCTCTATCCACTGTGCCACCTAGCCGTCCCACATATCCAGATAAATATCATTTTGGTTGGCTCTTCAGTGTCCTTCCTAAAATATACTACTCCGCCGACTTCTACAACTACTCTGCCTTTTTATAATAACCCTTCAGTACCATATTCTAGAATTTGTCAGTGTCATTGGGGGTGAGGAGGGAAAACCCAACCACTGAAGGAGTCAGCAAACCCCTATTCGGGAGGTGAGTTGAGCTGAGTCTTAGAGGGAGCATCAGGGTTAGATCAGAGGAGGGACAGCACGCTAGGTGTCCAGCATGGCCAGAGAAAAGCCATGGAGGCAGGAGATGACATGTGTTCCATGGGGAACACCATCTTGGCAGGGGCTCAGAAAGCAAGTCAGGAAGTCCTGATAGCTCAGTCTGAAAAGACAGACAGACTGGACAAGATGGAGGAGGACTTGAAAAGCTTCACCTGGAGGCCATAGGGAGCCCCTGAAGCTTCGTGAACAGCCCAATGAGGTTCTGGGTGAGGGCAGTGTCAAGGGTCTGGGCCTGGTCAGTCTTGACATAGGGCACTGCCTGAGCACCTTCTCCTTTCTGCAGGATCCTTGCTCCCCCACCCCCACCCCATGCCTGCTGTCCCCTCTTTCTGTCTCCTTGGTTTCTTCCTGTGTTTTCCCTGGCTGGACTTAGAAATCAAGAACCCCGTGGAAGGGAGGGGGGTGCCTCGTCCAATCCCTTCGAGCTGGGTGCCCATCATGCCAGCACAGCCTTTGGTTTCACCCTTACGTACCAGGCGCCAAATAGACTCTTCCCATAGCGTCTTGGTCTGTGACTGAAGGGCTTGTCAGGAAGGGACGAGCCTGTTGCCTTGTGCTCCTGGGCTGCCTAAGAGCCATTCCTGGCAAGAGAATTCCAGCTGGGGGTGGACTAAGAAGGCTTAACTCTGGAGACTCCCCAGTGGCTCATGGGTTTGGGCGGCGGCAGCTGTTACAGATCCCAGAGTTCCCCAGCTGTCTTCTAATGCTCTGAAAAGTTGTTCTAAAAACTTCATTGAGCTTGACTTCATTCCTGGCAAAATTCGAGAATGTGGTACTAAAAGGTTGATCCGTGGACGCTCAGAAAAGGACAAAACAATCAGTACAAGCCATCGGGGCTGCGTGTTTCAGGGAGGCCATTCACAGGCAGACGAGAAGGAATCATTCCAGACTCATCTGATTTCCATTGTTTTTCAAAAGATAAGTAGACTAGGGGTACAGGAGAAGACCAGAGATCACTGCTGAGAGGCAGCAGGGAGCTGGGCCTGGCGTCCGAAGTTCAGATTCTGCTCACTCAGGCACTTACTAGCTGTGCCACTTTGACCAAGTCACTTTGACCCAGCCTCAGTTTCCCCATTTGTAAAAATTCAGGGGTTGGATTAGATAGATGACGTCTCAGGTCCCTTCTAGTTCTAAACCTGGGATCCCATGACTTGGAGTCAGCTGGTTCAGATTCTACTCCCATCCTTAATAGACTGTATTTATGAGAAGACAAAATGGGAACTTGAGGGGATGGTGAGCTTAACCCAATTGACATGATCCTCCAAGTGACAGGTCAGCCCAGGTTTGTATTAGAAGAAGCATCATGGAGCCCAGAGCCAGACAAGGGGCAGCCTTGCTTCTGTTGGTTTGGCTTGGCCTCAGGGGTAAGACCAGGAGCAGTGCGGGGGGGGGGGGGGGGGGGGGGGAGGAGGGGGGAGGGCAAGACTTGCTAATGGTCAAATAGCTGGCAATGGAATGGTGGGCTGCCTTGGGATGGGGCCCCTGGAGGAGGCACATGGCTGCTTTGTGGGGATGTTGACAAGGTGGTTCCGGGTCTGGTACAGGTTGTCATGGGATGCCACCCTGACCTCTTTTCCATCCTTGGGATTCTGTGAGACACTTGTCCACTTTGAGCTTAAAATTCCTGTTTGGAGATGACTGAAATCAATATCTCTATTCCCAACCTTTCTGTTGCTCTCTCACCCTCTAGAGTAATAGAATCAATTAACCAGTAAACATTTATTAAGTGCCTACTGTGTACCAGATATTATGTTAAGCAATAGACATACATACAAAAAGAGGCCAAAAGAAAAAGAAAAAAAGAGAGAGGCAAAAGACAGTTCCTGCAGCCAAGGAGCCCACAATCCAATGGTTACAGACTCTGAGTTAGGAAGTACCTTAGGGCTCATCTCGTCCAACAGCGCCCCTCCCCATCCCCCAGCAAGGTGTCATCTCCATTTGCCTCATTCATTCACTCACATTAAGTCCCTACTATGTGCAAGGCCCAGTGTTACTGGTGCTGAGAGGAGCAGATCAAGCATAGGAAATTGTGTTCTCAAGCCCCTGTATTTTACAGATGAGCATACTGAGACCTGGGGAGGTGGAATAACCTGCAATGTCACACAGCTAAAAGGTTTCTTGTCTGTCAGCCCAGTGATTTTTCCAGGATATGTCCCATCTCTTAGCCGGGACCAGGGCATCTCTGGGCTTTGAGAGGACCTAGAGAAACCACACAGTGTGAATTCTAGCTCCCCTCCCCCCACTTCTCTCTAGCTTAAATCAAGGGCGGCTTTGAAGGGGAAAAGAAGGCAAAGGGAGGGGCGCAAGGGTTGGGGGGAGCGTGCCACTTCTTCTATTGCCTTAGTGGTGATGACGATAACTTTACTTAGGCCCATGCTCCCTTGGGCTTCTCCCTCTCCCTCCCACTCCAGCTCATCTGATGCCAGGTGCAGTTGATTGAATCACATCACTTATAGTTGGAATGACTTGTCTTCCAAACCAGTGGTGCCCAGTGTCGAGTTTAGGGACTAACCAAAGGCGGGGTTCATGCATGGTCAGCCAATCAGAGGGCAGGAAAGTGAATCGAATCGAACCCTCCGGGATTCCAACCAATCCTGGACTTATCTCCAGCACAACTATTCCTGCATTGCCCGGAATGGCCCGGGCAGGTGCGGGTCCCCGATCCAAGCCTAGATACTGGAAGCAGATGCCCAGCCCCCAAGCAGACCCCTCCCACCACCTCATCACCTCTGGGCAAGCTCAGTCTGTTCATTCGGGCACTGGCCAGCGAGTAAGCCCATGCTCACAAATTTTATGTTTCTAGTGGGAAAGAGGGCTCAGCATAGACCTTTCTGGGGGACCAGAGCCAGCTGTTTCAAACTTCAGTTTCTTCAGAGGGCACCACCCTTTCCCTCTCCCCAATCCTCAATCTTCTCCTTGTCCTTGACTCCTCTTTCAGTTGAAACTGTTCTCTGCCAAGTGACCACTGATCCCTTCATGGCCATTGATGATTTTTCTCAGTCCTCATCTTTCTTGACCTCTCTGCTGTGCTTGACAGAGCGAACCAACATCTTCTCCAGCATGTTCTCTCCTCTTTGGGTTTTCATGACCCTGGTTTCTCCGGGCTCTCCTCCTACTTTTCCTACCGCTTCTTCTTGGTCTCTTCTGTTGTATTGGCATCCATGTGATGCTTCCAACTAACCTGGCCCTAAGTTTCCCTTTTCTCTCTATGCCCTCTATGGGCTGAATTATTATCTCTATGAAGATGAGCCCAAGATCTACTCATGCAGCCCCACACACATCACCAGCAGCCTTAATTCATGCAAACCGGATCAATAACCATTTCCCTAAACCCCCTCTGCTTCTGAGCTTCCCTGTTGCTCTCAGGGACACCCCCATTCTCCCTAACTCCCCTGCAGGTGCCTCACTTGGTGTTATATGTGAGTCCACACATCCCATCAACCACCAGCCCTTCTTTCTGCCTTCACATCTTCTGCATCTCTTCTCCCCAGGTCCTCCTCACCTCCCAGACCATGGAAACATCCTCAGACCCTTACCTGCCTCAAGTCTCTCCCCACTCTCCATTCATCCCCCACTTGCCCAGCTGCCAAATGATTTCTCTGAAGTGTAGGTCTGAACATGCTCCTTCCCTATTTGTGTCCATGCTGCCTATGGGGTTAGGCATCACTTCATCTCTATCTCATCCTTCATAACTTGCTTTTGTGTAAGTTTTACAGCATATGTAATGATTAGGACACTAGTTCATGTATATAATTTTTTTTTGCAGGACAATGAGGGTTAAGTGCCTTGCCCAGGGTCACACAGCTAGTTAAGTGTCAAGTGTCTGAGGCCAGATTTGAACTCAGGTAGTCCTGAATTCAGGGCCAGTGCTTTATCCACTACACCACCTAGCTGCCCCCATATATAATTTATAAATAAGTGACTGCACATATGTGGGGAATGCACGCCCATTCTTACTGGTTGGGGTATGTGATCAGTAAAGTCTGGTGACTGATAGCCTCAGCTATGCCAAGCGCCCCCTCACTGGCTCTTTTGCCTCCAGGCTCTCTGGTCCATCCTAGTTCCTCCAATTATCTTCCTGAGGCACAGCTCTGACCGTGCCACTCCTCACTCAGGAACCTTCCATGGGTCCCTATTGCCTCTGGGGTAAAGTAGAAATGCCTCAGCCTTGTTCGATGTCCTCTCTGTTTCAGCCAAATTGGGCAGTGTGGTGCTGCCCAAAGTCAGAGCGCTGTCACCCAGCCCCAGGTCACACCTGGAGTGCACTCTTGCCTCAGTTCTGCCATGTGGAATCCTTGCCCTTCAAGGCTCAGCACAGGTACCCCTCTTTGGGGAGGTCAGCCTTGCTTCCCACCCCTCCCCCTCCCCCAGTGTTCTTTTCCTTGAATTGTCAGAGAGTGATTTATCTTAAACTGCCAAGGGAGGTACTAGCACTGCATAGAGCAGTGGAATCAGGAAGGCCTGAGTTTCAGTCCCCCCCTTAGACATTTACTAACTGTGTGACATGGGCAAGTCACTTCATCTCTGCCTGCCTCAGTTTCCTCATCTGTAAAATGGTGAGAATAGCAGCCCCTTCCCCCAGGGTTGTAGGGATCGAATAAGATAACATGCAACATACTCCATAAGCCTTAAAGTGTCGTATGAACGCCAGGGCTTCTTCCCCTCCCTGAGCCTCAGTTTTCTGCTCCATAAAATGAGGGGCTTGCATTTGATGGCCTCTGAGGCCCAGGATGCTGTGACTCTACCTTGTGTCAGACTGAGCTGCTTCCATAGTGAATTCTCCACCTCCATTCCCCTCCTCCTCCTGGGGGAATGGCCGCTTCTGGAGGGCAGGAGCTGGTGTTCACAAGTGCCTTTATCCCCAGGATCTAGCACATGGGAGATACATAATCAATATTTATTGAGTCAGATTGATTTGAATCAGTGGGCTCTACTCACACACATTGTCTCATTGCATAGACTCGTCTATTTATAGATAAAGGGGACCTCAGAAGACCTGGGGTTCAGCCCTCTCATTGATGCTGATCACACGTGCAAGTATCACTCCCCCCCATTTTACAGATGCAGAAACTGAGTCTCAGAAATGAAGGGTCTTGTCCAACTCAGAGAAGTCAGAACTTTAAGTCAGGGATCTAAACTCAAGGTTTTGGACTCCCTGTTTGTCCAGTGTTTGTTCCAGGGTGTCCCCAGTAATGGCAGGAAGTGTGTGGGCTGAGGGGATGGTCATTTGGAGCCTTGGCTCAGATGTGGGGCTCCTCACTTAATTCCAGCTTCCCCCACATTCATCAGGGATTGGGCGTCTCCTCCTTTCTGGCTGACCCCTTGGGGTCTTGTCCCCAGAGTCCTCTGCCTAGATGGGAACAGTGTCTCCAGCCAATAGATTGTTTGGTGAAGCTCTAGGGTTCTGTGGACTCCTTCAATCCACTTTCCCTGCCCTTAGCCCCGGTTCTACAAACACATTTTGGCCTTGACACAGATATAGCCTTTCTGCTGGTCAATGGGAGCCTTCTCCATGTCCTGGCTACTGAATCCAGCCATATCTGATCCTGGCTGTAGTTCCTAAAGATGGTGGAGTGATAATTAGTGAGATGGTTGGATGGAAAGCTAGATGGTAGCTGATGATGGATGGATGGAGGGAGGGAGGGATGGATGGAGCAAACATTTTGATAGGACATTTATTAAAGGTTTACTATGTGCCAGATACTGTATTAAGAGCTAGACATACAATAAAATAAGACAATTTTTTAAAGCATTTTGCAAACCTGAAGGTGTTATATAAATGCTAACTATTGTTATTGTTGTTGTTATTGTTACTACTACTGCTGCTGCTGCTGCTGCTGCTACAAATCAAGCAGAAAGGGGAGCTACAAGAGTCACACCCAAAAAGCCCAACTTCTTCATCCTGTTATCCTGCATCTTTGCAGAGGTTGTGCCCCATGCCCAGCATGTCCTCTTTCCTCACATCCATGTCTTAGAGCTTTTCAAGGCTCAGTTCACCTCCCATCCCATTCCTGATCCTGTTTGTCCTTCCTCCATCCACCCAAGCCACCAAAAGAATAACTTTGTATCTACAGGACCATAAGATTCTAGATCTAGAGTTGGGACCAGAACTTGGGGGTCATCTAGTCCAACTCCTTTGCTTTAGAAATTGGGAAACTGACCCAGGGAGGTCTGATTTGCCCGAAGTCAAGTAGCTGATGGAGCTAAGACAAGAACCCACATATTCTTTTTTCACCTTTTAAAGTTATGAACTTAAACCCAATAATGTTTTCTGGGATCTTCTTTCTGGCTTCATGATGTCTCAGTAATCTTGAGGCATTTCACCATTTTTTTCCCCAAGCCAGAGTGCAGATTCTTGAAGAATAGAAGATTTCTTCTCTTCACAGTTAATGTTTTTTCCTTTTTCTTTTTCTTCATCTGCTTTCATAATTTGTATTGAGTTTTATGACAGCTCTCAAGAAGGGCAACATGGCAGAGTAGATAGAGGGCTGGCCTCCAAGTCAGGAAAATCTGCTTCTGACCCATCCAGGTTGTGTGACCCTGGACAAGTCACTTAATCCAAGTGGAGCCATAAGTTGTGGAAAAGGTACTTCCCTGCATTAGTAGAAGAAGTTTCCTTATTCCGCAGTGTCCTGTTTCTGTCCCTATCCCCTCTCCCTTTGTGCTTGTACTGTGATAGGGCCTGGAGATACATGTATGAAGTGAAGCAGTCCCTATCAACAAGGCCCTCACAGTCTAATGGAGGAGATGACAAGGACACATAAAAATATTCAGCATTGATAAATAGAAAGTGAATAAATGCAAATGTATGCAAACTCCCACATTGCCTTGTATTTAATCACTTTGTATTTACATATACTTGTCTTTGTCTCTTCCATAAGCATGGAAGCCCCTTGTGAATGGGGAATGTTCATTCTCTGTATTAGTACCTTGTACTTTGTACTTGGCTCTTAATAAATACTTGCTAATTGATTGATCTGTATGGAAGGACACTGGTTTGGGGGGGATCAGGAAGGGCCTCATGTAGCTGGAGCTGGTCCTTGGACTGAGCCTTCAGCTCCTCTAAGTCCCTTACCAGCATCTCCACAAGTGCCCCCTGCCTATTCTCTCCCAACTGAATCTCACGAAGCTTCTTTCTAAAGTCCTTTTCCCCATTCAGGTTCTGCAGTCTCTTCTCAGAATCTACCTGCCTCAGCAGCTCATTCTGAAGTTATGTTTTGGCCTTCCTCAGAACCGCCTTGGATCACTTGGCCCCCAAAGCTCTCACGGCTTCTCACCCATCCCACACAGGATTGTTGCTCAAGGTCATCCTCAACAACTCTCACCTTCCCCCTCCACTCTCTTCTGCTCTTGGAGGTGAGCCTCCAGCTTGCACCTCTTCTTGGGGAGGTGCCCAGCAGTTTACCTGTTTTCTCTAACATTACTTAGCCCTAACTGCAGAAAGAGCTCAGAAACTCTGCGCATTGGCTAGGAGTGGGGAGGCAAGTCTGTCTTCTCCTAGAAAGGAAAAAGCAGCCCTAGTAGACTCCCCAGTTTCCCATGCTCACCGAAGTTTCTTGAATTGACACCTTGGAGAAGTTAGTGTAGATGGAGCAAGAGGACCCCACACCCCTCAAGGGATGTGATGGAGAAGTTTAAGGAGGAAGCAATGAAGAAAAAAAGGAAATTGTGTAAACATTAGCAAATTCTGGTGTGTGCCCTGGGCTGTGGGCTGTGGGGCAGCCTGGGTTTGGGCCTCTTGGAGAGGGGGGAAAACAGGGCCCAATGGAATGTGCCCTGAGAATGTGCAAAATGAGGCCAGTGAAGAAAGGCATCTGTCAAGCTATCTTTGGAACAGGCCCCAGAAGATGGATTTAATGTATGTGTGCCTCAGAGTCTATGAGAGGCATCAGCGGGGTGGGGAATGGGGGTAGGGGGCAGGTGTCTCATGTCTCCCTTCCAGAGACACCCCCTGCTCCTTTCTTATCTTTTGCTGCACTGTAGGGTGACTTCTGGTTTTAGGCTGGGCTAGCGATGACCCCAGCAGATAATTCCACATTGAGATCAGCGGAAACATTTCCATGGTTGTGTTCCTCTCCAGGAAAAGTCTCCATGCCCAGCAGTCCCATGTGTGTGCCAGGAATGATGCGGTCTGGCTCGCCTCATTTAGCCCCACCACGAGTGTCAGGAGCTTTGAGACGCTGCAGTGTCATCTGTCAAGTGGGCCCTGGTGTTGGCAGTGAAGCTCTGAGCTGTCTGCTCACACTGTAGGCAAGCTAGTCTTCAAGGGTCTCTGCCTGGTGTCTCTCACTCTGACAGATCTGGAGCTGGCTTAGCAGCAGGAGGCTGCCTACAGGACTCCTTCTTTTCTACTGGTTGTTCTCTGTATCTCACAGAAGTGCACCTCACTTCCATTGGTAGCTGCTGAGCTGATCTTCACAACCAGGTTATTCAATACTGGCTCTCTGTTATCATACTTGTGCACGACCCCACTGCTGCTTAGCTCTGGGGGCTTCCCGTTACTTCATTTTTCCTGCAGGGACAGTTGGTCACCTCTGTTGTTTGTTTTTTGTTCCTGGGAAACACCGAAGATTCAGGAGCAAATGACTTCAGTAGCTCCAGCCCTAGATTTTCTAGACAGATTCCATCTTTATTGATGCATTTGGATTTTTCTTTTCTTTTTTCAATGAACAAAAAATAATTTTATCTCCTCCTTCCTCCCATTGAAATAAAACAAAATCTTTGTAAGAAATCAACATAGTCAATCAGAACAATTTCCCCCATTGTCCAAAAATACATGTCTCATTCCGTACCCTCAGCCTCTCACCTCTTTGTCAGGAGGTGGGTAGCATCCATGGGTCCTTCGAAATTGTGCCTGGTTATTGCACTGATTTTTCAGTCTTTCAAAGTTGTTTCTCTTACAACATCCTGTTACTATGTATTTTCCTGGTTCTGCTCACTTCACTCTGCATCAGCTCATATAAGTCTTCACAGGTTTTTCTTTTTCTTTCTTTTTTTTTTTTTTTTGGTGAGGCAATTGGGGTTAAGTGACTTTCCCAGGGTCACACAGCTAGTAAGTGTTAAGTGTCTGAGGCTGGATTTGAACTCAGGTCCCCCTGACTCCAGGGCCAGTGCTCTATCCACTGTACCACCTAGCTGCCCCACCTGGTTTTTCTAAAAAAAACATCCCTTTGATCATTTCATATGACACAATTACACTAATAGACCAAAATTTGTTCAGTCATTCCTCTGTTGATGGTCAACCCCTTAGTTTCTAGTTCTTGCTCACTATAAAAAGTACCTCTTATAAAGATTTATTGGGTACATGTGGGTCCTTTTCCTCTTTCTTAAATCTCTTTAGGGGATGGACCTAGGTCAGTTTAGTGTCTGTGAGTGGATGGTTCCAAACTACTTTCCAGAATGGCTGGACCAGTTCACAGCTCTTTCAACAATGCATTGGAGTGACTGTCTTTCCACAGCCCTTCCAACATCTGTCATTTTCTTTTTTGGTTAATATCAAATAAGTTAACATATATAAAATATGATGTAAACCTTAAAGAGCTATTAAGTAAATGCTAATCATCATCATTATTAATATTATCTTTGCTAATCTGATGGGTGGTCAGTGCCACTCCAAGGTTTCTTTAACTTGCATTTCTCTAATTATTAACAGTTTGGAGCTTGTTTGTTAGAGACTGGGTCTCCCAGTCTCACCAGCCTGGAAGTGCAGTGGCCACTCATGGGCCACCCAACCCAGTACTGATCTGCATTAAGCTTTTACCTACTCCATTTTTCCTGACCTAGGCTAGTTCATGCCTCCTTAGACAGCCTAGTAGCCCTCTGCTACTGGGGGGCTTACCACACAGATACCAGATTGAGCCTTTATTCCATAGGCTTCAGCCTCAGAACTCCCTGGCTCAGGGGATTCACTAGCCTTAGGAGATTAGGAGGCCACTATGCCTGGCTAGAGCATTTTCACATGATTATTGATAGATTGGATTTCTTCCCTTAGCAAATGCCCCCCTTCATATACATAGATATACACACACATCTATCTTTTCTATTTCATTATTTATTTATTTTGAACACTTAAAATTTTGAGTTCCAAATTCTCTCCCTTTCTCCCACCCCCTATACACCCACTGAGAAGGCAAGCAATATGATAGCAATTAATATACATGAAATCATGTAAAACATATTTCCATATTAGCCATATTTTTTTTTTGCAGGGCAATGGGGGTTAAGTGACTTGCCCAGGGTCACACAGATAGTAAGTGTCAAGGGTCTGAGGCCAGATTTGAACTCAGGTACTCCTGAATCCAGGGCCGGTGCTTTATCTACTGTGCCACCTAGCTGCCCCAGCCATATTTTTTGTGTGTGTGTGAGGCAATTGGGGTTAAGTGACTTGCCTAGGGTCACACAGCTAGTAAATGTTAAGTGTCTGAGGCCGGATTTGAACTCAGGTCCTCCTGACTCCAGGGCCGGTGCTCTACCCACTGCGCCACCTAGCTGCCCCTCCCAGCCATATTTTTTAAAAGACAAGTAAAACAAAGTAAGACAATTATACTTAAATCTGCACTCAGAGTTCTTCCATTCTTTCTCTGGAGGTGGAGAGCACTTTTTCATCATAAATTCTTTGAGATTATCTTGGATCATTAAATTGGTCAGAATAACTCAGTCTTTCACAGGTGATCATAATGACAACATTGCTGTTGCTGTGTATGACAATCTCCTGGTTCTTCTCACTTCATTTTGCATCAGTTCATATGGAACTTGCTTTGTTTTTTGTTTTTTTTGTTTGTTTGTTTGTTTGGTTTTTGCGGGGCAACGGGGGCCAAGTAACCTGCCCAGGGTCACACAGCCGATAAGTGTCAAGTGTCTGAGGTCGGATTTGAACTCAGGTACTCCTGAATGCAGGGCCAGTGCTTCATCCACTGTGCCACCCAGCTGCCTGAACTTGCTTTGTTTTTCTGAAACTACCTCCCTCATCTTTTCTTAGAACACAGTAGTATTCCATTACATTCATGTACCATCACTTATTCAGTCATTTCCTGATTGATGGGTGTCCCCCCCCCCACCCAATACTTTGCCACCACAAAGAGCTGCTATCAATATTTTTGTGCATCTGTGTCTATTTTCCTTTTTCTTTGATCTCTTTGGGATTCAGACCTAGTAGTGGTATTGCTGGGTCAAAGGGTTATAGAACAGTGCCTACCCTTGGGGAACTTCCATTCTAAAAGAGGAAATAACACACCTAGGGGAAGTGGTGGCCAGGGAGGAGAGCCGTGTACAGTATGGGAAATCACTCTAGTGGTGAGCCCTGCCACAACACAAGGCAGTCCATTCAGACTCCTGCTCCAGAGTTCATGGGGGCAGGAAGCTAGCTGGTCTCTCTTTTGGTTGGACAGCCCGTGGGCTGCAGTGGCAAGGCCTAAAGGCTGTTATCACCCTCATGCTCCCCTGTACTGCCCTATTGTGGAGTAAAGGAGATTCTGGGCTCTTGAAGACTGTGCCAGGTGGGACAAGCCCCAGCAAGCCCCAACAAGCCAGAAAAGCATTGAATACAGGCTGGAGTGGGTGACAGATTACATTGTGTGTTTATTGGCCAAGGAGTGGGATAGCTAAATTTGGAGGGGACACTCACCAAAAGATAGCTCATCTCAACAGGTGATGATTTGGGGGATGGGAGGGGGACAACAACTCATGAGCTATTGATGAAGTCATAGATGGGGCATGATCCGAGTCAGTGGAAGGAATGACCTGGCCCACCCCCTCCCCACGAGGTCACATCTTTTGAAGTGACTCCTTAGCTGAGGCATTATTTGATAGTAGCCAAAGCTCTGGTTGTTCTGAGAGTTATGAGAATCTGGATTCTAATGCCAGCCACAAGATGACCCACTTGTGACCTTGAAGGGGTTGTCTCCAGTTCTCTCTTCCCTGCCATGAAGAATCATGAAGAACCTTTAGCTTGAGTCATACCTACCCTCTATCCCTCCTACAACAACTTATGTCCACTTCTTTCTTTTATAATCAATGAGAAAAGGCAGAGCTGCTCAGTTATCCATGCTGTACCCCTCTCTTCCTGTATCTTAGCTTGCCTGGAGGTTGCTTGTCTATAAAATGAGGGGATTGAATTGGATGCGTCCAATCCTAGATATGATTTAATTACCTCTCTGAGCCTTTGCTTCCTCAACTGTAAAATTAGGAGTTGGTCTAACAGGCCTGTGAGAGCTCTTCTAACTCCAGATCTTTGGTCCTGTGACCTCTTTGGAACTCAGTTTCTTCAAATGTAAAAATGATGGGTTGAGGTCCCTTTTAGCTTTATGGCCAGAATCCTGTAATATGTGAACTTAAGTCCTTCCACTTACTTGAGTATGTCTTTTGGGGGACAGCTTCATAAGGAAAAAAGAACAAGGATTTGCAGAGGCAGATGACCCACGTCAGGAGGCTAGAGAGTAGAAGGAGATAACACAAAGGATAAAGGAAAAAGGAACATTGTTGTTGTTGAGTCATTTCAGTCAACTCATTTGGAGTTTTCTTGGCAAAGATACTGAAGTGGTTTGCCATTTCCTTCTCCAGCTCATTTGACAAATGAGAAAACTGAGGCAAATGGAACTAAATGACTTGTCCAAGGTCACACAGCTACTAAGTATCTGAGGCTGGACTTGAACTTAGATCTTTCTATTTCCAGGCCTGGCACTCTATCCACTACAGTACCACCTAGCTACCCCTTACATGTAGAATGAGGCTGATAATAGTTTTTACTTTCCAATATTGTTTTGGGCATCAAATGAGATAATATTTGTAAAACACTTTGCAAGCCTAAAAGCTGCATATAAATTGTACCTATTAATAATAATTAATGACAATTAATAATAATAATAGAGGGCTAAATTACTTATGTAAGGGGATTTATAACCATTTTTGTGTCATGGACTCCTTTGGCAGTCTGAAAGCTTATGAGCCCCTTCGTAGATTCGTGTTTTTAAGTATTTGAAGGAAATGCTAAATTTCAGGTAGAGGTCAGTGAAAATAAAGATGTAAACTCCCCTCATTTAAGTTTATGCACTCTTCCTGAACCTCTTCATGGATCCCTTGCTGGGAAATGGAGGGGGGAAGTTTGAAAGGGGCAGGTTACAAGCCTCTGTTGTGGCATTTATCACACAGAGACTCAAAATAAGATAACGTCTGCAAAATGCTACCTAGTTATCAGTTATTATTGTCACTCCTTTAGACTGTAAGCTCCTTGAGGGCAGGCCCTGTTTCATTTTTAACTTTGCATCCATAGCACCAAGCATACCTAACTGCTAAAGATGAAAGAGTGCTCAGTCTGGAGTCCTGAGTTCAAATTTGGCTACAGACATTTACTTACTCGCTGTGGAAGCACATGGAAGGGCAAAGTATTTCTGGGAGAGACTTGGGGCTCGCTAAACTCGGGTTTCACCAGCTGTATCTTGGCTCAGTCACCGATGAGGCACGGCTGATGACCAAGGTTGTGTCTGAGGTTTGGGGACTCATTGCTGTGACGCTTACATTCATTGGCCTGATCCAGTAAGGGAGGCTAATTAGAGTTCCGTCCTGACTCCAGGCCGATGCTGCCCTCTCTTAAGCCTTTGCAGACTATCTGTCTTTCCTGCGATAGTCCAGCACTCATCGGTAGCTGTTTGTTGTGACCTCTGATTCTCTCTAGGAGTCCTTGGCACGCAGAGGACATGATGTCACCGATTTCCCAGGACTAGGTGAATGGAGGGAGTCCTTGTGAACTGCCTCTGACAAAGAGGATGGCCACAGTGGGCTGGAGGAAGAGATGAAGACCGGGTTTCCACTCTGCCCTTGGTCCTTTACTTGCTGTGTGACCTTGGGCAAGTCACTTTATTTCTATGAGCTCCACTTTCCTCCTCTGTTACTGGAAGATGCTGAGACCCACCCTGTTTACCTCGAAGGGCTCTTGGGAGGATCCCGTGTGAGAAAGCATTCAGCAGCTGTCAAAAGAAGGGCTGTTCACTTCTCTCTATAGCATACATGGTGTCTCCCCACTGGAACATAAGCCCTCTGGGGGCAGGAACTGTCTTACTTTTACATTTGTATCTCCAGCCCTTGAGGGGAATAAGCATTTATTAAGTGGCTACTATACCCAAGGTCACACAGGATTTGAACTCAGGTCTTCCTGATTCCTATCCACTGCTCCACTTAGCTGCCACTTACCCCAGTGACAGGAACCTTTGTAAGCACTTAATAGAGGCTGGTTGATTAGCTGATATAAGTAAAATAAAGTTGTCCTATTATAATTAAAATGGGCATCGTGGAGTAATGGGCAGAAGGCAGGATTTGGAATCAGGAAAACCTGGGTTCAAATCCCATCTCAGGGGCAGCTAGATGGCGTAGTGGATAGAGCACCAGCCCTGGAGTCAGGAAGACCTGAGTTCAAATCCGGCCTCAGACACTTAATACTTACTAGCTGTGTGACCCTGGGCAAGTCACTTAACCCCAATTGCCTCACCAAAAAAAAAAAAAAATTTAAACCATAAATCCCATCTCAGACACTTTCTAGCTTTGTGATGCTGGGCAAGTTACTTAAACTCTCTGCCTCAGTTTCCTCAACTGTAAAAGAAGGGAGTTGGTCTTGATGATTTCTCAAGGCCCTCTTTTTTTTTTTTTTTGGTGAGACAATTGGGATTAAGTGACTTGCCCAGGGTCACACAGCTAGTAAGTGTCAAATGTCTGAGGCTGGATTTGAACTCAGGTCCTCCTGACTCAAGGGTCAGTGCGCCACCTAGCTGCCCCCTAAAGGCCCTTTTAATGTGAAATCTGTGATCTTACTGCTTCCTGTAAGCAAGAAGGCCTATAGCCAACAGCTTAGGTGAATGATTTTTTTTTTGCACATTTATTTATTTTATTTTTAATGCATGGAACAAAACAATCTTTTCCATAACATAGCATAATAAAAAAAGATGATTGCACACCAAACTGCAAATCTATTATTTACAGTTCATTCTTCCTTTTAAATATAAAAGAAAGTTATCCTGTAACTGTCTATTTTTCCTTTTTTTTCTGACCCCCACCCCTACCCTATAGATGGCTACCATTAGACACAAATAGGTATATATGTGAGATTATTCTATACATGCTTCTATTTATCAGTTCTTTTTCCGGATGCAGAGAATGTCTCTCATCATACGTCCTTTATAGTTCATTTGATTTGGACAGAGTTTTGCTGAACTAGCCTGGAAAAAAAAAAGAAAATGGAAACTCTTTGGGTCAGCGACAGTTGCTCCCCCTTTTTATGTCTTCGCTTTGGGGATGGGCTGGAGGAGACAAAGTCAAGCGGTCTAAGGCCTGCTAAAGTCTGGAGGAATGTTGCCTCCTTTCCTGTAGCCCAGCACATGAGGCTTTGGTAAAACCAAGGGGCCTCTTCCTCTCCTCTCTCTCCAGCACTGAGCAATGGCATTGGGTTTGGAGGGGAAGCCAGAAATAGCTCTGAGAGAACCCAATATAGCCCCAGCCCCAGGTGGGGGCCAGGGCAGGGGAGGTGTCATGGCACCAGGCTTGTCTTCAGCCGAGTGGCCCGGTGACCATCCATGGCCTGAGAGGCCGCATTCCTCTTCACTGAAATCTCTGCCGACCTCAGGCTTCTGCTGTCCAAGCCCAACAGGTGGGCGACGACTGAGAAATCTTCGCCTTATAGAGTCAGGCCCTTCATTCTTTCCAGCACTGGGGTGGCCTTGCTTTCAGACAGGCATTTCTAACTGGAGGCTTTTATCAGCAGTCAAAAGAATGCAAGCAAGGCCCTTTGCACTTTCTCCACGAAGTTTGCACCGAATGATGTCAGCAGCTACTTCTGTGGCCAGGTCTGTTCCTACAATGTAAGCAAGTCTGCGTCCCTTGGGGGGTAGGGCTGGGGGTGGGGGGAAATCAGGTCAACAGGCTAATAACATGAGGCCACCAGGCGTTGGACATCAATCTAGATGGCTGGAGACACTCAGATATCCAAGCTCAAAATAGCTTCTCTGAAACGTCAGCTGTTCCACTGCTCAGACTAGCTTTGGGAGAAAAGCAACCAGCTTGGGGGTTAACTTACCTTGGAGAAACCCAAAAGAGGACTCGATTAAAAAAAATACAGAGAGAAGAACTGAAGGAAATAGCTCCAAAGAAATCACAGATCAACAGGACAGTTTTGAAAGCAACGTAGAATTTGGATATATAGAAAAGAAGGAAGGGAAGGAAGGAAAGAAGGGATGAGGAAAAGAGGAAAGAAGGAAGAACATTTCTTAAGTCTTTCCTGTGTGTTAGGTTCTGCATTAAGCACTGGGGACATGAATATAAAAGCAAGCAACTTAGTCCCTCCCCTGAGAGAACACCTAAAGGGGAGCTGGGAAGGAGGTAGCTAGGTAACTAGTGGGGGAGTGAATCGATCTGGGAGTGAATTTTTTGATCTAATTAAAGTAAGTGGTAAATGGAGATTGATGTTTCAAGAATCCCCTTTTTGTATTCTGTTGTGTGTATACAAATGTTCTTTTTATGGATGTTGAAAGTTCAATTAAAAATAGAAATTTATTTTTGTTTTTAAGGAAAAGTGTCATTGTGGGGGGGCGGGGCAATGAAGCAATGACTTGCCCAGGGTCACACAGCTAGTAAGTGTCAAGTATCTGAGGTCAAATTTGAACTCAGGTCCTCCTGAATTAAGCACCAGGGCTGGTGCTTAATCCACTGTGCCACCTAGCTGCCCCCTAGAAATTTATTTTTAAAAAATGATTTTGCTAAATTAGTGCTGTCAGTCCCAGAATGGAGAAGTTGAGGTTCTGAGGTAGAACAGGGCAGTCACGTTAACATTCCCAGTGAGCAGCAGGTTGGTTGCCCAGACCCCAAAAGTGTGAATAGCTGGTGTGAGTCCCAGAACATTTGATCTGTGCAAGGCTGGGATGTGGTCCGAGTTCATGAACGTGGGCTTCCCGGCTCTTGTTGCTTGCCCTACTATAAATGGATATCACAATTCCACCTTCACAAAGGAACCTGCCTTTGGCCACCGTGTTTCTGCCTTTCTTTTGCTAGTGTCCTTTGCTTTTGTCTTGCAGGAATGAATGTGGCTGACTGGATTCTCTGCAGTCTGCATTGTGGTTAATAGATCTTTCAGCCAAGGTCTCTAGCTTGGAATGGCTAAAGTTAAAGTGCTTTGACATCTTTTTATTGTGCTCAGTTATCATTGCCCTGCCCCCCCCCCAATCCTTGACACTTTAGCCAGTGTTGGTTCTTCATTTCCTTAGGACTCAGATGGTCTGAAATAGCTTCTGGATGGTTTTGGTGAGAGAAGTTGGGACTGAATTGGGAGGCGAGTTATTCTGCTCTCACTCCTTGGACCAGGTGAAGAGAGCAGGGTGGCCACCTCACTTCCTGCTGCTGGGCTGGATTCTGGGGGGCAGTGATTGGGGGCTTGTTCCTACTCAGTTCTTCTGTGGGGTCTAAGCCATCACTCATGAGGGTCAGGGTAGGACAGAAGGAATACAGGAAGGTAAAGGACCCCAGGGGGATAAATAGCCACCTTTTCTTAGCTTTGGCTTCAGCAGAAAAGCACCTCTGGTATGTGTTACTGTTCTCTACTGGGAATCATTGAAAACATTTGGACCAAGTTAATCGTGGTGTGTATCATTGACACATTGGAGAGAATTCAGATGGAAATTAAAATACCTATAGGATTATGACACATAAGGACAGAATAAAAACTGAATCCACTCACTGAAAAAAAAAAAAGAAAAAAAAAAAAGAAAAGAAAATTGGGGCAGCTAGATGGCACAGTGGATAGAGCACCGGCCCTGGAGTCAGGAGTACCTGAGTTCAAATCCGGCCTCAGACACTTAACACTCACTAGCTGTGTGACCCTGAGCAAGTCACTTAACCCCAATTGCCTCACTAAAAAAACACAAAACAAAACAAAAACCTGAATCCACATACTTTGCCCACTCATTTTTTCTTTCTTTTTTTTTTTTGTGAGACAATTGGGGATAAGTGACTTGCCCAGGGTCACACAGCTAGTAAGTGTTAAGTGTCTGAGGCCGGATTTGAATTCAGGTCCTCCTGATTCCAGGGCCGGTGCTCTATCCACTGCACCACCTAGCTGCCCCCCCACTCATTTTTGAATGAATTTTTATTGCTTTACATCACCTACACATCCCAGTGTAAAACCCTCCTTCCTTCCCCTAGACCATTTTGTTGGCTAAACGTCCCTGCCATCCAAGAGAGTGGACTGTGCTTGGCTTTTGTGCTGTGTGCTTACATCACTGCTTAAGATGATGCATCATTTTATTAGAATGGACCTAACCTTTACCAACAGAGATTAAAGCCTTGCTCCATTTTAGTAGATAGATTGATGAAAAGATTTAATCACTGTGGCTATCATTTATTTTTATGTCATCTGCATTTCACTATGTATTCATCTCCCTCCCGGAGAGTCATCCCATATGACAAAGAATAAAAAAGAGGGGGAAAAAGTTTGGTAAAACTGACCAACATATCAAAAAAAAAGTCTGATGTTATATGCTCAGTGTCACCCACGCCTGCAAAGAAAGGGAGCTGCCTTCTCGTAGCTCTCCTTTGGGGCCAAACTTGGCCATTGTAGTTTCAAAGCATTCACTTTCTTTGTGTTCTTTCCATTGACATTGTTGTAAGAAGGGAAGAAAAGGAAATAAACATTTATGAAGTGTCCACTATGTGCAGGCACTATACTAAGCACTATTGAAATATCATCTCATTCAATAATCATGGTGTGTATTGTTTTCCTGGTTCTGTTTACTTCACTTTGAATCAGTTCCCGTAAGTTTTCCTGTGTTTCTTTGAATTCTTCATAATCATTGTTTCTTATATCACAATACTTTGTTACATTCATAAACTATAATTTGTTTAACCATTCCTCAATGGATTGGCATCTATCTAGTTTATTTTTTACCTCTTTGCTACTCCAAGAAATGCTGTGATAAATATTTTTGTGTATATAGGGCCTTTCTTTTTTGTAATTTTGTAATTGACTTCTTTGGTGTGTGTGTATATACAAGTATATACATGTACATATGTATATGTATACCTACACATGTGTGTGTATATATATATATATATATAGAGAGAGAGAGAGAGAGAGAGAGAGAGAGAGTCCCCAAATACATTTTCCCCAAACCATTGCAAATTTCTTTCCAGAGGAACTGTAGTAATTCGTAGCTCCACAAACAATGCATTAGGGTACTTGTCTTTCTATAACCCTTCCAACTTTGACCATTCCCATCTTTTGCCATCTTTGCTAAGTTTCTGGGTATGAGGTGAAACCTCAGAGTTGTTTTGATTTTCATTTCTCTTATTAGTGGTTTGGGTCATTCTTTCATATGGTTGTTAATTGTTTCCATTTCTTTGGGAAAATGTTCATTTCCTTTGGCTATTTCTCATTGGGGAAAGGCTTTTGTTCTTCCACAGGGTGTCCCCAAAGTGCAGTCTTTCAGCTTTCTGGAACCCTGTATATTTGTTATTCGCCTCTGTGTCTTGGATAGCAGACAGAGCCCACCTTTTGATGATGAACCTTTCCCAAACTAGGCTCATCATCTCAGGCTGGGGTGTTGCCTGACCTGTGCTCAAATTCTTTTCCTCCTTTTTTTGTTGTTGATGTTGTTTTGGTGAGGCAATTGGGGTTAAGTGACTTGCCTAGGGTTACACAGCTAGTAAGTGTAAAGTGTCTGAGGCCAGATTTGAACTCAGATCCTCCTGAATCCAGGGCCGGTGCTCTATCCACTGCACCACCTAGCTGCCCCTGGGCTCAAATTCTTTACCATTTGGCTAGACCTGCCAGAGACTGGAAGATCTTTTAGCAGATTTGAGCTGAGGTTGTTGGTAGCAACACTGGGGAGAGAGTGCCCAGCAGGATTTGAAGGACACAAGTTCAAATCAATTCATTTTTCAACAAACAATTATTAAATACCTCCTGTGCGTCAGTCAAGACACCAGAAATGCAAAGACAAACACGGAGCAGCGCCTGCCTCTGGGGAGTTTACACTCTATTGGGTACCTGACTGTGCCACATAACTTGGTTGTTAACCTGGATGAGCAACCACAAGTTGTTCCTTCATGAGGGAAGAAGAATTCAGTCACAATTGAGTTACATTTCTTGTCATTAACCAGGGGATGCTCTTGTATTTTAGGGGAATGCACTAAATTAATGGTGAGGAGTTCCCTCGTCCTTATATTCTTAGAAGTGATTTTTCCTTTGAAGGGATTTTTTCCTTTGAAGGGATAAAAGGCCAGGAGCGGGCAAAGAAAACCAGCCCAGGATGTCAGAGTGAGTGCATCCCTGGGCCTGGCACTGAGGACAGATTGTCAAGTGACTGATAGATTGAAGTCTTCATGTTGGCCTTGGGATTTCTGTGAGGAAAATTCCTTGTAATCCTTAAAAGTATAGACATGGGGGCTTGGCAGCTTCATACTGACCAGGGCCCTTCACCTTCGACCAGACCTTTGATTGAGGCTTAGCTGATACCAGACTTGATAGAGAGCCCAGGGTTTGGCCTCCAGGAGGTCTCAGAAAGGACCATTTTCCTGTTCACCACTTGGCCTAATTCTTGACCTGGGTGGCATGGCATGCCCACTTGGTCTTTGGGCCTCATTTGTGGTTACCATGATTGTTCACCATTGATAAGGAAGATCCTAGGTCTCTCATTCCTGTAGATGAGTTTTTTTGTTTAGCTTCCCAGTATTCTGGAGTTGTTGGTGTGAGTTATTAGCAGAATCTGTAATCCAGTCTACACTCACGTTCCAGGAGGGGGCCCATCAGTGGGCCCACACTGGGAGCCTTTCCAGCTTCACTTAGGATGTGTCTCTGAACTTGGACCTTTGAGGGAGGATCTGAGGTTGCCTCCACACCCATGTCCCATCGATCCATAGGAAACAATGCAAGGAGTTTAATAGAAGGAATCCCTGTGCAGTGGAAAGAGTCCTGTTCTCCCTATCAGGAGAGATTTATGTTCAAATCTCCTCTCTGCCACTGACCACCGAAGTCACTACAGGCCAAGTCATTAAGATTTCTAAGCATCAGTTTGGGCCGAGTTTGGATAGTACAGTGAGTAGAGTGCCAGGCCTGGAATCATGAAGACCTGAGTTCAAATGTGGTCTCAGACACTTAGTAGCTGTGTGATCTTGGGCAAGTCATTTCACCCTGTTTGCCTCAGTTTCCTCATCTGTCAAATGAGCCGGAGAAGGAAATGGCTGAGCCCTCCAGTGTCTCTGCCAAGAAAACCCCAGGTGGGGTCATGAGGAATCACACACAACTGAAAATGACTGAACAATAACATTGTGTCAGGCACTGTGGTGAGTTCAGTTGAATTAGAATAAAAATAAGTCCAAATGAATGGGAAATATAAATTATTGAAATCCAAGAAGAAGTGTGGTCATAACTTTTGAGCACACACCTCAGGTTAGAAGAGAGTGCTGGTGGGCTTCTACCCTTTCATCCCTAAAATTGGGTGTGGTCCTTTGCATGGCCTCTTCTGCATGAAACCCCACTGGACAGGATGGCCTATCAGCCCCTTGTAGCTCTAACTCTAGGGTCCTGCTTGTCTTGGATCCTTTATTCCTTTCCTAGACATTCTTAGCTCTCTGGATACAGTGGTAAATGGCTCTGAAGCGAATACTGCTTGGTGACTCTGGTGGTGGCACATCTTCTCCTGGTTGTCCTGTTTCTCTCATTCTGGGTTTCAGGGACTGGAGTGCTTGCCCTGTCCCATGTTAACATTTTCTTTGGAAAAGGATATCATTAGGACATAATTTTCTGTTCAGAGGATCTAAAGGTGCTCAGGGGAGGAGGGAAGGAGGTCCTATAGGCTGGTCCCTGCCAGGGTTTGCAAGGCGACCCGAGGACTGGGGAGGACAAGAAGCAGAGAGTGGGAAGCAGCCCAGCTTCCGGGCAGCCTGCTGCTGTGTTCCCACCAATCCCACATTACTCAGTCTCTCGTTGAGCGATCAGTCTTTCCCATAGTTCCATGGCAGCTCTTTAAAATGACATGTTTGTGCCAATGAGCTAGCCAGATCGCCTACGATGTTAGGAAATATGGTGGCGTAGAAAGAACACTGGCCTGGGAGGCAGGTGGGCAGTACAGTTCAGTCTTTGTGTGCGTTGGCAAGTCATGTGCAAACCTTCATATTTAGATGGGAAAAAAATCTGAAATCAAGCCCTCTGCAGAACTCAGAAATGTACAATCATAAAGGAGTTTGAGGAAGCCTAATACGATAATTATAGTGATAAAAATGCTAAGAACAAGAACCAGCATTTATATAGCACTTAAGGTTTGCAAAGAGCTTTATATATATTCTCTCATTTGATCCTCACAACAGCCTTGAGAGGCAGGTGCCATTATTATCCCCATTTTACAGATGAGGAAAAGAATAAACGACTTTACCAGAGTCACCCAGGTAGTGCCTAAAGTACATTGGTATCATATTGGTGGAAGTGGGAATTGACCCAGACATTCTGGAAAGTAAGTTGGAATGTTGTCCTCAAAGTGTCCAAATTAGGCATACTCAGCTACGCCCCTATAGAAGTAAAAGAAAGAAGAAAAGGACCTTTGTGTGCACAGATCTTTATAGCAGTTCCTTTCGTAGCTGCCCAAAAGTAGAAATTAAAGAGATGTTCTGCTGGGGCAAATGGCTCAATCAACTGTGGGATGTGACTCATGGAATAAGTACTACTAGGTCATAAGAAATGATGAAATTGGGGGCAGCTAGGTAGCACAGTGGATAAAGCACTGGCCCTGGATTCAGGAGTACCTGGGTTCAAATCTGGCCTGAGACACTTGACACTTACTAGCTGTGTGACCCTGGGGAAGTCACTTCACCCCCATTGCCCCGCCAAAAAAAAAAAAAAAAAGAAATGATGAAATGGACAACTTGAATGAGGCAGCTGGAGGTGTAGCACAGAGGGGGCTGGGTTTGGAGTCATGGAGATCCGATTTCATATCTGATCTCAGATAGTTATTGACTCTGTGACCTTGGGCAAGTCACTTAACTCTGTAAAATGTGGTAAATAACAGCATTTGCACCTCAAGGTTATCGTGAGGACCAAATGAGATACCATTTGCACCGTGCCTGGCACATAGAAGGTGCTATATGAATGCTTATTCCCTTTCCACCCTCAGTGAAAGCTAGAAAGACCTTTATGAACTGATGCAGAGGGAAGTGAGCAGACCTGGGAGAACATTGGTACAATGGCAACAACATTGTAGAGAAACATTTTTTGAAATATCTTGGGAATCTGTCAGAACAGTACATTCAAAAGACTGATGATGAACCATACCTCCTGTCTCCTATCAGTGAGTTGACAGACCTAAAATAAAGAATCGGGCACATATTTTTAGACATAGCCCATGTGAGAATTTGTTTTGCTGGACTATTCATGTTTGTTATGGGACTTTTATTTTTCATTTTTCTTTTCTTGTTAAATTGAGGGGGCAGTGGAAGAGAGAGAATAAATAAATGTTTGTATAAATAAATAAATAAACATTCTTTCCTTTGTTTGTTTTGGTTTTGCGGGGCAATGGGGGTTAAGTGACTTGCCCAGGGTCACACAACTGGTAAGTGTCAAGTGTCTGAGGCCAGATTTGAACTCAGGTACTCCTGACTCCAGGGCTGGTGCTCTATCCACTATTGGGGGCAGCTAGGTGGCACGATGGATAAAGCACCGGCCCTGGATTCAGGAGTACCTGAGTTCAAATCTGGCCTCAGACACTTGACACTTATCAGCTGTGTGACCCTGGGCAAGTCACTTAACCCCAATTGCCTCACTAAAAAAGAAGAAGAAGAAGAAGACTCTGAGTTATAAAGAAGATGCTAACCTGGGTTGGTAGAGGGAGTTTCCCCATATCAATGAAATGACAAATGCAGCCCTTACCTCTATCACTATCCCTACTCATTTAGCCAAAGAAGTCATCATTTCTCTCCTGTGCTGGGCATCTCAGCCCTTGCTCAGGCTGATCCTTACAAAGCAAATTCAGGCCCTCTCTGGCCTCTTCATCCTTGTAGGGCCGGCCCAAGGTTATATTCCCACACAGAGTTCTGGAGACCCCACAGTCACCCCTCCAGCATCAAGGAGCACCGTCCTGGAGGAAATGGTTCCCTGAATCAGATTGCTATGGAGAAGCAGACCTATTTGGGCCTGTTTTAGCCTTTGTTGATGTAGGTTGTCCTGTAAGCCCGCAGTCCCTCTGGGCTAACCTGAGTTGTCCTGGTTGTTTCTTAGGCAACATTCCAATTCTAAGGAGTGGGTAACAAGAAAAGGATCTGAAAGCAGTGGCTTTAGGATCCCAAGCAGGTTCAAATACATGTTGTATTTTTTATGTTGACTGGAAGAAGACTTCCCTCTTTCTAGCATCATCACTGGCCAGGAGGGCAATGGAGCTTAGCCATTCAGATAGGAAATGCTTTTTGTACATTTTGTTCAGGAACGCAGACAGTAAAAAAGAAACCCAAAGCAGGCTCCCTCAGGAAGCAATGACAGGAACAAAATCCATATTTTTGCAGAGTGAGGGGAACAGATGGCTTCATTTAAGGAATTCTGGCCAATGGCATTCTCCATCACAGAGTGGAAGTTTATTTGTAGTGTAGATTTCTGTGGCATTAGCTGCAAATTAGTGAGTAGTACTAACACATCAACAGCAATCCTAAAGTATGTGGTCTAGCTGGAAGCAAAACCATCTGCCTACAGCCTGAGGGTCCTTCAGAAAAACAACTATGATATCTGGAGAAATAGATTTGGCAAATATCCTTTCTCTGTGCCCATTTGTGCATATGCTCTTTCCTTTTTTTGAATGTAAGCTCCTTGAGGGCATGGACTATTTCACTTCTGTCTTTGATTCCCAGCTCCTGACATAGTGACTTGTATACAGGTGGTATTTAATAAATGCTTGCTGAATGAGAGGAGTGTTTTGTCTTTGATTCCCAGCTTCTGGCATAGTGGCTAACATACTAGGGGTGCTTAATAAATGCTTGCTGAGCAAGCAAATTAATGAGCATTTTTTTTTTTTGGTGAGGCAATTAAGTGACTTGCCCAGGGTCACATTGCTAGTAAGTGTCAATTGTCTGAACCCAAATTTGAACTCAGGTCCTCCTGAATCCAGGGCCAATGCTCTATCCACTGTGCCACCTAGCTTCCCCATAGCATATATTTTGTATTTAGTTATCCAGGTACATCTAATTTCTCTCCAATAGAAAGGAAGCCCCTTGAGGGCAGTGACTTTCACTTTTGTCTGTTTTCCAGTCCCTAGCACAAGACCTGGTACACACTAGGTGCATAATAAATGCCAAATGGCCTCTGGGCTATAAATCTCTGAGGGGACATGGGTTTAATGCTAAAGTATCATTCCATTCCTGGACTTCACACATTGTAAGTACCCTTCATCCCTTTGGGCTCTCTCTGGAATTGGCTGGTTCCTCCTGGGACCTCCGTTTTAAGAAGGAGGCTCAAACCAGCCAGGCCTTCATTCCTCTCTTCCTGCTGACTTTCTCTATGATGAGAAATTCCCTCTCACTCCCCCATCAGCTTCCTTTTATGTGTTGTCTTCCCCCTTGAGGGCAGGGACTGTCATCCAGCTTGTATTTGTTGTGAAGGCTTGTTGACTTGATCCTTTGAGATCCATGAATCCATAAATAAATAAATACATTTTATGTCACCTACATAGATGTCTCTCTCACACACATACACATATATAGATAGATAGATGCTGTTATGGTGAATTGAATACACATTCATTTAAAAATCATTAATTAATTCATAATATTTTACCATTGTATATTTCTTCGTCTTGGTCATCTTCTTCTTCTCAAGGCAATGAGGGTTAAGTGACTTGCCCAGGGTTACACAGCTAGTAAGTGTCAAGTGTCTGAGGCTGGATTTGAACTCAGGTCCTCCTGAATCCAGGGCCAGTGCTTTATCCACTTCGCCACCTAGCTGTGTCCTGTGTATTTTCTTCTGAGAGCCTTCATAGAACAGTTTGTCTGCACCCTTTCCTCTTGTAAATACTTTGTATACACTTGTTTTTATTTTATTTATCTGACTACGTGTTTTAACCCTTCCCATTAGTACATAAGCTACTTGAAGGCAAGTATGTTTTATGTTTGTCTTTGTATCCTCAGCCCCTAGCATAGTGTAGGTGCTTAATAAAGGTTTGGTATGTTGATTGAATTGACCTGGATTATCTCTAAGCCCCTTTCAGGTCTAAGTTCTGTGAAACAACAAGATAGATGAAGGGTAACATTTATTAAAAAATTTTTAAAAACCACTTCTGTACAGTTCTTCCATTAAACATTGGTTATTTCAAGCACCTGTAATTCATCAGGCTCCATATTAACCATAATACTTATAGCAACAATTTTCATGGTAGTAAAGAGCTAGGCCTTGAGTAGATACCAAACTATTGGAGAATGGCTAAACAAATTGTGGTATGTGAACACAATAGAATCTCACTGAGCTGAAAGAAGCATCCAAGATGATGAATACAGAGAAGTGGGAGAAGTACAAGACTAGATGAACTGATGCAGAGAAGTCAGCAGAACCAGGAAAACAATATATACAGTGACTGCAACAATGTAAATGGAAAAGACAATCACTATAATGCAGTTGAAACAATATTACAAAAATATTTAGAAGAAACTTGACCCCAAAGAAGATAAAAGACAAAATATCTTCACTCATGGGTTCCTGTATATAGAACATGGTATATAATGTCAGATTTTTCTGATGTGTTTACTAGTTTTGCTGTTTTTGCTGATTTTTTTCTCTTACTTCTCCCTGGAAGGGGAGGAGGAAAGATAAAGGAGGTAAATCTAGGTCATGAAAAAGCCAAAAAATAATTAAAAATATTTTGTTTTAAAAGGGGGGGGGACAGCTAGGTTACACAGTGGATAGAGCACCGGCCCTGGATTTAGGAGGACTGGAGTTCAAATCCGGCCTCAGACACTTCACACTTACTAGCTGTGTGACCCCGGGCAATTGCCTCACCAAAAAAAAAAAAAAAGGTGGGGGGAGTTCCAGTGGTAAATCCTTTTGTAAACTCTTTTTGTATAAATATGGATTTTCATCTGTTGGATTGGCATCAGGTGGGCTGGACACATTTTGTTTTTCAATAAAGTTTTCTTAGGATCACAGATTTAGATCTGGAAGGAACTTAAGAAATATTGAGTCTAACTCCCTCATTTTACACATGAGGAACTGGAGGCAGACAGAAGTTAAGTGACTGGCCCCAGGGTTACACAGCCACCTAGAAGCAGGAATTGAGCTCAAATCTTCCTGATTCCATGGCAAGCTAGGTGGCTCTATAGTACATAGAACACCTGACCTGTACTCAGGAAGACCCCTCTTCCTGCATTCAAATCTGGCCTCAGATGCTTCCTAGGTGTGTGACCCTGGGGAGGTCACTTCACCCTGTTTGCCTCAGTTTCCTCATCTGTAAAATGAGCTGAAGAGGGAAATAGCAAACCAATATCTCTGCCAAGAAAACTTCAAAATGGGGTCATGAAAAGTTGGACACAACTGAAAAACAACTCGACAACAACAGCTTCCTGACTCCAAGGCCAGTGCTCCATCCATAGCACCACCAACCTGCTATCATCTTTGTTGCTGTTGTAGGTAGTGTTTAGCTTTTGGTTCCCACATTAATTTCACTTTGACCCATCTCTAGCAAGTGGTCCCCAAATCAACAGGCTGCATGGTACAGTAATTAAGAATCTACAAAGCTTAGATGACATCCCTTTTCACGCCTGGCCCTTGTAAGCATCATCTATGAATGACTTGTAACAGTCACAGAGCAGTCACTATATATAGAAATTCCAAGAAGGCTCAACTGTTTGGGAAGGGTTACAGCAGAAAGCAATCAAGATAATGTGGAGTCTTTAAATCTGTGCTCCAAGGAAAGATTAGATCCACTGGCACCCATCCTCCTTAGAAGGAGAACATCCCAGAGAATAGTAAGAACCTAAATGAAGATGGGTAGGAATAAGACTGATTGGCAGTGCTGCTTCCCTCTGGGTGGCTGTACTAATAAATATGTGATTCATTTGGGAAAGAGATCATTCACTCAATGGCTAATGGAATTGCTGAATGGTGATGCTTGTATTAATAGTGAATTTGATGGGTGTTTTTTTTTATGGATCAATCAAATCCTTACTGAATCCACACTATGTGCAGGGCTCTGAGCTAAGCTTGGTGAGGACCAAAAAGAAGCATAAGACAATTCGTGATTGCAAGGAATTTTACAGTCTGGTTGGGCAGATAACACACACATGTGCACATATACACATACATAGATATATTCACATGTGTGTAAATATCCAGAGAGGAGGTGTGGTGTAGTGAAAGAAGACCTGAGTTCAAATCTTATTTCTGACACAAACTAGTTCTGTGACCCTGGACAAGTCCCTTAATCTCTTATGAATATTCCAGCCCTTCTTGGCTCTTGTGTGGGGAATTCTTTTTTTTTTTGGTGGGGCAATGAGGATTAAGTGACTTGCCTTGGGTCACACAGCTAATAAGTGTCAAGTGTCTGAGGTCAGATTTGAACTCAGGACCTCCTGAATCCAGGGCCATTGCTTTATCCTTGTGTGTGAATTATTATTATTATTATTATTTTTTTGCTGGGGCAATGAGGGTTAAGTGACTTGACCAGGGTCACACAGCTAGTAAGTGTCAAGTGTCTGAGGCAGAATTTGAACTCAGGTCCCCCTGAATCCAGGGCCAGTGCTTTATCCATTGCGCCACCTACCTGCCCCCCTTGTGTGTGAATTCTTGTCACTGTCTACAGAAGCCTATGGATTCTGAGAATAATAAAAATAACAAGAATTATTCTCAGAATTATGTTTTGAAACAGTGAAAGGAAATGCTATGTTTTAGTTAATTAGTAAAAATCAAGATGTAACTTTTTTCCCATCCATATTCATGGCCCTACTGAAATCTTTTAAGAATTCCTACTCTAGGGAAAGGAAAGCGATTCCTTTCCATGGAGATCCTGAAGGGCCTTTGTCTCCCAGGGATGGCAGGGCTTTAGCTAAGTCTGGAATGAGTGGGCGAGGTAGGATATTTCCGACTGGGGGAGCTCTTTGGATAAGAGGTTAAATGTGAGAATGCACAAATTGTATCTGGGGATTGGGCCAACTGGAGTGGACACTTTGTGTGGAGGAGTGGCAAAAGAAGCTTGAAGAGGTCAATTGGAGATGGATTTTGGAAGGCCTTGAATGCCAAGTTAAAGGGTTTATACTGTATTGTGTAGATAGTAAGAAGCCATTGAAGGTTTGGGGCAGGGTTGTGGGCTTTTGGTGGAAAATTCATTTGACATCAGTATATTGGAGCCGGGAGAGAGCCCAGGGATAGAGGGGGAGAATGGGATGGGGCCAGAAGGCAGAGTGAAGTCTTGTGGGGTTGTACAAGCAGTGGGGTGTGTGTGTGTGTGTGTGTGTGTGTGTGTGTGTGTTCAGAGCCTGAACTCACTTGACTTGTCAGTGAAGGGATGGATAGGAGAAAGAAGCAATGACCCCATCCTGGTTCAGCTTTGCCCAAGAGTGGAGCTTTGTCAAGTTATAGAAAGTCTTCAGAGGGCAGAAGTAGGGGGGGAGTGGCCACCCTCCTGAGCAGGTCCTAGTGTGGGCGTGTCTCTGGCCCAGATGCATCTCAGAGGGGAGACAGGGGCGGCCTCTGAAAGCTGGGCGGCTTTGTCAGCCTCCTCTCACATTTGACAGCTGCAGCAGTGAGAACTCGAGGTGACGTTTGGAAATGCCCTCCTGGTGGGGCTGGCTGTTAAAGAATCCTGAGAGTGAAGGGGAAGTGCTGACTTCCTGCGGAGGAGACTGAACTCGTTGAAGACAGTGGTTTTTAGCCAGTGGTTTGGATTCCCTTTCTTCCTTCTCTCCCCCACATATAAAAATGTTTACCTCTGCTGAGAGGATCCCCGGGTGTTCACACCTGGTGTTCACACCCAGAGCCACCTCAGCAGTGATCTCTCAGACCGCAGCCTCATTTGGCAGCTGATGAGACAGAGGCTCCGGGCTGTAACTGATAGGACCAGGGTCAAACAGGTGCTGGCAGAGCAGGCGCAAGAGGCCAGGTTCTGCTTCTGGACTTTTTCCTCTGCTCAGAGATCTAGAACTGGAAGGTACACACCGGGGCCTGTCCAGTCCCAAGCCCTTGTTTTTACAGGTGAGGAAACTGAGGCCCAGCAGGAAGTGAGTTACTATGGAAGGGTCATAGGTCCAGAGCTAGAAGGAATTTGAGAGGCCATCTAATTGTAACCTCTTGCAACCAATGAGGAAATAGAGGCCTGCGGAGGGGAAATGACTCGTCCAAAGCCACCCAGGTAGCTGAGAGGGACCTTAGAGGCCATCTCATCCTCCTCCCTCCCCCTATTTTGCAGATGAGGAAACAGGATTGGGACCCAGTGTTCCCAAGTGGACAGTTTTTGCCAGGTTCTGCGCTGATTCTGGGCAATACTGCCTGAGACAGTATGAGTGACAGAAGCTTTGGGCAGAGGGTGGTCTGCCTTCCAACTTTGAATTTAATTTTTTTATTTTTGGTGAGGCAATTGGGGTTAAGTGACTTGCCTAGGGTCACACAGCTAGTAAGTGTTAAGTGTCTGAGGCCAGATTTGAACTCAGGTCCTCCTGACTCCAGGGCCAGTGCTTTATCCACTGTACTACCTAGCTGCCCCTGCCTTCCAACTTTGGACCGAGACCCCCCCCTTAAGGCAGGAAAGAGGGCCGAGTCCACCAGAAGAAATGCGAATGTGCTTGTGGGTAGTTGTTGGTTTTCCTTCTAAAATTAAGCATATTCCTGCTTGCCTCCAATTCCTCCTCCTCCTCCTCCTGCCTCAGTTCCTTCAGCTTCTGGCCTCACTTCCTTTCTCCTCTTTGCTCTCGCTGCCTTCTGTCCCGCTGCCTGTACCTTTCCTGCCGTTATTCTTCCGCCAAAGGAATTCCCAAGGAAGCCGAAGCTGAAGATGGGAGAGGAAGGAAGTACACGGTCTCCCAGGGGCAGGACGCACTGGGGAATATTGATTTGCTTCCAATTGCCTCCTGGCTCCTGAATGGACAAATAAGGGCAGTTTGTTGCACACGTCCTTGGGATGGAGATTATTTGGACATTCGAGCGATCCGACAGCTGCGGGCTCCGGGCTCCATTACAGCTGAGTTTAAAGTGCAGGCCAGCGAGAGCTTTTCTCAGCCCCCAAGTGAAAGAGTTTTGAGAAGCCGGGATTTGGGGAGATTCTGTTAAATCCGGCAAGCTTTTGTTACCCGGGACTGTGTCATGCCTGGGGATGCAAACACAAAAATGGAAGAGCCCCTGCCCGCAAGGGGCTTACGGTCCACTGGGAGGAGGAACCAACCAACAAATTGTATGATGCTTCTCCTTTGTGTCAGGCATGGTGCTAGACCCTGGGGATAGAAGGGCAAAAACCAAACCAGTGCCTGCCCTCAGGCTGCTTACAATCTCCTGGGGGACTACAAATAGAATCAGAAATCTTATACACATACAATCTTAATGTAACAATATCAATATATTATATTACTTATAATGAACACAGTTATCATTATAAAACATGTTTTTGTTATATATAATATTTATATATGATATAGTTATACATTACATTATATGTTGTATATTATGCATATTACATAAAACAAAATTATACAAAGTGAGACAAGGTCATGTCACGAGTTATTGAGTTCCAACAATCAAGGGAGGGAAAGGTGTCCTGGAGGAAGAGTAGGTCCCAAAGCTGTATTTGAAGGAAGCTATAGCTTCTTTGGGCAGCTAGGTGGCACAGTGCATAGAGTGCCAAGTGTACTTTCTGAGTTCAAATCTGGCCTCCGACACCAGCTCAGTGACCCTGGGCAAGTTACTTCACCCTGTTTGCCTCAGTTTCCTCATATATCAAATGTGCTGGGGAAGGAAATGGCAAACTTCTCCAGTATCTTTGCCAAGAAAACCCCAAATGGGGTTATGACTGAACAACAACAAGGCCTTTGCCACACAAGGATGAGAAGGGAGTGAGTGCCTTCCAGACACAAATGGTGGAAAATGCCCTGCTTTGTACTAGAACATTTAGCAAGTAAGTGTGACTCAAGTGGAGAGTGTGTGAAAAGGACACAGGCCTGCAAGGGTGGGTGAGGGCCAGACGATTCTCCTGTGTCTCTCATGCCAAGCACTGTGCTAGGGGCTGGGAGGGACATGGAAGAGCTGATCTTTGCCCTCATGCAGTTGACAGTACAGCTGGATTTGGGGAAATCAACCCAACAGGGTTAGAATTGCAGTCTTAGACAGCTGGCTTTGGAGTCACAGGCCCTGGGTTCAAAACCTGGTTCTTAGCTGACTGTCTATGTGACTGTGGACACTTCTTCCTGAGCCTCAGTTTCTTCATCTGTCAAATGAAGGGGTGGGGACTAGGTGGCTTCTGAAGTTCCTTCCAGCTCTCGAAGTCTGACCTGTGACCCACTCCAATGTTATATGTGACTATCTCCACAGTCTCGACTCAGACAAATGTAAGATAAAGCCAAATATTTCTTGTGGGAAACGTTATTTTCCAGTAATTTTAGGTAATATTTGAGATGGCTGAGAGATCTCTTTTCTGTGTTTTCTTTAGATTTCTAAACTGGGTTTCCTAATAATCCCAACTCTTAAAGTCTTTTCTGTTTTCCTGGGAAGACCCGAGTTGCTAAATGGGGCCCAAAAGATATCAGACCAACCCCACCCCCCACCCCTTCCAAGGAGTTGGATTAAAAACTTGCATGCAGGGGGCAGCTAGATGGTCCAGTGGATAAGGCACTGGCCCTGGATTTAGGAGTACCTGAGTTCAAATCCAGCCTCAGACACTTGACACTTACTAGCTGTGTGACCCTGGGCAAGTCACTTAACCCTCATTGTCCTGCAAAAAAACAAACAAACAAACAAAAAACAAAACAAAAACTTGCATTCATCAATCCATCAACAATCATTTATTAAGCACCTACTATGTGCCAGACACTGGAACACAAAGCCAAGGAATAGAACAATCCTTAAACTTCCATGCTTATGTTCTTGGTGAAAGCTGGCTAGAAGTATTTAGGGGTGTGGGTAGAGATTCACAGATTTAAAGCTCTAATCTAACTTATTTCTTTTATGGATGTGGAAATTTAGATACAAAGTAGTGAAGTGAACTCTCAGGGGTCACACAGCCAGTGAGTGTCAGCCACAGGATTTGAACTGGGCTTTTTTGTGTCTCTACATTTTGCACCCTATCCACTCTGCCACACCTCCTCATAGAAGTGGCTTTGTTCACTCTGCTATTTCTGTGCATGTTCCCCAGGTCTGGAGTTCATTCCATCATCCATCGCCTGCCATTTTATATCAGAAAGGTGTTATAGCATGGACAGGACTGTCTCTTTAAGGGGCCGGTGGTCCCCGCCCATTGTCCCTCTAGTCTCTGTTGGGGAGCTATCTCCCCAGCCTCACAGGGTACACTCGCACCCACAGTTACTGACCTCCCCAGCCCATCTCAGTCACTGCAGGCAGCCCAGGCCACCCTCCTCTTCCTCCACACCCACCTTTGTCAGTTGCCTCTTGCGTCTCCACCCAACAGCTTCATTTGGCATCGATGTAACAGTTGGCACCGGCCCAACAGAAGAGTCAGCCCATCGGCACTCAGCCATGTGGGCTCAGCCGGCTGTGGGCTTCAGTCCCTAAGTCGGCGGTTGAGCTCCGCCCCTTCCTCCCCAAATGCCCCCCACCCCCCGCCCCCCAAGCCGAATCCTGTCTCAGCACATTCATTGTGGTGGGCACTCTCTCTTCACGGTATTTCTACAATGGGATTTGTGTCTCCGATCTGGAGGGTGCTTCCTGTGAGATACTCATTGGCGTGGGTGCGGCACACACAGAGCCCACTTTATTTCCTCCCCGTTGGTCAGTGGAGAGGCATGAAGGACATGCCCGGCAACATGGGACCAGACCAAATTGGAGCTTATTATGGGGGTGGTTGTCTGCAGTGACCTTGTCAAAGAGGCCTTTTGTGACACACATCCAGCAACCCATAGAATCTGTTCAGTGTCGGCCTTGGGCAGCACTGGGTGCTGGTCCAGGGCAGTCAGACTTACTTATCCCTGGGACCCCTCAGATTTGTCACTGACCAGCCGAAGGGCATCTTTTGTTTATCTACTGAATTATCTTTAGAGCAAGGTTCTTAACCTGGGCTCCACAAACTCATTTTCTTAATATCTTGATAATTGCATTTTAGCATAATGGGCTTAGACTGGGGCAGTTGGGGGGTGCCATGGTGCACAGAACACTGGACCTAGAGTCAGGAAGACTCATCTTCCTGTGTTCAAATGTGGCCTCAGACACTTACTAGCTGTGTGACCCTGGACGAGTCACTTAATCCCATTTGCCTCAGTTCACTCATCTGTAAAATGAACCGCAGAAGGAAATGGCAAACCACTCCAGTATCTTTGCCAAAAACAAAAACAAAAACACCCAACCAAATGGCATCATGAAGAGTTGGACAGGACTGAGAAATGACTGGACAACATAATCAGTTTCCTTTGTACTCTTGTGTATTTCATTGTATGTATTCATTGTATGCATGAGGCTTTACCACATGGATGTCCCAGGGGTCCAGGATACACAAAAGGTTAAGAACCTCTGCTCCAGAGGAAAGGAAAAAACTGTGCATACTGAATTCACATGAAGATATTAGGAAATTTTGCAGCAAGTGGAAAAAAATATATGCCTTCTTCTGCCCGTTAGAAAAAACAAACATTTGTTTTAGATTTTAGGTGCAGCCTCTGGAATTAGTAATGGTTCTCTTCATCCAGATGCTGTAACCTGGAGACAGAAGAACTAAAAAAAGATGGTGCCTTGCTCAGTATTTTGGGTGCTCTTCACATGGCACGCCTTTGGAGATGTTGAACAAAAACACAGGATGTGCCCAGTGGGTGTTTACAGACGGGCTTCTTCTCATCCCTCTTGAATTATGGCCTTTCTTATAATTGTCTCCAGACTGGTCTGTAGCTGTACCTTCTTAGAAACCCGCCCCCCCCATATAGCACTGAGTCTTGGGGTTCAAAATACCAATAAGAGCAGCTAATGTTTCTATAATTCTTTAAGGTTTGTGAAGCACATTACTTGCTTCTCATCACGTGCTCCTGGCAGTGCTGTTATAATATCCCCATTTCATGGATGAGGAAACTGAGGCTGAAAGGGCTTATATGACTTCCCCAGGGTCACAAAAGCAGTAAATGGCTGAGGCAGGATTTGAACTCAGGTCTTCCTGACTCCCATGTCCAGTATTCTTAAGTGTAAGTGCTTAGACATCTTAGTAAAGCTTAGTGACTGAAGAGCTGGTCATTTTAGTCAGTCAACAAGCATTTATTAAACCCTTACTGTATGCCAGACACTGTGCTAAGCACTGTGGCTTCAAAGATAAAAATGAGCAGTCCCTACCCTCAGGGAGCTTAGATTCCCATGGGGAAGAGAGCATGTCTACATATAAGTTCATGCACAAATATTTACAGAATGAATACATTATAGGAGGGAGGGCATTCAGAGTAATTTGTCGGTCCACCTTCCATGGCGTTTTGGTTCTTCTGTCTCAAGGTTACGCTATCTGAATGGAGAGAACCATTACACATTCAAGAGTTTGGCGTTTGGTGAAATCTAGTAGAGTTTTGAAGGTTCAGGATCCCATTACTGTTGAAGTCTTTAAAAAGTCAGGAAGGGCCTCTTAAGTTTTGTTTTCTTTTTCTCCCAGAAGTGACATCTTAAAATAACATTAAAAGTCACCAAAGACTCACTACCCAGTAGCTCAGAAAACCCTCATGCCAAAAATGCCCAGCCCTGCTGCTCATCTCCTCAATCTGCTCTTTTTTTTTCCTTTTTTTCTTTCTTTCTCTTTTTTTTTTTTTTTTGGTGAGACAATCGGGATTAAGTGACTTGCCCAGGGCCACACAGCTAGTAAGTGTTAAGTGTCTGAGGCCAGATTTGAACTCAGGTCCTCCTGACTCCAAGGCTGGTGCTCCATCCACTGCACCACCTGGCTGCCCCTCCTCAATCTGCTCTTGGAGCTGGCATGGGCTGATCAGAAATCACTTGACCCTGATTTGAAATTCCCACCTTCTTACAATTAACTCCACGAAGTCTACCAAGCATTGCAAAGTCCTCATCTGTTCCATTTATTAATCTGTAACATAACCATCTTTTCTTCTATAAAAGAAGTCAGCCATGCCAGCGAGTGTCCATTGTCAAGTCACTGAGTCCATAGACAGCAAAGAAGCCCCTCAGGCCTCCTGAGAGCAGGGACAGGAGGTTCCCTGGCCCCAAACCTCTTCTGAGCCACAGAAGGCAGGATAGCCATCCCCAGTGTGTGAGGATATTATTACCAGGTTCCCCCACCCACCCACCCACACACACACACACACACACACACACACACAGAGCATGGGCTGACCTTTCTAAGGTCAACCCGGTGTCAGGAAGTTACCTCACAATTCATGGACAGCCTTCAAGTCATGTCAATCAATGGACTTGAATGCTACCAGCCATTTAGCTTGGAGCAGTGCATGGGGACCGCCTTTCTTCCTGACCCGCAGGGAGCTTCCCCTCCCAGAGACACAGGAACTTTCTTTTGGTAGCCTGGGTCTGCTAGGTAGAGGCAGCTTTTTCTCCTCTCTCTCCCATAGATCTTAGATAGGTTTTCCTATTCTTTCAGAGACACTTGTTCTCTCTTTGCTAACCTCTAACATACTTTAATAAATGCTTACTAGGGGCGGCTAGGTGGTGCAGTGGATAAAGCACTGGCCTTGGATTCAGGAGGACCTGAGTTCAAATCCAGCCTCAGACACTTGACACTTACTAGCTGTGTGACCTTGGGCAAGTCACTTAACCCTCATTGCCTCACCCAAAAATAAATAAATAAATGCTTACTGCCTAAACTGGTGCTAAAGCTTCTGATTTATAAGTAAATCCTAGCTAGCTTTCCCCACACTGGGGACAGGAATAAGGTGACCACACATTTAGTTTTACAAGTCACACCAGTAAGGGAACACCCCCCCACCCCTCCACCCCCCCACCCACACACACACATTCTCCCTGAGTCCCAAAGACTCATCAGGCATCTTCTCTAGCTGGTGAGTCACCTGGCAACCTGTTTTCCCATTTCCTTTTTAATTCCTCCAACTGCCACCCTGGTCAGAGGCTTCTCCAGCATGTCCCCTCATCAGGTGCCCCCTCCCTGCCCTTTCAACTTGCTTTTGTGTGTGGTCTTCCCCCATTAGATTGTAAGCTTCTTGAGTACAAAGACTATCTTTGTATATCCCCATTGCTTAGCACAGTGCCTGGCACATAGTAGGTGCTTCATAAATGTTTGTCAACTATTAACTGTTGTGTTTCCACTGGATCACAAGATTCCAGAATCAGGAGGGATCTCTAGGGCCATGCTGGCCAACTGGTACCCAACCAGCATCTCCTCAGCAGCATATATGATAAGGGGTCATCTAGTCTATGCTTGAAGAATCTCACTCCCAGAACTAAGCTCAATGCTGGGGCACATAGTAGGTGCTTGATAAATACTTGCTGACTTGCCTTGCCACCTCCTGAGGCAGGCCATGCTACCTTTGGACCACTCTGGGTGTTTTTTGTTTTGTTTTGTTTTGTTTTGGTGAGGCAATTGAGGTTAAGTGCCCAGGGTCACACAGCTAGTAAGTACCAAGGTGTCTGAGGCTGGATTTGAACTCAGGTCCTCCTGAATCCAGGGCCAGTGCTTTATTCCACTGTGCCACCTAGCTGCCCCCTGTTTGGTTTTTTTTTTTGTTTTGTTTTGTTTTTTGTTTTTTGGTGAGGCAATTGGGGTTAAGTGACTTGCCCAAGGTCACACAGCTAGTAAGTGTTAAGTGTCTGAGGCTGGATTTGAACTCAGGTACTCCTGAATCCAGGGCCGGTGCTCTATCCACTGCACCACCTAGCTGCCCCCTGTTTGGTTTTTTATACAGAATTTCAGCAGTGGGAGGAATTTGTATCTGAAAAAAAGAATTCCTTTAGTAATAACAACAACAATAACAACCAGACTTTATAGAAGGCTTTGAAGTTTGCAAAGCACAAATATCATCACATTTTGTCCTCTAAACAATCTTGGGAGGTGGGTTGGTTAATTGACAAATATTGATGAGCTGTGATTGCTGTGCTAAGTGCCAGTGTATTCCTAAGGCAGGGCTGTGTGGATGGTGCCCCAGGGCCTGGAGTCAGGAAGACATCTTCCTGAGTTCAAATCTGGCCTCAGAAAATTCCTGGCTGTGTGACCCTGTTTGCCTCAGTTTCCTCATCTGTAAAATGACCTGGAGAAGGAAATGGCAATCCACCCCCTGTATCTTTGCCAAGAAAACCCCAAATGGGGTCTCAAAAATTCATGTGTGACTGAAAAACAACTAAATAACAACAAAAATGGCTATTACAAAGGATTTCTTCTTGACTAGAAAGTGCAGAAGGAATGTTAATGTGACGCATGAGAAGGAAATCAATAGTCACTTGGCGAAGCTGTAAGTTTAAACCCTGGTCATGTTGTTTATTGAGCCCTAATCTGAGGAACAGAGAGCACGATACTTGGCTTTCCTAATTCTGTTTCCACATGAATCTAGCCTGGAGTGGCCAGATGTTTGGGGTTTGAAGGTGAGGACGCTTCTCAAACTCTGAGAAATGCCTTTTCTGCTTGAGATCACGCCCCTGTAGAATTTCAGTTCCAAGCTGGTGTCCGCTCCTGGCCCCAGCCTGGGCTCTGCTGGTAGAATGTCAGTCCTCACTGGCCAACTGGTTCATTCTCTTTCCACTAAATGTCTCCTTGGCCTGGAATCCAGATGGGAATTGGGAGAGGGGGAGGGTAGGTAGAGATGCAGATTCATGCAGCTCTGCCTTCCTTTCCACTTCCTTGGAGTTATCTGAGATGCTCCCCTAGCCTGAGTTTATGCCTGTGTTTACTTTCCTTATAGCCAGGTTGTCCATGTCCCAAGATGCTAAGGCCATTGGATGGCCCCCACCTACCTTTCCTACCTTATCTGAGGTTTCTCTGCCCCCTCTCCTTGTTCCCACAGACTGGCAGCTTGCTGAGTTTCTAGCCTGTGTGTCTCCCATGTGTGGCATGCATGCCTTCTCCACTTCTGCCTTCAGAGTCTGAAGGCAACTTGGAGATCATCTGATTTACAAAGGAGGAACAGAGGCCCAGGGAAGAGAACGTCTCACATAGAATCATCGAGTTAGGGCTTGAAGGGAGTTCAGGAGCCGACGAGGCCAACTCCCTCACTTTAATAGTGAGGAATTGCAGGCTGCCTCTGTTGAGTAATTTCTCCAAGGTCACATCTCTAAGTTTCAGAGGCAGGATTTGAACTCAAGTCTCCCTGATTCCAGAGCCAGTTCTTTTTCCACTTTATCATACTGTCTGTCTCTGCTTCTTTCAAGGCCCAACTTGGGCTACCGCCTACAAAAACCTTTTCTGCTCCCTTCGTTATTGGTGTTTCCTCCCTCCCCCAGCCAGCTTGCTTTTCTGGTTAGAAGCTGTTCCTCCTGGTGGAAAGAGCTCCTTGAAGACAGGCACTGTTCACTTTGCCTTTAGCCCTGGATCAGTGCCTTGAGCAGAGTAAGCGAGGCAAATGCTCAAAGAGGTTAATAATCCTTCTTCACCAACAGCATTGATTAAACACTGGTTGGCTTAGAATTTATTCTTATTATTCTTGTTTCCACTGAGTGATGACTCATTTCTGTGCATTGCAGCTTGTGTTTGCTGCCTTACAGATGAAAAGGCATCTTCAGAGAATCTTTTATTGGGCTCTGAATTTAATTGATCTATTGAACTTTGGGCCAGCGCCAATGCCAAGGTGGCTGGCTACACTCAAAACACTTCTCATCAGGAGCCGATGATCAGGTTTCATGATCGAGTTTCTCTGCTCCTCCTTCTTGTTGCTCAAACATTTATCCCTTTCACGGACAGCTTCTTGGCCAAGGGGACTTTTGTTTGTTCTGTTGGGGAGGGGGCAGAGTGACTTGTTATTTCTGCTAAGACTTATCTTGTACAGAAGGAAGGACAGCTGACCCAGGTGACATTTTTAGTTTGCTTGTGATTCTCCAGTCTCCAGTGAATAGGTGTCACCAAGAGTTAGGTTTAATTAAAACCCAGAACTTGAGACCGGAAATATTCCACTCCACACATTTAGTCTTTTCTTATTGTTTCCTTCATGTTTTCATGTGTATAGACACACATATCCTATTCACTTGAGGTCCATTTATCTCTGGTGGTGGGTAAAACAAATCACTACATTCAAGAGGTACTTAAAGGCCTTCTTTCCTTCCTTCCTTCATTCCCCCTTCCTTCCTCACTTCAGTTATTAGGAATACACTCCTCATCCTGCTCCCACACAGAGAGCATGTTGTGGATCATCCTAGCTGACCTCACCTGTGTGTTTTTTGCCCAAGTCACCCACATGCAGAAGGCATCTGGTGGCATAGTGTATTAATCACTGGGCCCACACTCAGAAAGACCTGAGTTCAAATATACCCTCAGACATTTTCTAGCTATATAACCCTGGACAAGTCACTTCACCCTGTTTGCCTCAGTTTCCTCCTCTGTAAAATGAGCTGGAGAAAGAAATGGCAAACCACTTGATATCTCTGCCAAGAAAACTCCAAAAGGGGTCAAGGAGAGTCAGATGTGACTGAAAACAACTGAAGAACAACAAAATGGGGATAATAACAACATCTATTTCCCAGGGCTTGTTATAAGGATCAAATGAGATAATATTTGTAAAGTGTTTGGCACAGTGCCTGGCACATAGTAGGCACTCTATAAATGCTAGTGGTGGTGGTGGTGGTGGTGACAATGAAGATGAAGATAGAACTCCAACTTTTCCAAGAAATGCTTCCTCTGTTTGTATCTTCTTGGCTGGTTTCATTAATCTGAATGGCTTCTTATAGATGATAAAGACTATGGCAGGGGCAGCTAGGTGGTGCAACAGTGGATAAAGCACCAGCCCTGGATTCAGGAGGACCTGAGTTCAAATTTGGCCTCAGACACTTGATACTTACTAGCTGTGTGACCCTGGGCAAGTCCCTTAACTCTCATTGCCCTGAAAAAAAAAAAAAGACTAACCAGGACTGAATCCACAATACCAGGAATACAGTAAGTAGGAGGGTCTGAGTCCAGCTGGAGACCAGGAACTCCTTGGATTGGTAAAAGACCTTCTGCCTGCTGTAGTCACTTATGAAATACTCTTTTCTGAGGTCTCAGAGGAGGTGTGAAGCAAAGAGGGTCTTCAACGAACTTCATTTATTCACTAGCTTAAGTTAGTCCCTTGAAAACAACAGCTTCCAGGCTCTCACCCTCTCCTGCCACAGGCAGCCTCTGCTGAAGGCCTCCCTCGATGGGGAGTGAGCTCACTCACTTCCTTCTGGTACCTCCTGTTCCCTTTTCAATAGGTCAACATAGGAGGAACCATTTTCCTTCCATCAGGCCTGTTTTGGGCTCTTTGTAACTTCTCACAGTCCCTCTTTCTTCCCTCTGAAGTGTTTTGGGGAACAAATCTAATCTCTCTGCTATGTGACAGCCCACCCCTCAGATACTTGATTGACAGCTATTGTGTTCCCTGTAATGTTCACTTCTCCATCCCAGCCTCACATCCTTATGGTCCCTTCATCTTACTTCACCTGGAGGCCTTTCACCATCCTGGAGACTCTGCTTCTTAATATGAATGGCCTTTTTACAAGGTCATGCATGCTCAGAAGTGAACAGAAATTCCAGATGTCTCACCAAGTCAGAATAACATTGAGACTGTCATTCTAGCCCTGGATACTGTCTCTTTTTTGATATAGGCTAAAATCACATTAACATTCTTGGCTGCTGTATGATACCTGTTAATCCATGTTGTGGTCCACTCAGAACCCCAGATCATTTTCAGATAAAATACTTCCCCATTCTCCATCTTCTACTTCTGGAGTTCTAAACTCAAGCATAAGAATTTTCAATTATCTCCATTTAATCCTATTAGTGTAGATTTGGCCCAATGCTCTAAACTGTCCAGATCTTTCTAGATCCTGACTTTTTCATCTGGCATGTTAACTGGCCTTCCCAGCTTTATGATCACCTGTAAATTGTTAAATATGCCATCTTTGGCTTTATCTAACTCACTGGAAAAAACAAAGTTGCCAAACAGATCCCTGAGGCGGCTCACTAGAGACTTCCTTCCAACTTCTCTATGAATAATTACTGTTTGGGTGTGGCCATTCAAGCATATTTATCTCTACCATTGTTTCTACATCTCATTCACAGAAACAGCTGGATAGACTTGGCCAGATTCTAAAATTGTCATAAGCTCTATCTACAGCTTTGCCTTGATTTAACCTGTCTTGTTAATCCTGTGTCAAGAAAGGAAATGTGGTTAGTTTGGCACGACCTATTCTTTTTTTTCATTATAAAAGTATTTTATTATTTTCCAGTTACATGTAGAGGTAGTCTTCAACATTTGTTTTCATAAGATTTCTAGTTTCAAATTTTTCTCCCTCCCTCCCCTCCCTCCCCCCTCCCCAAGACAGTAAATAATCTGAAATAGGTTATATATGTACAATCACAAACAAATTTCTGCATTAGTGGCATGACCTATTCTTGACAAGTGACTTAATTGCTTCTCAACCTCCTCAGAGGAGACACAACCACTTTCTTCCAGGATCTTGTTGCTGGGATTCCTTCAACTCCTTTAAGAATTCAGTGTTTTCCTCTTTTAGAGGGAATTGCCAATCCCATAGAATTTTGTCCAGACTGACCTGAAGTCACTCCTTGCTGTTGAGCTAAATCTACTAGGTGCCTTTTAATTAGGGCATTTTCCTGCTCTCCTTCTTAAACTCTCTATTTATACTGAAACCTATTTTCCCTGAGTGAAAATGTAACATTTGACGTTAAACTTGAAGCTGTTTGCAAAGATGTGAATGCTCAGAAACAAGGCCAGTGCTTGTAGTTCTCATGTAGGGGAATGTGAATGCAAAGAGAGCTGCCCGCTTGCTACAACCTCTGTAACCACATAGCCAGTCCTTTGCTGTTGTTTCTGTTGTCTGCCTTCTGGCACTGTTGGCTGCAGCTCCTCAGTTTGTCACAGATATTTGGTTCTGAGACCCTTCCATTGTTTGTTGCTTCTCATTTCTAGCTACTACTAGCCATGCCATGGAAATTCTTCTTAATTGTGAAGAAAATTTTTCTTCTTCTCCTATAAGGTTTTCTGAAACAGGTAGGTACTGCTTCTAATGGATAGAATACTGTATTTAGAGTAAAAAAACCTGGGTTCAAATCCTACCTCAGACATATATTAGCTGTGTAACCCTGGGCAAGTCACTTAACTTGTGTTTGTCTCAGTTTTCTCATGTATAAAGTGGAGATAATCATAGTACCCACCCTCACCAGGTCATTGTGAGGATCAAGTGAGGTAATGCAGAGAAACTAGTTTGAAAACCTTAAAGGGTTATCAAAGTGATAGCTATTGCTGCTTTAAGGTTGGTGCGATTATTGTGCCACTTCATCTTCTCATGTGGCTGCTATTTGGCCATCTTGCAGTTATTCCTGCCCTGCCCAGGAGGGTTGGGCCACATGTGGCAAGAAGTGATCTGATTGGAGGAGGAGCAATTGAAGGACTGGTAATGTTCAGCCTGGAAAACAGAAGGGAGATGGGGAGGGGTGATTGGTACTTTTAAAGATTCGAAGGACTTCCATGTTGCAGGAGGTCTTTCCAAGTACCTCAGCTTCTAGAACCTCCCCACCTCTTCCAGCTCCACTGTCTCTTCTCTATATATCTGGTGTATACCTAGGTAGTTACATATTGCTTCTCCATTAGAATATGAGCTCTTTGAGGGCAGGGACTGTTTCCTTTTTGTCCTTCCATCCCTAAACCTAAGCACGGTGCCAAGCGGTGCCAAGCCACACAATAGGCACTTAATAAGTGATTGTTAATTGACTTACTGATATTTAAAAGGGACCTTTCCTCCTTTTAAAAGTGCCTTTTGTTTTTATATAACAGTAATGGCCACGAGATAATGGCACCCCATAATGGATAGAGTGCTGGGCTAGGAGCTCAAATCTGGCCCAAGACACTTGCTAGCTATGTGACCCTGGGCAAGTCACTTCACCCTCATGTGTAAAATGAGCTGGAGAAGGAAATGGCAACCCACTCCAGCGTCTTTGCCAAGAAAACCCCAAATGAGGTCAAGAAGATTAGTACACAACTGAAAAATAACTGAATGTAATAACTCATTTCTGGATGTACCATTCTCTTCCCCTCTCTCCTTCCCTCATTGCGATTTCTCTCATAATGAATACAAATAATTAAGCAAAAACAACTGACACAATGCTACAGCTCAACAGTGTATGCAACATTCTGTCCCTATAGTCCCCTGCTCCTTTGCTCCCCCCCCCAATCTGTTCTATATAACCAGGACTGCTATTATAGTTGCTTATTTTGATTTCCTTGTTAGTGATCATTTCATTTACATGATTAGAGAGATTGTCTAGTTCTGCTTACTTCAAGGAGTTTCAGCTCCAAATAGGGAAGGTCTTTTTAATGGTTCAACCTTTTCAACAAAGGAATTGGGCTGTTGCATTACATGTAATGAGTTCCCTGTCACTCAAAATGTTGAAACAGAGACTGACAACTCTTTGTCAGAGATGTTATGGTGGGTCATTTCATAGATAGATGGATGGAAGATAGATAGACAGATAGATAGATAGATAGATAGATAGATAGATAGATAGATAGATAGATAGATAGATAGAAAGAAATAGAACATTTATTAATCACTCACTGTTTGTCAGCTAAACACTGGGGATCCAGACAATTTAAGCTAGTTCCCTGCCCTCAAGGAACTTACATTCTTTTCTTTTCTTTTTGTGGAGCAATGAGGGTTAAGTGACTTACCCAGGATCACATAGCTAGTAAGTGTCCAGTGTCTGAGGCCAGATTTGAACTCAGGTACTCCTGAATCCAGGGCCGGTGCTCTATCTACTGCGCCACCTAGCTGCCCCAGACTTAGCATTCTTAATTCAGGGTTCCCACTGTGCTACTTAGACAAGAGCAGGGCAGAGCTGAAAGCTGCCTAGGGGCCAAGTGATGGATGTCTTCAGCCTCCTTGTGGCTTCTCTTCAATCCATTAGATGGTCCTGGCTGATGGCATTAATCATTCAGGAGCCATTTAAGGATGCTCCGCCCCCATCGTGAATAATGTAACATTTCTCACTGCAGAATAAAAGATCTACTTCGATTTCATGAAGTTAATGAAATTGCAGGTAGAGGCTTGATAAATATTTAAAGCAAGAGAGAGAAATAATTGGTAGAAAACTCCTAAAAACCTGGCCTTATTAATTGGTAGAAATTATGCTCCTCATTCACATATGCCCCATTGAAACATTTTTTAAAAGTTGTTGTTGAAGTGGAAAGCCCTGTAGTTACAGTCAGGACTTGGATTCAAATCCCATCAGGGCCAGGCATGGTGGCACATGGGCCTAGTCTTTGGGATTGGGAGAGCTGGGGCAGATCAATTACTTAAAATGGGCTTAAGGGGAGTCAGTCTTTTCCTTGGACTAAAGCCAAACAAGTGTTCACACTGTCTGGCACTGATAGGCTGGGCCTCCGGAGTCAGGGGTCCTAATGAGGGGAGAAGTGGCCCTGCTTGGAAATGGAAGATTCCAAAGCTTCCATGCATGGACTAGGGTTAGGAAAGTGCTTCAGGACCAGGAGGGTCAATGGCACTTCCAGTTGAGTAGACCCAGCGGCAGATGGCAGGGACCTAGTCTCAAAAAAAGGATAATAAATCCTATATCTGCTACTCTTTGACCTTAGAGGAAGAGAGGAAGTGGGTGGGCAGCATTAGGGAAGATGGATGGGAAGTGGTCCTGCCTCTGGCCAAAGAGTCTGGTTGTCGGGGATTCAGGCCACATGGGCAGTCTGGAACACAGATGGGATTCAAACTCGGGTAATAGGCTGTGGATCTAGAGTTTGAAGGGACCTCAGAAGCATCTATGAGCATTCCCCTCATAAGGTTACCTGGGTAGTAAGGTCAGAGGCAGATTTTGAACCCAGCTCCTGACTCGAGACCCAGAGCCCTGTCCACTATATCTTGTTACTATACTTAGGAGCTATTGCTGTATTTTACTTGTCTGCTTTCCTTTTTCTACTCCTCCCCTCAAAGTAAAAGTACCCTGCTTGAGGACAAGGACTACCCTTTAAAAAAAATCTGTGGGGGCAGCTAGGTGGTGAAGTGGATAAAGCACTGACCCTGGATTCAGGAGAACCTGAGTTCAAATCCAACCTCAGACACTTGACACTAGCTGTGTGACCCTGGGCAAGTCACTTAACCCTCATTGCCCCGCCAAAAAAAAAAATAATAAGTTGTGCATGCCCAAGGACCTGCCTTAACAAGATTGAACAGGACATAGAATTGTATTCTCTTCACCTCAACACATTTCCCGAAGTGTCCAGCAGGGGTCAGGCTGGGAGCAAACATCTCCACCCTATGCTTCCGAATGACCTCACTGGCCCCAAGCTTGGGACCTCCTGGCCTGGTGAGTAGCCATAGCAACCTCTGGCTCTGCCCTCCTAAAGCTCTAATAGGGTGGAGGCAGTAAAGGTCCCTGTCCCATCCCTAATAAGAAGAACCATCCAGGTGGGGTCTGGAAATATGGAGCTCCTTTCTTGGGAGCTAATTTACTGCTGGCTTTGGGATAGTGAAGAAATGGCAGAGAACATTGTTCTTTGCTAGTGAAGGAGGCTGGGAGCCTGGGAGCCTGGGAGGGTGTTTCCTTAAAATGCCATATGTGTTTAGGCTCAGTACTGAGTACTCAGGATTAGTATTAATTATTAATTAGTGTTAATTCATTCATAATTAGTAGGAGTATAAGGATTAGTAACACTAATAGCATTGAATAGCACTTTCAGGTTTGCAAAACACTTTATATGTGGTATCCTGTCAAATAGGGTTAGGACTCCTCTTCCTGAGTTCGAATCTGGCCTCAGACACTTACTAGCTCTGTGACCCTGGGCAAGTCACTTCACCCTGTTTGCCAAGGTTTCCTCGTCTGTAAAATGAGCTGGAGAAGGAAATGATAAAACCCCTCCAGGATCTCTGCCCAGAAAACCCCAAATGGGGTCACAGAGTTGGACACGACTGAAATGACTCAACAACAACAACAGCAGCAGCAGCAGCAATCCATTGGATCCCACAACAACCCTGAAAGGCGTGTGCCGTTATGATTATCCCCATTTTACAGAAGGGGAAATGGAGACTGAGGTGAAGGGATTTGTCTGGAGTCATACAGCTAGTTTAGTATCTGAAGCAGAATATGCCTTCAGGCATTCCTGGCTCCAGATCAAGTGGTATATAAATGTTAGCTCCTGGTCCTGTGCTTATTATCATTCCCTGGTCCCTACCATTGCTGGTGCCCTCCATCAGAGATCACCTTCCATTTCCTCTGCATATGTTTTATATACTTGCCATTATTTTCATGTTGTCTCCACCATTGGAATTTAAGCTCCTTTTGGGCAGGGGCCGTGTTTTTGCCTTCACTTGGTGACCACCCCTTAGCACAGTGCCTAGCTCTGAGGAAGCCTTTAGTAAATGATCGTTGGCCGACTGTATGGCAGGAGCTGTGCCTGGGCAGACATCAAGATGTAAGATGCCTGTGTTTTTTTAAATCCTGCCCTGCCTTTGGGAAGTGAGGCTGAGTAAGGTTAACAGAATCAGACAGTCACATTCACTATAATCATTGACAACTGTCTTGGAACTGGGCTGCCGAACCCTGATCTCTTGTCATGAGCATCTTTGGCTCCAGCCATCAGATGATGAAGAATTTTCTCCTCCTCTTCAGGGATGGAAGCGGGGACAGGGGAAGGGCAGGGTGGGGATACTGATGGGAAATGTAGCAGACCTCTTTTTTCTATTGTAATGAAGGGTGAACAGGAGACACCTGCTGGGCTGAATTTCCTGCTTCTGGCTGACCACTGTACTTGAGGGACAGCACTGGGGAGGGGTGGCATATTGTGTTGGTGGGGAGTAACTGGCCCAAGCCGCTTCCAGCATAGTAAAACTCTGTGCTTTTGTATGATGTAGCCAACTTGAGGGGGCAGCTAGGTGGTGCAGTGGATAGAGTGACAGGCTTGGAGTCAGGAGGAACTGAGTTCAAATCCAGCCTCAGACACTTACTAGCCTGCTGACCCTGGACAGTTAACTCTTTCTGCCTCAGTTCTGCATCTGTCAAATGAACTGGAGAAGGAAATGGCCAACCACTCCAGTATCTTTGCCAAGAAAACCCCAGATGGAGTCAAAGAGAATTGAACACAACCGAAAGGACGCAGCAACAACAATAATAAGGAGCCAACTTGAGGCAGCCCCTAGTTCTACCCCCCAGCTCCCCACTCTGGAACAAAGCCAGGTGAAGCTAATGGTCCATGATCAGATAGGGATTCTCACCCCATGCTTTCCTGTTCATTACCCTTTCCCCTGGATTGCACTGCTCCTTGTTGCTCAGGAGGAGCTGTTTGAGATATTTTTCTGAAATTATTGAATGTTTCCATATTTTGAGTTTGTGTATTATTCAGCTCAGTTCCTACCTCTTCTCTATCTTAATTTAGCCAGCAGGCAATTAAGTGCAGACCTGGGTTCAAATATACTCTCCAACATTTATTTGCTGTGTGATCCTGGGCAAGTCACTTAATTTCTTTCTGCCTCAGTTTCTTCATCTGTAAAATGGGTATAACCACAGTACCTACCCCTCAGGGCTATCATGATGTTAAAATGAAACCTTAAAGCTCTATACAAATACTAGTTGTTACTATTGTTATCATCATTATTATTACTATGTTTCAAGCCCTGTGCTAGACAAGCCCTGTACTAGGATGGGTTGTTTTTTTTTAATTAGAGTTTTCTTTCTGCATAGACTAGGGAGGGGATAAATTGGAAATTTGGGGTGATATTAAAACAAAATATATCTATAAATTATAATCTTTGTCTAAGAGGGAACAGATATGTATGCTAAGGGAGGCAGGATTCCAGTAGCTAATTTGGAAAGGACACCAATTCTCTTCCCTCTTCCCCTCCCCCCAGCACCTTGTGTGTGGGGGTGGGGTGCTCCTGCTAGCAGCTACGGCCCTGCACTCTTGCTAGGTAGCAGACTTTCCAGGAGAGCCCATCCCTGCACATTGTCTAAGCCCAGCTGACCTAAAGTTTCTCTTCAGGGCTGACCTCAAGGACAGGCCCGCTCCAGTTTCCTAAGGCCTCCTCTGCACCTTCCTAATGCCTGAGATTCCTTTTTAAAGGACCAGAGCCTCTCAATCCTCAGAAGTAAATAAATCCAACTGAGAACATGTTTATAACTCATTCATACTAAAGTGTAATCAGCTAATTAGTAAGTGTAAGCGAATGATATCTAAGCCTTCCAGGTTTTGTTGGGGAAAGAGGGTGAGGACAGAAAGTTCTTAGTTTAAAGATGGTGAAAGGAAAGAGATGTCATCAGAGAAGAAAATGGGGAAGGGAAAGAAAAGCTGAGGGAGGGGGTGAGGGGAGACTAGACAAATGCCAAGGACTAAACAAAATTACCTGAGGTCCTGTTTGCCTTCTGTTCTGTATGCAAGACAGCGTGTCAACCAAGGGCTCCTGACAGCCTGTGGAAGCAGATTAAAATGTAATTGGGGGCAGCTAGATGGTGCAGTGGATAAAGCACTGGCCCTGGATTCAGGAGGACCTGAGTTCAAATCTGGCTGCAGACACTTGAGACTTACTAGCTGTGTGACCCTGGGCAAGTCACTTAAGCCCAATTGCCTCACCCCACCCCCCAAAAAAGGAGTCTCAGCTGGGAAAGAATCCCCAGAACCAGGTACCAGACAAGGCTCACGTAGTCTCTGCCTTCAGGGGGATGATCCTGCCGCCTTTGCAGGGACCTCTTCTGCCCCACCTTAGGAAGTTTTCCTGACATAGGGCCTAATCTGACCCCATCCCCCATTTCCCTTGGTTCTGCCCTTTGGGGCCATGCAGAAGGAAGATATCTGCTCCATCTTGGACAGGAGAGCCTTCTGAATTCTTCAGAGACAGCTAGAATGTGGCCCAAGGTCTTCTCTGATCCTCATTCCCTACAGCTTATCCTCTTGCACCTTTCTAATTACCCTCCTCCATCGCACCCCAGCTTATCAACTTGATGCCCTTCCTCATCTCTGGTGCCTAGAACTGAACATGACGCTCCCAATGCAGTCTAATAAGGGCAAGGTACATGGAGGTGCTCATTGGTTCCTAGGAGCTGCCTCTGAAGAAAGCCTGAGATGGCCACTTTTTTGGCCATCACATCACACTGTTGGCTCATGTCGAGCTCGTGGTCCGCTAACCTCGCGAATCCTCTCAGACAAACTGTTAACCGTGCTCCCCGTGAGGAATGGCTGCAGCCGATGTCTTGAACCCAAGTATAAGACTTTTCTTATATCTATTGCATTTATTCTTATGAGTTACAGCCCTGTCGGTTGATGAGATCTTTTTGGATGCTGCCTCTGTTATCCAGTGTGTTAGTGCTGCCTCACAGCCTGATGTCATCTTCAGATTTGATAAGCATGCCGTCCACACCTTTCTCCAAGCCCTTGATAACAACGTTAGGACAGAGCCAAGCAGAGATCCCCAGGCACCGCACTGGAGCCTTTCCAAGTTGACATCAAACCCTTAATGAGCGGCTGTTCAACCAGCTCCAAATCCATCTAATTATCTTATTGTCTAGCCCACATCACTCCATCTTTTCCACGAGGACAGCATGAGATTCTATCTTAACAACATCACTAAAATCTAGCCACGTGAGTAACCCTGTCAAAAAGGAAATAATGTTAGTCTGGCATGACCTGTTTTTACTGAAGTCTTGCTGATCCATCACAATCACCGCTTCCTTTTCTAAATGTTCACTTGCCTTCCCTTTAATAATGTTATCTAGAATTTGACTCTTTGGAAGATAGTGGGAGATAGAAGGGCCTGGTAAGCAACGGTCTAGCAAGAGTCAGACACAACTGAATGACTAAACAATAACAAAATAATTTGACCAGGAATCTGAGTCAAGCTCACTGAGTTTGCAGATTCCCTCACTCTCCTCTTTTACTGAAAAACAAGACACCCCTTTCCCGTCATCATAAAAGCCCTGGGAGTCATTTGAAAGGGCTTTGTTCATTTGTTGTGAAGTGCGTGGGTGCACAGTTTTGGGGTTAGCGTAGTTTTGTATCTTGGCTCCTCTTGTGGGCATGCCCGAGACAGGTATTCAAGGGCACCAGAAGTGTAAATGTGGAGGAACCATCTGCTGCCTAAGTTTGAGAGAAGAGTCTGTCACTCCTGGTGTGAGACTTTTTCTACTCAAGACCACAGGTGAATAAACAAGTAGGCAGAATAAAAGAAGCAAGAAAAAAATACAATAGATGTGCTATTGGGCTTGGTTTTTTGACAAGTACTTTACTTGGAGGCAAAACCCAAGCTAATTACAATCATTTTTCTTTTTCCATGAGGAACTAAGAGACTTTTGGAAAGGTAATATGTCAGACTTGTAACATTTTTCATAACTAATGTCCATGTATTTTTGGAAGAGTTCCTAAGTCTTCCCATACTTGGAGCCTGCTGGCCAATTTTAGCAAGAAACTCACTGACTGTCCCATTTGTAGAGATGAAATGCCATCTTGCCAATCCTAGTTGCTTCTTTTGGGGTGGTCCTCCCTCATTGGCACAGGCCAAGGAGACGGCGTTGTGCAAGGGAGAGGGGCTTGCTGGTCCCATTCTCTGAGTGATCCTAATTGTCCATGTGGGCGAAATGAAACGGGATGATGTTGAAACTTAATTTCTGTGGTGTCTGTTTTCTGATGAAGACCACACCCTAACTTCCTGTTTCTCTCACCACTGGTATTGCACAAACAAAAGAATAAATTCAATACCCAGCACATGAGAGTTCATCGTCAAGTATATTTACCATGAGTTCTTGGGAGAGTCAACATTACTACTTTAATTAATGATGATGATAACTTATATTTAATCGTTATTTTATATTTGAGATTTGAGGCTGGGCCAGGAGTGGGCAAGCCCTGAAACAGGGATCCTGACGAGGATAGGGAGCATAGGTAACAGCCTCCCAGGCAGTCCATCAGTAAGCATTTTTGTTGTTCAGTTTTTTTTCAGTCACATCCTATTCTCCATGACCCCATTTGGGGTTTTCTTGGCAGAGATACTGGAATGGTTTGCTGTTTCCTTCTCTGTTTTACAGATGAGGAGACTGAGGCAAACAGGGTGTAGTGACTTGTCCAGGATCACACAGCTAGTAAATGTCTGAGGCCAGATTTGAACTCAGGAAGATGAGTCTTCCTGGCTCCATGCCTGGCGCTCTATCCACTGTATTTATTTAGTGCCTACTATGTGCCAGGCACTGTGATAAGTGCTGAGGATACAAAAAGAACCCTCACTGTCCTCACCCATCCCTCTTCCTCCCCTCTCATTCTACTTCCCTTTTTTCCCCTCTCTCCATCAAACTTCCTTTCTAGGTTTTCTTTCTTTTTTTTTTTTAGGTTTTCATTTTTCCCTGGTTTCTTTAGGGCTGCCAGTGGACCCTGCTTAGCTCTGCCAAGAGACTTCAGGGCTACAAAGGCTTCTGGAGCCCTGTTCTCATGCCAAGAAGCCGAAGGGAGGAGCTGAATGAATTCATGCCTTTTGGTAGGGAAGTAAAGGGTTCCTGCTAAGTAGCCAGAGGATATTCATTTAAAATTTTTCCATAAGAAGCAAAAGACTATTTTTATTTGGATTTTTGACTTTTTAAAAAATACCCTCTTGCACCAACTGTGGTGTCCTAGTAATAGATTGCTATTTTTGGCCTTGTCAGAAATTTAGAGATGAGATTGTTACGCCAGCACACACAGATCTGTTTGTTCATAGGCGTCTCTGGGTCAATATCATACTTCTAAAATATTGGTGCAGTGGACAGAGTGCTGGGCCTAGAGTCAGGAAGACTCTTCTTGAGTTCAAATCTGGTCTCAGACACTTACTAACTGTGTGACCCTGGATGAGTCACTTAACTGTTCTCCTCAGTTTCCTCATCTGTAAAATGAGCTGGAGAAGGAAATGGCAAAACTACTCCAGTATCTCTGCCAAGAAAACTCCGGGGGCAGCTAGGTGGCGCAGTGGATAGAGCGCCGGCCCTGGAGTCAGGAGGACCTGAGTTCAAATCCAGCCTCAGACACTTAACACTTACTAGCTGTGTGACCCTGGGCAAGTCACTTAACCCCAATTGCCTCACCAAAAAAGAAAAGAAAAGAAAACTCCAAATGGGATTCCACTCAGACAGGATTGAAATGACCAAACAATATTCTCCCACCTTGGTCTGGCTCTGGCATAATGCAACGATGTTCAAATTTTTCAAGTAGGAGCCTGTCTATTTAATGTCTTTTTTTTTTTTTTTTAGTGAGGCAATTGGGGTTAAGTGACTTGCCTAGGGTCACACAGCTAGTAAGTGTTAAGTGTCTGAGGCCGGCTTTGAACTCAGGTACTCCTGACTCCAGGGCCGGTGCTCTATCCACTGTGACACCTAGTCGCCCCTATTTAATGTCAAATGTATAGATTTTGCTCTCATATGATAGTAATTGGAGTCAGGAAGACAAGTTTAAAGCTGGCTTCAAATACTAGCTGCATAATCCTGGGCAAGTCTTTGAACCTATTTGCCTTAGTTTCCTCATCTGGAAGATGGGTACAATAATAGGACCTACCTTCCAGGGTATTTGTGAGGATCAAATGAGATAGAAATTGTAAGACACTCACTTGGCATGGTGCCTAGCACACTGTTAGCACAATATAAATATTTTTATAAATATACACATATATACACAATATAAATTTTTATAAATATACACAAATATACACAATATAAATTATTATTATTAGCTATTAATTTGACTACAAGTATCTGTTTTGGAGAAAGTACATGATAAGACAAAGCAGTTCTGGGACCAGGGCAAGAATGCTGACTCCAGAATCAGAGGATCTGGGTTCAAATCCTTCCTTCCTGTGTGATCTTGGGAAGTCATGTCCCCTTCCTAGGCCTCAGTTTCTCCCTCTGTAAAATAAGAGGGCTGGTGTGGACCCAAAGCCAGAGCTCACTGACTTGCTATTTTGCTGGAGCTGAGAGCTAATAAGCTTAGGTATGAGGTGTCTCCTGCCAACTCCATTTGGGCCATCGCTTATGGCACCAATAGCAGTTCAGCCCCAATCCCAGCACCATAGATGGCAGGAAGGAAGCAGAAGAAACACAGACTTAGACCAAGGAGATGTCTAAGGGATGAATGTTTATTGAACTTCCCCTGTGTATTAGGCACTGATGGATATAAAGGGGGTTAAATCGTGTTCTCCAACCTCTACATGCTTAGGATGTATGCCTAAAAGGTCAACCAGTCAACATCCTTTAAGCACCTACTATGTGCTAGCCACTGAGGACACAGAGCCCCAAATTAAATAGTCTGTGCCCTCTTTGGGGGAGATAATATGCACACATTAGTGTAAAAGCATAAACAAAATAAATACCAGGTATGTTCAAGAAGGCACAAGCAGCAGACGACATCAGGCAAGGTGGAAGGTGACATTTGAGGTCAGTCTTAAAGAAAACCAGAGTCCAAGAGGCAGGGATGAGAAGGGAGTGCATTACAGGTGTGAGGCACAGTCAGTGCAAAGGTGTGGATATGGGAGATGGAATGTGGTATATGAGGAAAAGCAAATGGTCCAATTTGGTTGGACCCTAGCGTGGCTGAAAGGCAGTAACATAAGTTGGGAAAGTTAGGCCAACCTTAGGTGATCAGTGTAGACAAGTACGAGAGAATTTCAGAGACAAGAGAGAAAGCTCTGGGGCCTTAGGTGACCAGGAATGGGTTCATGGAAAAGATTGCCCTTGAGCTGGGCTGTGAAGGAAAGAACGATTCAGACCTGCCCCGAGGAGTGTGGGATCTACCAGAGCAGAGGTGAGGAGGAGATAGGAAGGAGTGGTGCATTGATGCTAAGTAGACGGCAAAGTCATTAGACCTAGAGCCAGAATGGGCCTTAAAGACCATCCCATTCAACCCCTTCCTCTTGTAGACAAGGCTTGGGGAAGTCGACTTACACGTGGGAAGGCTCATGTACACAGGAATACCGAGACCATGTTGAAAAGGGAGGTTGTGGCCAGGTCCGGGGGATCATTTTTGTTGTTCGGTCGTTTTTCAATCCAGTCTTACGTGCTCCCAAGTGGGGTTTTCTTGGCAAAGATGCTGGAGTAGTAGGCCATTTCCTTCTCCAGCTCATTTTACACATGAGAAGACTAAGGCCAACAGGGTGAAGTGACTTGCCCAGGGTCGCACAGGTAGCAAGTGTCTGAGGCAGGATTTGAACTCAGGTCTTCCTGACTGCTGGCCTGGCACTCTATCCACTGTGCCACCCTAACCCAGGTGTTCTTAATCTAGGGACCTGGGCTCTGTGGGAGATTTCAGGGTATCTGTAAACTCAGATGAGGGGAAAATACATTTTTATTTTCACCAACTTCTAACTGAAAACTTGCATTTCCTTCAATTATTTCAAAACATGATTCTGAGAAGAGATCTGTAGGCTTTACCAGTCTTCCACTGGGGTCTCTGATGCATAGAAGTAAGGATGTCCTAGTCTAACCAATCTCACAACAATATTTTGCATCATTTTGGTGGCGTTTGGTTCTAATGTTTCAACAAGGTTATTATGTTGCTAAAGACCAAATTGGGCCAAAGGGTGGGGGGAGAGTGATGTGTGTGTAATTTGTTGAATTTTCTAACGAATAAAAAAAGAGAGATGGAGTGATAGAGGAAGTGTGTCTTTTTTGGTTTTGGAGTGACTAGCCCAGGGTCACAAAGTTAGTGTCTGAGGCTGCATTTGAACTCAGGCCCTCTTGACTCTAGCCCTGCACCACCTAACTGCCCCTAGGTGTATCTTCTTACCTGTGCAACCTTGGGAGAATCACTTCACCCAGCTGGGCCTCAGTTTCCTCATTTGTAAAGTAAAGGAGGTGGACTGGATAGTCTCTTTGGTCCTTTCCAGTTCCAGGTCTGGCATCCTAGGATTCTGTGGTACTAAGTCCCAAGTTTGCCCCTGCTATGCTGTTAATTAATAGTTTGGCCTACATTTTGTTGCAAAGACCTCATTACACTGTGTAAATGTCCTTGGGTAATACGCGCCCTCGAAATGTTACATAGTAGTAACATGTGACCATTTATTAACCCCTTGAAACAAATAACACTACATAAGACCAGTCCTCTTTGGGAGTGATGTGATGGTGTAATAATGTATCTCCACATCGACATCTCTGTTATAAAAGGTCATGCTGATGTTCTAATGAGCATTGAGAAGGTCTTGTGATTGTGCTCAAAGACTTTTTGTTGGGGGTTGTTGTGACTGAGCATGTGAGGGAAGTGCAGCTGATCAGTGTGTCTAAGAAGCAGGAATAACTGGTTGGTTTGTGAGTGTTTGAGAGTATAAGAGAACTGTGCTGTTAGCAGGCCTGATGTTAAAATCTCTATTTATTCCAAGATCCTTAGGATCATAAGTAGATTTGGAGAAAAACCTCCCAGTGCCATATGCAGACCTGGTATGTTAAAATCTGTCTCTTCAGGAATACCTAGGATCACTGGTAAAGATCTGGAGGGGAATCCCAGAGGCAACCTAGTCCCACTCCCTCATTTTACAGAGGTTGGGAAACTTAAGACCCAATTAAATGACTTGCCCAAATTGGCATAGGTAGTAAATATCAGAGGCAGAATTTGAACCCAGCTCCTTTGGCCAAAGAGCCAACAATCTTTTAATTGCACGGTTCTCTCTCCTTGTTGTATATATTAGAGGACAATGAGTCACTTTGTAAAGGATTTGTCATTGAATCCCCTCAAAAAGCAAACTTTCCTGGAGCATTTAAAATAGGATTCTGTTTACAAAAATGTTTCCTCCCATCTACTGTGAATAGACCTTATGTGTACATGGCTGTTTGCATATTGTCACCCCTGCTTTTGCCATTCTTTGCATCCCCAGTATTTATTAGCACAGTGCCTGGCTCACACTTTGTGCTAAATAAATGTGGACTGACTAGTGCTGGAAGTGATACATACTTGTGGAAAAATCGTGAGCACATTTTGAATGGATAATTGTATCATTCTGGGACTGTAATTGCTGTGAATCTGCTTTATTTAATAAAAAGCCAACATTCAGTTATGGAAGGATTTCTTATCAAAGTTGTATGCCAGCTAAGTCACCCAACTAACTCAACTGGGAGTCACCATCAGCTTCCTCTTCTCCTTTGACCTATCTTCTCCCTCCCTCATGCCCTGGGTCATTGCTAGGTCCTGTAGATTCCACAATGTCCCTCTCTCTTCCTTTCCATTCCCACGGCTCCCCTGCTGGCTTAGGCCTTCATTGCCATTTCTCCAAGAGCTTCCTAATAGGTCTAGGGCTGCCAGTCTCTCCTCAGCTGCAGGACAATTGTCTTCTAGCTCAACCCTGATCATGTCCTTGATCATGCTTTTGCAATACTGTAACTAGGCTGGGGTGATAGGGACTCTAATCCAGGGAGCTGTATAGTAAAGCAGAGCTTCTTAAACTTTTTCGACTTATGATCCCTTTTCACCAGAGAAATTTTTATTCAACCCAGGGCACATAGGTATATAAAATAGATTTACATAACCTTTCACCATTACCAAATTTTTCATGACCCCCACATTTAGTTACTCAACCCCAATGGGGGTCGCACAGTTTAAGAAGCTAGGTAATAGAGCACATTGCAGTGTTTCAGCAGTGTAGACAACCCAATTTAGTACCTGGTTAGCAAGAATAATTAATTTGGTGAGCTTCTCCCTTGCTCTGCCCTACCCTTCCCCCCTCCACTAAGGGCCTGCTTTGTGCTATTTGCCTTGAGTGTAACAAATCCTAGTTGTACCTCCGCCCCTTGCTCAAGAAATCTGCATGGATTGGCCTTTGCCTGTCGAATTCCCCAGGCTGGCATTCCAGGCCATCAGAGAAGTTGCTACAACTCCCCCTGTGCGTAGCACGGACCGACCGGTGACCAGACCATTCTCACACTCTCCTTCCTGTGCCTTTGCCTGTTTTTGTGCTGCTTCCTCCCCCTGGAATAGCCTCCTTCTTCCTCAGCTCAGCACTGCCCATTGGGATCCTCCTGCAGCTTTCCGGCCAGTCTCCAATGCCACCTTCTCCTTGAGGCCTTCCCTGATCCCAGAAGCCCATGTGGTGCACCCCTGTCCCATGGCAGCGGCTACATTGCATTTTGCATTGGAATGATTGGGAGACAACCAGAGTTTGGGCAAGATGTCTTCTTTCATCCTCTGGTTCTCTCACCTTCTGGGATTCGGTGATTCCAAGGTAAATTAAATCACTTAGCCATGGCAAGGAGCTGACGGCCCTCAGACCTGGGCCTTCTGACTCCAAAGCTTGCTCAGCCAACGTTGTTCAGACAGCATGCTCCGGGGTGTGTCCAAAGTTTGGTTTTTCCTTGTCTTATTATCGGATGCTTGTGCAGTTTAATCCAGTCTGATATTTATGAGAGAGGGAGAGGGAGAGAGAGGGCAAGGAGAAGGTTAGGGAGAAAAGGAGGGAAGGCAGGAGGGAGAGAGGGATAGAAGGGAGAGAGACAGAGAAAAAGATGGAGAGAGAGAGGGAACTGAGAAATGGGGAAAGGGAGAGGAGAGGGGAAGGGAGGGAGAGAGAGGTGGGAGAGGCTGAGGGAGGGGAGGGGACACAGAGAGAGTGAGAGGAGAGAGGGGGCAGGAGGGGTGGGGGAAAGAAAAGGGGAAGGAAAAGGGAGGGAGACAGATAGACAGACAGAGCATTATAGGACTTGCCATGTGCCGGAGTGTGTGCAATGAGCTAAGGATGCAAGTACAAGGAAGCAAGTCTAGCGCAGGGAAGTTGGCACTTAGATGCTAACATCCATTGGTGCCTGAGGTTGGGAGAAGTGTAGGCCTGGTTGTGGCCAAGAGAAAGCAAAGCTCCCTACCAGAGTCCAGGGTGCTCCTCAGGATGGAGTCCAAGGTCCCAGTAGGGGGAGAGATGAGTTGGGGGTCAGAGTTGGGAAATGGTGGCCAAGAGTGTGGCTCTCTGCTAGTGGAGGGTCTGCCGAGACAGGGTGAAGCTCTTCAGGGAGTTTCCATTCCACTGACAGGCTACCCTACCCACATAAACACGCAGCTACCTCAGGGTCCTGGGGAGGGCCTGGCTGGGGCACAGGGTCCGAGCTGTGTAGAATGCTGGGACCTAGTGGATCAAGGCTCACCCCTCTTCTAGTGACATTTGAAGATAGCTGTGCCCCATCAGGTGGGCCTCACCCCGCCAGATTATCGGGGGCGTTGTCGTGGCTGTGGGCATTCCCTTTGTGTGTAGGCCCCTGAGACCCCTTCCAGCTCCCACATCCTGTGACTCTGATCTCAGACTAGGGTCTTGAGGCCTTTCCTAGGATACATTCTTCAGCTCGCCAGGCATCATTTAGTAAACTGAGAGATGGCATTTTATTTGGCAGCACCCTGTTGTTATGGAAGGGTTAATGTACCTCTTCTAAGTAAGCTGGTTAGCTCTAGATCGACCAATCTAGTCACCCTGGATGGGGGTGGGAAGAAGGAAATGGATAGAAAGCATTTATTAAGTGCCTTCTGTATGCCAATCCCTGTGGCAACCATTAGATTAGAAAATAGAAAATCCAGACCCTTCTTGTTCTCCGGGAGCTCACATTCTTCTGGGGAGGGTGGGGGCACACACAAGGCAGGGCTCTTCTTCATGTTCATTTCTTTCTTTATTTCTTTTTTTTTAAGTGAGGCAACTGGGGTTAAGTGATTTGCCCAGGGTCACACAGCTAGTAAGTGTTAAGTGTCTGAGGCCAGATTTGAACTCAGGTATTCCTGACTCCAGGGCTGGTGCTCTATCCACTGCACCACCTAGCTGCCCTTCATGTTCATTTCTTGGCAGATGGAAAGACCAGGTGGTGAGGGGCCACAGCGGGACATATGGCAAGGCCCTGAGGAGTAATGACAGGGCAGCAGGGTAGTGAGTCCAAAGCATAGAGTAGAACAGGGCTCCAAGATACAGAGCATCCCACTGGACAGTGAGGAAATGAGGATTGGTTGGGGAAGAGGAAGGGCCGAGACTCCCCTCAGCAGCAGCAGGTGGTGCTTCTGGCTACCCCCTCACCAAGCAGTCAACCTGGTCCTTCTTTGATTCTCTTTGCCTCCAATATTGCTTTTAAACCTCTTTCTTTTTTTGGTCTTAAGCCTGCTCTCCCTCTGCAGCTCATTCTGGGTCTTAGCACTTCAGTTTTTTATACATTTCTCAATCCCCTTTCCCTTCATTGTCCTTCTCTATCCAGGTGGTCTATAGTGTAAGCTGCTGGCAATATCACTTCTGTTTCTGGCCTCCATTGGCCTTCTCCCAAGGCCCTCCACCATGGGCATCCCTCCTATTTCCCCAATTATCTTCTTCATAGGCAAAACCACACTGTCCCACCACCTTACTCCCTTTATCAATGTTTTTTTTTTATTTTAATTTAGCATTTTATTTTCCCCCAATTACATGTAAAAAAAATTTAGCATCTATTTTTTAAAACTTTGTGTTTCAAATTATCTTCCTTCCTCCCCCCCCCCTTAAGAAGGCAAGCAATTCAATATAAGCTATACATGTGTAGTCACGCAAAACATTTCCATATTAGTCAGGTTGTGAAAGAAAACAGACCAAAAAAAAAACCCCCAAGAAAAATAAGATAAAAAAATTAGGCTTTAATCTATATTCCGCCCCCATCAGTTCTTTCTCTGGGGGTGGCTCGCATTTTTCATTCTAAGTCCTTCAGAGTTGTAGCGACTCTTTTTCTTGTGTGGAAGGTAGACTCCCTTCTGTGGCCACATTCCACTTATGAGTCTCCTTCCTCCAAGTCCCTGCAATGGCTACAGGGTCATCTTTACTTCTGTGCACCAGGGCCTCCAGCTCATTGGGCTTCTTAGCTGTACTTTGGACAGGACTTTTCTAACTGGCTTCTTTCTTGGATTGTTTTTCATCCTATGAACTTCTGGCCACCTCCGTTGTCATTCTTCCTATATTTTACCTACTTTCTTTGTTACCCCCTGTGGTGCCGCTGCATAGACAACTCCATTCCCTCTTGCTCCCCTTTCATTTTAAAGTCCTTTGGGTTAGATCTGCCAGACCCCAACCCAAAACATCCTTGCTAGCCCTCCTTGGGTCAATGCCGGCCCTGCTGGGTCAGCCCTGGCCAACAGGTGCCTGCCATTTCTTTATTTCAAGTCCTGGTACAGAAACCCATATCCCATTTTCTTTCTTTCTTTCTTTCTTTCTTTCTTTCTTTCTTTCTTTCTTTCTTTCTTTCTTTCTTTCTTTCTTTCTTTCTTTCTTTCTTTCTTTCTTTCTTTCTTTCTTTCTTTTTGCTAGGCAATGAGGGTTAAGTGACTTGCCCAGGGTCACATAGCTAGTAAATGTCAAGTGTCTGAGGCTGGATTTGAACTCAGGTCCTCCTGAATCCAGGGCCGGTGCTTTATCCACTGCGCCACCTAGCTGCCCCCCCCCCCATATCCCATTTTCAAACAGCATTTACCTAACCAGCTACTGTTCACTTCCCAAACCTTCTTTTCTCTTGGGAATCCCTCATCTCAGCAGACAGCACTGACAGAAGTGCCACCTCTGTCCTTAAGTTCTCCAGTTTTCCTGCCTACAATCTTGTTATCTTTAGCAATGCTTTCTAGGCTCCGTCTGGCAGCAGCATCATTCGTGCCCTCCTGAATCACCCCAAGCACAAGGTGCCTGTCTGGTCTGGTGAGTCTTGGGAAATCTCCTGTCATTGCTTAGGTACACGGCTTGGTAAAGGCACAAAGCCCATTTCTGTTGTCATCGGCCTGGCAAATGACTGTCCTAGGACGCCTCGGCAGAACCACCAGCCTCTGTCCTCTTCTTCTCTTCCCTCTTATTGGATGATCTCCTGTGGACTTCTCCCATCATTCCTTGGAGGATGAGCAGCTGCTTCCTACCCAGTGCAGCCAGTTTCTTCCCTGTTCTCTACAGCCTCAGGTTTGCTTCCCACCACCATCTGTATTCTGGGGTCTTCTCCCTCTTTCCTTAATTCTGCGTGATAGTTTTTCATCCCCTCCGATCTCCTGACAAAGGCCAAGATTCCCCTTTTGATCCCATTTTCCTTTCGGATTTTCCCGCTGAAGACAATCTTCTGCTTTTTAAGAAGCATACATACATACATACATAACCACCCAAGTGGACATGCACCCAATAGTTGACTGAGGACCCTGGGCTTTATCGGGATTCTGTCAAATTCCAAACCTTAGTTAGACCATCTCATCAGATAGAACAGGAGAACAGCGTAGTGACAAAGGACCAAAAGATTCAAGGATTTGGATCAACACAGTGGCCAACCACAGGTCCAGAGGATGGTTGTTAAAGTACCCTCCCTGCCTCCTGACCAACAGGTTGATGGGCTCAGGGGGCAGATGGACAGAAATATGCTTAGGATGGGATCAGTGGGGGAACTTGTCTTGCTTGGCTATACATGTATGCCACAAAGGTTTGGGGTTTTCTTTTCCTTTTTTTTTCAATTTTATATATACATACATACATACATACATACATACATACACATACATACATATATACATATATGTGTGTGTATATATATATATATATATTGCAGGGCGATTGGAGTTAAGTGACTTGCCCAGGGTCACACAGCTAGTAAATGTTAAGTGGTCCTCCTGAGTCCAGGGCCGGTGTTCTATCCACTGTGCCACCTGGCTGCCCCATATATATATATATATATATTTAATGAGAGTATCTCATCTGGGCAACTGTGACTTAAGAGTTGGACTGCCCTTTCTGTCTCCTTCAGTGGTAACTAGCTTTTTGTCCACGGCAGCAATATGTGGCTCTGTTTTAGAGTAGTTGCTTCCAGAAGAGAGATCCTGGAAAGTGATGATGGACAATTCTTCATCACGCTAGATTGCCATGGTCCACAATTCATTTGTTCTGTGTGACATGATGCAGGCACTAGCTGATGTGTTAGAATGTGTCTGGGCTCACGCTAATCTCTGTGCTTTTTTTAAAAGTCTATTTTGGTGATGAATTAGCTGCATGATGGTTTCATTAAACCAAGCTGCTTCTGTAGGTCTGGGGCCCGTGATGAATTAACTGATCCAGATCCATGTGAGAAGCAGCTTGGTATAGGAGAGAGTATTGGGCTCTGAGTCAGAAAGGCCCTGGGTTCAAGTTCTACCTCAGACAGACTTTTAATGATGTGACCCTAAACCTCTCTGGACCTTCTTTTCCTTCTCTATAAAATAAGGAGGTTGGATTCAAAAGCTCCTTGAAGCCTTCCACCTCCAGATCTATGATACAATGAGCGACAGTAGACAAGTCACAACTTCCCCAGGCCTGTTTCCACATCTGTTAAATGGGAATGATGATACTTTTAATGTCTTCTTCACAGGCTAGGTGGGGAGGATTTTCAGTTTTAAAGCATGATATATGTATGTGTGCATATACCCATACACATCCATGTATATATGCACATATACATGTGAAAATAATTATTACTGTGCAAAAGTAAAGATATTCTCAGTGATTCCATTTTTGCCAGAGCGTCTTGTTAACGTCAAAGCCCACATCAAAACCAGATGCTTCCACCAACATGGAAGAAATGATTTCAACATAATATGAGTAACTAAAATTAAAGTTGTTGGCCAAAGGATGCGGGTGAAGGGCCAGGCAGGTTTATGGGTGCCTCGCCCTCACCTATTACTCCCGGGAACTGACTAGCTCCTTGAGCGAGGTGTTGAGCATGAAGGCATCTCTCTAATTGACCTCTTTGCTGAAGATTTCACGGTGTGACGTGGTCAGGAGTGGCTATTTTTATCTCTAGTTATTCCAGAATTTCCACCCTTGTGCCCAATGCCAGGCGTCTCCATTGTGTCTCCAGCTTGCTGTTCTTGGCTCTTCCGTCGACAGCCCTTGAGATCTCTCTGGAAGCTTCCTCCTCTCTTGTGAACCCCGAGGTGAGGCAGTGGGGACTATAGAGGCTCGCTCTACAAGTAGGAGTGATAACTTACTGATTCCTGATATGGATAACCTGGTCAGTGTCCCAAAGTTTGGTGGCTTTGGTGCTGAGCTGAATTTGGAGACAAGTGTTTTAAGTTCTGAAATTCTTAGAAGGAATTTCTTTTCTTTCTGGAAAGATTAGTTACCATGGGATGGCTGCTTTAAGAATTAGGGGGAGCACTTTGGGTTGGAAGGCCATGAATTTAGCCTTATCTACCCATCCTAAAGTGGCCAGATTTGGTTCAGCCTTTTGACAGGAGTGTTTTAACATTAATCTTATGACTTACTTAAAGTGTCTGGTCCTCCTCCCTTTTGTTTGTGCTGTAGAAATCCAAATGCCAAGGCAGGTGTGTGTCACTTTATCCTTGCTGAGAGACCAGTTGGCTTCTGCTTTTTTCATTTTGTTTTATTCTGGAATTCACCTTCCTTGCTAGGAAAATTCAGTTTGTAAGGTTTCTTTTCTTTTTTTTTTTTTTTTTAGTGAGGCAATTGGGGTTAAGTGACTTGCCTAGGGTCACACAGCTAGTAAGTGTTAAGTGTCTGAGGCCGGATTTGAACTCAGGTCCTCCTGACTCCAGGGCCAGTGCTCTATCCACTGCGCCATCTAGCTGCCCCAGTTTGTAAGGTTTCTAATAGGGATCAGGACTTGTTCTGGAACTCTCCCCAAGGAAGGAATCTCCATCTAGTAATGCAGGTCAGTGCCCTGTCTGGAACCTGCAGTCCTAGAGAGCCACTGTGATATCCTTAGGTTCACACAGTCCAGATGTGGCAGAGGTAGATCTGGAACCCAGGGCTTCTCAGGCCTAGGGCCAGCTTGCCATCAGCTGTGCCGTGCTGCCTCATGGATTTCTAGCACAATGCCAAAATGAAGGTGGACAACTCCAGTTCATTGTCAAACCAAGGGTGGGGGAGATGTTAGTGGCAGAGCGATGACAATATCTCATGTTATTGATCATAACAATTGGGTGATAATAGTAACTTGTAATCACTAGATGATTATAATGTGATTTCTTTCCTACAATTATCTCATTTGGTCCTCTCATTACTACAATTCCATTTATTATCATTATTTTTGTCATGTCCCTTATGTTATTATTACAATTTCCATATTACAAAGAAGACTGAGGAAGCAGAGGTTCCAAGAGGCTTATTTGTGCTAACCCAGGCTCCGGGAGCTCTTTGGGATCCACATCCTCTGACACTTTCGTCCAGTGGGCCAGGTTATGTCCCTCCTTTTCTCTGCTGTGGACCAGAGCACTTCCATTTTATTCTTGCAGGAACCTGCTTGGGGGCATCTGATTTTTCATCTGAATACAGGGAGGGCCCTTAGTTTGAGGTCAGCAGTAATTTCTGGTGTAAGGGCTTATCTTTGTAAGCAAATCCCAGGATCACAATGTTAAGTGACTTTCCCAGGGTCACACTTAAGTCAGAGACAGGACTCAAACCTGGGTCTTCATGGGTCCAAGTCCAGCATTCCCTCCAATATCCCACCTCTTTGCCCTGAATACTATCCAGTAATTCCAGGTAAGAGTCACCTAGAGAAGGATGCAGTCATTTGAAGAACTTACTTTTACTGTATGGCTTTCTGTGTCCTTCTCTCCTGAGATCAGAAATCTGAGAGAACCAGGGTTAGAGAATATCAGAATTCAAAGAACCCACATTAGTCATCTTTTGTTTTTGTTTTTGTTTTTGTTTTTGTTTTTTCGGGGCATTGGGGGTTAAGTGACTTGTCCAGGGTCACACAGCTAGTAAGTGTCAAGTGTCTGAGGCCGGATTTGAACTCAGGTCCTCCTGAATCCAGGGCCGGTGCTTTATCCACTGCGCCACCTAGCCGCTCCCTATCTTTTGTTGTTTTTAATTGATTATCCGCATCTTACTATAATGACCCCCTTTGGAGTTTTCTTGGCAAAGATACTGAAGCAGTTTGTCATTTCCTTCTCTAGCTCATTTTACAGAAGAAGAAACTGAGTCAAATAAGGTTAACTGACTTGCCCAGGGTCACATAGCTAGTAAGTACTGAGGCTGAATTTGAACTCAGGTCCTCCTAGATTCAGGGTCACTGCACCTTATTGGTCATCTAATCCAAGCCATTCCTGAACCCTCTGAGCCTCCCCCCATTTCCCCCCAAAACCCAACATACAAGACAAATGGTCATCCAGCCTTTGCTTAATTCCTGGCTATTGGGAAGGGGGATTCACCACCTCCTGAGGCAGCCTGGTTGCCTGGCACACAGTAGGCACTATATAAATGCTTATTCCCTTCCCTATATCAACCCTAAATCCACTTCTTTGCAGCTTCTGCCCATGGCTTCTAGTGTTTGCCACCCCACCAGAATGAGACTAATCCCTTTTCTTCAATACAGCGATCATGTTGCTCCCTCCCCACCCCCCAATTCTTCCATGCTCCCTCAAGAGAAATGCTTCACCTAAATACATATTTTCTTTTCCTTGCTTAGAAAGGAAAAGCAGAATGCTCTAGTGTTGAGAGAATTGTCCTTGGAGTCAGGAAGAGTTGGGTTCAAATGTGGCCTAAGACACTAACTAGCTCTGTGATCTTGGGCAAGTCACTTACCCTCTTTGCCTCAGTTTCCTCAACTGTAGAGTGGGGATAATAACTGCATCTACCTCTCATGGCTATTGTGAGGATCAAATGAGATAATATTTGTAAAGCACTTAGTGCAGATCCTGACATAGTAGGCACTTAATAAAATGTTTATTCCCTCCCTCTGTCCTCAGTCCCCATGCCAGTGAGATCCCAGGATTCACCAGTTGTAGACCGATTCTCTCCCTTGATTACAAGAGTAGATGTTTAGGCAAGAATTTTGCTGCCACCCACGTGTGTTTTCATTGTGTCGCTCAGCCTGTATATGAAATCTTCTCAGACTGACGTGAAGTGCCTCTTGGTCCTAAGAGATAAGGGACTTGGCTTTTCCAAGAGGCACTTGGTTGTATGTGTTAGGGGTGTTTTCCTTGGTTAGAGTTCACGAGGACTATTCCCGTGATCACCGGCAGCCTAAGTAGGACTGGTTGGACAGCTCGGATTGATTGGAGAAAATACACTTTTTTCTTTTAGGGTTGCTATGTACTCAGGCCTTTATGTCATTGGACTCTGACAAAGGGACACTTGAGTCCAGAGGAGGAAGGGGGAGATTGTTGAAAAGTTACTTTGACTATTTACTCAACAGCAGGATGGAATGGTTATTTCAAGTATACAGTCTATAACCTGGGAGAGAATAAGCATCTCTGAAAAGAAAGGACCTGAGATCATGATTGCAAAGAAAGTCTAAACTGCCATGACTAAGGTTCAAATGAGATCATCTCTGAGAAGCACATGGCAAACCCCACCGTGCTATGTCACAGTTCACTATTATTGTTATGATTGCACGGGGAAGAAAAGCTCTAAGCAAACCTCCTATGGGGGCTCACTGGTTATAGACATGCACAGAAAGTAGGAAAAAGATGGAGGCCTCCCCCCTTCCCCTCCCCTCCCTCCCTTCCCCTCCCAATACACTGACCAGGATCAGCTCAGATCAGAAGTAGGAGCATGATATTACTGTAGGAGGCATCAACAAGGGGAATAATGAAATAATCCCACCATCTACTCTGGCTTGGTGAGAAACTCATCTAAGTACAGTCAGGCAGGGTTCTGCATATGTTTTTGTTTTCTTTTTTTTGGTGAGGCAATTGGGGTTAAGAGACTTGCCCAGGGTCACACAGCCAGCAAGTGTCAAGTGTCTGAGGCTGGATTTGAACTCAGGTCCTCCTGAATCCAGGACTGGTGCTCTATCCACTGCACCACCTAGCTGCCCCTACACATGTTTTTGAGCCTTCAGTTCTTATATGCCTTGATATTTCAGTGTGACCTCCTTGGTAAGAGTGCACCCTCCCCAGGTATGCAGCCCATGTGTGTTTGAGACTCTCCTTTAACTCTCTAGGGAGTCTGCCCTCTGGGTTTGTCTGACATACATTTCCATTGCTTGATTGTCCTTAAGTCCTTGTTGGTGATACGCTCAGGCCCACCAGGCCTTTTAGGTCTCCAGCATTTTTATTTCTCTGACATCCTGGTATTTCCTAATTTGCAAAAACTAATTGAGTTTAAAAGATGAGGTTCTCTTCAAGGAGCATTTTGGGATTACAGAAAGTAATTAATGCATAATTTCCAAAGTTTGGCCCAGCCCCCTCTTTTCCTGCTATTCATTTCTGAACCCATTTTTCATTTCCTACTCAAGATATATTTATTATTGGACTAAGTAGCTGCCTATGTCCCGCATTGAGGACAATAGTCATCTTGGGTTTGATTTTTTAAATTCTCTTACTGTATTTTGGTTTTACATCACCTCCATTTCCAAACATATCCCTCCTTCTTCTGCTACCAGCTTTTGTAACAGAGAATAAAAAGGGGGGAACATCAGTTCTTCAAAACAAATACTTCAGCTGAGTCTAGTGGTATATTTAATATTCCCCACCCATTGTCCCCCACCTCTACAAAAAAAAAAAACCAGTTGGAAGGTACATTTTCTCATAACTTCTTCCAGGGCAGACTTGGAGTGTTCATTTTTTTCATTGCTGTTATTCCGTGTATGTTTTTGAGGTCATTGTTTTTTCCCCAGCTTCTCCTTCACTCTACCTCAGTCCATAGAAGTTTTTCCATCTTTCTCAGAATTCTTCATATTCTTTAGTGTAGTTGTTTTGGTTTTTAAGGGCTCTAGTAACTGACACTCAGCCCTTTAGCTGTTCACTCCCCCATCAGTGGGAGTCTCCTTTGTTTCTGGTTCCTTGCTGTCACTAAATGCTCCGGTGTTCTTGAGGGCCCCCTCTTTCTGCCTTTGCCCTCTGTGGGGTGGACGTCTAGCAGTGGCTTCTTGATGGATTATTCTAAGTGGCTCGCCACAGAATAATTGGAACAACTCATAGTTCTACTGACAGGGTATTCATGTTCCTGTTTTTCCATACTCCTGAAGACATAGTTTAGAAAGAAAACATGTAACAGAACCTGAAATAATTCATAAGGAATAAAAGAACACTCGCCCCACCCCGTCTGGGGATTCAGGGTCTCCTTCCTGGATGGTGTTGGGAGAACTTGTTTCACTGAGGTCATAGCCAGGCAGAGGCTTCTTATGTGTCTAACCAGAGGCTGGAATGGGCCATCTGCTTGGTCCTGGCAGCTATCTGGCCAGATGTGCTGCTGCTGGCCCCGTCCTGGTACCAGGTGGCCACTTCTGTCCACTCAGCTCCTTTTTCTTCCTCGAGGGTCTTAGCTGCCTTCCTGACATGGCCAGAATCCCACAGGAATGAAAACTTCCTTCAGACCAGTCCTTAAGACCCAAAGCTTCATGGGAAATGTGGTCTGTTCTCTTATTCTTGTCTCTATTACACCTGGGTAATTTAACTGTGGCAAGTGATTTCCAATATTCTGTTCAGAGTTCTGAGCTCTGGTGATGCCATTCATTCACATTAGTGATTTGCGTAAGTGACATAAAGATCATGTCACACCCTTAGAGCTGGAAGGGATTGATTCCCCTTCCTCATCTTACAGATAAGAAACTGAGGCAGAGAGAGGTTAAGTGACTTGCCCAGGGTCACATAGTGTGGGAGGAGAGATCTGAATTCAGGTCTTCCTGATTCCAATCCCCATGCTTTATCCACTGTCCAATAAGGAGCCCAGAAGCCTAATGAGAAAACTAAGGTACAGAGAAGTGAGTGAGTGACTTGCCCAGCGTCACACAGCTACCAAGAGCCTGAGGTGGGGATTTGAATCCAGGTGTTTCTGATTCTAGTTAATGAGCAAGCATTAATCAAGCACCTACTGTGAGCTAGGCACCTTACCTGGGGCTAGGGATACAATGACAAAAATGAAACAACCCCTGCCTTCAGGGTGCTTAAATTCTAATGGGGGGAACAATATGGATGGATTTGTGTGTGTTGATGCGTATTATATACCCTTATTGCTACAAAATAGAGGACAGGTCTTGCTTGACTATGGATGTGTCACAAGCATTTTTCTGTCTTTTCTTTTTCTTTTTGCGGGGCAATGGGGGTTAAGTGACTTGCCCAGGGTCACACAGCCATTAAGTGTCAAGTGTCTGAGGCCAGATTTGAACTCCAGAACTCCTGAATCCAGGGCCGGTGCTTTATCCACTGCGCCACTTAGCCGCCCCTCTTTCTTTTCTTTTTCTAGTGTAGGGGTAGGGAGAGGGGAGAAGGCATCAGCAAGGGTGCAGCGGGGGTCCAGAAAGGTACAATGTAGCCAGGGAGTCTGACTGGGCTTTAAGTGGACCTGGGCATTGCTACAAGGATTGGAGAGCATTCCAGGCTTGGAGGCAGTGGGGGAGACACAGAGAAGATAGAAAGTGGAAGGTTTTGTGTAGGGACAGCAAGAAGGTTGGTCTGGCTGGACCACAGAGTGTGAAGGGGAGCATCCAGGTGATGAAGTAGACAGAGCATGGGATTTGGAGTTAGGAAGACCCGAGTTCAAATTCTGTCTCAGATGGAGACTACCCAGGGCAAGTGACTTAGCCTGTCTCAGCCTCAGTTTCCTCATGTGCAAAGTGCAGGGCTTAGATCCTTTCTAGCTGCAAGTCTCTGACCCTAGGAGTTACTGCAATTAGGTCAGAGCCAGGTTACGAGAGGAGTTAAGGAGCAAACAGGAGTTTGGATGTAACCCTCCAGGTAAGAGGGTTTTACTAAGGGAGCCCAATGAGGAGGCCGGAACAGGGAGGCAGGAGGTGACGGCCCAAAGGGAGAGGAGGGAGCTGGGAGAGGAGGGAGCGGGAGAGGAGGGAGCGGGAGAGGAGGGAGCGGGAGAGGAGGGAGCGGGAGAGGAGGGAGCGGGAGAGGAGGGAGCGGGAGGGCAGCTTCAGTGGGGAGAAGAGAGAAGATCCATCCGTGTTGCTGTGGTGAACCTTCTGGACAGGAAAAAATGGCCTTTCCAGCTCTGGACTCTGTCAAAATGGAGAGTCACATTTAAGTGTTAAACCACCTGACATTTTTTTCCCCTAGTACAGACGAATCCCATCTAACATTAATTGGTTCCTTGAAAACCTGTTAGGTCATGGGAAGGTTATAAATGGTGCAAACACCCCATCAGCTGCCCTGAATTACTGAGATTTTCCCAGAAAAACAGGTGGTCTACATGGCAGCAAATGGGAGAAAGAAAGGACCATTCGCATCAGCGTATTCAGGAGCAGCAGGATGGGGTTTTGTTCTTGGGATGAGAGTGGGTTTGGGACAAAGTTCAGAGCTGTCTCCTCTGGTCCCTGGGGAGTTTGCTGGATGCAGCCCTACTCCCCCAACAGCAGGTTTCTTAATTAGGGGCCCAAGGATCAATTATAGCGGGTGGTGAACGTGGATGAGGAAAAAATAACATCATTCATTTCAATATAATTAGTTTCAGTTGTTATTCTATGTATTTGATCATTTAGTCTATTCTGAGAAGAGGCCACAGGCTTCATCAGCTTAATGAAGGGGTCCATGACACAAGAAACGGCAAGAACCATGAGTCTTTTTTTGTTTTTTTGCAGGGCAATGAGGGTTAAGTGACTTGCCCAGGGTCACACAGCTAGTAAGTGTCAAGTGTCTGAGGCCGGATTTGAACTCAGGTCCTCCTGAATCCAGGGCAGATGCTTTATCCACTGCGCCACCTAGCTGCCCCAAGAACCAGGAGTCTTTAATCTGGGTGTAAACTTCACATGTCATCTTCGAGTGGAAGGAAGTGTCATGGCAGACACCGTGACTGCCCTTTGAAGCCATGGGGAGGCCACAGAACAGGCCACGGAAGATTCTGTATCTGAAAATCCCGATTTTAAAGGAGCCAAAGATAGCAAATAGAAAGCTAGAGATACACAGCCAGGCAAGACAGGTAGAGAAACGGAGAGAGACATTGAGGGTGTCCCTGACTGGCCTTGAGTTTGGGAGCCAGAATTATTGTTGTTGTTTTTGTGGTGGTTGTTTATTGCAATGGTGGTAGTAGTGGTAGTGGTAGCAGCAGCTGCTGTGATTTATATAGCACTTTAGGGCTTGCAATGTACTTTTCAAACATGATCTAATTTTTTTCCTCACAACCATTTTTTTTAAATTTTGGGGGGTGGGGAGTCACCCTTCTTTGAAACATCTTAATTCATTTTAATGGCTATAATGCCATGGTTCCTTCAGACAAATACACAGCTGGCAGAGACGGATGCTAAGATTGACTGCCTCAGCTGAGGGATGTGGTAGGATTTCAGCAGAAGAATGATTCTAGAATCTGGCTGGGTCTGAATTTAATCTCTGAGAAAAAATGTAAATAATTTCATTTTAGGCACAGTTCCCCCTTCTTTGAATGATAGTGTTGTGTGTGTATCTGAATGACACAAAATAAAGCACTTTTAAGTACATTGCAAACTATAAAGCATTATATAAATAGGCATTATTGGCTTTGCTCTAAAGGGATTTTCTTTTTTCTGTCAGCCTATACAAAATTAAGAATTGTGTTGTAATGATGTCATTAGATAAGGTTTCAAATTGGATGGATCTGTGTTCCCTTAATCAATACCTGCTATGGGTAATAATAATGATGATGATAATAACAACAGCAAAATGATAGCAGTAACAATGACAGCTAGCACTGAAAAAGTGCTTTAAAGTTTACAAAACGTCTTACAGATAGCTCATTTGATCTTCAAACAGCTTGGAAGATGGGGGTATTCTCACTTCCATTTTACAGATGAGGAAACTGAGATAGAGGTTAAGTGACTTGCTCAAGGTCACACAGCTAGTAGTGTCTGAGGCTGATTTGAACTCCAGTTCTAAATCTATAATCAATCCTTCGAGATCTGACCCAGAGAGTCCACCAGTAGGCATACACTTAAGTGGGCAGTAAGAGAACTGTGTACCACCTGTACCCACAAATACTTAGCGCCTCTGGTGGTAGCAGGAATCCAGGAATGAAGTGGGCCCCTGCTGATCACAGGATAGCTGAGCCAATGATAGTCACTGACTGCGATAGGATATGACTTAGCCTTAATGTGAGGTGTGATGAAAACGAGAAATTCCGAAGACCGTGGGGGAAGGGAGATGTGTGTGATCACATAGGAGGGAGAAAGCAGAAGCAGGAGCCCAGCATGCTCATGTCTGCTCCAGTGTAAGATGGCTGATGGGAACGCCCACTTCCTTCCTCCCTGTGCCAAAGAGGTAATCCCCTGCGCTGGGAGGTACATGCCTTGGGTCCTGTTGGCTTGGCAACAGTGGCTGCTTTTGCTTAACTGGTGGTTGTTGGTTTTCAAGGGAAGTTTGGTAAGGGGGTGATGGTGGTGGTGAGGAAGTGATTGTAGTGGAAGGACAAAGGCATCGATAAAGTTTGTCTCAAGCAGGAGATTCTTTTGAGTTAAAAATCAGATTTGTGATCTACACAGGCTTTCTGGCTTCATCTTTAGCTGAAACTGAGGGAGGATAAGTGAGGAAGTCTGCCCTTTTCCTTCTGCCCTGTTGACCTTGGTCCACCAGGCTGGCTGGTTTTTCCCAGAGCCCTCCAGCAAGTTCTTTCTCAGCTCCAGGCATTTGCTTCTGGTCGTCACCTTTTCCCTGCTCCACCTCCTGCTTTAATTTCAACTCAGGTATTCCCATCCTCTGCCTTCCTTGAACTGCTCCAGGCTTAGTATTGGTACCCATCCTGTTCCCCTAGGCTATAAGCTGCCAGAGGGCAGCCCTGAAGTTTTGTGCTCTGTACTTACATTCCCCCACAGCATAGAGAGAGAGCAATAAATGGTTGTTGAATCATAGGATTCTGATCCAGAAATGATCTTATGTGTCACTTCTTCCATATACCCATTCCTGGTATAGGAAACCGAGGGCTGGAGTAGGATGCTCAAGTGAGGCAAAGAGTAAACAGAAGAGTCAGCTGCCATTTAAGCCTAAGTCCTCCAGCTGCATATAAGAGGCCACCGGGTTTAGTGGCCTCCAGACTGGGAAGATCTAAGTTCAAGTCCTACCCCTGCCACGTATGGTCTTTGTGACCCTGGATAAGTCACCTAACCTCTTAGTGCCCTGGTAACTCTTTAAGATTCTAAGTTACAAAGAGAGAAGGTCACCAACACGGGGGAAGTTCCCTTTGCCAGTGAAAGATTGTCTCCTGATTTCAATTCTTCTTTTCCCTGTATCACGCCTTTCAAAAATAACAAAAAAAGAAAAAGAAAAATTTTTAAATTCATTCCTTTATGAATTCACACAAGCTAGATACTGAATAGCCTTGAATAACCTTAGGGTGATCAAGTCTTCCTTGACACTGCAGCCAAACCATTGGGTGCTGAGGTGCTAGAAGCCACTAGGTGGCGCAGTGGATGGAGTGAAAACCTGAGTTCCAACCCTGCCCCAAACTTCCTAGCTGTGTCATCCTGGGCAAGTCATTTAACCTCTATTGCTTCAGCTTCCTTATCCATAAAATAGGAAAGATAAAACCACCTCCCTCCCAGAGTTTCTGCATGGATCAATGGGATCCTGTTAAAGCACTATATAAATGCAGCCAATCCATGCATGCTCATGGTGGGGGGGGGGTGCTCCCCCATATCCCCATCTCCACCTCTTTGCCCTCCTTTACCTCATCTCCCTATCTCATCCTACCCGCTGGGTGCTGGTTCTGGAAGAGGAAAGTAATTCTCCCTGTGGTGTGAATGTCCTGGTCCTCTTCCCACCCATCCCCCACCCCCAGGGTTATTTGTACCTGAAGGAATCTGGGCTTGGTTAATGGCTATGCTTTAGCCAGAGCCTTCCTAGGGAAACTGTATGCCCAGGAGAGGGGAAATCAGAACCGGGTCTCTCTGAAATACTGTTTGTAGCTCCTGCAGATCTGGACGCTTCAGATGAGCTTCTGAAGCTGGTGCTGGCTCTTGGTGGTCACGGACCAATACCTTTGTTTACTGAGAAGATACAGAAGAAAACTGGTAAACCCTGAGTGTGCAAATTAGTCTTTTGTTTCTTCTGGTCCCTTAACCACTCTCTGGGTGACTTGAGCAAGTACCTTCCTTTCTCTGGGTCTCCATTTTCTCCTCTGTGACACAAAGAGGCTGGACTGGGTGGCCTCTAAGGCCCCATGACTCTGAGATAATGCTCATTCAGGATGGAGGCCTCTGAGCTGACTTGCCTGGGCTATAGGAAGGGGCGGGTGGACTTTGATGAACTCTGTATTGAAAAGGAGGGGTGGTGAGAAATGTGTCCCCAGGGCCCTGTCTGGGGAGGAAGCGTGGGCCAGTCCCACATGCTTGGCCTTGATGGAACAAAAGGCCACACGTGGACCTCGTCCAGGGCTTGCCAAGCAGCTGGAAGCTTGTCTGGTGGATCGGGATGCTCCCATGTACCTGGATCTGGGTTGGCAGATCTTTTCCAACCCTGACCTGGAAAGAGGGCATGGCCCGCCACGCTATACCAGGCGGTGACTGAGTACTGGGGCCCCAGTGGCAGAGCTGACCTCATTTGGTCACCAGGCGGGGCCAGCAGACAGCAGCTTCCTCTCTGGAGCAGCCTGGCCCGGAAGAAACACAATGGAGCTTGTTGCTAAGCAACCTCCTCTTTTGCCTTTGTGTAAGTGAGATGCTGCCAGGAGGGGATGACTGCATCCTGTCTCTCTTGCTCTCACTCCCCCTTCCCCCCTTCCTCCTGGGGTGATGAGGAGGGGGAGGGGTGAAAGAAGAGAGGGCAAAGATATAGGAAGTGGCCTGGGGGAGGGGGCCAAGTGGCCCTGGAGATGGAGCCGGTTTGGTTTAATCTTTTAGTTAAAGACTCAGCTAAGATTTCCTGCCGGTTGTTTCTATCCCTGAGCCAGTCACCCAGAAAAAAAGGGGGGACTTCACTTATATTGCAGAAAAAAGCAGCTTCGCTCAGTCCCTTCTTCCTGTAGTGGGGCAGGGGGAGAACGAATGAAATGTATATTTCTGAGACATTCTGAGGTGCCCAACAGGGCAGGGATGAAATGCCCAGACCAGTCTTTTGGTCAATGGAAACCCAATTATCTCAGCAAGGGGCACAGGATTTCTAGTAGAAAGTGGTGATGAGAGAATCCCTTTGACCAATGTTTTATGCATTTCATTCCAGTCGAGAAGTTGGCTGTGACTTTTTGCTAGCGATTTTGTAATACCAAGTAGGAGACAAAACTTTCCCTGGATGTGTATTTACGACAGAAATGCCTGTTGACATTTAAACTCAGTTGATATTGGGGCAGCTAGGTGGTGCAGTGGATAGAGCACTGGCCCTGGAGTCAGGAGGACCTGAGTTCAAATCTGGCCTCAGACACTTAACACTTACTAGCTGTGTGACCCTGAGCAAGTCACTTAACCCTCATTGCCCCATTGCGTGTGCGCGCGCGCACACGCACACACACACACACACACACACACACACAAGAGAACAACTTTGAGTGACTAAGTCATATTTGGGCAGCTAGGTGGCACAATGGATAGAGCACTGGCCCTGGAGTCAGGAGGACCTGAGTTCAAATCTGACCTCAGACACTTGACTCTTACTAGCCGTGTGACCTTGGGCAAGTCACTTAACCCTCATTGGCCAACAACAACAACCCCCCCCCACACACACACAAAACAAACAAACAAATCCAATAAACTCAGTTGATATTGAGCTCAGAAGAGGATTATGTCCTATGGATAGTCACTTCCAACTTATCTTGTATATATTATATTTGCACATGGTTATTTGCTTTTGTCTCCCCTGTTACCCTCTGGGCTCCTGGAGAGCTGGGACTGGTTTTACCTTTGTAGTCGCAGAGCTTAAGATAATGCCTATCATATAGTAGGCACTTTAAAAGTACTTGTTCAGGGAGCAGTTCAGGTAGTGCAGTGGATAAAGCATTGGCCCTGGATTCAGGAGGCCCTGAGTTGAAATCTGGCCTCAGACACTTGACACTTACTAGCTGTGTGACCTTGGGCAAGTCACTTAACCCTCATTGTCCCCACCAAAAAAAAAAAAAAAAGTACTTGTTCACTGACTGGCTGTCCTTCCCCCCTGAGTCTGCAAACAAGAGAAAAAAGGCTTTTTTATCCACAGTGAATTGAAAAATGAGCCATTTCCTTACTGCCAATACTTTTGCAAGGTTTTTTTTTTCTTTTTAACCCAATAGTGGACACCCTTTCCAAAATCCTAACTATGGAGAATAAAAATACCAGTAAGCTTTGATTTTAATGCTTGTCAGTTGGTTAATTAGTAACCCTATCTGATTTCAGATTGTATTCGCTTTTCTGGAAGCAGGATGAAATAGTCATTCAATTTATTACTAAGCCAGCATTTATTAAGGCCCTAGTGTGTACCAGGTATTCTGCTAGCTACTAGGGATACCAAAGCATCACTGCTTTCAGGAGTTTATAGGGGAGATTTACAAGGTGGGGCAGTGAATAGAGCACTGGACTTGGAGTCTGGAAGAACCGAATTCAAATCCTGTTTCCAAAATTTGCCAGTTATGTAACCCAGGGTGAGTCACTTAACCTCTCTGGCTCAGTTTCCTCACCTGTAAAATGAGGTATTTTGCCTCTGAGAACCCTCCCTCTAAAGTCTGAAGCTGTAATCTTGTGGTCTTCACAAATAAGTATGTACAAAACCCTTGGAGGTAATTTGATGGGGAGGGAAGGAGGAAACTAGTATCTGGAAAGATCCAGAAAGGCCTCAGGTAGGAGGTAGGTGAGTCCTGAAGGAAGCTAGGAACTACAGGAAATGAGGAGGGAGGTCATTCCAAGAATGGGGCGGCCTCTGCAAAAATCCAGAGACTCCTCGCTCCATTCAAGTGTGAGACCCTGGGCCAGTCACTTATCCTCTCTGTGCCTCCATTTCCCCTCTTCAAAATGGGAATAATAATAATCCTTCCCTCCCAGTTGTTGTGAGGATGGGATGAGTTAATACCTAGAAAGCTCTTTGTTAATTCTGCTGGCTCTCATTGTGCCTATTATTAACTCTCTTCACTAACTGCAAGTGTCTCTGGTTTGAGTCACATTTACAAATAGTAGGAGTTATTCTCTATAAGAGGGGGCAGGTAGACTGTGCTAGTCGAGCTGTATGAATCATTTGATCCAGCCGACATTGAATAGGAGCCGACTATGGCCTCAGCACTGTCCTAGGCACTGAGTTGTGGCTCTTGGGATCCTAACGAGCAAATGTGTGTGACAGTCAGTCCACAAGCATTTGCTGAGCTCTGACTGTGTTCTGTGCTAAGTACCAAGGATGCAAAGGAAGGCAGAAACAGGCTCCCTGCCCTCCCAGAGCTCCCACTCTCAGGGGGGAGATAACGTGTATGCAGATACAGATGGCATAGAGGGAAGGTGGTCCCAGAGAGGAGGGCACTAAGAGCCTCTTCCTGCAGGAGATGGGGTTGGAAGCCTGGGCAGGAGGTCAAAAGGCAGAGGTGAAGAGAGAGAGCATCAGGCAGGGCCAAAGGCTTGGAGGTGGGAGATGTGGAGTGTGTTAGGTGGCAAGAAAGACCAATGTAGCAGGATTGTAAGCCTATGGAGGGGAGGTCTGTGTGGGAAGATGAGAAGGAAGCTAGTTCACCCTCTTCCTGTTGGGGATGTGAGATGGCTGTTGCTGAACGTTCACATGTGCCTTGCAGAGTTTGAAATGCATGGACCAATTCTTTTTTTGGGGGGTGGAGGGGGGTTAGTTGTCCTTTGTTCTTGAAGAGGACTAACATGGCATCACTAGTCAGGGTACCCGTGTGTCTGCCTGTGGCTGATCAGACCAACAGGAGCTCAGAAGGCTCCATCAGGGTCCCGCACAAATACCCCATGTGCATATCGGGGTGGGAGGAGGTCACTGGAAGCCCAGCGGTTTGAGTCACGGCAAGTCACTTCTGGTAGATGGTGGTGGGGAAAGATCCCCTTTAACAGATGATGGTTTTAGCTAAGGTGAGGCAGATGGAACTGGGGGGGGGGGGTCCTTCTCCAGGAGCAGAGTACATAGGCTGAATGAGGGCTGTAGTGAGGGGTCTTAGTGCTGGTCCCTAAATCCTACGAGCTCACTGGCAGGAAAGGCAGGTTGTGATGGTTTATTTTTGATCCTTGAGGTAATAGGGAGCCACTGAGACTCAGTGAGCAGCAGGACAACGCGATCAGACCTGTGCTTTAGAAGTTTCCCTTTGGTAGCGGTGTGTAGGGTGGACGAGAGTGGGGGAGGCTAGAGACTCAGCAGGCCAGGTGAGACAGACAAGAGTACAGGGGTCTCCTCTCTGAGCAGCCTGGTGCGTCCTCACGTGCACAGTCCGCCCTCTCGTCCAGGGAGCCTTCTTCCCGTTTGGCGTTTGCCCGGAGAAGGGCCGAGGATGGGAAATCCCTTTCTGGGCAGTTCAGACGTGCCCCGCAGTGGGGCCTGGGGGACGGCAGCCCCCGGCCGCCCCTTCAGTCCTACCTTCCCGTCCAGCTCGGGCCCCGGCCCCCAGCTCTGCTGTCTGCCTGCCCTCCCGGCACCTTCTCAGCCAACTCCTCTGCTGCTGACTCAGAATGAAGCTTGGGAGCCGAGGGGCGGGGCCAGGCCGAGCTTTTGCCTGCCTTTCCTGTGTGTCTAGAAATAGGGTGGGGGACGATCAACGGAAAGTTACTTGGGACTGGCCCGAGCGGGGAGCCGGCGGCAGAGTTTAGAGCGAGCCTTTGGGGGACACAGGCGGTGGGATCCCCAGCAGGCGGGATCCCCAGCAGGCAGGCACTGCGGCGTTGGGGTCGGGGACCTCAGGGATCACCTGAATTGGGTTCACTTCCTGGCCACACCCCAGGTGATCGGCCTCTGGCTACGACTGAGCCCAGCTCCTGGTCTTGGGGCTGCCAGGAAAACATGGAAGCCTCATCGCAGTGAAGACAGGTTGGATTTTTCCCTTCTGCCAAGTAGCGAGGCTTTTCCCCTTGGTTTTCATGTCGCGGACCCCGAGCCCCTGCGGTCAGCTCCCCTGAGATGGACTTGGATGAATGAGAAGAGCCGGGCTCCAGAAACTGCCCACTGCCCACTGCCCTCTGTCCCTGCTCCTGCTGCTGCCGCTGCAGCTGCCTGAGGTGACGCTTGGACTTGGGAAGATCTGTTACCGGAATCCTCAGCCATGCAAAAGAAAGAAATAGACTGTTTGAGTCCCGAAGCTCAGAAACTGGTAAGGGGAGGGAGCCTGTGAGCCAAGTCAGGCTAGGTGGTGGCTGGGTGAAGGAACGTTGGTAGAGTTGTGGCCTTTGGTTCCCACTGCCGGACCAGTGCTTCCTTCTGGCCTGCCTCCTGAGCTGCCTGTTGTGTTGGTAGCTGTGGAGCAGTGCCTGTTGCTGTTGGCCGGGGGAGGCCGCCGGTGGGGGGCCCTGCTTGCACTCCTGAGGTCTGCCTCCGCCCTTCTTGCAGCCCGTTCCACTGTCTCCTTCTGGGTGGGGTGGGAAGGGGAGGGGAGGGGAGGGGAGCGCCGCCTTTTCTGCCCAGCCCAGCCCGGCTAGGGGAGCACCATCTCTCCTAGTGGGAAAACCCCAGGACTACGAATGGAGAGCCCTGGGCTTGTGGTCCCTTCTTCCGGGGACCACTGTCTCAGCTCATTCATTGAGGATCCGGCCTGTGTTTGGGTTTCAGTTTTCTTGTGTGTAAAATAAGGGGTTTCAACTAGACGTCTGGCGGGGTTGGGCGCTCTCCACCTGTGGCAAGTTAGTTATCTATGACAATGGGCACATAGGGCAAGTTGTCCCCTACCGGAGACTCAGTTTCCTGATCTGTAAAAATGAGGGGTCCACCATACCTATAATCATAGCTCTATAATCTATGATTGTGACCATGTGCAGGTCTCTTCCTCTCTCTGGGCCTCAGTTTCCTTCTGTGTAAAATGGGATTTCACCTAGACGGTCTCTGAAGGCGCTTTCCAGCCGGGGCAAGTTAGGACACTGAGAATGAGAGCAGGTCACGTCCCCTCCGGAGGCTCGGTTTCTTTATCTGTAAAGGGAAGGCTGGGATTGATTGGCCTCTGAGGTGCTTTCCAGGGGTGGCAGGTGGGAACCCAGCCACCGAAGAGGGAGGTGCAGTAGTAGAAGCCTTGTGTCCAGCCGCAGGACTTGTTAAACAGCTGGGACGTAGTGTTTTCCTTTGGAATGAAAGGTTTTTCTTTGTTCATTATATTCAGATGTTTCCTCTGCAGCACCCATTTTGGCAGCCCAGGGAGTCTCTCCTTTCCCCCTGAGGGCCCAGGTCCCTTCCCTTGACAGGCTCCTGCCAGTTGTTATTCTGCTGCTGAACTGCCTAACTTTGGGCACACATGTACCAGGAAGAGATTGGAGGTAGAATACTCCCTGGCACAGCTGCCACCCTGAACCACCAGCTGGAAAAACCAGCCTGCTTGACAGATTGCTGAAGACGGTGGTGGGGGGCAGGCCCCATGGACTCCAGTTTGGTAGTTGTAGGGCATTCTGGGGAAGGGGCTGCTTGGACCCCAGGATCAGCGAGCTGATGGGGGAAAGGGGGAGGGTTGAGCCCTGTCTCCCAAGTTGGTGGTGTAATTCATGGCTGGACTGACCTCCCTGTGGACCCTGCTGTGCCCATTAGTGCCTGGACTGGTTTTGGGGTCAGAAGGGGGGGGGTAGTATTTTATTTATTTACAGACTTGGCAAATGTATGGAAATCTGCAAATAGCAAAGCACCCTCATTTTATAGCTGAAGAAACAGCCACTCAGAGGTGAAATTACTTGCCCAAGGTCACACAGGTCATACTTGGCAGTAAGTAATGAACACTTGTCCCTTTCTCTGAAAGGCAGGGCAGGGCCGGACCCTAGTGAAAGCAAGCCTGTGTCTCCTCATTTAAATCCTCCCAGCCACAGTCTGGGAGGGTGGAGGAGAAGGAGAGACTTCATGGTTCTTCTTCCCCCGCAGTGAAAAAGGAAATTCAAGTATTCATCTGAGCTGTCTAGCTTGTGCCTGTTTTTTGTCATCTGGCTGGCCCGGAAGGTTTTGTATTGACTCTGTGACCTGGGTGTGAGGCCCAAGGGTTAGGGTGAGGGCCTCCTGCAGGCCAGGATCTAGGGGGGAAGGTGGGGCTCAGCCTCCTTAAGAAGTAGGAAGGGGGGGCCCACCACTCTCTACCCAAATGGCAGCAGGCCTCAAACATGTTGGCCTTTGTCAGTTTGGAGCCTGGGATTTAGAAGGAGTTGCTCTGCTCAGCAGCAGCTCCCATTCCACTCCCTTGAGTTAAAAGTAAAATGAACAAGATACAATCTTTTTCCCCCGCCAAAAGCCAAAACTCCAATGCCCCATTGGTGGGTATCCTTGTGATATCGGGAGAAATTGAGGAAGGCCCTCAGCATATTGGGAGGACACACAGGGTGGGCAGCCAGAGAGCGGGCTGGGGTCTGCCCATATCACCAAGAGCCCCTTCCCACAGGCCTATTGGAGAGGGCAACTTTTCACCTACCTCCTGACCAACCATTTTTAGGTGAGGCCTTCCTTACCTTTGCTACAGCTTGGAGATTTAAGACTTAATAGCTAATGTGGATATGAAGCTTCAAAATTTGCAGAGCACTTAGTAGACATGATCTCATTGGATCCTCCCAACTCCAGGAAGTAGGTGCTGTTATCCCCATTTTAGAGATGAAGCAAACAGTAGAGTGACTTACCCAGGGTCACAAAGCTAGCAAGTATCTGAGGCTGCATTTGAACTCTGCTCCTACTAACCCCAAGTCTGCTACATTATTATTATTATCATCATAATCGTTGTTGTTGTTGTTGTTACTCCTTCTATTTAATGACGATAATCATTACCTTTGGGTTTTCTGGGCTGCCTAGTTTCTGTATTTGTACCATGGAGACCCCTTACCAGACCCAGGAACTGAAGTAACTGAATTGGGACTTTTTAAATGATCACATATTTGTTAAATTCCAGGCTCCTGAAGATTAATTAGGAAAGCTCTCTTCTCTGCCCCTGGGACACATGGCATTGCATGATTTAGAATACCTGGGATGGACTGGACACTGGGCTATTTTCCCCTAGTGAATATTTCTGCTTACTGTATTTATCGGAGGGGAAGATGTTATGTTCTTCTGTGTGTGTCTGTATTTCAAGGCGTGAGGTTAGAGGCTTTGAAAGGCCCAAAGTTAGACAATCTGCTCTTGCATCTCTGGTCAGACGGTGTCACGTCGTCCCTGAGCTATGCCAGGGTCCTCGAGACACCTCTACTTGCCACCCTTCAGAGCCCCGACAGGCTCCAAGGTGAACGCTGACTGGGAAGAGCCCCCCAAAGTCTGGCCGGGAGTGCTCCCAAACCTCGAAGTAGGAGGGAGCTGTGTTCTTTCTCTTGGCCCCTGGAGCAAGAGAATGCCAGGGTGATGGGGGGGGGGGCAAGGCAGCTGTTTTTCACTTTTAGTCTACTTTCTGTATAATCAAGACCCGGGTGTGTGGACAGCAGTGTATGGAAGGGCTCGAAGTAAGGGCTCAGTTCAGCACATCAGGTAAATTTGGAGCTTGCCATTCAGTACCTGATGGCGGACAGAGAAAACCCCTGACTCTGCAGACCATTTCCCTGGATATCACCAGGTTGGGCAAAGAAAGGGCTGGGTTGTGTGTGTGTGTGTGTGTGTGTGTGTGTTTTAAGTGAGGCAGTTGGGGTTAAGTGACTTGCCCAGGGTCACACAGCTAGTAAGTGTTAAGTGTCTGAGGCCGGATTTGAACTCGGGTCCTCCTGACTCCAGGGCCGGTGCTTTATCCACTGCACCACCTAGCCGCCCCAGGGCTGGTTTTTTAGCCATATATAATTGGGTTTTTAACTTCTCTTTATCTGTCGATTGGGATCCTTAGGAATCCCGGGATAACAGGGAGAGCATAGATTGGTTGAGAAAAGCAAGGCTTGGAAATTTCGGTTTGATTCCTGCTCCTGACACTAGCTGTGAGATCCTGGGCAGCTCCCTGAAGGGCTCTGTGCCTCAGTTTCCTCATCTGTAAAGGAGGGGGGAATTTAGTAGACTTGACTAGCTGGTTCACAGATCTGCTGGGAGCCAGGCTTTGTAAGCCTTTAAAGAGCAGGGTACGCTTGGTCCAGCCCTCTCAGGTTACAGGTGAAGACACTGAGGCGCTAACTCCTGACCTGGAGGTTGGCCCTTCAATCAGCTTCTTCAGTCTCCATCTCCAGGCTCCCTCCCTGCCACCTACCAGCATTCCCTCTCCCCAGGTATCTCCCATGCTTACAAAGCCCTTCTCTGGCCCTCACCATCCCCAGCTTGGGCCTTCCCCTCCTCCCTTTGACAACCTTCATGATGGGGGAGGCCTCTGTGCCCTTTGGCTGGCCTTTCTTATCAGCCCCTGGCCATCTGGCTTCTGACCTCTCCAAGCAGCTGATGCTGCTGTCTCCATGGTTACCCGTGACCTCTGCTGGCCTCATCCTTCCTGACCACACAGCATGCGGCACCGTTGACCGCCCCTTCCTCTCAGGGCAGCCCACTTTTCATTCTCCTCCTGCCTCTCTCACTGGGGTCTCCTCAGCTAGATTGTCGCCGCCATCCAGTACTGTCCTCTTCTCACTTGGCAATCCCTTCAAGGGCTCAGTTATTGTCTCCAGTGACAATTGTCTCCAGTGATAACCGTCGGTGACTTCCTGTGTCTCTCCTACTCTCCAGATCCACACCCCGGGCTGGCTGTTGGATGTGTCTGTCCAGACCTTGTCCCATAGGCATCTCAGATACCATGTGACCCAAATAAACACTCCCCGTCCCTACCTCGGAAGCCGCCCGGTCTCCTCATTCACTTATTTCTATCCAGGGAAGCTTCCTCCTCGAAGTCACCCGGGGTCACAAGGTCACGGTCATGCTGGTCTCTATTATGGCCCCTTCACCCTCATGGCCTAGGCTGTCGCCAAGTTTTGTCCGTTCTGCCTCCATGACATCTCTCACCTTCATCTCCTCCTTTCTGCCAGTCGCTATCTTGGTTCACCCTCATTCTCTCTTGCCTGGATTAATTCTCCTTCCTGCTTCCTGTCTCATCTTGACAATCCAGCCTCCGTGGGACTGACAGTTTGATACTCCTAAAGTGTGGGTCTGCCTGTGTCACGCCCACTGCTCAGTAAATTATAGGGGCTTCATCTCGTTCTGGGATTAAATAGACACACCTCTGATGGGCACTGAAGGCTCTTTATAATTCATCTCTTCTGGACTTATTTCATATTATCCTGCCCTTCTCTCATATTCTCATTCATTCTCATTCTCTCTTTCTCTCCACCTCTCTCCCTCTTTCTCTGTCTCCCTTCCACTTTGTCTCTCTCCCTCTCTCTCTGTTTCTTTCTCCCTCCCTCTCTGCTGTTTCACTCTATCTTTCCCTCTCTTCTCCCCCCTCCCCTTTCCTCTTCCCTCTCTCCGTTTCTCTCCTCCCCTTCCTCTTCTCAATATTGGTTAGATCCTGGCTCTCCACATATTAAACGTTTTACTGGATAAGTACCTTGACCTCACTAAGCATCTCTTCCCCGTTCTGCAGCAACAGGATCGTATCACTTACCCTCGCCACCTCTCATGAAGTTGTTGCAAGGGAAGCATTTTAGAATCCTCCAAAGGGCTATGCAAAGGTCAGACGGTCTTGTTTTTAGACTTGAAGCATAATCCAGAACCTTCAGATACTGTAACAAACCTGGACAATAGTCCTAGATTAGCTGTCCTGTACCCTGAATGTCATGCATCTCCCCAGTACTTCCACTGGAATCATTATTATTTTTCATGGTATCAGAAACTTAAACTTTTAAAAAATTCTGTCCCTAATATTTATTACTTAATACATATTAATTATCAAGAGTTCTCTAGGCATTACTACGAATTTAATCACTATATAATATCACATGCAATAGCTAAAACATTCCTTAGGGTCACATGATCATTTCAGTACTCTTGGCTTAGCACAATTAGGAGAGAGCTAATAACTTCTAAATTCCTAGGTAATAAGTGAACTGAATAGCTAGCATTCCTAAGTTAGTCCTCTGACATGCAAGTATAAGACACTAAGAGCCTGCCTTAGGCTATGGATAGGAACTGACCCTGTGCTTTTATTAATACAGGGAACTCCCAGGTGAAGGACCTCCCTCCACCAATAGAGGGTGGCATCTTCTCTGCAATTTATATATTAAAGAGTTGAATCTTTGAATTCAGGTACAAGAGTTTGCGTTTCTCCCTGAGAGGTTAAGTGACTTGCCCAGGGTCACACAGTCATTGTGACAGAGGCAAAGCTTGACCCCCACATCTTCCTGACCCCGAAGGCGACACTGTCCCCTGTGCCACCTTGCCTGTCACCTGGGCACAGGGCATCTGCTTCAGTTCAGTCCACCACCCCTGGATGGGTAGACCATGTAAACCACTGGGTTTAGCTCTGGGTAAGTAAGGACATAAATGTGGCAGTCCTTATTGTGAGGAGCTTCCTTCCTGCCGGGGGCATGTGACATGTGCAAAAGCGAGGCTTGTACAAGGAAACTTGGGGAGGGAGAGAGGCTGGGGGCACCGGGAGATGCTTCCAGGAGGTGGCATCACCCAAGTTGGGCCGTGAAGGAAGGTGGGGATGCTGGGCGGCAGAGATGAGGTGGGAGGGCATTCCCAGGCTAGGGAATGATTTCTGCTGGGGCTGGGGCTGGGGCAGCACACGGAGTTTGGGGTTTGGAGGAGAGCTAACGCAGTCGGTCCAGAATGTTGAGTTTGTGAAGGAACTGTGGGATCGCTGCAGGGCTAGATTGTCGGGTCCCCAACATCCTGCGGGTAGGGACCCCAACAGCCATCGTGTCATTTTACAGCTGAGGAAACTGAGGCTCAGGAAAAGGAAGTGAGGTCATCAAAGCTGGGGTTGAAACCCGGGTCCTGTGACTCTAGCCTTCTTCCCAATGTACTTGTCTGCCTCCAGGGGCATGGGAAAGAAGGCCCGGCTGTGAAAGGAAGGCCTTGAATGCCAGACTTTTATCTTCTAGCTTACAGGCCAGTGAAAGTTTCCAAAGGAGGGAGGGTAATTTGGGCAGCTTTGTGGAGGATGGCTGGAGAGGGGAGGGGGGGGACGCAGGGCACCCCCTTAGGAGGCTGCTCTGGTAGCCCAGTGAGAGGGCTCGTGGCACCCGTGTGAGCAGAGAAAGGGGATGGATGCAGGAGGTTTGGAGGCGGCATTGGATTGGATGTGGGCCAGCGGCAAGAATGATGCTGGGGTTCTGGCTGCTGGTGATGGGGAAGACGGTGGTGCCCTCAGCGGGAAGAAGGCAAGGAAGGATGGGGGGAAGAGGAAGAGAGATTCCCATGGGACATGGGGGGGCAGGGCATGGCCAGAGCTCAGGAAACGGAGCGGGAAGGATGTGTTGATAGGGAGACATCCCTTAGCATCCCCTCTCCATAACTAGCCTGGCCAGGAAAAGAGCAGCGGGCCCATTGACTATCATTACCTTGTACCTTGATGCTACTGCTCTGTCATTCTTCCTCTGGTAACTATATGAGATACTGGAGCCCTAAATAATGACCATAGGTAAGTGTACCTGTGGCACCCCAGAACCCCTAAATCTTTTCCAAACTGCAGATCATTCTTCCCTCCTCCCAGGCAGCTGATGGCACAGTGCCTGAAGTTCTGGGCCTGGGGTCAGGACGACCTGAGTTCAAATTCAGCCTAAGATACTTGGTAGCTGCATGACCATGCTCAAGTCACTTAACCTCTGCCTGCCTCAGTTTCCCCAACTGCACAATGAGGATAATAACATCTGCCTCACAGGGCTGTGGTGAGGTTCAAACAAGAGAACATCTGTAAAGCACTCGTGACTTAGCATTGTCTGCTTTTATTTGTATTTGTATCCCTGTGTTTAGCACGCTTCCTGGTACACAGTAGGCTTTCCCTTTCTTCTCTTTTTTTTTTTTTTTTTTGCGGGGCAATGAGGGTTAAGTGACTTGCCCAGGGTCACACAACTAGTAAGTGTCAAGTTTTTGAGGCCGGATTTGAACTCAGGTACTCCTGAATCCAGGGCCGGTGCTTTATCCACTGCACCACCTAGCTTCCCCCTTTCCCTTTCCTCTTGACCTTAGTACAGGGGGTGGAGAGAGAGAGGGTCCAGAGCTATGATTTCATTAGTGTGAGAAACTCCCTGTATGGGAAACTCCCCCCACCAATGCCAGGCAGCAACTTCTGTCAATCTCAGCCTGTCAGTATACACGTATAAAGGGCCGAGTCTGTGGCAGTCACCGTGCTAAGCACTGGGGACACAAGTACAAATAAAACCAGGCAGTCCCTGCCCTAAGGAGCTTACAGTCTAATGGGGAAAGACCAAAGGAAGCTGCAGAGAGAATAGGGCAAAGGGGCCCCACATGGGGTCATGAGAAAAAATTCCAAAGATCCCAAGCAGTGGAGCCTCAAAGGCGGCCCTGGAGCCCATGGCCGGGAGTGCCATGTGGGGGTGGGGAAGGTGCTGATGAGGCCTGAGGACCTGGGGGCCCAAGGGATGATGGGGGTTCCGGAGAAGTCCCAGAGCAGTGTTGATGGTGGAGTATCTGTCCCTGCTGGTGTTCAAGAACAGCAGCTGAGGGGAGAAGAGGTAAAGACTCACCAAGACTGGTTTCACAGCCATTGTGTGTCAGAGGTCAAACTTGAACCCAGATCTCCCGGCCTACTCCAGGCCCAACCCTCTGGCCCCACACCCTGCGCCCTCTCATCTTGTACTTTGGAAGGTGACTCTTGAAATTCAAGTATGAGATTTTACCCTTCTCCTTATGAAATTTCATCCCAGTGCTTTAATCTGTCAAGATCCTTTGGGATCCTGATATCATGCATCCCTCCCATTCATGTGTCATCGGCAGATAAAAGCAGGCCGCTATTGAAGTAACTGATAAGAAAGTCCAAAGCCAAAGACTGGGCCCATGGGACCCTTCACGGGAGAGGAGGCCTTCCTGGCTGGTCCAGAACTTCAGCCACTCCCATACTTCTAGCCCAGGGCTTCTTAAACTTTATTCACTCTCTACCCCTTTTTGCCTGAGAAATTTTTACCCATCCCAGAGTATATAGGTATATAAAATAGGTAGACGTAACCTTTTACTGTTGCCAAATTTTTCATGACCCCCACGTTTGGTTACGGACTCCATATAGGGTCACGACCCACAGTTTAAGGAGCTAGGTTCTAGTTCACACCTCTCTCTTTTCCCCAAGAGTAGCATAAGAAACTGGGTTCAATGGTGTGTAATTTAAGATTCTAAATGTGGATTCTATATGTGTAGGCAGGTAGGTGGCTCAGTGTATGGAGTGCTGGACCTGGAGTCAGGAAGACCTGAATTCAAATTCAGTCTCGGACACTACTAGCTGTATGACCCTGGGCAAGTCACTTAACCTCTGTTTGCCTCAATCCCCTGGAAAATGAAATGGCAAACCATTCCAGTATCTTTGCCGAGAAAACCCCATGGACAGTATGGCCCACTGGGTCATAAAGAATCAGACAGGACAGAACATGTACAAAGTGCTGGGGAGGCAAAGAAAGGGAAAATATGGACCCTGCCCTCAATGAGCTTACATTCAAATGGGGGAGATAACATGTAAATAACTTGGTCCATATAAGGTCCATACATAGTAGATGGAAGGTAGTCTTAGGATAAAACACTTTAGCAGCGGGGGAGACTGGGAAAGAAGGCCTTTAGCAGAAATTGGTTTCTGCCTCCATTGGTCTTCTCCCCAGTGCTTTCCAAAAGAAGGCCCCTGGATTTATTCTTAGCTGCTTCTAAATAAGGTATACACAAGGTGTCCCCAAAGTCTTAGTGCCATATTAAACTTTAAAAGCCTTCGGGATGGGGCAACTAGGTGGTGCAGTGGATAAAGCACCGGCCCTGGATTCAGGAGGACCTGAGTTCAAATCCTGCCTCAGACACTTGACACTTAACTAGCTGTGTGACCTTGGGCAAGTCACTTAACCCTCATTGCCCCACAAAAAAAAAAAAAGCCTTAGGGATACAGGCTTTTAACAAGCACCCTCTGCCTCCAGAGATGTATTCTAGTAAGGAGTCTCTTGTCATCAAGTGTCAAGCATGCCAGTAACATCAGATTTGTCTTTCTGTATTTGGGTCTCTGGCAAACCCAGTGCATCAGCCTCACTCTGCGGCTGTAGATGAGGCTATGGATGTAATTATGAAGACCATTCTTTCCTCTTATGAATTTGTGCAGATCCAGCCTTCTTCCTGCATTGTTGCAGCCCCCAGTGGTGGAGGTGCTTAACCTGGGCTCTGTGCACGTGTTTTTTAAAAAAAAAAAAAAACATGCTGAAGGGGCAGTTAGGTGGCACAGTGGATAGAGCACCAGCCATGGAGTCAGGAGGACCTGAGTTCAACTCTTGCCTCAGACACTTAACACTTACTAGCTGTGTGACCCCAGGCAAGTCACTTAACCCCAATTGCCTCGATTAAAAAAATGCTGAAAACTTGAGTGAAAATTTCAGTACAGATGATTCCCTTCATAATCCTCCATGTTTTATGTATTTAAAAATATCCTGAGGGGCGGCTAGGTGGCGCAGTGGATAGGGCACCGGCTCTGGAGTCAGGAGTACCTGAGTTCAGATCCGGCCTCAGACACTTGACACTTACTGGCTGTGTGACCCTGGGCAAGTCACTTAACCCCAACTGCCTCACTAAAAAAAAAAAATATCCTGAAAGGGGTCAGTCCATATGTTTTGCCACACTTTGCCAAAGGGGGTCCATGACCCAGAAGAGTGTAAAACTTCTTTCCAACTCTGCTTCTCGCTTTGTGGGTACATACACATGAAGGTTCTTCCTCCCCCTTCCTATTTAGTTTAACTTTTTTAAAAATTAGATTTGTAAAAAGATTTGAGATTTTGTCAGTGAGATATCCTGGGGATGGCCAGGCATTCTGCTATTTAAAGCAGAGGTCCTGAAATCCAAATACCACGCTCTTCACTAGCCGTTCTCTTCTCAAATCTATTTTCCTCATCTGAATCCATTTCTTTCAATGAGTAGTCATGATAAAGACACCACCTGTGCCCTTCAGGCCTTCCTGTATTTCTGGTCTTTCTAAGGAGCTGGTTAGCCCCAGGTTATCTTATGGGTCAAAGGCTCTCTGCTGTGGCTGCCCTTGGAAATTCATGGGATTCCAACCTCTTGGCCTTGGCTAGGGAACTCTAACTGCACAGACTTGAGTCGGTTCCCTGGAGCTCTCATTTGCTACCAATTTGCCCTTTTTTTGGTTCTGCAGAGATGGCTCTTTTTAGACTTTGTAACTTCTCATGCGATGATAGAGCAGGGGAGAAATGCCTAGAGATTTCCTCTCAGTCTGTTCTCTTCAACTTTGAGGTGAAAATGGAGGAAAAGGAGATGGAACCTGCAAATGTTATATTGTTGGCACAGCTGGTATTTAGTGTTTGACCGGCAGGACCTCAGAGGCAGAAGGGGCCTCAGAGGATCCAGGCCAGTCAAAAAGTGGCAGGTGCAAAGAGGAAAGTAGAGAAGATACCTCTCTTTTTTTTTTTTTTTTGGTGAGGCAATTGGGGTTAAGTGACTTGCCCAGGGTCACACAGCCAGTAAGTGTTAAGCGTCTGAGGCCGGATTTGAACTCAGGTACTCCTGACTCCAGGGCCGGTGCTCTATCCACTGCGCCATCTAGCTGCCCCGAGAAGATACCTTTTTAATAAAATCTTGGGTGTTACTGTCATGTCGTATTATTTATAGCAGGAGATTTTACCTTCATTGGTGATATCAATACATTTTTTAAAATTGCTTTAAACAAGCAACAATGTGGGGGAGTGAATGAAGGGCCAACCTCAGGACTGAGAAAACCTTTGATGAGAAAAGGCCTCTAATCGGTACTGATTATCTGACCCTGGGCTCCTGCTCTCCATGCTGTTGCTAATCAATCATTTTCAGACATATCTGACTCATGACCCCATTTGGGGTTTTCTTGTCAAAGATGCTGGAGTGGTTTGCTATTTCCTTCTCCAGTTCTTTTTATGGATGAGGAAACTGAGGCAAACAGGATTAAGTGGTTTACCCATGGTCACACAGCTAGTAAGTGTCTGAGGCAAGATTTAAACTCAGGAAGATAAGTCTTCCTGACTCTATCCACTCCACCACGTAACTGCCCATGCCCTAGGGAGTTGTATAAAAACGTTTCAGAGGAGTTACTATATCAGGTTTTGGTTCCCTCACCTGGGAATTCCCTATGCTAATAGAAGAACTGGTCTAGTCCCCATCTCTAGCCTAAATTGCGGCTCTTAGAGCCGCACATCTGTATATCAGAGAACTAACTCAAGAATGCTACTCAGCCCATCTATCACCATGGAATAAAGAAGCTAGAAAATGAGCCAGTGATTGGACCTTGAGAAGACTTGCAGAAGTTCTGTACGGTAGACGTAGGAGGGGAGTTAGGGGGAGTCCATTCTCAACCAAGGGGCCCAGGGTGCTGGGGAAGATCCCTTTAGCCAAGTCCCAGATGCCTCCAGTTCAGTTCAGCTCGCCTCAGAATCCTCCAATGAATCTGTGGTCTCAGAGTTGGGAGTTTCCTACTGGGTCACAGATCACATTGGCTCCCTGACTCATGGACCTCTTTGACTCTTGTCCCTTGTTGGTGCTCTGTGTCAGCCTGTTGACTTCATTGAACTGGCTGGGAGAGCTCTCTGACACCCCGAGGCAGGCCACCCCCAGGAACGGCATTCTCCCTGGCACCCTGTTGGGCTCACTTCTCTTGGCCACTCGGCTCTGGCCAGATTGATTCCTCTTCATTTCTCCCATCTGTCCACAATTCAGACATTTCTCAGATTTCCTTTCCCTGTTTTTGTAACTCAAAGCCAGAGCTGTTTCATTTTGGGCAAAACTTCCTCGAGAAACAAGAAATTTCCTTTTACAGGCGAATAGGAATACCGATAATCTCCCATGCCTGTAGTTAGTCATCCCACAAACAGCTGTTTTCACTCGTCCTCCCTCAGATTGTCCATCGAGCAGTTTGGGAAGACTCAGTGGCCTCTAAGACACCCAGCCTCAGTGGAGGTCACTTGGAGGTGGTTCTTTAAATGCTGTTGGCTGGTTCCTCCACCTGGTTCTGGATTCAAACCCGGCCTTGTTTCCAGCCCTGGGAGGGGAGGGGAAGGGGGGGAGTAGAATTCATCAAGATGCAAATCTGTCTTCCTGCTGCATATTAGGTCTTTCCTCCAATGTGATGAGGTGCCTCACCCCTCGTGGGAGAGTGCAGGGGAAAGAGAGGAAGTAGAAAGAGGAAGAGAAGAAAAGGGGGGGAGGGAGAGAAAGTGAGAGACAGAGATAGACACAGAGACACAGAGAGAGAAGGGAGACAGAGAATTGCTCTTTTAATTGGAGGTGGGTTTTTGTTTAGTTTGGATTAGTCACTCAATGGAACTTAGCTGTCCTTGGTGAGGGCAGGAAGAAAGAGGCTGATTTGAAATATGCTCCTTTCTGGGGTCACAGGAAAACAGTATTTCTAGCTCATCCTGCCTGGCTTCAGCTTCTCAGCTGCCCTGAACTGAACCATGAGCAAGCAGCAGGCAGAGGGCTTTCTTTAAGGCCTAGCCATGTATAAACTGCTAAAGCTACATATAGTAATCAGGCATTAATTGAATATTAATTTGCATTAAACCCACTGGGGCAACACCATTTTACAGTATAATGGCACCCGCTATGTTACTTTGGGGGCGTTGGTGTTGAGTTGTCCCCTTCCGACCAGGGTAGCCTTAGTGAGGGCTGGAATGGTCATTTCTTTCCTTTGGAGTCTCTCAGTTAGACTTTTATCTTATTTACTAGATTTCCTCTTACTTCCAGTTAATGTTTGCCTTTCAGTAAGAAGTTTTCTATAATACAGCCATGTGATAGGTTCTTCATATCATCAGAGACTCGGAGCTAGAAGGCGCCTGAGACGTCAGCTAGTCCAGGGCTTCTTAAACTTTTCCCACTTGCAACCCCATTTTGGCAGAGAAATTTTTACATGACCCCGGGTATATAAGTATATAAAATAGGTAGACGTAACCTTTTACTGTTGCCAAATTTTTCACAACCCCCCACATTCAGTTACGCAACCCCATATGGGGTTGTAACACACAGTTGTCACACATCTAGTCCAACCTCATTTTTACATATGAGGAAACTGAGGCTCAGGGATATTAAATGTCTTACTCCAGGTCACATAAGTAGTAACTACACACACACACAACGAATGAAGTCACCTGTTGGGGTCCAAATGGAATCATACAGTCTACCATTTCACCTTTGTCTCTGTCTCTCTTTCTCTCTGTCTCTATCTGTCTCTGTCTCTGTCTCTGTCTCTCTCTCTCTCTCTCTCTCTCTCTCTCTCTCTCTCTCTCTCTCTCTCCCTCCCTCCCTCCCTCCTCCCTTCCCCCTCCTTCTCTGTAAGATGAGGGGGTTGGACTTCTAATGTCCTTTCCAACTTTGCCTGTAGCCCAAGATTTTTTCTCTCTGGACCTCAGTTTCCAAATCTGTATAAATGACTAGCTGGCCTCTGTGGGCCCTCCTAGCTCTTGCTCTAGCACTTTGAAAGGCAGCCAGTCCAGATCTCTTAAGGAGAAACAGTTGATCGTTGGCAGGTATTCTCTGGGCCAGGCTGCTTTCAGAGTTCCCTCACTGCCGCCTGTTGGCCTGGCGTCTGAGTCAGATGATTGCTCACTTTCACGGATATGGGATTTCAAAGGGCCCAGCTGGCGTACTGACAATGAGAAGGAGCCCACTCCACCCAGGAGGGCTTTGGTGAAAAACCTTTGCTGCCCCTTTAAAGCCTGTGTTCCCAGTACAGGAGACCAGGGACAGCGGTTTTTCCTAATTTAGAATTCTGAAAGTTTCCTCTGAGTGCTAGTGGAGATTGGAGCCGCACCCCGTGGTACTTCTTTTTGTAATAGAGACTCTTCCCTTGGGGTCTGCGGGGGGGGGGGGGGGGAGGCAGCCTGGGCTGCTTTTCTGTTCCGTCTGAAGCTGTTCTCTGGGCACTTTGAAGGCACCTCAGGGAGCCTCAGCCAGCCCACCCTCCAGGCTCTGTTTTCTATGGTGGCCTAGACTTAGTTGCCTCCTTTGCCATGGCCTCCTAAGAAAAGATCCTCACTTTAGGGATCTCCTGCCTCCTCCACTCTTCTCACAGTCCCCAGACTGGGGTGGGGGGCAGAATGGGTGGTGTAACGTCACAGAAAGCCCTTTGCCAGCCTTAAAACTGTAGGAAAATGCAGCCTTTAATTCTGACCCGTGTCCTCAGGGCTTAGCCCTGAGCCTGGCCCATAGAGGGCACCTGAGAGATGCCTTGTGATGGAAGGAGGGACCCCGGTTTGAGTGTGTTCACACCAATGATCCAGGATGCTGCAGCCTGGAGTAAAGAACCTGAACTGTAGTAAAATGGGCCCAAAGCGAGTAAAGCCAGTGTGAGTGGGTGTGTCTGTGTACGTGTGGGTCTGTGTGTGTGTGTGTATAACTGTGTACGTATATACATTTGTGTGAATGTGTGTATCCGTGTGTGTCTGTGTACGTGTGTGTCTGTGTGTGTGTGTATAACTGTGTACGTGTATACATTTGTGTGAATGTGTGTATCCGTGTGGGTCTGTGTACATGTGGGTCTATGTGTGTGTGTATCTGTGTACGTGTGTACATTTGTGTGAATGTGTGTATCCATAAGTGTGTGTCTGTGTACGTGTGTGTCTGTGTATATCTGGGTGTATGTGAGTATGTACCTGTGTACGTGTATACTTTTGTGTGAATGTGTGTGTCCGTAAGTGTGTGTCTGTGTACATGTGTGTGTGTATATATGGGTGTATGTGTATGTGAGTATGTGTTTGTGTATATGTGCGTGTGTGCCTGTGTACGTGTATACATTTGTGTGAATGTGTGTATCCATAAGTGTGTGTCCGTGTACATGTGTGTGAGTATGTTTGTGTATGTGAGTGTGTGCCTGTGTACATGTGTATATATTTGTATGTGTCCATAAGTGTATGTTTGTGTATGTGTGTCTATATGTTTATGTGAGTGTGTGTCCATAAGTGTGTGTCTGTGTACATATGTGTGTCTGTATATGTTTGTGTGAGTGTATCTGTGTATGTATGTCCCTGTACATGTGCGTGAGTGTGCATGTGAGTGTGTGTGTCTGTGGATATGTTATTGTGTGAGTGTATGTGTATGTCTGTGTACACGTGTGTGAGTGTCTGCCTCTGTGTGTGTATGTGAGTGTGTTGCATCTGTGTCTGTGTCTGTGTATATGTGTGAGATTTGTTTTGTTTTCTCTCAAATGTGTTGAGAGGATGAAGGCCGTTGCCTTGAGAAAAAGTTTCGATTCTAAGTGAGAGGGAACAGGACTCTGTGGAAAGAGCTGAATCTGGAATCAGGGCCTGGCTTCAGGGGGAGCCCTCTCTGGCCAGCTGAGCAGCCTTGGACAAATAGCCTCATGTCTCTGGGAATTGGTTTTCTCATCTGTAAAATGAGAGGGCTGGATTTGGGTGACCCCTGACCTCTGCCCTGTCTACATCTATGACCCTAAGCCGCTTCGCCTCTGTGGGCCTCAGTCTCCTGTCCTGTAACATGAGGGGGTCGGCCTCCACCTTTGAGATCCTTTGCTGTGTTCATGATCGCTTCGCTTCTGGGCCTCACTTTCCTCATCTGTGAATCGTTGGACCCAGTGATTGCTGAGCTCTGTCTCTGAGCTGCAAGAACAGAGCATTTGAATGAAAGCCAGTGTGTAGCCTCTTTATTTACCGCCCCCGGTGAGAGCAAAAGTGGGTTGGTTTTGTCACCTAAGTATGCAAAACTGGAAAAGAAGACTGTCTCTGATAGTATTTCATAATAATAATTCCCTTCCCCTCCCCCTGAGCATGCTGCCCTCTCCCCAAACACCGCCCCCCCCCCATGGAGGATTTATCGTTGACCAAGTACAAAACTGGCATAGCTGGAGAGCTCTGGAATGGGAGAGAGGACCGACAGGGACGAGGTCCAGTGAGTATCCAAGAACATAACCCATATTTATGGAGTTGGGGCTTAGGGAGCCCTTCCCTTAGGTTGCATAGCGGTTATTATTCTCCTGAGGAGGCTGGGGCTCAGAAGGGTTATGTGATTAGCACCTGGTCACGCAGCCAGGCCCAAACCCATGTCTTCTAACTCTGCATCTGATTCTGGAGAATTCAGTTCAAGCACCACCGCTGCCGCCTCCTCCATGAGGCCCTCTTCCATACCCCCAGGTTGCTGGGGTCTCACCACCACCAAGCTGCCTTGTATGCATTGTTTTATAGCACTCTCTCTTCATTAGAATGTGAGGGCCATGAGGACAAGGCTTAGTGTGTTTGTATCCCCAGGGCCCACCAGTGGGCACTTATTAAACACCTAGTGTTTGACTTCATGAAACTCACTTCTGATTTCTAAAGTCATTAATGGGCATTTTGAGTGGGACAACACCAGGAAGCTATCTATGCTAGGATGAGGGGACCCCAGACAAAGGAGTACGGGGAGGGGCCTGCCCTAAGTGAGTTTGGGATCTGATGGGATTGTTCAGAGAGGAGTAAGTTTGGCAGAATGGGATGAAGGCCAGCGGATGCTTCAAAAGGCCCATTTGAGGTGGGAGAGGTGGGACGGAGGGCTTCCTAGAGGAGGTGATGTCTGAGTTGGGCCTTGAAGGAGGCTTTCCATACACAGAGCTTAGGAAACTTTGTGCTCCGTGTGAAGGCACAGAGAGAGGAAGATGCAGGCCAAGATGGCAGAAAAGTTCTGCCAGATAATGTAAAATCAAGGCAGGAAGATCAGTTGGAGCCACATATACTGTGTGAAGGGTCTCACATCCTAAGCTGTGGAGTTTGGGTGCTACCCTATGCCCTTGGGAGGCAGTGTGGTTCAGTGGAAAGAGCATTGATCTGAAATCCGAAGACCTGGTTTCAAATCTCCCCTCTGATGCTCACCCTCCCTCGGTGACCTTGGACAAAGCATGCAATCTTCCTGGTCCTCAGTTTCCCCCTCTGTAAATTGAGAGGATTGGATAGGATTCTTCTGAGGTGGCCCCATTATCTTGTGATGGATGCACAGTGGGGAATCTTGGGATCATATATTAGAGCTAGAGGGGCCTTAGAGGCCTTTGGAACCACTCTTTTATGGAGCAGGAAAAGGGGGACCAGGAATATTATGTGCTTTGCTTATGTTTGTGTTTGAGGTGGGATTTGAACCTGCATCTTCCTGACCCAAGTCCAGCCCCTCCTGCACTGTTCTACCCTGAGATGCTATTGAGAAGGGGTGGGGGTGGGGTGGGGTGGAGAGGATGCCTCACGAAGATTTGGGATCTGCAAAAAAACACCAAGATGCCCTGATCTGGCCCTTCCTGGGTCATCAGGACCTCAGGCTGCTGTTGTAAAAGCTTAGCTCTGTGGGAAATGAATGGAAAACAACATTTATTATGCTCCTACTCTGTGCAAGGGTCTGTGCTGTATTCAGGGATACAGACACAAGCAGGCTGGACTCTCCTTGCCCACCAGGAGCTTACATTCTGACAGGGGAAGACACTACTGAAGTAGAGGAGGGGTTTGATTCTGGGGCAACTATGGGACACATGGTGGCGGGGGAAGGGTGAGTCAGGACAGGATACTGGTAAAGATCTCTCATCAGAGCCTGGTGCCCTGGGATCTCCATTTTCCTCTGATTACCAGGCAGTTCTTATTCAGTCATTTTAGTTGTGTCCAACTCATTGTGACCCCATTTGGGGTTTTCTTGACAGAGAGACTGGACTGCTTGGCCATTTCCTTCTCTGGCTCATTTGACAGATGAGGCAACTGAGGCAAACAGGGTGAAGTGACTTGCCTAGGGTCACACAGCTAGTTAAGTGTCTGAGGCTGGATTTGAACTCAGGTCCTCCTGCTGCCAGCCTCAGTTCTCTGTGCACTATGGCTTCACCTAGCTGCCCATAATAAACAGTACACTGCATAAATAATAACCAGTCACAAATAGCTCAAGGAGCTCTGGAACTCTGCCCATGACAACAACCCAAGGGCTTATGTGATCTACCAGCTGAGTGTTACTGATGCTCTGTGACCTCCAGGTGGGAACACTGTCCTCTTTGAGTTTGTTGCCTCTTGATTTATCATAGTTGAAGGCGACCACTTGATTCAGACATTGGGTTTCCTGCACAGTAGGTTGCCCAGAATCAAGGTCAGTAATGTTGAAGGCCTTCCTTCTCATCCCTGTTCTCCTGTTGACCCTTGATCCCTTAGGTGACATCTGTTTTAGCCTTCGATAGCATTGTGGGTGGGGTGGGACGGGATGGACAATGGCAGCCTCCAGCATCATCCAAAGACAAACTGGGAGGGAGTGAAAAAGGAGAGCTCAGGATGCCTCTTCCGAGGCCATCTTGTCACCGCCCGCTCAGCTGCTTTTCATCCTTGGGCTGGTTTGCTTTCTTTGTCAGTCCAAGCAGTGTTTGCTGGTATCCTGCTGAGCAAGCAGATTTCAGGGACTCCTTTGGAGCTGACTTACATCTGCATTACAGGGCTTTGTCTGGGCATGGAAAGGGGGTTCAAGCCATAGGTTTGTTTTCCCCCTGCAAGCTGGTACATGAATGGAGGCCACCACTCTTGAGCCGGTTCATTCAGTCATTAGGACATTGCTGACATGGCAGAGTAATCTGGACTTGCCTGTGTGTGCCCACGTGTGGGTGTTGCCCAGGCTTAGCCTCGAATAGATAAAAGAGTTTAAATGGTTGTATGAAGGTAGGGGGTTCTTCACCTTTTCTGTGTTATGGATCCTCTGACAGCCTGGTAAAGTCTGTCTCATGGTTCTGTTTGTAAGTGCATAAAACAAATCACATGGGATTATGAAGGAAATCAATTCTATTAAAATGCAGTTAGCAGGGGGCAGCTAGATGGCGCGGTAGATAGAGCACTGGCGCTGGATTCAGGAGGACCTGAGTTCAAATCCAGCCTCAGACACTTGACACTTACTAGCTGTATGACCCTGGGCAAGTCACTTAACCCTCATTGCCCTGCCCCCTCCCAAAATTAAAAAAAAAAACAATAAAAAAATGCAGTTAGCAAAATATTTTTTAAAACAAGCCCACAAATGATCCAATATAACTCTGAAGGACTTATGAAAATGGCAACCCATCTACAGAGAAAGAAGTGATAGTATCTGAAAATAAATGGAAACACATTTAAAAAAAATTTTTTTTCCTCTTTGATAATTCCTCAATCTGAAGTTTTGGGGTCTTTTTTTTTTTTACTGTTTTCTCTCACAACCTAGCTAATATGGGAATGTTTTCCATGACTACTCATGTATAACTTATTTTGAAATGCTTGAGTTCTAGTGGGTGGGGGGTGGGAATGGAGGAGGAAGAGAAGTTGGAACACAAATTTTTAAAAACTTGATGTTAAAATTTGTTTTTACATATATTTTGGAAAATAAAATTCTATTCAATTAAAAAAAAAAACAAGCCCACAAACCCCAGGTTAAGAACCCTTGCTCTAAGGGATTTGGGTGATATAGGGAAGCTGCTGCAATGTAGGCGTATTTGAACCTAACCTTGAACGTGGTTGACCCAGCTACTGGACTTACCTTTATTTTGTTTGTTTGTTTTTTTACAAGGCTATTGGGGTTAAGTGACTTGCCCAGGGTCACACAGCTAGTAAGTGTTAAGTGTCTGAGGCCGGATTTGAACTCAGGTCCTCCTGAATCCAGGGCTGGTGCTCTATCCACTCCACCACCTAGCTGCCCCACTTACCTTTATTTTGGAGGGGGTGAAAAGGAGCTTACTTACTGTGCTTACAACTCCAAGCTAGTCACATCATGGAGTCTGACCTTTCATGCAGAATGCGTAAAACCTCAGCTTTACTGCTTGAGCATGGCCAAAAAGAAAACAGGGAGAGAAGAAGCCGGTGGCAAAATGGCTTCTAATTTGTCTGTCTCTCTCCTCCATGAGACTATAAGCTCCTCATAGGCAGGAACTGTATCCCTCCAACTACTTTGGTATGCATTAGATGGTACCTAACAACATGCTAGGAACATGGTGCCATTGCTAGGATTGTTGTCATTTCAGTCATGTCCAACTCTCTCTGACCCTATTTGGGGTTTTTTGGGAAGAGAAAATGGAGTGCTTTAGCATTTCCTTCTCCAGCTCATTTAACAGATGAGGAAATTAAGGCTAACAGGGTGAAGTGAGTTGTCCAAGGTAAGTGATTGAAGCTGGATTTGAACTCAGGTCTTCCTGACCCCAGAGCCAGTGCTTTATCCACTGCACCACCTAGCTGTCCTATTACTATGGTAGATCAGAAATAATAATAATAATAATAATAGGAATAGCTGATGTTTATATGGAATCATAGTCCTAGACCTAGAAGGGACTTCAGAGACCACCTAGCCCAACTCCCTCATTTTATAATCAAGGAAACTGAGGCCCAGGGAAGCTCAGGAATTTGCTCAGTCACAAAGTAGTCTGTGTCAGTCCACTAGCAGTTATTAAGCACAGACTACGTGCCAAGCACTGTGTTAAGTGCTGACATTAGAAAGGTTTCTTCCTTTAAGGAGCCCATAGTCTCCTGGGAGAAACATGCAAACAGTTATGTACGAACAAGTTCTACACAGAATAACATTTTTTAAATAATAACTAACACTTCTGTATGCTCCCTCTGGATCAGACACTGTGCTAAGTGCTTTACAGTCATAATCTCATTTAATTCTCACAACCATACCAGGAGGTAGGTGCTATTGTTTTACAGATGTGGAAACCAAGGTAAACAGAAGTTCAGTGACTTGGCCAGGGTCACATGACTAGTACATGTCTGTCTCCAGATTTGACCTTAGCCCTGATTCCAGCCCCACAGCTCTATCCACTGTGCCACCTAGCAACCTCAGATTGAGGAGTAAGCCCCTCAGAGGGAAAGCATTAAGATTAAGCAGGGCTGGGAGAGGCTTCTTACAGAAGGTAAGACTCAAAGGAAATTGGGATGACAGGAGTCAGAAGTGAAGAGGGAGAATGTTCTAGGTCAGGGGCTGGCCAATGAAAACATGGAGTCTGGAGGAGGCCAGTGTCACCACACTGCTGGTGTGGAGAAGAGTAAGGTGGAAGAAGACTAAGCAATCTGGAGGGGCAGGTTAGGAAGGGATTGGAAAGCCAGACCCTGGGAAGGAGCAGAGAGTCACTGGAAGAGGGGGAGTGGCATGGTCAGACCTGTGTCTTAGGAGGATCAATTGAAGAGCTGAGGGTGAGAGGGGATTTGAACCCAGGTTCTTATCTCAAAAAGATGAGAATTGGGCAACTCTGTGGGGCCATTGTGCATAGAGTGCCAGGTCTTGAGTCAGGAATGCTCCTCTTCCTGAGTTCAAATATAGCCTCTTACTAGCTGTGTGACCCTGGACAAGTCACCTGTTTGCCTCAGTTTCCTCATCTGTACAATGTAGGGCACAGATGAGAATCCAGGAAAGGTTCCTGAGGAGTGGTCAGACAGTAGGAGAACCACCAGACAGAAGGTTCCGGTGTCCAGGGAGGAGAGAGTGGACACAGAAGCAGGGGCAGTCAACAATGTCAACCCGGGTGAGAGGTCGAGGAAATGGACTTACTCAAACTGATACCAGAGAGAACCAGGAGGAAAGATGCAGCTTTTACCTAGATCCCTCCTTTCTTGTATTGCTCCGACATTGGCCTTCTGCTCTGAGCTCTCCATCAATGGAGTGAGTCCCCTAGAAAACTCCCCAAGGAATGTGAGGAAGTCACAGGAGGGATTCCCATATCGCATGGGAGCTGGGACTAGACATCTCAAAGATACCTTCCAGCCTTGACTCCATGAATTGGAAAGTGATCAAGTTTCAGCATTTGGTGCTCTGGTTAATGTTACACTGTGAAAGCATTAATTGGTCTAAAAATTAACTGTAGTTTCTCTTTTTTAGGCTGAAGCCCGGCTTGCGGCCAAGAGAGCGGCCCGAGCTGAGGCTCGAGAGATCCGCATGAAGGAGCTGGAGAGACAACAGAAGGAGGTAAAGAGCATCTTTCTTTAAGACCCTGACCTGGTTTGCCCTTTGGTGGGAGGGGGAGGGGTGTCCATTTTGCAGAGCCACCTCTTCTAGGTGCTTAGTCGGTCTGTCCTTCTTGCCAGGCCTGGGTTTAGCCTGAATTTGTTCAATCTGAATTCCTGTGAAATGAATTCCAGGCATGCATGTAATCAGTCATGCCAACGGGAGGTTTCCAAGCCTCTGGGGCAGTGGCTTAACCCCGAGCCCCCACATCACTTCACACACACACACACACACACACACACACACACAGCCACAAGCTGAACGAGGTTGTCTAGCCCTCCTTCCTTTCTGTTTCCCCTTCAAGGAGCAGCCCATAGTCAATACCACCAGCCCCAAGTCCCATGGGCCACACTGAGGGTGCCCTGGCCATTCCTGGTATGAGTGTCCCCTGGGAATAACTCCAGAGAAGCACCCAGCTGCTGGCTCTCTCAGTTAAAGGATCATCTGGGGGACCTAGGGAAACTGAGTTTGGGCCTGCAAGAATGGGCAGGCCTTTGGTTATACTGGTTTAGGGCTTGCTAAGGATCAAGCATTTTGACCAGTAAGTTGATTTTATCAAGTGCTGTGTAAATATTTATCTATGAGTGTATGTACATGCATAATACACATTCCCACATATGTGTGCCTAGATATTACATGTGGTGTCCTAGAAGTCTTCTTTTAAAACTTACACTTTGATACACACACACATACACATGCATTCATATGTATGTGTGTATATGTATATTTCTATATGTATATGCATGTATTTCTTTCTCCTCTCTCTCCCCCTCCCTCCCTCTACTTTCTTCCTTGTCCTTCTCTCTCTCTTTCTCCCTTCCTCCCTCCCTCTCTCTCCCTCTTTTTCTCTCCCCATACACACATTCAGAATTTTTCCAACTGAAATTGGAGTCAAACTGAGTGAGGGGGTAACAACGTCCACCTCCTTGCTCTTGAAGGGCCACCTCCTATTACCTCCAGCCCAAATATTTGTGATGATTCCAGATGTTGGATTCAGCATTAGGGTGAGAGTCTGGACCTGTGATGTCATCGATGTAGGGACCCTCCCAGAAGAGGAAATTCCCTCTACCAATGCAAGTTGCCACCTTCTCAGCCACTTAGCAAGTTCCCTGGAGCAGGGCTTCTTAAACTTTTTCCGCTTGCCACCCTTTCTCACCCGAGAAATTTTGATGCAACCCTGGGTACATAGGTACATAAAATGGATATATGTCAGCTTTGACTGTTGCCAAATTTTTCTCGATCACCACATAAATATGGGGTTGTAACCCACAGTTTAAGAAGCTAGAGCCTAGAGCACTCTGAGGTGAAGTGACTCGCCCAGGGTCCTCCAGCCAACATGTGTCAGAGGTGGGCCTTGAACCCAGTTATCGCTGATTTGGAGTAGGGCTAGGGACTTGGGTCTGGACCTGTGATTTCACTGGTAGAAGAAACTGCTGGGTAAGGACAGTCCTACAGCCTCTTTGCAATTTATAAAGATACCTAGAGCACTGAGCTTAAGTGACTTAGCCAGGGTCACACAGCCACCTTATGTCAGGGGAGGCTTGATTTTCCCGGGTTTAAGGACAGCTTTCTGTGAGATGTTTGTAATAGGACAATTTAACCTGTAGCTACTCTTCTCACACAATTCATTCCCTTCAAAAACTCCCACTGTTTAGGGAGACCTGAAGAGACTTGGCTCCCAAAGGTTTTTTCAAGTAAGCTGTTTAAAACTCAGAAGGTGTTTTCCCATTGGATCAGGATCATGAGAGTAGTTAAGTTCTAAAAGTCAGCCCATGAGAAATGCTCTTCCGCACTCTGGCTGAGATGAACTGGCCTGCCTGGAACCCACCACCAATTCTGAGATTGTTGCCAACAGGCCAGGGGATCCTCTGATGCCTCTTTGCAGCCCGTGGGACTTCACTGGGTTCCGTCAATGAAGACAAGCTCCAGCCCTGGGCACAGGTGTAGTAACCAACTATGCCTGCTCTTTGAGGGCCAACCTCCCCAAGTGCATCACCAGAAGGCTGGCTTGTAGGGAATTGATTCTTTGGCCAGGGCAGTCCCTGAAGCCCACCCCCCAGGATACAAAATGGCCCTCAGACCCATCTGACTGCCTTCTGCTGACATCATAAGAGTGGAAGTAAGAATGCTCGGCTGCCTTCCTTGATGGAGGCACCAGGTGAAAGCCCTCTGGATGATCTGGAAGAAGTGAGCCAGTGTCAGTGAGCTCTCTGTACTCATGGAGAATGGAGGAGATGCCTGAGGAATGGAGATGAACAAATGTGGGCTTTGGCTTCAAAAGGGAAGAGAATTGAGTCTTTATGCTATTAGTTGGTAAGCTTGCTTTGCTTCCTGGTCAAAGTCTCCGATGGGAACGGGAAATAATGGTCAGTAAAATGGTCACATGTGGCTTCATCGAGAGCAGATCATGACCCGATGAGCCTCGTTTTTTGTTGTTGTTGTTGGTTTGGGGGGTTATTTTTGGTGGGGAAATGAGAGTGACTTGCCCAGGGTCACACACTACTAAATGTCAAGTGTCTGAGGCCAGATTTGAACTCTGGTCCTCCTGAATCCAGGGCCCATGCTTTATCCACTGTGCCACCTAGCTACCTCCAAGCTTTGGGTTTTTTTTAAGGGGGTTGGTTATTAGCCTGGTAGATGAGAGCAGTTCTGTAGAAATAGCATACCTGGATTTCTTTGAGGTATGGGATGGTTTTCTATTTCATCCTTTCGTCCCAAACTGTGAAACGTAGGCTAGGTGTCTGTCAGTCCAGGTGGATGAAGCCCCAATTGGCTGAATGAGTAAACCAAAGAGTTTTCAGTGATGAGTCAGTGCCAACGTGGAGGTCTCTGGGGGATACTCCAGATGTTCTAGACCGTATCCTCTGAGTCAAGAAGTTCTTTTAGGGGTGGGTTGCCTAATTTGGCCACTTCATGTTACAGGCGAGGAGCTGAGTTCAAGGGACTGAACAACTTGCGCACAGTTACATAGGTTGTGAGAGGCAGACCCGGCATTCCAACCCAGTCCTCTGGCTGCACATCCAACATTCTTTCCACTGCTGACCTCTCCTTGGGCCTTTGTGGTCCGACATTCTGATCCATGACTTGGATGGGGCGAGAAGAGAGCTTTTCAGCTTCGTAGACCACACAAAGCTGGCAGGCACATCGCACATTCTGGATGAGAGCGGAGACCTCAGTAGCCTAGACCAGAAGCTCAATATCAGTCAGACATGGTGGCCAACAAAATCACACATGACCGAGGAAAAGGAAATGAGAAGGAACAGAAAAGGGAAACCGAGAATCCTGATGAGCATCCTAGGTCGTGGAATTGGAGGCCATCTGAGCCAAGCCCTCGTTTTACAAGAATAGCAGAGTGCTATCTCTACATATATTTCATAGATCTCTTCCTGTATTTATAGAGAGAGGAAGAGAGAGAGTCCATTTTATTATTTATAAACACATTTTATACTGCTTGAAGATTTGCAAAGTGCTTTGCAAACATTATCTTTTTTGATCCTCATAACAGTCTTGGGAGGTAGGCACTATTAGGAGCCCCATTTTACAGATGAGAAAACTGAGGCAGAGATGAAATGACTTGCCCAGTGTTACATATCTAGTAAGTGTCTAAGCTAGGATTTGAATTCAGGTCCAGCACTCTCTCGACTGCACCATCTAGCTGCCTCAATGGCAATTCAGGCTTAGAGAGGATGTGAAGACTTGGGAGGGAAAAAAAATAATGATGGTCTACACTGGTCTACACATGAAAACTAGTTCATTTCTTTTCTTTCTTTTTTTTTTTTTGAAACTAGTTTGTTTCGATGTAAACAGTTACTATGCAGATTCAGTTGGAGGAATTCTTGGTCAGTGTTATTAATAAAACCTTGAACCAAAATAGATTTTTCAGAGTATAAGGACCTTCCAGGTTTACTGTTTGTTGATTTTTTAAAAATTGACTGGGAAGAGGAAAATCCAAACTCTACAGCTTTTTTCCAGCCAATAGAAGCCCACCAGATTTCCTGTGAGACCCAGGCATGTCAGTCACTTTATTCTGCCATCCTGGGGTGATCAGTAGAACCCCCAAAGGCAAGCACCACGTCCAGTGCTAAGTCAGAACCACAAGGGGTTCATTCCCTCCAGGGCTCCCCTTCGCCAAAGTCCATGTGGAATTGGAGCTGAAACCCAGAGCACCATGGGACCTTCTCAGTGAGGTCCGTGCCTGGCCAAGGAGATCAGCCTCATGATTCACCCAGGAAGCAGGTTGGGAGCCTTGCTGAGTATCTGACACGTGGTTGCACGGGTTCTGTTGAGTTTGTCCCATGGTACTTGTGTCTTCAATAGATGCAGCAGGTGGGAAATGAGCCGAGTGTAGAATTGATCAGGAAAAGGAGAGCCAGCGGGGCCAGTTGGGTAGTCACGTGGCAGGACCTGGACAGAGCAGGAATTTCTTTCTCCTCACTATGCCTATTTGTTATAAGGGGTTTATTTTCTATCTTTGATTTTCTTTTTTCATCTTGGGGGAAAAATAGATGTTTTTACTGTCTTGGATGCCTCTCTTAGGAAGTTTCCTGTCCCATGAGGCCAAATTTGTATCTTTGCCATTTCCTCTCATTACCTTTACTTCTGCCCTTTGGGGCCAAGCAAATTGGATACACATGCTGCCTCTGCTTTTATCTAAGTCACTGCTAAAGGCTGGGAAACAGCTGAGGGCCCAGCATAGAACCTTGTGGCATCTCTTCTGTGTCAACATCATCCCTACCTGCACTCTGGTCTGTCCATCAAGAATGACATGAGAGAGTTTGTGAAATGCTTTTGCTAAGAGCTAAGTGATGATATCTACAAATTCCCATCACAGAAAGGAGATCATCCTATTTTGCCATGACCCGTTCCTGGGGCAGCCTTGCCAGCCCTGTGGTCACTGCTTCCCTTTCTGTATGCACCCTCCACCAACACTCTCATGTTAAAGTCTAGCATCTGCCAGGAATCAGTCACCCTCACTGACCTCTGGTTGCAGACCCCACACGGACTCTCTTCCGACATTTGCCTTTCTCTGGTCCTGCGGCTCCCATGTCCCATGATCCTTCACATATCACCAGCAGTAGCTCAGCAGTCCCTTCTGTGGGTTCTCTCAGCCCCCCTTGGGGCACGGGAGGCCTTCTGCCTCATCTCAGGCGCCAGCTCCCTATTGGCTGTGTTGGTTCCAACCTTTCCAGTCTGGAGCGAATTCTCCTTGACAGAGGTGGTGTTGTCTTCTCTCGGATCTCCCCATCTTCGAGCTGCTGTCCAAGGACAACCTTGGAGATGCAGTGGGCCCCTGCAAGTACCTGATCCATATCAAGAAGGACAGCTGTCAAAAGGACTCAGCCTGCGATTTGGCCGCCCAGCCAATTGTGGTAACAACTGACTCGGTCTCTGGCTTCACGCTCTCATCTCCTGTTAGTGTTTCTTGTGACAGGAGGCCTTATTCACAGGTATGGCGGGAGAATTAGGGCCTGTGGGAAATGGACGACGGAGACATGGAGACCGTGTATTTTGCACCGAGAAAACTGTGCTAAGCGTTTGTCTTGTGTTCCAAGCAGGGCAGTTACTGAAAAGTTTACAAGACCAAGACAAAGTATATTATACGTGGAATATATAGTTAGGTTTCAAATTATGGAATTAAATGGTAGGGATAGTGTAGACTTCACCGTAATGTACTGGAGATTGCACTCTGGCCTTACAGTCAGGAAGACTTGCCTCATGACCCTGCATTGGTCCATTCACCTCTCAGCTCCAGTTCCCTTACCTGTGAAATGGGGATGACAACAGCTTCCCTTCCAGGGTTTCTGGGAAGATCAGATGAGACAGCCCTTTGGAAGCCTCAAAGCATTCTAGAAAAAATTAGTATTTCATTGATATAGGGAACTTCCAGGTGAGGAAGTCCCCTCTCCCAAGGCAGGTCAGCACCTTCATTGTCATTTACAGCTTCTGAGACTTGTGTGGGGCACTAAGAGTGGAAGTGACTTCTCCAGGGTCTCATAGCCAGGATGGGTTAGAAGTGAAATTTGAACCCAGGTCTTGCTGACCCTGAGGCCACTATCTCAGCACCACACTATGACTGTTTAGATGGGGGGAAAAGTATAGTTTTTAAATTAGGGGAAAAAGTTATTTTTGACAACACAAGGAGTTCCTTTCTTAAGGGGGGGGGGAATCTAGGTGGCACAGTGGATAAAGCACCAGCCCTGGATTCAGGAGGACCTGAGTTCAAATCCGACCTTAGACACTTGACACTTACTAGCTGTGTGACCCTGGGCAAGTCACTTAACCCTCATTGCCCTCCCCTCCACCAAAAAATGGAAAAAAAAACCCAACAAAACCCTGATTCTTCTCAGAGTGTTTCAGAGGAAAGGTGTTTAGAAAGAATTGAGCCCTACCAAATAGCCCTAAAGGGGCCCCTCACTGCCCTCCCCCACCTTTAAAGAAAATACCTTTGATGGAAGACCACTTATGTGAACTTTTTTTCTTGGCATTTCTTGTTTGTATGGAAGCCAACAGCAGTTACTGTTTCTTATCGGCCTGGTTTCATTGAAAATAATTACTCTCAAGTAGCTATGAGGCACAATAGATAGAACACAGGGCCTGGAGTCAAGAAGATCTGACTCTAAATCCCATCTTAGACATGTTTTTAGCTATGTGACCCTGAGCAAGTCACATCACCCCCTGCCTCAGTTTCCCCATATGTAAAATGGGATGGTAATAGCACCTACTTCCTAGGGTTGTTGTGAAGATCAAGTGAGATAATAATTATAAAGCACTTAGCTATATAATTTTTTAAAAATACAGTTAGATTCTTAGCCATTTTAGCCTTGGTCATGAAGCTGTCAGACAGGTACAGAATAACCTTGGATTGTGATCCCCAACTTCCCTGATTCAGGCTGATAGTGCTCATTAAGGGCCTGCTGACACAGCCTTTGATACGGTCCCTGGGTTTCTGACCCTCCTTCCCTGGGAGGCCTCCAGTCTGGCAAAAGAAGGGTGGCGGGTCCTGGAGCCTTGGCAACGTCAGCCTAGGGGGCCTGGGTCAGCCAAGCCCTTCCCAATCTCTCTCTTACTCCCGTGCTGTGGAAGAGACAAGCAGTCAGTGCCAGGCTGTTAATCAAACACACACCAGCCCCATCGGCAAACAGAGCCAGAACGTGGAACAATCCTCTGCCTCTTTTGTCTCATAATACTGTGGCTAGAGCTTGGGACCTCAGAGGCCATCAAATACAGCCTCCTGATTTTACAGATGGGGAAACTGAGGCCCAGGGAACTGACGTGACTTAGAATGCTACATCTAGAGCTGGAAGGGGCCGATTAGCAGCTTTTGCTGTAGTCCAAGTGCGAGATTAGGGGGAGGAAAAAAAGACCTGAACGGGGCCTCACGTTGGGTTTCTTATCTTTAAAATGAGCAAATGCAGGTCACAAGGCTGATGTGCTTCTCTAAGGGCCATCAAAGTCGAGACTGTTAGTTACTGGGATTTGGGTCATGTGGCGTGCAGCCCCAAATCTGACACACAAGATTACTCCTGTGAGGGCCGACAGCCCCGTGAGGCAGCCCAAATGTCAGAGACCATTGGCGTGAGGCACCCGAGGCCCGCAACACAGGCCTCTTTCAAGTCTATGTTACGTGTGATAACCTGTATGCTGAAAAACCTTGCCCTCTTCAAGGAGGGGATAAGCAAACTCCTGGCAAGGTCACTTTCCTTTGTTTTGCCCTTGGGAAAGGAGCCCTGGAAAAGTTTATGAGAACCTGTAGATAAAAGAAGTATTTATTAGAGCTCACAGAAGAAGAAATAATTAAGTTCCTCTACATGGGGAACTGCCAGACAGATCAAGAGTTGAACAGATACACACATATTAACCTCAGTTTCCCCGGCAGATTTGAACCCGCCATCTTCTGAAAAATAGTAGGGAGCTTCGCTTATTTAAAGCTTCTGATTGCTCTGCCTTTTGCCATAAGCCGTGTGCATTCCAATCTTTGGATTCTTTATTCTTTGATTTTGTGTCCCTGGTGCCTGGCGTCGTGCCTGGCACAGGTGTTTAATAAATGCTTATTTTTTTAAATTGCCCATTTACTGCCCCCCCTACTTCCTTGTCGCTGAAAGGCCTGCATCTGGCTATGGCCAAGTAAGTGTGACATTTATATGTATGTTACCCCAGACGGTGGCTAAGAGGAATCCCAAGAATTTTTGATCAGGCCATTTGCGAAGGGCCGCTTTGTGCAGCCTCAGTGACCGTTGGTCACTGCCTTCTCCAGGGCACGATGTCTTTAAACTCAGCACTTGGCGAATTTAACCCTTTGCTGCTTAGATTGTTGCCATAGTTTTTCTGTCTACAGAATTCCCTTTAAACAGTGCTTCTTCATCTACAGTATGTGGGCTTCACAGTTGGTGGATGGACTTGAGGGAGTCAGTAAAATTGGACAGGAAAAATTCTATCACGATTGTTCAGTTGTCTCATTTGGGTCCAGCTCTTTGTGGTTCATTTGGGGTTTTCTTGACCAAGATGGCTGCCATCTGCTTCTCCAGCTCATTAGACAGATGAGGAAACTAAGGCAAACAGGGTGAAGTGACTTGCCCAGGGTCACACAGCTATAACTATTTGAGAGTGGATTTGAAGCCAGGTCTTCTTGATTCCAAGCCGAGCACTCTGTCCACTGTGCCCGAGCTTCCATTACCTTAATTTTTTGCATTTAAAAACATTATTAGGAGAAGGGGCCCCATGACTTTAAAATTCCCATTTTAAAGAAAGAGCAGTAGGGAGAAAAGAACAATACTCTTTTTAAATATAATAAACATTTTTATTTAAAGTTTTGAGTTCCAAATTCTCTCTCTCCTTCCCTCCCCCCACCAAGGCAGCAAGCAATCAGATACAGATTAATCTGATATCTACATGTCATAAAGCAGTACCCTTAGGAAAAATAGAAACTGCTACTGCCGAGTTCATGGGAAAGAAGAGTTTCATGGGAAGAATCCACATGAACCAATTCCCTGTACACATTTACAGAGGGACATAGACAACCAAAGGGGAGGCCAGTGTAGAAAGAATGTCCAGGGGGCACTGAGTGGTCTGGAGCCAGATAATATGGAGCAAAGCTTATGGGAAAGTGGGAGAAGCTATCCCCTGCCTGGCCTTATAGGAATGGGTCTGGGTGAGTAAATTTACATTAGGGGACAGGGAGCTAGCCTAGATAGGGATTAGCCATGCCAGTTGACCTCTCCACCATTGTTGAGCTGCCCATGACTTAAATTAGCTGCTCCCAAATGGCATCAGTCCATGTCTGAGACTTTAGATTTTTATGGCTGGCTTCTTGGCATATAAACCTGACCGTGTTGGCATCTCTTTTTCTTACACTGTGCTCACGACAAAAGTGGAAATATTTTAGGCAACTATTTACATCTGTGCAGGAAAATATGCTACACTTTTCCTTGGGGTATTCATTATTAAGAAAGGCAGTGCTGTGCAGTGAGTAGAGAGTTGGCTTTGAAGCCACCAGGACCTGGGTTCATGTCCTACCTATGGCAGATACTGGTCCTATGATCCTGAACAAGTAATGTGACCTTTCAGTGCCCTACCCGACTCTAAGATGATAAGTTGCAAAGAGGTGCCTACTTGCATTGGTAGAGGGAATTTCCTTACCTAGGAGTTCTCTATCACAGGTCTAGTCCTCGTGCCCTTCTTCTACTTCAATCCACTTGTCAAACTGAAATGTTCCTCAGCTTCTGTTCCCTCTGGTGTGCATACATCAGAACATTATAGTGTCTCTTCTCTCCTTTATGTCCTGGTTATTTGGTCCACTCGAGTGTAAATACCTTTTCAGAATTTAACATGATGGATATGTTTAGACATGTCTGGGCATGGGGGAGATTACTGGACTTGATCCTTGCTTGGTTTCGAAAGGCCTTCCCTGGCTTTACAGAAGGTACTTTGCAATTGTGGTCTTGGGAACATTGTGGAGGGGAGATGAAAAGGAGCTTTGACCACTAGGGTTGACACTTGGCTCAGCTGAGCCTGGAATTCCAGGGAGCTCTCCAGCCTCCAGGGTGCTGATCAGACTCCAGGGCAGGGGGAGATCCTTGGGGGAATGATTAACTCTTGAAGTGGGGCCTGAAATTTCCATTAGGAAAGTGGAATTCCACCAATATCGTCTTCTTTTTTTTTTTTTTTAAGAGTGCTGCCATCTTTATGTTTGTCGCCATTTCTTCCCTGGGTTCTCCATGTCGTACTTTGTAAATGATGCCAGCTTTTGTTTCTTTCTTCTGTTTTCCTGTCTCCTTTTCCTATAGATCTATCAGGTTCAAAAGGTAGGCTTTGCCTGAGCATCGCTTTTCTGCCCTGCATGTCCCTCCTGTTCCTTGCCAAGGCCCTGGCCGCCTTTCAGAAATAACTTCCTTAACTCAAGACACACAGATCTTGGCTGCTGAATGTACGGGTTCATCTGAACCCAGGGGCCCCCAGTGTGAGACTGTCTTATTTGATCCAATAATAGCACAGGGATTTCTTTGGCATCGTCCCATTCGATTCTCAGGACTCCTGTGAAAGGTAAGTATGGCAGGTCTTATTGTTGCCATTTAACAGATGAGGAGATTGAGGCCGGTGAGCTCGAGTTGGCCCAGAGCCATTCTCTTAGTACCTAGCCAGGCGGAGCCTCAGGTTGGGTTATTTGGGGGGGGGGTTCCTAGTCTAATGCCCTTTGCAGCCTCTTGAGGCTCTTTCCCCAAGACAAATTTGTGAATATTAAATCCTTTTTAAAAATTAATTTTCATCATAAAATTGAGAATTCCTAGCCTTAGGGAAGGGCTCATAATATCATACTTGGTGTAGCCAACCTTGTAAAAATCATAGATTCCATACACAAGTTTTAATCAGAATACATTGCCACCAAGTAGGAATAATGAGACTCTGGTGCTATTTCTGTCTTGTACCCTGCCTGAAAGAGAAGGGGGAAAGTAAACCCTCAGAGCCAGAAGGGACTATGGCCCAGCGGGTGTGGGCCTGAACGGAAACCCCTTCTTACCTCATCCCAGAGGAATGGTTATCCAGCTGCTTCTTTAAGACCCCCACTTGGAGAAGGAACTCACTCCCTCCTGATAGCTCCCATCCCACTTTGGACAACTCTCTCTGTAAAAAAAGTTCTCCTTGTATCAAGGTGAAATCTGCCCCTTGCTTCTTCACAACACTTTCCAGGCATTCGAAAACAGCTTTCACATCCCCTTCCCCCCTCCCCCCAGCCTTCCCTTTTCCAGGCCACACACCCCCAATCTCATAAAATGATTTGGGGGCATGGCTTCAAGGCCCCATCAGGGCACCCTTCAGATGACCAACATCTTTCCTAAAATATGACCCCCCAACTGCATACAGTGAGTGCTCCACGTTTTCTCACCAGGGAAGAAAACAGTGGGACAGTCACATTCTTCATTCTGGACATTCTACTGATAATTAATACAACCCATGCTTTCATTCACTTTTCTGGCTTCCATAACACTGCTGACTCCCACTGAGTTTGCAGTCCATTAAACCCCCTATATCTTATCACATGAACTATTGTCTAGTCAACAATCCCCCATCCTCTGCAAGTGCAATTAATTTTTTGAACCCAAGGATAATATTTTAAATTTATTCCTATTAAATTCCATTGTATTAGATTCCACTCACTGTTCTCATCTGCCTCATTGATTGTTTTTTTTGTATCCCAGTTTTATCACTCATTTTATTGGTTATGCCTTTCCATGTCATCTACAAATTCGATGTCTGCCTTCTCTACTTTATCCAAGTCATTGATGCAAATATTAAACACAAGAGGGCTAGGATCAGATCCTTGTGGTACCCTGCTAAAGACCTACTTCTAGGATGACATCAGTCCGCTAATCAGCACTTCTGATTTGCTCTTTAAACTAGTTCCAAATTCAGCTGTAACTACTGTCATTTAGGCCACAGATATCAAAGATGAGAATTAAAACACAATTGGGAAATATTTAACAAATAAAAATACAATAAAACAGAGATAATGTTACATTCTAAAACCAAGTCAACAGGCAGCCCACAAGGATCCTTATGTAGCGATTAATGGGCCCATTTGAGACTGATTAAGGCCACTTCTGTCAATCTTCTCCCAAGGATATTGTGAGAGTCTGTGGAATGCCTTGCTGGGATCCTGGTGGCCTCTCTTCAAGGCATTCCTTTGATTGATGAGTCTAATAACCCTGTCCAAAAAGGCAATGAGGTTAGATTGGAGTGATTTGTTCTGGATGAACACATGCTGGTTAGTAGCTATCCCTCCTTCCTTCTGTAGTGAAAAGAGAGCTGGATTTGGATTCAGTGACCCAGTTTCAAGTTGTAGCTCTGCCACTTGATACCAGTGTGACCTGAGCCACAACCGTAAGACCATTGATTTAGTTGGAAAATCAATCAGTAGGGAGGGACCCAGAGATATAATCCGTCTCCTTCATTTAGTAGCTGAGGAACCTCAGGCAAAGAAAAGTCAAATGACCGGCCCAAGATCACTCTTTGGGTTAGTGTCAGAGTGAGGTTTCAAACCTAAGTCCTCAGATTCTAAAGTCACTTTACTACTCTAGGCCTTGGGGAAGGGGGTGGTTCACCAAATGATTTCCAAGGTCCCTCCCAGTTCTAATGCCTGATTTTGTCAGCAACTGAAGCCAAACTTACCAGAAAAATCCGACCCCTTCTCTGAAAAATCAGGACATTTGTCTCTCCCCTTCCCCATGGCACTTCCTATGCTCACCCACCAACAGAGCATCCTCGATCTCTGCTCAGAGTTTTCTTTAAGTCCCTTGGGATCATGGCAGAGCTGGAGAATGATCCTGTCATTCAACCCTGTTTCCTACCCCCTACCCCATTTCATATTCAAGAAATAGCAGAACGAGTGATGTTGGCTAGCGATGATTGCCTCAGTCCTAGGTCTTCCCATGTTGTGAACCCCAGTGACTTTTAGAGATGAAGAGGCTGAGTTGGGCTTCTCTGGGAAGAGACTCAGAGAGAGAACTTAGTCACTGATTCCAAATGTTACCAGAATGAAGTAATGGGTGAGTTCTTTCACCGAGGCCCATGCTTGAGAAGATGGGCGTCTTCAGGCAAAAGGCTGAGTCACATCCCTCATTTAGAACTCAGTCGTAATCTATTTTATCGCCTTTCCCCACAAGGGTGTTTACCTGTGGTTTGTTGGATTGGGAATTTTTCTTTCTAATTTTTCCTTTATCTTCAGTTAAGGAACCTAAAACAATCTGGCCCATCAAAAATCAAAATCATAGGGTCATAGATTAGATCTGGACGGGACCCTCCAGGTGATGGAGTCCAACTCCCTCATTTTACAGAGGGGGAAACAGGCCTTTGGAGATGATAGTAAGTGGTAAAGCCACTTATTACTCATGGCGTTCCAGGCTTTATGGCCTGAGGGAAACTTGAGACGTGCAGTGTTGGGCAGGTCATCTGACAGCCTATTGTAATATAATTAGGCCCCATACACAGAAAAGTTATAATTTTATTGATATAAAAACTAAGTTATATGTACCAGTCCCTGAAAGAGTCACCCTATATCATGCCCTGATTCTAGGGCAGGCTTCAGACCATGGGAGGGCCAGCGCTTGCTCAAACGCTCATGTGCGCTCTCTCTCTCTCTCTCTCTCTCTCTCTCTCTCTCTCTCTCTCTCTCTCTCTCTCTCTCCCAGCCCCCTCTCTTTCTCCCTCTCTTCTCTCTCTTTCAACCTGTCTATCCATCCCTGTCTCTCTCTTTCCTTCCTTCCTCTCCTCTCTCCTTTTCCTACTCTCCTTCCTTCTTTTTCCCTCCTCTCTCTCTCATCTTTTATGCCCCTCCCTCCCCACTTTCTCTTCTTCTCTCTCTCCATCCTTCCCTCCCTTCTTCTTCTCCTTTCCTTTTTCCTCTCTCTCCCTTCTCCTCCCCTCCCTCCTCTCTCTTTCCTTTCCTCTTTCTACTCTCCTCCATTTGCCCAAGGCCACACAGCTAGTCATTACCAACAAAGCTGGGGTCTTCCCAAATCTAGCACCCTTTCTACTATGTCTCTCTCCCCATAATTTTACACCTGAGTATAAACCGAGGCTCAGAGAGGGTAGCCCCTGCCACAGCTAGGGAGAGGCAGCCTCAGAACCTGAGCCTTTGGCAGGAGCTTCAGCCAGAACAGTGATTTGGAGATCTCTTGGGGGATCTGACGTTTTGCAGATAAGAGACAATCTTGGCTGCGCGTGTCCTAAAGGAAAGTGTTCTCTGGGCAGTGGCCTGGCCGGGCCTGCTTGGTGCTATTGCCTTCATGCTATTAGGTCGCTTCTGGCTGATTCAAACTATTTCTGAAAGTTGGGCCCCTTTGTCTCACACTGGGCCTGCCCTCCGCTGCATGTCTTGCTTGTCTCACTGCTAATCCCCAAGGTTGGCATTTGGTGATGCTTGGGGTGCTGTGGCTGCACTAACACTTGACCTCCTGTGCTCGCTGGGCCCTGGGCCACCATAGAGCTTCTTGCTATTTCCCTGAAAGTCTTGGGCTGGGCAGTCCTGGGGCCTGCTGGCTGGAGGGCAGGGCCTCAGGCAGATGCCTCCAACAGTGATTAGGGTTTGCAAATATGACGGCTCTGGTCCTAGGCTTCTCTAATTAAGGGCTTCTTGCAGTGGCTCTGCTTGGTTTCTTTTAAATCTTAGATTCCTTTCAAAAGACCAAAAAAAAAAAAAAAAAAGAGGTAGAAAAGAGTATGCAAAACAACGTGATGAATTATTGCACTTACTTCCCTTTGCATCTGGGCTGGGTTTTGTTTTTTTAATGATTTCTTTCTATTGTTAGCATTTATAATTCAGTGCAGGTCAAAGGATCAGCGTTAGAGGGAAAGGGAAAGGAATAAACATTCATTAAGTGCCTACTACGTGCCAGGCATTGTGCCAAGTGCTTTACAAATACGCTCTTTGATCCTCACAACCCTGTGTGGTAAATGTTGTTATGGTCCCCATTTTACAGTTGGGGAAACTGAGACAGACCAGAGGTCGAAGGACCTTGACTTAAACCCCCTTCTATAGCTCTCAGGATCGTGGAGCTAACACTGAAAGGCCCTCAGGGGCTGTCTAGGCTAGCTCCCTTCTTTTAGAGGAGGAAACTGAGGCCCACAGAGTTTAAATAACTCCCCCAGGGTCACACAATGGATAGTAGTGACATTTGAACTCAGGTCCTATTGATGCCGTGCTTCCCCTCAGGGGAGGATCTAATGATGAGATTCTGCACCGTTTAATGTAACAGATAAACCCCAGGGATGGATGGATCAGCTCCAAATGATACCATCCACCGAGGCAGAAAATAGAAACAAAGGGAAGGCAAAATCCCCTCCCTGCTTCAGCGGGACACTTTGGCTTTCTCGAATGCCTTTCCCATAATAGCCTCTGACTCCTTTCACATGTGTCATCTCCCGTTATCTTTGCAAGGCCCATGTGAGAGCAGGCAGGGCCGCACATAAACCTCCTGAACCCCGGGGCAGGGAAGTGACTGACTCCCCAGCTGGGGAGCAAGGCTGGGGCAGAGCTGGGTCTTTGGACCCCCCCCCATTTTGGTGAAAATGCTAAGATCTATCCCCACCCCACCCCCCAGACCCTTCCAGGACCAACCACGATGCCCCCTGCCCCCAGCCTGCAGTATGGGCTTCAGTTTGTTTTCAGTGAAGGTGGATCTGGGCACAGGCAGGCCTTGGCCGGGGGACTTTTCCTCTGCTCTCTGCCCTGGTGTATTTTTAAACCCCATTTACATCACTCTGTTGGCTTTTCCCTCATTGCTGCCTGGATTGCCATTGTCCCCGAAAGAAAGCAATGCGACCATTTTAGGCCGGGGAGGTTGAAATCTGCCCGCCACGTAGCAACCGGCCCCAAAATAGCAGCTCCTGCATCACCGGCCAGGCCCCAGACTGGGGGCTTTGGAGAGAGAGTCCAGGGCTCCCTTGTTTTCAAACTACCCAAGTCCTAGGAGGGAACAGCAAACAGCCCATACAAGGCCCGACCTTGGCAGGAAGCTGGGCCTGGATGGTTTTCTTCTTGGGGTTTGAGGTTGAAATAACAAGCAGTTGCTGCTCATCACGGCAATCACAGACAGACTCTGGAAGACACCTCAGAGGCCAACAGTTCAGCCCCTTCCTGTGACAGACAGGGAAACTGAGGCCCAGAGAGGTACTAAGTGATTTGCCCAGAGTCACAGGGAACCAACAGTTTAGAAGCAGTCGATTCTCAAGGGATCCTGGATGTCACTCAGCCCAACTCCCATGATGTCAGTGCAACCTTTTACCGAGTTCTTGACTCTTCTTGTCTGATGGCAGAGGATTACAGCCCAGGCCACCTCCTTCTACCCCTTCCTGAGGTTTTCAGCCTTCTTCCTCATTCCTTACTTGGGAGGTTACCCTTTAATTAGGGGATGCTAGGTGGTGTAGTGGATAGAGCCCTGGCCCTGAGTTCAAATCTCACCTCAGACACTTACTAGCTCTGTGACCCTGGGCAAATCACTTAACCCCAATTGCCTTAAATATCTGGGGCCATCTCCAGTAGTCCTGATTTAGATCTTGCCACTGGTCCCAGAGGGCTCTGGAGGAGGGAGGGCATTTAATGACCTTGCACAGCTCTGCCTCACTTACATCCAATTCAGTGCAAGTCATGACATCACCCTGGTGTCATGGTCCTCTTTGAGAACAAAGGGCAAACAACAGTAACCCTTTAATTCAAACAAGGGAAGGAATGGAAGAAGTGGAGAAGGCTTGCCCCACCCTCCATCTTTTTGCTTCACTCTCAAATGATTGCCTTGGAGTTGGGACTCTTCCCCATTTAAGGTGTGTAGGGATACCTTGAGCAGTTTGGGGAATCCAGACTTCCCAGTCATGTTGTTAAATGAATAGAATACAGAGGATCACAGAAGGAACCAATTATATTGAAATAAAGATGTAATATCCCCTACCCCCATGCAAGTTCATAGATGCCCAGAAATCTTTAGGGATCTGTGGACCCCAAGTTCAGAACCCCACCCCCCCCCACAGAAAGCCAAGTAGCAGCTAGACCTTCCTAGCATCTAGTACAAATGTCAAGGCCAGATTCCTCCTGGGCCCAGATTTTGACAATGGAATCCCATGTGCCTGGAGGCATAACCAGGAAGCCAGCTGAGTGCTTATTAGCCCCTTCTTCTTGACCTATTCTGCTGGTGTCCCCCAAACCCACTAGGAGGTGGGACAATGAGGGTTAAGTGACTTGCCCAAGGTCACACAGCTAGTGAGTGTCAAGTGTCTGAGGCCTGATTTGAACTTAGGTCCTCCTAAATCCAGGACTGGTGCTTTAAGCACTGCGCCACCTAGCTGCCCCCTACTTGTCTCTGGATAAACATGTTTGCTTAAAACCATGGCTTCTCTTTAAACCCCAGATACTCCAGTAGTACTCTGAAAGGGCTCCTTACTCCCTTTCCATATTCTTGGCACAGAAGGGTTGGGGGGAGAAAGAGAAAAGGGGGAGCCTTCTGCTCATGGGCCCTTACCATGGGATGCCTCCCACCATAGTTAGAAAAACAAAAAAGGCCCTGCCCATCCCCGCCATGCTGTTTGCTGCTATCTGGCATGCTGGTTGGTTTCTTTGTGATTTCCTGCTCTTGGGCTCTCTGGGGTGGGTGAGGCAGCACCCTGGATTGCATGCTGGGATACCACTGCGCTGATGTTTCTTACCTAATTTTCTCTCCTTTCTATCTATAGAAATATTATGGGCTGGATACAAAATGGGGTGACATCGAGCAATGGATGGTATGCTTTTTGAATCACAGGTTTTAAAAATCCAAAGAGGTTTATTGTTTAATTCTTCTGCCTGGAATTCTGTAGGTCTTCCCTGACATTGAGTTGGGTTTAGAGACTGACAGCTTCTTAGTAGGATTGTGGCATCCCCCGTAATCAGATATTCTGAAAGCTGGATTTTTTTTTTCTCACAAAATTACTTTGCAGTTTATCATTTTCCTTTTCCCTGTAAGACTGTCCTAAAAGAAAATCCATTGAGCTCCACTAGGGTGCAAAAACGGAACTCTGGTGACATTTAAAAGAAAACAGAGGCAATTTGTTATTCATTCATGTGAGTTATTGGAGTGAAAATAACTGTTCATTTCATTGCAGCATGAAGCAGCCCCTCTGGTCGGGGGGAGCCCGAATCGCCAAGCCCCGCATTGAGCTTTCTAGGAGAGATGGGGAACAGGCTTGTGTTATACCACGTCCCAGCCTTAGCATTAAAGGGACACTTAGCCAAGATCCCACTGAATGCTTGGCCCAAAGCTCCCCCATCCCCTGTATCTCTATGTGAGCCAGACTCAGTAGAAGTCTTAGTATGTACAAAGTGAGGCCAAGGGAAGAGTCCAAGGTGAGTTCAACTCAAGGAGAATCCAGATTTGGGGCATTTTTAAAAGAAGCTAAAGTTGTGAGTGAGGGAGAAGAGATGAGAGGTTGAGCTTGTTCTGAGCACCCCAGGCGAGGGGCTCTCTGCAGTCTGGTTTTAACTGTGATTTTAACTTGAGAAATGATTCTTTAAAAAAAAAAATGAAGATCTGATCTGTAAAACTGAGTGGGTCCTAATCTGACCAGTGGAATCAATCCACTGTCCCACTCCCTTTCCCCTCCCCCGCCAGGTGACAGCGCTTGCTAATTAATATCTCAGATTCATTCAACTGCCTCACCACAGGTGGTGAGTACCCAATGTTCATGTCTGTCTAGCTGAAGATTTGATGTTCATTTAAAGGAGTGTGGGTAGGTAAAACTCCAGTTCGCCAAAACTTTCTTTCCAAATAAACAAACAAAAACATTTTCTTTAGTACCCAAGGAGGATAATGGCGTGCTTTAAGGCAACGGTGTGAAATTCAAATAGAAAACCACAAATTAGCATGATTTGTGTTGTATCGAATTCTTATTCATTTTGTTAAACATTTTCCAATTACGTTTTCATCTGGTCTAGCTAGAGTTTAGGCTGTGAGTTTGACACCTTTGCTTTGAGGGATTGCCAGATCTTGAATTGATTTGGATTTATAGGGGACAGTCCAGGGTAGTTTTTGTTTGGATTCTTTGAAATTGGGTAATTGGCGAGGGCCAGCGGGATGGAGTGGCTGGAGAGCCCTCCTTGAAGCCAGGGGTCAAGTCCCGCCCATTGTAGATACCATGTGACCTTGAGTAAGTCAGTTTACATCTCGCTGCCCCTCCACATCCCCTTTCCCCCCAACCCCAACTCTCTGAGAAAATGCTGCAAATGAAAGCACATACCCAGCCTCCATCATCGCTAGAGACACACCATAGTCAGCCAGCATATTCAATTAACCAAAGTTTTCCCATCCCCTGGTGAAGAGAGCCGCTCTCAAACAGACTCTACAAATAGAGATGAGCTTGTAATGATTGTTCATCAACAGCTCCGCAAAGCTACCTTAGAAAGAGCGGGGCAGCCCCCCATCATGGTATGGGATAGACAACATTTCTTTTGACAGAAAGACCAAATTTTTCTCATAAAATCATGAAAGCCCCCTTGTGTCAGACACAGCAGGGCAGTTTCTGGCATGAAAAACAAAACAAAAACCAGATTGCTTCTGTTGGTGGGGAGGAAAAAAACATTTTATGCCCTTGTCCTCCCCAAGCTCCAGAGGAAACCTGGCCATTCCCTTTGCAAGTAAAGAGCGCTGAATGCTGCTCTGAATGAATAGGTCCAAGCGAGTTACTTTCAGTATGGGGTGCACTTGCCCACTGTCTGCTGGGTAATTTACACTAGAGTGCCGAGCCCTGCCTGTCCCACCAAGGTTCTGCCCCCATCCCTTTTATCCTTGGTCAATACAGGGAATGGTACATGCCTCCAGCTGCTTTTACTGCCCCCACAATCCCTTTAGGAGGTCTTCTATTACAGTTCAAATAAATAAAGGCTTGCAGCACAAACTCTTAGATGCAAACCAAAAGAAAAAAACAAACCCAACCCAATAGCGATTTGACATTCGTGGCAGGAAAAAAACCCACAAACAGAAACAAACAAAAAGAAAAAACAAAGAAAACTGAAATGCAGGAGGCAGCTTCCAGCTTTCTCTCAGGGAAATCAGTCTCAGCTATTAAGTTGTTTTGGCTCCATCAGACTCTTCCTTAGAATATCAAGGTTTCTTTTTTCCCCAAAGCAATTTTGACATTTCTGCTTTCAACCTTTGCTGTTCTTTCTTCCTCTGATGCTTCGTTAGGAAGAGAGCGAGCGATACTCTCATAGATTCCGAAGAAATCCATCGGTTAGTATGGTCTTTGTTCCTTCCTCAGAGCTTGGCCCAGAACTGATGTCTTATTTATGCTTGTGGTTGCTAGAGTAAACATTTACTTCTAAGGTCCTTTTCGAAGGAAGTGACTGATCCTGTGGTTAAGTGGGGGCCACGACTTAGGCAGATACTGGGAAAATTGCGGGGGACGTTTTGTCTTAACTTTTGGGTGTTTTTTAGAAGTGTTTGGAAGTGTTGGTTACTAACAAGGTATGTTTGGCAGCCTGTGTGTGTTTCCCCATTTTTCCCCTTTGCCTAATGAAAAAAAAAAGGTGTTTATATGATATACTGGATATGTGCATTTATAAATTACCGCACGCTGTTAACTAATTTCATTTTAAGAAAGTGAGCATAGTAGATCCTGACAGAATCAGGTGTAAACAGGTATGTAACAAGGCAATGAGTAGGTCAAATGGATTATTTGGGATCCATCCGCTTTGCTGCTGGAGAGTGAAGACACTAGCTAGCTCTTATTGTGATATGTCTCTCACCTGATTCATGGATTTTATCCACTTAATCATTGGCTCAAATGTGATTCTGTCGTGGAGACGTAAATCCACCTGTTGGGTTTGTTTTGTTTACCACTGAGACTGTTGGCATTGATGTCATCACTTGTGTTATTTCCATCATTTCATGTGTTTTTTTCATCCTTTCTTTTCCAATAGGCTTCTGATGAAGATGAGCGCATGTCTGTGGGTAGTCGCGGAAGCCTGAGGGTTAGTAACCAAATTATTTAGTCTTACTTACTCCTTGTGGAACCTTTCTGTTTTCTCATCAGAAGACCAATAATCTTTTCCCCCAGGTTTCCCAATCCAACCCCAGGTTTATATTCATAATAAACCACATTATAAAGAATCCTTTGTATCCAAGCTATTGGCATGTCCCAACAAGAGGGAAATAGGAGCATCAGCGATGGCTTATCTACTTCTTTTGATGAACAGTCCTGCCTGAGTGCCTCTTGAAATTGAAATGGTTTTTGCATGAACAAAATCAATGCAGCTAGGATAAGAAGAGAACCCACCGAGTAGGGAAAAATATTCCTATCAAATACCACTGATAATCTTAGATATTTATATATTCTTTGCCGAATGCAAGGGAAGTAATCTATATAATAGGTTGAATACACACACATATAAAGTATGTGTGTGTAATATATATGTATGTGTGTATTTGGGTGTCTGTCAACTTTTATCAGTGATTTTTGATGCAATTATTTTTTCTCTAATTTTAGCTACATTTATTTTATTTGTATAAAAGTTTCTGATTTTAGGGAGAAATTATTAGCCCACTCATCCACACATGGGGATTTCCATCCCCCAAATGTATAGGAATTGACACAAATAAGTAAGACCAAGAATCATTCCCTATAAATGGTCAGTTTCCAAAAGAATTTTATTCATCAGTAGCTGTACAAATAAAATGCTCCAAATTACCAATAATAAGAAAAATGCAAATTGAAAACCTCTGAGGTCACAAGTGTCTGTTCTTGTGGTTAGGTGCTGGGAGCTCTCGTTTTTTTAGCCCCTACACGGTTTCTGTAGCTGCTGCTGGATCTCTTTCCCTTCTGTTTCTGTTGTTGCCTTGGAGAGGTTACCAATAACACCAAATACTTTCAAATGTCCTCTGCTTGGAAACTGCAGCTTAGATTTTTAGCCAACTTAAGAAAACAAGTCCAACCTAGAATTATGGTTTGGAGCGTGAACGATGCCAGAGCCTCTCCTAATTTGTCCAGAGAGCCTGCAGAAGCCCCAGCAGCCTCTGAGCATAATTAACCTCGTGGCCAGAGCAAGTCCTGAATACTTTCATATTTGGACAAAGACTGTTCTGGGAACCTCACCAGAGTATAAGCTTCTGGTGGGCAGGAGCCTTTTGTTTCTGCGTGCTCACTTTTACAGAGTAGGTGCTTTAAACGGGGCTAGCTGTAGGACTGAATGGTGCTGTTGGGCAACATTTTGGTAGATGATGCCTTTAAGATTCAAAGGATCATGGGATTTGGAACCAGAAGGGCCTCAGAGATCCTACAGTCAAGGCCCCTCCATTTCACTGATAAGGAAAGTGATCTCTCTCCAAGGCCCCCTGAGTTGTAAGGAACAGAGGGGGAAGTTGACCCCCAGTCCAGGAGCTCCAAATCTGGCCTGTCCTTCCTGTAGTAGCCTGCCAGGTCCATTTTCTAAATTAAGATGGGGGAACAGAGTTGGATCTGCTGTGCCATGATAGGAACCAAGCAGTAATTGGTTTGGGCTAAAGAGCCTATTATAGTTAATGAAGTATAAGGTAATTTCTTAATGAATATCGGTGGTTCATTATTTAGCCTATTAAAACTTGAATTGATTATTTTTTTCTTCCTGAGATAATGTTTTTATAAACCTTTGTAAATTCTGGTGATCAGATCCAGTGTACTTTGGGAACTGAAGTGGAGAAACTGAGATGTTTTTATTTCCTCTCGAATCAGCAAACTGACCTGTGGGTACCCCTTCCTATATTTCTTTTTCTGAAGCAAGGTCACCTCTCATCTGTAATAACAAGGATTAGCACTTCTAAACCCATGCATTGTATTGGTGAACTAGATTAAATCTACATCTTTTTTTACTAGTTAAATCACATTTTTACATGTGGAGTCCCTCCACCTCCCTCAAGGGCACATCAAAATCTGCCAGAATTCTTTGTAGTTCTAAATGTCCAGCCGGTAACTTCTTTCTTGGCTTTTCCAAGTCGCTTCTGAGGACGGACAGATGGCGACCATCTTCATTGGTGAGGGTGAGGTGTTATAGAATTATAGAAAATGCTATTTACATTTATATTTAGAGATTTTAAGAAAGTTATTAGGGGATTCTGGGTGGGAACCAGGGAATATCATATCGAAATGAACCTGATCCTAAGTTCATATGTTGGTCAATAAAGAGTGAAATCTTGTCCTTTCCTTTATAAGGGAACTGGATAGGGGGCAGCTAGGTGGTGCAGCGGATAAAGCATCAACCCTGGATTCAGGAGGACCTGAGTTCAAATCTGACCACAGACACTTGACACTTATTAGCTGTGTGACCCTGGGCCCAAAACCAAACAAACAAAAAAAAATAGGGGAACTGGGTGGCGTAGCAGATAGAGCTCTGGGCACTCAGGTCAGTTTCCAAAAGAATTTTATTCATCAATGGCCGTACAAACAAAATGCTCCAAGTTACCAATAATAAGAAAAATGCAGATTGAAAAACTGAGGTTATAAGTGTCTGTTCTTGTGCTTTCCGATTCCTGCCTCCCATGTGTCCATTGCTCAGCAGAGTGCCTGGCATGTAAAAGGTGCGCTATGTGTTTATTGATTGACTGTGTGACCCTGCCAAAGTCCCTTAACCTCCCTGTGCTTCAGTTTCCTCATCTGTAAGATGAGTAAGCTGGACACAATGGCTTCTCAAGGCCCTTCTGTATCTATGGATCTGTGATCTACTGACAGTGTAATTGGTTGAGGAAGATTGGCGTGCCTTCCCAGAACAGACTGAGAAAACACTCATTATCTGGCACTTCAGCAGTGACCTGGGATCACTTCGCCACAGCTCATCCATCTCTTCTTTACTCCTCCTCCAGAAAAGTGTGCAAGTCCCAAGCTCACCCACCCACCTCCAGACAGGTGCCCATGACCCTCTTAGCAAATTGAACTCTGTGTCACTAAGAAAATAAATAGGGATGTTAGGACTAAATTGTTTAAAAGTTTGGATGGAATTAAAACAAATGTTTTCTTTCCTTTGGAAGTGAATTTAGTTGAGCAAAGTCTAACTTAATTTTTTAAAGCATCATTACTGCTGCCTCATGGAAAGCCTAGGAAATCCGGGACTTTTTTCCTCGTCCGTGATCTAAAGGGATGGGACTCAACAATCTTTCTAGGTCCCTTCTGCCATCTTGAGGTGGAAGCCCCTCACGGGCTTTCCCTGTGCCGATGATGTCTTCACAGAAAGGGATGTCTTGGGACTATCCCATGACCCCCCTTTTTTTTAATCCCATGACCTTTTAGGGAAATTGCTCTCGTATATGGTTTAGCAATTGGCTTTTCCTCTCTGTAACTACGTTTTTCACATCCCCGTCTTTGTTCAAAATGAAGTTCATTCGGTCTCTGATGAAAGATAACACAGGAGCAGCTAGGTGGTGCCATGGATAAAGCGCCAGCCCTGGATTCAGGAGGACCAGAGTTAAATTTGGCCTCAGACACTTGATACTTACTAGCTGTGTGAGCCTGGGCAAGTCAGTTAACCCCCATTGCCCCACAAAAAAAAAAAGAAAAAAGAAAGAAAGAAAGATAACACAGCTGGAAAGCAGGAGGAATCTCTTTAAATTGCCATGCAGTCATTGAGGTCACTGTTATAATGTCTTATCGATTTCCCAGTGGGCCTACCTTAAAATGGAACCCAAGACCTATTCCTCAGGACTGCCTCCCAAGGGAAGTGGCCTGTGAAGGGTCCTGCCCAACACCAAGCCCCACTCCTAGAGCAGAGCTTGTCATAGAGTTCCTGGGGTACATCATCCGTGTGACCGAAGATAATTTCTTGTGGGGCTCTTTTAAGGACTCTGCTTAAGAGAATCAGCCTCTCTACCTGGACATCAATAGTCACATATTAAACGATGCCTGGAATCACAGACTCTCAGATCTAGGAGGCCCCTCTGAGGGCCTTACCTGAACAAGAGCCCCCTCTTCGACCTGCCTGCCAATGGACATCCTGAAGCCCTTTCGCCCTACCTCTACTGGTAGCCCAGTCCTCTTGTGGACAACTCCATTACTGAGTCCTGTCCTTGAACCTAAATCTGCATTTATGCAGCTCTCCTGTCCCCACCTCCCTGGCACCCTCTTCCACTGCTTCTGTTGCCCCTGGTCTCCAGTGTGAAGCCCAACCCCCCTTCCCTAGGGCAGCCCTTCTGAAACTGGGAGCCTGCGCTCATCCTTCTTCTCTTCCATCATCTACCTCCCCCTCAACTCTTCTCTTCTCTAGGCCAAACACCCTAGTTCCTCCAGCTGCTCCTCAAATCTCATGATGTCAGGACCCTCCAACATTTTGGTTGTCTTGCTGAGGACAGTCTCCAGTTTTTCATTGCCCTCAAAATGGTGGTATGAAGAACTGGACACCATTCAACCGATGTTGTCTGAGCAGGACAGACTATAGCAGGTCTCCCTAGTCCTGAACTATGGGGGAGTGAGGTAGGGGTCACTTAAGAATTTGAAATTTCATCCCTGTAGAGAATTTCCCGTGTAGTATATCTTACCAGCGTTGAAAACTAGCAACTGTTTTTAAATGTGTAGTCTTGGCAGCTTGACTGATAAATTACCACTATTGTCAAACAAGTTGTTACCAACCCATGCTAGTCTGTATTTAGCACAGGTAGGATTAAGACATAATCCATTCCCTATGCCATTTTTTTTTAATTTTTTTTATGAGATATTTTATTTTTTCCGTTACATGTAAAGATAGTTCTCAACTTTTGTTTATACATGCTTTACAATTTCAGATTTTTCTCCCCCCTCCCCTAGACAGCAGGTAATCTGATATAGGTTATATCTATATATCTCTATACATATACATATATATATATATACACACACATATATATACACATAATAACATTAATCCTATTTCTGCATTAATCCTGTTACAAGAGAAAGAATCAGAGCAGTGATGCAAAACCTCAAAATAGAAAAAAAAACAACAGCACCCAAAACAAAAGAAATAATATGGTTCAATCAGCATCTATACTCCACAGTTCTTTCTTTCTTTTTTTTTCTTGGATTTGGAGATCCTCTTCTATCATGAGTTCCCTGGAACTCTTCTGTACCATTGCATTGGTGAGAAGAATATAGTCCATCACAGTAGATCAATACTCAATGTTGATGATACTGTGTACAATGTTATTCTGGTTCTGCTCATCTCACTCATCATCAGCTCACGTAAGACCCTCCAGGTTTCTCTGAACTCTTCCTGCTCATCATTTCTTACAGCACAATAGTACTCCATTGTATTCATATACCACAACTTGTCCAGCCATTCCCCAATTGATGGGCACCCCCTCAACTTCCAATTCCTTGCTACCACGTAAAGAGCAGCTATAAATATTTTTGTACATGTGGGTCCCTTTCCCCCTTCCATGATTTCTTTGGGCAAAAGACCTAAAAGTGGGATTGCTGGGTCAAAGGGTATGGATAGCTTTATCGCCCTTTGGGCATAATTCCAAATTGCTCTCCAGAATGGTTGGATCAGCTCACAGCTCCACCAACAATGCATTAGTGTTCCAATTTTCCCACAGCCTCTCCAACATTTATTATCTTCCCTTTTTGTCATTTTAGCCAATCTGATAGGTGTCAGGTGGTACCTCAGAGTTGTTTTAATTTGCATCTCTCTAATCATTAGAGATTTAGAGCATTTTTTCATATGGGAATAGATAGCTTTGATTTCTTCATCAGAAAACTGCCTGTTCATATCCTTTGACCATTTCTCAATTGGGGAATGACTTGGATTCTTATAAATTTGATTTAATTCCCTATATATTTTAGAGATGAGGCCTTTATCAGAAGCACTGGCCTCAAAAATTGTTTCCCAGCTTTCTGCCTCCCTTCCAATTTTGGATGCCCTATGCCTTTTAATACTAATCCCAGCTCTTAGCACAATGGTTATCAAAGAGGAGTCGATTAATGCTTGGTGCCTGGACTAGGTAGCTCAAGATGCCATGATTCTTCTAAGCTGCCATGTCACCTATTGACTCATCACAGTTGCCATCCACTAAAAGCCAATCTCTTCTATATGAACTGTTCTCTAGAGCAATATCTTACATATGTGATGTGAGTTCTTGGTCCTCTGTGAATGACTTTACATTTAGCCCTGTTGAATTTTACCTGCTCAGATTTGGCCCGACTCTCTTGCCTGTACAATTTATTGAAGCCAGACTCTCTCTCATCCATTGTGTCAGCTACTCATTTGTACCTCCTGTCAATTTGCCAAGTCAGCCATCAATCCCTCTACCCAGGTGATGGAGGAAAATGGGGGAACAGCATGGCTTCCAGCACAGACCCCACTTCCTTCTACGCAGCACCTTCCTAGTTGATGTTGAGCCATTAATGGCTCTTCTCTGGGTCAGCCTTTTGTGTAACACTAATACCCCGGGGTCTCCATCTCTTTCACAAGAATAGTAGAATGAAGGAGTGGATCAAATGCTTAGCTCATATCCAGGAAAACTGAATCTACAATATGAGCTTCATTTGCCAGTCTCGTCCCTATTAAAAAAAAAAGTCATTGAGGTTAGTCTGACACGACTAGTTTCTCATGAAATCACGCTGGTTCATTCTCAGTGATCACACTCCTTTTTTTGGATATTCTGTAACCATCCCTTTCATTGGAACACTGGGACGTTTTCCAGGAATTCAAATCAAGATCACTCTCCTCTGGCTCCTTTTTAAAGTCAGGACAAGATTTTTCCTCTGGTTCTTTAGCATCTCTCCCACCCCCAGGATCTCTAGCCATTACCAACAATGGCTCAGGAAACACATTGGCCGTTTCCTTCGTATATCCTACGATGTAGTAGTTCATTTGGGCTTGGGGAACTGACCTCATCAGAAGCAGCCAGGTGACCTCTTGGTATCTCCCTACTTATCTTGGGTACCATTTCCTGTTAGCAATTTTTGTTTTATCATTTTTGGTTCAAAGATCATTCTCCTTGGCAGAAAAAACAGTATCAGAATTAGAGTTGAACAGTCTTTTTTTTCCCCTTCATCTTGGCCCCATCCACCCCATCCTGCTAATTGCTGCTGCAGGGGCTGGAACCCCTGCCTTCTCAGCAGCTTCAGAACCTCAAAACCTAGAAAAGAAAGTTCTCCCCACCAAAGCCCATGGCACTCTATCAAATGGCTCAACATCAAAACCGATAGGTTTTTATCAGTAGAAATGATGCTAAAGAAGGAATGTTACCATCTGCTCTGCTAAGGACCATGGGACCTTTCCATCTGCCTTGTGGCTCCCATCCTCCTATATGTGTTCTCTCCCCCATTAGAATGGGAACTTCCTAAGAGCACAGACTGTCTTACTTTTCTCCTTGTATCTCCATTACTTAGCAGAGTGCTTCTGTACATAGTGAGTGCTTAATAAATGCTTTCTCATTCATTCAGGGATGCATTCTTTGATTCTCCTCTTTTCCCCCATCTCACTATGTGGGCCATATGTTTTCTTGCCACCATCTTTGCCAGGTTTGGTCTCCAGTCATTTCTGGCCAAAACCTCATTATTTCTTGATGTTGCTGTCTCATTGGAGTACTGGGCTCCCTTCCCTGGTGGGAAGGCAGAGGCTGGATAACACACTTATCAGGGACAGTGAAGAGGGGCTTCTGATCAAGGCATTGGCTGGACCCTGTGATCCCTAAGATCTACTCTGTTCAGGGACTTCGGATTCTGAGAAACAGGATGGGAAAAGGCTGTGTGTTTACTGACTTGGCCAAGATTCAGGGCCAGCCCATGCCCGGTCAGTATTTTTTTTTTTCTGGTCAGTATTAATAAGGCTCAAAAAACTAGGGATACCCAAATTTCCTGTTACTTAATATTGAGTTGTAGATCTAAAACTACAAGCCACAGTTCAGCTTCTTCATTTTACAAAGGAGGAAACTGAGACTCAAAGAGATTTAAGTGACTTGCCTAAGGTCACACCCAGGATCCCAGATCTATAGCTGAAAAGGACCCCAGAAGCCATCCAGTCCAACCCCTTTATTTTCACATGAGGAAAAAGAAGATGATAAATTTAGAATTCAAAGGGATCTTAAAGTATCATCTAGTCCTTTTACAAATGGGGAAACTGAAACCAAGGAAGCAAAATTGACTTGTTCCAAAGTGACTTTATAATAATTGATTGCCTCATTGAAAACTTAATTTTTCAACAATTTCCATAAGAGATTTTCCATTTTGTTATTTTTAAGTTGATGTAATTTTTTCCTAATATTTAGTTTGACAGTGATTTTACATTAGTAGCTTTTCTGTTTTTAAAAACTAATGATCCTAGGAATTTAATATGTCACAGATTTATAGCCAGAAGGGACCTTAGTCCATCTGGTTCAACCCACCCATTTCACAGAGGAGGAAACTGAGCCCCAGAGAGAAGCGAAATGATTACCCATAGTTACATAGGCAGCAAGTTTCAGAGGTGAGTCTTCAATTCCAAAGCCAGGAATCTTTCCGCTGTCCCAAGATGCATCTTAATTAAGTCTCTTTCCTACTAGGGAGAGTAAAAACATTCATGGCCTCACCATTTCCACTGCTGGGAAGTTAGTGGGCCACGGCATGTGGAAGCTTGGTACTCTTTTATCTTCCATCTGGGCACATTAACCTTTTTTGTTTCTTTCTTCTCTGGGAAATATGCCTCTGAGGCCAGAAGGTGGGAAAGAGGAGTGCTTTGTTGTTTGTTCTTATTTGTCCACTATGCCTGGGGGCCTCGCTCCCCTTCTGACCGGTCTTATTGTCTCCCCCGTGCTCTTGACAGTCCCAGGCAGAACTGGACTATGCTGGCGCCTACCCTGTGGTGAGAGTCAAAATGAGCATCAGTGCGTGACTTATAACCCTCTTGTGATGCATGCCACTAATACCTCTTTCTCATGATGTCTCCTATGGATGAGCATTTAAAACTGAAAACTTCAAGGTTATTTAGGGAAACAAATGGAGGATCCTAGGCCAAGACCTCAGAGCCAGGACCTCAGAGGCCAGCTAGTGTAACCCCCTTCATTATTTCCAGATAAGGAAACTGAGCCCAAGAGTGGCAGGAGGGGGATTGGAACCAAAGTCCTCTGGCTCCAGAGCTGGGGTTCTTTCCACTTTTAGGGTTCTAATCTCAGAATGTATTTCATAGAAGAGTTTGATTTAACACGTGTCTCAAAGATCGTTAGGAAAATCATACCACGGTAGTACAAGAGTACTTTGAGCTGGCAACTTCTCCAGATAGAATTGAGATTTCATATTGAAAATCTGCTTTTTTCCTCAATCAAAATTGGACTTGATGGGGACCCCCAGATCACCTTCATCAGTTCTAATTGATGCCTTTTGTTTCCTACCTTGCGCCTTAGATTCCCCATTAAGATTATCTGTGTTTTGGCTCATGAGAAAAATCGCTAACATTATTAATCAAATAACAAGTTAATGATGAGCGTGACCATTGGTTGCTAAAAGTCAAACAACACTTTAAAAACAGTGCATGGTGGGTTGTGTGAGACATTAACCCCTGGGATTATTCTGCTTGACACTACTGCAATCCTTTTCACACCTTAATTCCTTCTTTTTAAAAAATAAAACCATGGTTTGTGAATGCATAACTCTATTCCTTGTTCCATTATGGTGTTTATGGATTTGAAAATAGATTATGTTTGATTTTGCATGTTGTCTAGATTGAAATCCTATTGTAATAAAATTGTATATTTTGCTATTTTCATGCCTTAGAAGATAGGCAAGACTCCAGAGAAATGGTGCTTTGTCGATCTGGTCACATAAATTTCCTGAAAATTGAATAATTTTGTGCAATTGCCTTCCCTGAAAGAATGAATGAATGAGTGAATGAATGGATGAAAAAGTGTGTATTATTGTGATGCTAAGCACTGGAGATCTAACCAGCAAAAAGCAAGACAGTCCCTGCTCTATAGGAGCTCACACTCTAATTGAGAGGAGATAGCACATAAAAGAAAGTCCAGGGGGCAGCTAGGTAGTGCAGTGGATAAAGCACTGGCCCTGGATTCAGGAGGACCTGAGTTCAAATCCAGCCTCAGACACTTGATGTTTACTAGCTGTGTGACCCTGGGCAAGTCACTTAACTCTCATCGCCCCGCCCCCCCCCAAAAAAAAAGAAAAGAAAAGAAAAAGCCCAGCTATAGGGCACATAGAAAGGTCTGGAAATCCTGAGGGCGCTGCCAAAGGGCGGATGGTAAGGACCACCTTTGTGCGGTGATGACTTTCTATTATCTTTTAACTTGATGGTGTTCTCTTTGTACTGTGTGCAGTTAGAATTATAGGATTTAAATTATAGAATTAAAATTTTATATAGAATTATAGGATTTAAAATCACAAGAGAAATCCTTAGTCATATAATCCAAGCCTCATTATGCAGATTTGCATACTGACAGTTCAAGAGATCAAATGATTTGCCCCAGGTAGATGAACCAAGATTCCAATTGAGATGAAACTGTGTCACTCCTTTTGTCTCTCCATCAAGTAACAATCATCCTTCCAGTGCCATCATTTTTTTCATCACAAACACCCCAAGCACGCAAGTAAACCCCAGCCATCCCATTAAAACAAAATCATCGGCACATTGGACAAAGAACAGGATGGTTGGGCTGGAAAACTTCTGCCTTCATTTCTGCTCATTTGTTAAATTCACTGCAGAGAATCGGCCGCCCCATCTAATCTCCAGATGCTCTGGATCCAGAACTCCGCAGTATAATTTCTAGTCAGAGTCTCTACGATGGAAGAACAACAGACCCGTCCAGTGGAGCTTCCTGAGCAGGAAGGGAAGAAATGAGGGAAGTGAGAGTTCCGTAGTCTTGCTGTCTTAACTGCAGGCCAGAGTAGGAAAAGGGCAGCTTCAGAGCCCAAGGAGAGTGAGGGAAGGGGTGAGCCAAGAGGCTTCATTCATTCTATAGGGAGCTTGATTTCTCTGCTTTGGTGAGCAGGGAGGGGGGAGCGAGAGGACCCAACATTGGGTTTCTTTTGGCTTCCGCATGGAATATTCGCTTTTCTCTGAACTGGTCTTGTTTATTGAGGAGATAACAAGGGAAGATCGTTATAGTCTGGAAAGTACAAGTCCTCGACGTATTCCAGCATCAGATAATCCTCTCTGGGCAGAGATGAAAGGGAAGTACCCTAAGAACACCTGCCAGTTGCCAAGTTTATCCTTAAATCTTTGATTTGGGAGACTATTTTAAAAGCTTTTTTGGCGTTCTGTTAAAATCCCTCTGAAAGTTCTTCAGCAGGGGTCCTGGTTTGTTATGTTGGAAAGGGAAAGTGATGGGGCCTGACACCTAACACCCAGGGGAGGCAGCTCCTACAGGTGGAGAGGCTGGAGGCCTTAGAGAGCTGCCTGGGACAGTGAGAGGGAAGGAGTCACATCCAGGGTCCCACAGCCAGGATTTCAGTGGGAGGACTTGAACCCAGGTCTTCATGGCTCCAAGGCAGAATCTCTGCCTCTCTACGTTAAAAAGCGGGTTCAAAATAATTAGGTTTTTATGTAAGAATAAAACAACAGTTGCCATAGAGGAAGTCCTGATGCTTCTGGGTTTGGGAATTAATCTGTCTTCATCTATTCCTTCAGTCAACATCTATTCAATAGTTTTTGACTGTTGGCTTTATGCAAGGCCTCATACTGGCCTTTTCAAGTGTCCTTGGGATGGCTTCATTTGCCAATTTCTGCTCACTTTTCCTTCTCCTTTATAAATCATTAGGTGTTAGAGCTACAGGGGACCTTTGAAACATCTTGTCCCATGCTCTCATTGTGTAGATGAGGCAGCAGCAAGGGTCCCCAAAGTGACTTTTCCAAGGTCTTTTTTTTAAAATTAATAAAGTATTTTATTTTTCCATTACATGTAAAGATAGTTCTCAACTTTTGTTCATACAAGCTTTCCAATTTCAGATTTTTCTCCCTCCTTCCCCTCCCTCCCTCCTCCCCTAGGCAGCAGGTAATCTGATATAGGTTATATCTATATATCTATATACATAATAACATTAATCCTATTTCTGCATTAGTCATGTTATAAGAGAAAAATCAGAGCAATGACAAAAAACCTCAAAATAGGAAAGCAGCAGCACCAAAGACAAAAGAAATAGTATGGTTCATTCAGCATCTATACTCCACAGTTCTTTTTTTTTTTCTTGGATTTGGAGATCCTCTTCCATCATGAGTCCCCTAGAACTCTTCTGTGCCATTGCATTGGTGAGAAGAATCTAGTCCATCACAGTAGATCAACACTCAATGTTGATGATACTGTGTACAATGTTATTCTGGTTCTGCTCATCTCACTCATCATCAGCCCATGCAAGACCCTCCAGGTTTCTCTGAACTCCTCCTGCTCATCATTTCTTACAGCACAATAGTATTCCATTGTATTCATATACCACAACTTGTCTAGCCATTCCCCAATGGATGGGCATCCCCTCAACTTTCAATTCCTTGCTACCACATAAAGAGCAGCTATAAATATTTTTGTACATGTGGGTCCCTTTCCCCTTTCCATGATTTCTTTGGGAAAAAGACCCAAAAGTGGTATTGCTGGGTCAAAGGGTATGGATAGCTTTATCGCCCTTTGGGCATAATTCCAAATTGCTCTCCAGAATGGTTGGATCAGTTCACAGCTCCACCAACAATGCATTAGTGTTCTAATTTTCCCACAGCTTCTCCAACATTTATTATTTTCCTTTTTTGTCATTTTAGCCAATCTGATAGGTGTCAGGTGGTACCAAGGTCTTTAAGATCTATATGTTCTTGTTTCCAGACTTTATAAATCCTAGCTCAGTAGGGAGGAATGAGCACTATCAGGTAGTCAAACTAAACTGACCTCCAACAGATTAGCCAAACTTCAGGAGGCCAACTCTGAATTCATTTGGCAGGGGGGCTGCTAGTTCCTTCTGCCTTCAGTTACGTAGCACAGACCAGAAATGGCAGCAAGACTTCAGAAAGAAATGGGGTGATGAGCATCGGCTATTAAGTGAAGCTAGTGATTGGTTATTCCCCCATCTGACAGCAGAATAGTGGTTTAAAAGCCACAGGATGGGATGGTAACAATTGAAATACTGAGAGATGATGGCCAAGAGGAGGAAATGAAGATGACATTGCAGTAGAAGCTCCTGGAATTTGGGGCTGGCGGCCCCATGTGCATATTACTGCATGCCCATAGGGTGCCATGGTCTATTCACACAGTCTGCTAAGCACCACCAAGGCCTCCTCTGATGTGGAGGTGATACTGGGTCCTGCAAGTGCACTGTGAACTCTAGAAAGTTCTGCCAATGCCAAGTGGGTTTTATGTAAGGCCCAGGCTTTTGACTCGTTGGAAAAAGCTTTGTTGTTGTTGTTTATTCGTCGTGTCCGACTCTTCGTGACCCCATTTGAGATGTTCTTGGCAGAGATCCTGGAGCAGTTTGCCATGTCCTTCTCTAGCTCATTTTGCAGATGAGGAAACTGAGGTTAACAGGGTTAAGTGACTTGTCTAAGGTTCCATAGCTAGTATCTGAGGCTGGATTTGAACTCGAGTCTTCCTGACTCCAGGCCTGGTGTTCTAGGCACTGTGCCATCTAGCTGCCCTAGGAACAACCTAATGTAGTACAAAGAGGCCCATCACCCACAGGCTGCTACTGCCTTGGGCCATGGCAGCTCATGAAACAGAAATACAGAATGGCCCTTGGTCCACTGCAGGTCCTTCCACTTGGGCAGAGTTGGAGGCAGAGAGCATTAGGATCATCTGTCTACACTAACAGCTGCTAATTCTCTCAGTGTGACGATATTGTCCAGTGACCAGTGAAAAGACATAATGCAGAAAGAAGTGACTCAGGGAGATCGTAGCATTCAAGTTATAAACTAAACTGGAAGATGGAAGGAAGTCCTATATAAGTAGAAGGGGTGGAACCTCACAGGTTCTCCTGGGAGGAGTAAAAAAGAGTTAGTGTTAGAGGTTTTATTGAGCATAGAAAGGCAATGATGAGAAGCCATGACTTCATGGAATATTGGCTCGTCTTCTGTTGCATTGCTCATTATAAAGGGTTGGAGAAAGAGCAGCCCAAAGACTATTTTGTCTTGACATACCAACATTAATTATGGAGGGTGAAGAGGAGGAGGAACTCTATTAAGAACATGATCCAACACCCTCCATGTGAAGTCAGCATATTCTTTGGTACTTGGTGACTTCAGCACCAAGGTCAGAAATAGGCACAGATGGGGAAGAATGTGAATCAAGAATGTGGAAGAAAGGAGAGGAAGGGCACAGACTGTAAAGTACCATTCACTGAATCCTCGGGCCTCTAAGTCCTGAATATTTCATTTGAGAAAAGAATAGGAAAGATGCTGAATGTGGCAAGCACCAAATAACAAGACAAAGCAGACAGGAAATGACTCATCACTGATCCTGGAGTCATTCTCCACCAAAGGAAAAGCAATGGGAAAAGCAGCTGGACCGGACTAAATATACATAGTGGGCAGAATCAGACTGACTTGTTAGAGCAAAGATTAAAATGAAAACCAAGCTAGAAGAATAAAAATGTGAAGAGGCTATGTTGTGCAATTAAAACAGCTCCAACTTGACCATTAAATGGGCTAATGATGCTGAAAAATGAAATATGGACAGAAGGAAGGACATTGACACTACTTAAAATACTTTCTTTTTTGTGTGTGAGTGGGGCAATGGGGGTTAAGTGACTTGCCCAGGGTCACACATCTAGTAAGTGTCAAATGTCTGAGGCCAGATTTGAACTCAAGTACTCCTGAATCCAGGGCCAGTGGATAAACCACTGTGCCACCTAGCCACCCCCCAAAATACTTTCTTAAGGAAGTTTAGCCCATGATAATCAGTTACCATGATGAGGAGCCCCAAAGAGCTAATAAATCATCTTGGTCAGCAAACACTTGGCTTGTTTGCCAAGTGGAAAGAGATGGCAATGAGGGGGAACACTGGTCTAAGATTTGGAAAATCTGAGAAAGATAACAAAGATTATGAACATTATTTTCTCAAAGCAAACAAAAATGATGGAAGGTAAGAACCAGTTTAGAGAAAGCTCAGCTAGACCCAGTTAAACACAGTTGTTCAGAGGACCTTTAACCAGGAAGCTGGAAGAGGAAAATCAAAGAAGTGAAAGATAGAAATGTTCTGTAAAGGTTGTTTTATAACTTACCTCTTTTTCACCATCAAGGACCCTAGAGCTCTCACACATGGACTCTGGCATCACAGGCCCAGATGTATAGAGGGTCTGGGTCCTAGGACAGATTCCCAATAAATGGTAAGTTTCTAAATGCCCTTCTTTGCAAGTGCCATTGATGTGAGTGGATCAAGACCCAGAATACCATAGAGCCTTCTGGACAGGATCTGCAGCCCCTTGGACTTTCCTGGCTTTCTTTCCCAAGCCTGATTCCACAGCAGGCCACGCCTTGACCATCACAGGGTTGCCTGAGAGAATCTGAGAGTCCAAAAGGCTTATCTGATTCAGAATAAGCACGTTGATAAAGAACATCTGGAAAAGAAGAGTGAGCAGGGGCCACGATTGAACAAGAAGAAATCAAGGAAGCTGGATCCCTTTTAGTGGCCTCAAACATCTCGCAACAAAGGGCCATATTTTTAATATCGCTGTTCCACTGATGACAATGTATGCCTGTGAGTCATGGGATGCCACAGGTTCTGAAGATGGAGTGGGACTATCACCCACAAGGCATTGGGGAGGCTTGTGCAAATAGGCTGCGATGCTTTATAAACCAGGACCTAGGAGAGAGAATTGGCGGAAATGATGTCATCTAAGAAATGGGTGAGCAGAAAAGATTTCAGTTTAGTGCTGGCCATTGGGTTCAATCCCTTCATTTTGCAAATGAGGAAACTGAAGGACAGAGAATTTAAGCGACTTGTCCAGGGTCACACAATTAGCTAATGTCTCTGAGGCAGGTTTTGAACTCGGGTCTTCCTGATTCCCAAGTCCAGTGCCACCTAGCTGCCCAAGAAAAGGAGTAGGTCATATAGCAAGAGATAATTGATGCATAGCACAGATGCCCCATTGGTGTCCCTGCCATGGCAAAAGAAATTGAGAAAGGCTCCCAGCTTATTGCATGGACTCCCTTTGGTAATCTTATGGGAGGCCATGTATAACAGTTACCCAGAATGGGCAGACATGAGTGAGTTAAGTTCTTTATCATTGGAGGAAAGACCTACACTGATGAAATTGCAGACCCTTTAGGGGTATGAAAATGCATTCATGCCCCTAATTGTCACCATGAGCCAACAATACTGGGTTTTCCTTTGTGACGTGTCCTCTCTTTGTGCAGATAGGAACCCCTCTAGGATTTAGGAGTTCTTTTATAGTTCCTAAGGGCAGAAAAAAGAAAACAAGTCCCCAGTAGCCAAGCTGGGAAGGAGTCCCTCCAAGCATAGCTGGTCTAGTCTTTGGGCAGCAGAGAAAGCTTCTGTCCTGGAACCAGCACCTGGAGCTCTTCCAGTGTGGGATGGCCTGCTAGAGCTAACATTTCCACCGGTGTGAGCTTTAAGAGCCCAGGGCCACTTATGTGGCCCAATAAGGGAGAAATCACTGGGGGCTGTAATAGAGGCTGAGTAGTGGTGGTAGTAGTGGTGGTGGAGGAGGAAGAAGAAAAGGAATAGCATTCTACTAAAGTTTGCAAAATAGTTTCCATCTGTTAATTTATCTGATCCTCTTCATGAAAAGGTTACATTACTTCATGAAAGCAGAACAAGTGTGTCAAAGAGGCTGTAAAGTGGAGGATCTTTGCTTTGGCATGATTTCTACCCTGAATGGATAAAGTAGGGGATGAAGTTTTGACCCTTGGAGTAAAATCAGCATCTGAGATGTTTAGAATATTTCATTCTCAAATGATGGTGGAAACAACCAAAATATCACTGTTTTTAAAAAATGGAATAGAAGATAAAGGAAACCACACTTAATCTAGTTAAACTAGAACAAAACCTGTGTATTTCCTAAAATTGTAGACCCTGGAGCAAGACCTGAGCAAGGGAAAATTCCTGGAATCAACCCCAAACTCACTGAGCTCTGAGCTCTGGTCAGGAGTCATTCTCCTCTTCTTAGTGTCATCTAAACCCTCTACATTTACCCTTCTTTGTTGCAAATCAATTATCTCGGATTGCCTCAGTTTCCTCATCTGTCCCATGAGCTGGAGAAGGACATGGCCAACCACATCCAGAATCCAGAACAGCCCTAATAGGATCACAAAGAATAGAACACGACTGAACAACAGCAGTTGCGAGTATGTGTATGTATGAGCATGGGTGCATTGGTCTGTTCCCTTGTGTGTGTACATGGATTTGTGTGTTTTGATATACTATTACTCTTGCCAGTAGCCACACTTCTCTCTGCTAGGTCGAGTCTCTGGCCTCCACTTGCTCTAACCACAAAGGCCTACTTTGTTCTTCCCTTGTGATTCCAAAGTACTTTCTGATCTCTATTTGGCAACCTTTCCTCTTTTCTCTTTCCCAGCAGACAAATGGTTACGATGGAGACCTGTACGGATCCTCATCCCTGAACAGAAAATCTAGCAGGGTCAGTAGTAGATCCAATTGTCAGTAACGGCCTATGAAGGCATGTGTGGAAGCTTTCTTAAACACTGGTAAATGTAGGTTCTTTAGCCCAGTGTCTGCTATACAGCAGGTCTCCCAGTCCCCTTTCTTTGTCCCCCTCCCCCTGTTTGGGATATAACCAGCCCAGATGAAATACAGTAAAAAGCTGCCCTCTGATCACTGTTAACTGATGAGAAATCCATGTGACATGGGAATTAGAAACACTTTCAAAACTGAAGGCTGGATAGAGCTCTGCTTTGCTCTACCATTTCCCCTCATCAATTAATCAGCAAGCATTTATTAAGCATCTACTATATGCCAAGCACTATGCTAGGCCCTTGGGGATATCTGTCACATTTTAATATTTCCCCACATCTCCAATTTCATTCATTCATTCATTCATTCATTCATTCATTCATTCATTCGCTCACACACTAATTCTGTAAACACTTGCGGGACACCTGTTAGGTACAGAAAGTTGTTTCTAAAGGTTAGGAAACTTACAGCCAAGTAAGCTGCGATGTGTCTAGTATTTAGGGCTCTGTGTAATTCACTTGTTGAGTAGTCACAGACAAGCACACAGCCCGGGAGGTTCCACTGTAGCTAGCTTATAGCTCTGCTTTCTATTTTCAATTCACTTTATTCAACAAATATTCGATCTCTTTCAGAAGTTTAGAGCCAGCTCTTCTGTGGCTAGCTTTGAGCTGTGTCTATTTTTAATTCACTTGACTCCATAAATATTCAGTTTATTGATGAAGCTTCCAGCCTGATAATCTCTCCTGTGGCCACCTTAGAGCTCTCTAGCCTTCTTATTCATGGGCTGTGTCTCTCTAGAGGAAGTCCAGAGAGAAGAGCAGAGGATGATGGGTCATGGCCGCATGGCCCCATCACAGGCTGGCAGGAGCAGTGACACAGAGTAGGGCGGGGTTAGAGAGGGAACGAATGACAAAGAGGTTTTCAAAAAGCAGAAAAGGCAGGACAAGAAACAAGAATTTGTTGAGTTTATCAAGGAAGGGACATTAATTAGCCCGTTAAGAGAGCTAGCATGGGGGAATTTTTATATAAAGATCTCATCAAAAGAAATTTATGAGAGAAAGAGATTGTAAGACCATAGATTTAGAACCTGAAATTCCTTACAATGTGAGCCTCTGAAAGTAGTGAAAAAAGCACATCTATTTATTTGAGCCCAAACAAACATCTGGAAGTCCTGGGTTCGAATACTGCCCCTGGCACTTCCCAGTTGAATTACCTTGGTCGGGTCCCTTCATCTAAAAGAAAATAGGGCTAACACTAGATCTTTCCTACCTCCTGGTGTGTGTCCTTGTTAGAAAAGGGCTTGGTGAGCTGTAAGGCACTGCCCAGGTATGAGTTGTTTGTCCTGAGTGGGCATCTCCCAGCTTCTGGGACCACTGGTCCTGCAGCTCTATTGTTCTGGAGTTTGCTGAGCAAGCTTTGGTCTGAATGTCCAGTTGGTCCTGGGGCTCAGGCACCTTCCTCCCACAGTGCCCCTGTGAGGCATGTGGTGGCAATGTCCCTAGACTCATTCTTAGACGTGAGGAAACTGCGGCTCAGCTAAATTCAGTGACTTATCCAAGGTCACATAGGTCATAAGCAGAAGAACCAAGATGAAGTCCACATTATCAAACCCCCTTTGCATCCTGCAGTGCTGCCTCCTCACCTCAAGCACAGGCCGCTTCCTGCCTCTAATCCTTTTCAGTTCAAGAGAAGGAAGGGGCCCAGTAGTCCACCCCTCTTTTGATGGATAAGGGAAGTAAAGGAGGAGTCGCCCAGGGTCAAACCTGGGATCTTGGGAAGACCCTCAGAAACCATCTGCTCTAGCCCCTTGTCCTTCAGAGAAGGAAACTGAGGCCTGAGGAGTTAGGTGCCTTACCTGAAATTAGACAAAGAGCAAGTGACAGAGACAGAATTCAAACCCGGGTCCTCTGACTCTGTGCTAGTCAAGGAACGATATAGATTTTAGACATCATATGATAAAGTCTCTCATGCTGTTCCATTACCTCAGCAGTAGGATTCAGTGGATTTGAAAGTATGGAAATGGCTGGGCCCCATGTACCAAGTAATTAATCAGGGAACAACAGTATGTGTCAGGCAGAGCCCCTTCACTGGGGAGACACCATGTCCACAAGTAGAGAAACACCAAACCAAGAGAAAGGGGGAGGGAAGGGGACACGCATTTATTAAGTGACTACGGTGTGCCCAGCTCTGTGCCAAACACTTTCCAAATATTATCTCAGATACTAGGCAGAACTTCGAGCAGACAGGCGGGCACCAGCAGCTGGAGGAATCAGAGTCCCAGTGTCCTTGGATCTTGGATCTGGAGTTGGGAGGAACCCCAGAGTCCATCCATCACATCCTCCTCCTTGATGGGCTCTGCCTTCCTTAGATGGCTACAAAACTGCCCGATGCCCTGCCCAGCTTGGCCTGGGCCAGGCCCAATTGTTTGAGCCAGACTCATGAGCAGGAAATTAGAGGGAGGGGCGGGTGTATAAGTGTCTGAGCCAAATGGTGAGTCAGAGGCTTTTAGCTGGGGACCTCTGCCTGGAGAAGGCAAGGAAGAGGAGCGGACGCCCAGCCATGCTGGAGTCCAGAAGGGCAGGGAAGACTGGAGCAGGGCTGCTCTGAAACAAGCTGAGCACCAATCACTTTGGGAGGAACAGTTGGAAATGCCCGATCTCAGAGGCTCTGTTTATACAAGCAGCTGGGCGTAGAACAGTAGATAGAATCATGGGAAGAACTGAGTTCAAATTTTACCTCAGATATGTGCTAGCTGTGTGACCCTGGACAAGTCATGTAACCCGTCTCAGTCTCAGTTTCCTTATCTGTAAAAATGAGGATAAGAATGGCATCTACTTATCCAGGCTGGTTGTGAGGATCACATGAGATACTATTTGTGAAACACTTTGAAAACTTTCAAGTGCTATATAAATGTTAGCTCTTATTATTAGGTGGCCATATTTCTACTCCATCAATAAAAAGTAACATTTGTATTATTGAGCAGCCCGGTGGTTCAGTGGGTAGAGCACTGGACCTGGAGTCAGGAAGACTCCTCTTCCTGGGTTCAAATCTGGCCTCAGACACTTCCTAACTGTGTGACCCTGGGCAAGTCACTTCACCCTGTTTGCCTCTGTTTCTTCATCTGCAAAGTGAGCTGGGGTAAGGAAATGGCAAACTACTCCAGGATCTTTGCCAAAGAAACCCCAAATGGGGTCATGGCGAGTTGGACATGACAGAAAGACGACTGGACAACAACAAGAAGTCTGTGTTATGCTGTAAGGTTTGCAAAGCAACTTACAAATGTTATCGCTTCTAATCCTCACAACAGTCTTGGGAGAAAGGTGCTTTTGTGAGTAAACTGAAGCAGGCAGAGGTTAAGTGACTTGCCCAGGGTCACACAGCCAGAAAGTATCTGAGGCTGAAATTGAACTCTTGCACTTCCTGACATCTGGAGACTCAATCTACTGTACCACATAGCTGCTTAATTAGAAGACAGATTGTTTTCTCCCTTCATTTGGTTGGACTTCGTCTATTTAAAATAATTCTTTTAATTCACCCTATCAGGATGTTGGACAGCATTTAATTTGAGGACTCATATCTAGATAATTGTAGATAGACTTAGAAACTGAGAGGGCTGACCCACAGAGAAGAGGCCAGTGCTGTGGAGAAGCCACTCCAGTCCCTTGTTCTGGGAGAAGGGCCCCCCTTCTCTCAGACAAACCTCCCTGCATTTCCACAGACATTAAGGAGAGAGGGTGAGCCCCCATCAGAGGGAAACCATAGCAAAGAACTATGGCTTATATGAGGGGGTCACTTACTATTTATACGACCATGGGCAAAGTCATTTTGCGCCGCTTGGTCTAATTCTTCAACTGTAAAATGAGATATAAAACTGTAAGATAGATGAATTCCAAGGCATCTTCCAGCCCCAAGCCCTAGAATACTAGGACATTGCAGCAAATAGTAATTGGGTCAGCCATGTTGCACCGCCAGAATATAGTAGTAAGTTAAAGTGAAGTCTCTGGTTCAAATGTTATATTTGGGGGCAGCTGGGTGGCACAGTGGGTAAAGGATCAGCCCTGTATTCAGGAGGACCTGAGTTCAAATCTAGCCTCAGACACTTGACACTTACTAGCTGTGTGACCCTGGGGAAGTCACTTAACTCCCATTGCCCCACCAAAAAAAGTCCTTTATTTTTAAAAAAAATGTTGTATTTGTATCATTTCATGCTTTGATACACTGTATCAAACTGATTCGCCTCATTCGCAGGATCATATACTGATTTGTAGCATTTCACTCCTTTAGAATTTCATATTCCTAATACCTGGTGAGATTTAAAAAGAACATACACGTTTTTTTTTTTAGTGAGGCAATTGGGGTTAAGTGACTTGCCCAGGGTCACACAGCTAGTAAGTGTTAAGTGTCTGAGGCTGGATTTGAACTCAGGTACTCCTGACTCCAGGACTGGTGCTCTATCCACTGCGCCACCTAGCTGCCCCCAGAACATACACTCTTTTATCAAATTTTTCGCTAAGCGTATACTTACAGCGGGGTGGAAAAGACAGGTAAGAATGACCAGGATGATGCCTTGAGTTATTTACCATGGGCGTCCAACTCTCTCATAAGTTTTCTTTTTCTTCGATGCTTCAGAGTTCCAGATCCAGCAAGGAAAGCAAACCGTCCAGCAGGCTGTCATCCAGGGAGGAGAAGTTGGTTGGTTTCCATTTAAATATTTCAAATCCTCTCTCCAAAGGCTGCAGGTTTTGTAGCACGAGACTCAGGTGATTTCAGTGCCCTGATGTCTTCCTTACTCATTTTTGTTTGGATTCATTTGCCAGTCATAGCAACCGTTGGCAGGACTACTGGTTCAAAGTAACTCCTTTTCTGTAATGAAAAGCCACTCATTTTTATGAGACCATTTTATCAGATGAGGAGCACCCGCCATCTTTGATATGATAAACCACATCTTCAGAAACCCCTACCTTTGGGCTACATGTATTTACTATGCAGTCAATTCCCTTCAGTTGCCAGTTCAGCTTACAATTACTAATTGCTCTAAACCCACCATCACATGTGGCAGTAGTCAGTTGCATAACTGCAGTGGTGGGCAGGTGATCAGTCCCTGCAGACTTGTTTATTCATTAGGGAGAGATACTAGACCTGTAATTTCACTGAGGGGGGAAGTAGATAACAAAGCCTCTAACACCAATGTAGAATTTAGAAACACCCAATGCATACAAACAGTTGATAAGAAGAGCTCCCATTTCAGTCAACACACATTTGTTAAACATTTAACTAGCCCTTTTAGGTTTCCAAAGTACTTCCCAAATATTGGTTCATTTGATCCTCACAACAGCCCTGCAAGGTTGGTGCTCGAATGATTCCCATTTTAAAGATGAGGAAATAGAGGCTGACAGGTTAAGTGACTCGCCCGGGGTCACACAGCTAGTAAGTGTCTGAGGCTGAATTTAAACCCAGGTCATTCTGATTCTAAATCTAAGACTCTAATCTCCTGGACCACTTCATTACTAATCTTAGCTATTCACAGAGGTCCTCTCTTAGGTAATTCATTTTACTTCACTTCACATGGAGTTACTCATTGTACCTGGTCATAAACTCACTTTCCTTTAACACTCCCTTATAATTCAGAGCTTTCAAAACATTGAACTAACCTTGAGTCTAAATTAGTGAGATTTTACTCAAATCAGCTCCAAGGGCAAGTAGATGATCAATTGCCCCATGTCCTGAAAAGCTTCATTGCTGGGGCATTAACAAAACATCATGGTGGCATGAGGTCACCCTCTGAGGATACTGTGTGGACTTGTTCCTCATATGTTTGCACCTTCTGCTCAGTCTGTGGAATTGCTCTTTCCTGGGAGTTATCTCCAGCTGAGTAACCTTTGAGATCTCAACCTAACTCATTTGCATGAGTTGTTGATTGGCAAATACTTGCTTTTACCCACCCCTCCCCCAGTTTGATTTCTCAAAATAATATGATATTTATAGGACTGTAGAAAAACCTTAACCAGGGGCAGCTAGGTGGTGCAGTGGATAGAGCACCGGCCCTGGAGTCAGGAGTACCTGAGTTCAAATCTGGCCTCAGACATTTAACACTTACTGTGTGACCCTGGGCAAGTCACTTAACCCCAATTGCCTCACTAAAAAAAAAAAAAAAAAGAAAGAAATACCTTAACCAAAACAGGTCTTTTTAAAGAAATGATGGAATGATGGCTTGAAGGGCCATAGAGTTTTCTTAAAGATGTTAGTTTCATTAAACTGGGTCTAATTGTATAGTAAGTCATAAATAATGGATACTGGAGTTTCGAGCCTAGAAATCAGAAATGTGGATTTAGTGAAGGATTTAGTAAAAGTTTCTCTAGGGCTAACGTATAGAATATTTGTCATAAAGTGATGCCCCTTAATTTAACATGCAATCTTCCTGTCCTGTGTACACATACACACACATACATGCATACATGCCCCAACCTAGAATAATAAACAATCAGACCTATTTCTATAACATAGAAACTTAATGCAATTTATGGATTTTTTTCCTGCAAGCTATAGGTTTTGAGCTTTTAGCAAAATTAATATAATAGGGGTAGTAATGGAACATGTAGGATTTCAGGAGTAAATATATCCTTGAGACCAGGGTCACAAATTCCATTAATGATTCCATGGTAACTTGCAACCAAAATTGAAATCAATGATATATCTATTTTTAAATCAAGGATATTGATGCAAGATAAGTGAGTTGGGTTGGGTTGACCATGATATGATTTTGTCAATTAGCTAACATCTTTATTAATTTCTGATCAAGTCTTTCTCTGTTTACTTAAATTGATTTAGCCATTTAGTGATCCCTTAATATTTTTGCTGTGGAAATGACTTAACCAAAAGGAATGAAAATGTCTGTGGTTTTTGATAAAATGAAGTTCAATGGGTTTGAGTTTTTTTTTCCCTTTCTCATTTCCTTCTCATTTCCCCACTTTTCTTTGATTCCAGGGCTCCTACTACTCCGACCTTGGGCTTTCCTGCAACAGCCTTCCCTCCAGACCCCTGTCGGCTTCCCAAAATGGAGCTCGGGTCTGTCACCTTCCTTCTCCATGTCCCCCCTGCCCCCTCTTCCACTATTGCTTTAAGTTTAATTAATTTGAACAATTAACTCCATTTACTTGGACACTTCAACCTCATTGATAGACTAATCTGTGGAGAACTCTGACACCATCAATAATAGCAACCATTTCTGTCACACTTTAAGGTATAGCTCATGGGATCTATTTAGGCATGTGACTTCATTGCCAAGATTTTCCCCGACCCTTTTCTTATTTAAAGAAAAATATTTGACTACTCGTTTATAACCTATACTGAATTGCTTGCATTCTTGTGGGCAGGGGTGGGGGAGAGGGAGGAAGAGAAGTTGGAACACAAAGTTTTAAAAAATTGATGTCAAAATTTGTTTTTATATGTAATTTGGCAAATAAAATTCTAAACAAAAAAAAAAAAGAAATAAAAAAAAAGAAAATTATTGGTGGTGTTAGTGTGCCCCTCAAAACCTCCCAAAACCAAAAGATCAAACCCAGCAACTATGTTTCAAACTTCAAGCTGTGGAATTCATTTCTTGGGCTTCCCTTCCCCTTCTGGCAGTTGTCGCCTATTAATTGTCCCATTTGTTTTTAACATTTTTCTCTCATAAATGTATCCAGGAAGAGATCTGGAAAGCCCTTTATATAATCAGAGTTGTTCATCTCTGAGAAGTGGGGAGAAGAATTTCATTTTTTTTGGATCACTCCTCTCAATATGTTTCCTGTTTTCTGAGAGTTGGAATCCTGCTCTGGTCCCCAAGGTGTGATTTCTTTTTTTAAAAAAATTTTAGCTCCATTTTATTTTAGATGTGCTTTCTGTTCTGGAAGGAAAGAATTGGGATTCAAAATTATAATGGGGAAAACAACAACTACTTTTGGAGGTTGAATTGTCCATGTTCTGTGCATGCGATTTTGGTATTTGAGTGATGCAAGATGGTGGCAGGGTCCAAAGCAGGCCTTCTTATATCCCAGGTGTTGGGCCTACTGTTTGCTGCCTATAAAGGGATCGTGGTCATGGCCTAGTGGGACAGCAGCTGACTTTAAGCTATAGTATTGTAGGCTGGCTTTCATATGGGCTGTCCCAAAAGTTTTATTGCCATTCAATAATAGCTTTGATGCTGTAAGAGTGGTAAATGGCACCAAGACTTTTGGGACACCCTCACTCTCAAGTATGGAAGAGAATTCCTTAGGAACATTTTCAGTCTATGCATTTTAATGCAGCAGGACCCAAGAGCAGCTATCTTTTCCCTAGTGTTGTTCCTCATATTTCTCTAGGCAAATTGGGCTTGTCAGATACTGACTGGGGCCTCTACTCTTCCCTTTCCCACTCCTTGTATCTAAGGGTGCCATGACGTGCATAACTCAGGATTATCAATGACCACAACCCTGTCTCTGGTCTCCCTGCACTTCTTCATCCATCTGGAAATCCGTCTGGTTACTAACTCACACACCAGCATTTTTTTCCACTGCCCCTGGGAAGACGTTAAGTCCAAATATCGCATGTTCTTAGGACGCTTTTCTTCCTTCTTCCTCCTCCCATTATTAGAAGGACATGAAACTTCTACTGACTACAGATGCTTTCTTTCCACCAGAGATGTGTGTATGAATTTAATCAGGGTGAATTAAAACATATTTCAAATGGACCACAGAAACTTCCTTCATGCCACATTCGGTTGGAGGACTCCTTTTTCTGGAGGAAGAAAAATGCTTACCTCATTTACTTTGGGTGAAATCCTGTTTTTCATGTACTAGACGATTAACGAAAGAGGGAGCGTGGTGCTGTGAGAGGATCACTCCCTGGCTGCCTAATGCTAAGGACTTGTGTGACCGTGGGCAAATCGTTTAATCCTCATCCGTAAAATGAGGGAGGGGGATTCACTGGATTCAGAGGGCACCCCAACTCCAGATCTGTGGTCTTTCCCAACTTTCCTTCCTTCCTTCCTGACTGTAACATAATTTGGATGTCATAACTTCACACCCCACATTTAAATACCTCCATGAATGTCAGTGTTTTGCCATCGTCCAGACTTTTGAAACTCAAAATATGCTTCTCTCCTCCAGTCTTCCTTTCTTTACAGCAATGTTAAAGCTTCCTGGCATTACAGGGTTGGTGTACTCCCTTTCCCTTAGTCATTTTAACTTAAGATGTGGACGTCCGCACTGTCCCACAATACAGGAGTGGTTTCTTGACTGTAATACTCTACTCCGTATTGTACACGAGCACCAGAGTGTTGCCATCCTTGTTTGATCCACTGAATTGTAATGAATTGTATTTGTTCACATGTGCATCAGTGCCCCCTAGTCACAGTGGCTAATGCTGGATTTGTATCTCTTGGGTTTGGGCAGTACTGAGTAATGGAAGATTGTTCACTGAATTATGAATCTGGCCTGGATTCCATTCTGTGATATTTCCTGGAAAACTGTTAGATAAGAAAGAGACAACACTGAGCCTCTGCATGGAGAAATACTGTTTTACAATGTTTTAGGCAGAACCTTTCAGGAACCTGTGATTTCTAGATTAATTTGAAAATTGGCACCTCAGATCCATTCTTTTGTCATCAGACGGAAATTTTGGGGGCTTGATGGACAGTCTTTTTGCTTTAAGACAAAATGTTTGGGGGCATCTAGGTAGTGCAGTGGATAAAGCATTGGCCCTGGATTCAGGAGGACCTGAGTTCAAATCCAGCCTCAGACACTTGATACTTACTAGCTGTGTGACCCTAGGCAAGTCACTTAACCCCAATTGCCTCACTAAAAAAAAAAAAAAAAAAGACAGAAGTGTCTTAAAGGAACTACTATTGAGAATTTCTCCCAGATATCATCTGATTTACACTGAGACTTATCCAGGATTGTAAATAACTGACTAAAACAGCCAGATGGTTCCTGGAAGGGAAACAATCAACATGCCAGTTATTTGAAATATATTGGTAGTAAACAGTGTTTACTTCAGAGCTACAGTAAACTCTCGTTTATACAGAATGTTTCATAGACTCACTGAGCTAAAAGGAAACCCCATGCCTTCAATTCATCAGAATGAATGCAAACAATCAATCATTAAACATTTATTAAGCACCTATTTGTAGGGGCAGCTAGGTGGCGCAGTGGATAGAACACCGGCCCTGGATTCAGGAGGACCTGAGTTCAAATCCAGCCTCAGACACTTGGCACTTACTAGCTGTGTGACCCTGGGGAAGTCACTTAACCCTCATTGCCCTGCAAAAATAAAAGCACCTACTTGTGTCAGACCCTATGCCAAGTGCTGGGCATACAAAGAGGCCAAAAAAGGGGAAAGGAAAACAAAAGCATTCCCTGCCTTCAGGGGGCTTACAGTCTAATGGGGGAAACAACCTGCAAACCACTGTAGACAAAGCAAGCCATGTACCAGATAGATAGGAAGGATGTAGGATAGGCAAGGAGATGCAGGGTGCTCCCCCACCCAGCCCATGAGCTTACATTCTCTTAGAGAGAATGGATTGAGATTAGAGTTGACTATTTTAGGGTCCTTGAGGAATTTATATACAATAAAAGTTAACATTAAACTAGGAAACAATTCAATGATAGTTGGCCATCATCTTGAATCCCCCTGTTGTGTGAATACATAGTTTGCAATAGGTATTATTGCCTACTCCGCTGAAACAGTTCTGATCATTTGTCTTTTCTGACTGCTTAGAAGCTAGATAAGTGAGGATTTCCTGTAGCATGGTTTGGTGGTTTGTTCGTTTTTGAAGATTTTAATCACCCAAAATAGAGATGTCAGCATTTAGTTGGCACCTCTCCCTTTGCACTTCTGCATGGACCTTTGGTTGCACAGTTTTTGGAAGTGGCAAATGCGGTTTCCACACTAACCTTGCGTGTCATTGATAACGGTCCTCTTTGAATCGGATGCTCCTGTCACTTCTCCATCTGCCCCACCCCCCCTTTTGGCCTGTGTGATGATTCTGCCCCCTGGTGTCCAGATCTCTTTGCTTCTGTTCTGAAGTTCCATTTTAATTGTAGGCATCTCTGTACGATGAGAGCATATACGGTGGCAGTCGACGATATAGCACCTCCAATTCGCATCCCGTAAGATGTTTTGCTGCTCCTCTGCTGTCCTGCATGCCCCCTGTTTGTTGTCTGCTTCCTGTTACCTTGAAACTCCTCGTGAGCACCAGCCCTCTCTGGGCTCTTAGATGATTGATGAGGCAACCATTGACTCTGGCTTCCAGTAGGGACTTTAGAGGCCACCATCGATCTCCTGTCCACCAAAGTCTAGCTGTCTTGCCCCCTGGGACTTCTAGTGAGGGCAGAATCAAGCCCCTCTAGTTTTGAGTCTCACCTACTTGCTGGGTCTCAGGAGAAGGATTCTGGCAGCTCACAGAGGCTGGATTGGAGGGGAGACAGACGGGATGACGACAAGCACTGCACTGCAAGGCTTTTCAGATCTCTCCACCCTCCCAGTTGCTGTTTATATTCACATCCTCATTCGGAGGATTAATGTCCCAAAGCTCTGGCCTCCTGCACCCATGGCAGAGCTTGGCTGGGGGCATGGCCATTCCTTTCCTGAAATGAATGGCCCCAAAGCTAGGCTTCCCTTTTCAACATGTTCCTTTTACCATTGACAAAAATAGCACCATGTGACAGGTAGTTTTGAGGAAAGGCAATGTGGTGGAGTGGAGAGGGCACTGGACTGGGAGCCAGGAAGACTTGGGCTCACATCCCACTTCTGATACTTAATGGCTGTGTGACCCTGAGCAAATCACTGCTCGAGTCCTACAGCGCCTCTGAAGTCAGTCAACAAGCATTTATTAAGCACCTACTATGTGCCGGGCCATGCGCCAAACACAAAGAAAGGGGAAGTGGAAATCCACAGTCCCTACTCAAATTTGCAGTCTACTTGGAACTCCAGATCTTTTTTTGAATGGTGACCAAGCCTTCCTTCTTCTGGTATTTGCAAAGTTGCTTTCTGCATCCAGGTCTGAGATTTTATATTTTTCTTTATTAAAGTTCCTCCTATTTCATTTAGCCCAGGGTCCTAAATTGTCTGTGTATTTTGGGATCCTGATTACCATTCAGGGTGTTAACTATCATTCCCAGCTTTGTGTTATATGTAGACTAGAGAAGCGTACCTGCCCACAGCTTTACTCAAGTCATTGATTTTTTTTTATTTAATTTTTTTTTTTTTTGCAGGGCAATGAGGGTTAAGTGACTTGCCCAGGGTCACACAGCTAGTAAGTATTAAGTGTCTGAGGTCGGATTTGAACTCAGGTACTCCTGACTCCAGGGCCAGTGCTCTCTCCACTGCGCCACCTAGCTGCCCGAAGTCATTGAGTTTTTAAAAAAATTTTACTTGGAACAGGGCCAACCTCAGATCCCCAAGGCATTCCACTGGAGACCCCTTCATGGGACCAGTGATGATGACCACTTTTGGGGTCTGGCTTATCGGCCAATTCTGAACTTAAATATCTTGCCAGATTTAATTTCTTTCTGTTTCATCAGGAAGCCCTGAGTTTTAATCCTGCCTCCAATACTCACTAGCTGGGTGACCATGAGTAACTCATTTAACCTCAGTTTGCTCATCTGTAAATTGGGGATAATATTTTTATAATCTACCCTAAAGGTTACTGAGGCTCAGCCAAGAAACTGTTGGAAAGCATTCTGTAGATGCCAGGCTCTTTTTATTGTTGATGGAAATCATCTCCTCATGTATATTATTAGTAAAAATAAGTTTCTAGTACTCTAGTTCCTTCTAAATAAAATTTTAAATCCTATCTCAGTTACTTCCAAATGTGTGACCTTAGACAAGTAATTTTACTTTATTGACCCTCTGTTTCCCTGTTTACAAAGGGAGGGGTTGACTAGGTGGTGTCTCAGGGCTCTTGGGCATCTCAGTGGTAGTGTAATTAAAAGAGCCATGGGCTAGTAGTCAGGAAGGCCCAGGTGCAGATCTACCCACTGACATTTACTAGCTGTGTGACCCTGGGAATGTCACTTCACTTCTGTTTCCTCAACTGTAAGATGAACTAATAACAGCATCTTCCTCCCAGGGTTGTTGTGAGGATAAAATGAGTTGTTTGTCAATAGGGCTTGGGACAGTGCCTGACACACAGGAGGCGCTACTTATTAAATCATTATTATTATTATTAAAAATGAATTCAGGCAATGCTTCATGGGAAGGGCAGCTCTTCTACTGAAGTCTGGAGGCGCTCCCTTATTCCAGGCTTCCTCCTTTGCTGTAATCCCTGGTGCAGGCGACGGATTGATTATTTTCTCCACCGTAAAGTCGATATGGCACCTCTCTTCCCTCCCAGTGCCCCTTGTGCCATTTGGAGGGCAGTTGGGGTTTATAATGTTCCGGTGGTTTTTGGAGGAAGGAACGATGTATGTTTAGCCCAGGCCCAACCGTGACTTGTAAGAGCTGAAAGGACCTTGGGGAACTGACAGAGGAGAAAGCCAAGACCCAGGGAGATATCAGGGACTGGCCAAGGACACACAGGGCAGAGCGAGGTCTCCAGCTTCCAGAATTTTCCCACATTAACATAAAATAACACAATTTAAACGTTTCTGCTATTATGATTCCCTTTTGTTCAAAGAGGCCAACGTTATTCATATTTCACGGATGAAGAAACTGGGAAGGGAGGATGCAGAAGGAAAGAACAAGCATTTATTAGATGCCAACTAGGTACCAAGCACTTTGCCAAGAGTTTTACAAATAGTATCTCATTTGATCATTACAACAAACCTTTGAGGCAGGTGTTGTTATCATCCCCATTTTAGTAAACTGAGGCAGACAGGTTAAATGACTTGCCCAGGGTCGAACAGCTGGTAAGTGAGGTTAGACTTGAACTTGGGTCTTCTAGACTCCAGGCCCATCCCTCTATCCACTAGGCAGCCTGGCTGATCTTTTTCTCCACCAAGAAAGGGAAATGAGAACTTTTTTTTATCCAGTGAAAGATATTATGCATTTAATGAATTAAAACCCAGGGGCTCTCTTAGTCCAAAGATTCATTCATTCAGAAAGTCAGCTACCCATTAAGTGCCTACTTAATCTAAAGGGCCCAGGGAGTTAGGCCACAGTCCAGCCAAGTGCTTAATAAATAAATGCTTGTTGATTGACTAAATGCTAGAGATAGAGAAATAAATGAGGTCCCCACTCTCATGCAAGGTATAATCCATTAGCTTTCATGGATTAAATCCTGGGTAAATGAGTCAAGATCTGCAGGCAGATCTGGGGTTTTTGTGGGTTAAACAAGAGAAAACCCATTGTCTGGGTGCCGGGGTCCACATTAAAATCTAAATCTAATTTGTTCCTATTTACGGAGACAGTAGAACGTGATGCTGGCAGAGGGAAGCTGATGGGCTCATGCTATTATCCCGATGGAGGCTTTGGTTTAAATGACTGTGGGCTGCTCTCTGCACAGTCTTGTGACCCCCGATTGTGCAGAGTTGGGGAGGGCTCTACCCCACTTAGGACTGAGTGGAGCCTTTGCTGAGAGAGCCTCCCTTGCTTCCCCCTGCCCATCTCTGAGTAGAGTCTCTAACATGTGTGTGTTGCTGCCCCTCCCTGGAGCTGCTGCCTGGGCTCCTCTCTCTGCCCTCCCGCTAACTGGCCTCCTTTATTTCTCTCCCCTGTGTTCTGGGGTGCGTGCGGGTAGCCCTCTGAGTACAGCGGCTACCTGGGCTCCGGATCGCGGGCGTCCTCCAGAGCCAGCTCGGCTCGTGCAAGTCCAGTGGTGAGCACGTTTTTATTTCTCTCTAGCTCTGTTTCCTCATCTCTTCTTCTGTCCTTTCCTTTCCTTTCTTGTGGGGACTTCCATCATGGGCAGGGACTGGGTGTTGGTTAGCCTTGTCTGGGACTCTCAAGGTTTATAGAGATCCAGTGCAGTTGTGTGTATTTTCTAAGGGACAGCTCTGCCCCCTCCTAAGCTGTGTGACCTGGGGTCAGTAGATGAACCTCTCTGTGCCTTGGTTTTCTTCAACAGCACTGGGCTAGTTCCCCTGTCAGCTCTAAAAATGTTGTGATCCTCCCAGTTGTCACCAACTCCATCTAGTCTGCCATCAACAAATCTGATCTTGCCGAAAATTCTGTAGCTTCTTTGAGCATTTCTTTTCGATCTGAGTTCAAACATGGACAGTTCTTAAAATGGTGATTTTACTTTCGGGTTGCCGGCTCCATTGGCAGGGCAGCATCATTGTTGTTCCAAGCAGGTGGTGCTCCTGAAGAGGAGTCTGTCTGTTCTGTGATGTTTATTAAGACCAAGATGTGTCTGTCACACTTTAGTGGGTTTCCATAAAAATGGTTGAAATCAAAGTGTTGGTGCTGAAAGAGTAGACCCCTAGGTATTTAGAAAACGTACCTATCGATACCTCACTCTTTTTTTTTAAAAGGAAATCAGGGGTATGATTTGCAGAGGGTCACACAGCTAGTGTCTGAGGGCAGATTTGAACTCAGGTCCTCCTGACTCCAGGGCTGGAGCTCTGTCCACCTAGTGGCTCCTCACCTCATTCATCTTCTAACCATTCTGAATAATCACCAGATCTTAGATCTAGAAATGACAGGACTTTAGAGACCATTTAGATACCCCCCCCCATTTTACAGATGAGGAAACAGGGACCTGCTCAGGTTAAGTGACTTGCCCAAGGTCACACAGGAATCAGAGGCAGGATTATCCTTTCACTCCACAGCCAGGGCTCTTTCCATTGTGATTCACTTCCTCCCAGCTCAGGTAGAAGCAGCTGTCATTTCTTTCTTTTTTTTTTTTTTATTAGTGAGGCAATTGGGGTTAAGTGACAGCTAGTAAGTGTTAAGTGTCTGAGGCCAGATTTGAACTCAGGTACTCCTGACTCCAGGGCCGGTGCTCTATCCACTGCACCACCTAGCCACCCCAAAGCCACTGTCACTTCTAAGAGAAAAGAAGGGGGGGGGAGGGAATCTGATCTGGAATATTTAAGTAACAAACTATATTCTTTGGCAGGCCACTAGGAGGCGCCATGGTGCACAGAGCACTGAGCCTAGAGTCAAAAAGATCTGTTTCAAATACAGCCTCAAACACTTACTATCTGTGTGACCCTGGGCAAGTCACTTCACCTCTGTTTGCCTCAGTTTCCCCAACTGTAAAATGATAATCATAGCAGCACCTTCTTCTCAAAGTTGTTCTTAGGATCAAATGAGATAATGTAACACCTGGTATATAGTAGGTACTATATAAATGCTAGTGATCATTATTATTTTACATTGAAAATGAAGGATACTCAAGGTTACCTATTTCTCATTTCCTGAAATGATTCCTAACATTCCTATCTTAAGGGCAGTGCTCCAAGATCTCTTAGTAGATTAGAGACATTCCTTTGCTGCATTCCTCCCCTGCACGGTGTTCTGCCTTAGGAGCCTGTGTGTGTTCTGGGTGATTCCCAGTGTTTCATGCTGTCTTTAGGAGAGGAAGAGCATCGTATTCTGCTCTAGGAAGTCTGGTAATGGGACATCTCAGGGGACCTTCTTTATTTAAGTGACTGAGATGATGGCATCGGTCGAACAGCAAATGCATTCTATTAAGTATCTGTTTTTAAAGAGCACCTGTTTATGACTAATATGGAAATATCTTCGGCGTGACTGCACATGTATAACCAGTCTCAAATTGCTCACCTTCTCAATGCAGGGGGAGGGGCAGGAGAGAATTTGGAATGTTGCAAAATTTTATGTGTGATTGGAAAAAACCCAGTCTTTTCTTTTTTTCTTTTCTTTTTTTTTTTTGTTAGGCAATTGGGGTTAAGTGACTTGCCCAGGGTCACACAGCTAGTAAGTGTTAAGTGTCTGAGGCCGGATTTGAACTGACTCCAGGGCCGGTGCTCTATCCACTGCGCCACCTAGCTGCCCCCCAGTCTTTTCTTAAAAGAGCCCGTGCTTTGTTTACAATGAGATGACATTGTAAACTGAATCTCCATGCAAAGTATTTTTGAGGAGATGCTGTTTGCCACAATTTTTTACAGACCCTTTTAAACAATAATGAGATGGTGACTTTTTTTAACTGGGCCAGGCACATCAATTGATGCGAACATTTTTACTTTGAAATAAACATTTTTATCCTACAATCTCTTTTCTTTAGAGATGAAAAAAATGTGCTCTGGGTTGACACAGCCGGGCTCAGCAGAATATTCTTTTCTTTTTTTAAGTGAGGCAATTGGGGTTAAGTGACTTGCCCAGGGTCACACAGCTAGTAAGTGTTAAGTATCTGAGGCTGGATTTGAACTCAGGTCCTCCTGAATCCAGGGCTGGTGCTTTATCCACTGCGCCACCTAGCTGCCCTCAGCAGAATATTCTTAAATTCTGATCCTTCTGGTGTTAAGCGGTTCACAGCAAATATTTTCTAAGTTTGTCGACCTAGAAATCTCTTTTAACTTAAACTTGTTCAGTGTAAGTCGTCCCTGTTGTTTTGAAACCTGCCTTAGAAAGTAGGTAAGGCAAGGCCAGAATGCCAGCATTTGTGTGGTAGCCATCCCGGTTGGACAAATTGTCAGTATAAATAACATCAGCTAATTTGTACATGGTTATACGTCAAGGTTTTCAGAGGGCTATACACATATTCTCTCACTTGATCCTCACAACAGCCGTGGGAGGGAGATGCTGTCATTGTCTCCATTTGGCAGATGAGGGAACTCAGTTATTTCCACAAAGTTGCAGAGATAGTGAATGTCTGAGGCAGGACAGAGTTGGAGGGGAGGGACCTCAGGAACCACCTCCAGTCCAATCCAGAAACTGAGAGAATCTACGACCAGGCCGGGCACAGTGCCTTGCACATAGTAGGTACTTCTTAAATGTTCAGCTAGGTCGCACCACAGTGGATGGAGCACCAGCCCTTGAGTCAGGAGGACCTGAGTTCAAATCCAGCCTCAGACACTTGACACTTACTAGCTGTGTGACCCTGGACAAGTCACTTAACCCTGATTGCCTACCCCCCAAAATAATGATAATTGAATAGGGAGAGCGAAAGAAACGTGTTTTGGTGCTTCTAGGGAGAGCTGGGTGATGTGGTGCTAGAAGGATTATTCACTCTGCAGTGACCTGGGTTCATCAGATTTGTGCGTGGGGAGCTCAGGTATCTTTATGTTGCAGGGGCATCAGTGACGTCAAAAGATCCGATGGGCGCAGCCCCAGCATAAAACAAAGCACCCACGAGATGGCTTTGAAGTGGGGTTACTTGTTAGGGAGTGTGGTTTGGCTGGCATTCCAGCCGGACATCACCGTACCACCAGGCAGGTTTCAGGTATGATCCAGTGCACGTGTGTGCCCTGTAAACCCCGTCTATGTTGTTGGCCTGTTTCCTTTCATCAGCACCCTAACACGCTGCCTTGGCTGATGTCAAAAGCTCCTTCTCACTCTCTTTATAAAAACAAGAAATAGAACCCCAAAAAGGGAAAGCCCAGGAACTAATTTTCAAATTACATGAGAACAAATAACTAGTTAATGGATATATTGTGGAGCGAGTGTTTTTGGGGGGTTGGATTCCCTTTGGTTTTTCTTTCCCCCTTTTCCCTCCTTCACACCCAATTTTATTCCGGTGGGGCTGGAGAACTCAATGGGTGAAGTCCTGCAGTTTACTGAGCTCAGGTCTTTACTTGGTGACTTTGGGCGAGTCTCTTCCCTTCTCTGGGCCTCAGTTTCCTCATCTGCAGAATGGGTAGATTAGCCCCCTCTCACATGAAATCCTGTGGCCTAATTTACTCTCTTCCCCCTTGCCCTAAAAGCCAACGTTGGTCCAACACAAGCCTGCCACCTAGCGCTCGAATTGGGAACACAGAACTCAAACTGGAGCCTGTCCGTCTGTTGGGCTCTAGTTTGGAGTGACTGGGCTGATGAAATCATTGGGGCTCATAGGGTTGGTTCGGACTTTGCTCCATCCAATGGGCTAGCAAGCCATGGTTTTCAGGAACTTGCCTTGGGGAGAGCCAGGTGACCTTTGGGCACATGCCCCAACCATCCAAGCCCCGTGGGGTTTTAGAAATACGAGGGTGAATGTCCCAGAGGAAGTGCCGAGGTAATAAGGTGACTCACATTCCCCCCGCCCAACACTTTATGAATGAGCAATAGGTGGGAAGCCCATTCACCATGGGGTGTGGTTAGGAGGCATTAACCAGGTTAAGGAGGCCAACGTGTGCACCGTGCACCACCATGCACCGTGGGCTGGGAGGGGGAGGCAGAGATTCCTTTAATTCACAATCCTTGTCCCTGGGTCCGGCCCCCTTGAAAAGTGGGTAGCGGTGGTAGAGGCTCGTATTGGGAAAGCTCTTTTCTTACTCCTAAAGGAAAAAGAAGAACCCACTCTGTGTTAGAAACCATCACCCTTGTGATTCAGATGACGAAAATCTGGAAATTTGTCCCTTAGTGTATGTGTGGGTCTCTGCCCAGCCCAGCTCTCTGGAGGGGAGGCCCAGCCTCTCCCCAGGAGTTTGCTAGACAAACTGGGGCCACGAATAGAAAAACAAAGCTGTCCTTGCCAGCAGGGAGCTTATATTCTTTGGGAAGAAACAGCCCGTGCAAATGTACACAGAGTAAATGGGATGTAACTTGGGGAGAGGGGCACTGGGAGCTGGGGGGTGGGGTGGGGTGGGGAAAGGCCTTGGGAGAGGGCTGGCCTGGGCCCTGAGCATCATCCAGAAAGAAGCTAGAAATCCGCGACTGTTGGCATGTGTGAGGAGAGGGCCAGGTGGGCCTGAGTGAGCCCTGATGGGTCAGGTGCCCATTTGCTGGGGGTAGGGGAGACTCTCTAGGACCTGGAGCCTTCCAGGAGTGAGGGCCACTTCCCCAGCCTCTGGGGAGCCCTGGCTGCTGGAGCCACCACCCTGATTACCCCAACTTCCTTCTACAGCTCCCATGATCCTTGGTCCAGTAACTCAGTCACCCCCACATCCCTTCTCTCTTCCCGACTCTGTGCCACTGCCCGAGCATGGTTCCTTGCAGGGGAGCTAATGCCTGCCAAGGCCAGCCCTGCCCCTTCTCGGCCTCCCCCTTCCTGTGTGAGGATGCCAGGCATTCCTTTGGATGCTTTGTTTTCTCTGGCCGGGCCAGTATGTGACCCTGGAGCTCTGGTTGGCACAAGCAAGGATGGCAGGAGTTAAACTTGTATCATTTAAAAGGCGCCACCTCTGGTCATGCTCTTTATGGCAGTGTATGGAGCTGGAAGCAGGGTCCAGCGGTGGATTTCAGGAAGCGGGAAAAAGTCTGATCAAACATCGGACAGAATTTACACTCTGGGACGCCAGCAATCGCTTCATTCTCGGCCATTGCTTCCGTGGCACCTCGCACACCTCTGGGCACTGTCTGACCAAACGAACCCAGGCCCTCTCTGTCATGTTTAATGATCAGATCTATTAGAAGCTAAAAGCACATAGCAGGTACTTAATACAGGGTTGATTATTAATTAGAAATAACTTTGGCCAGACTTTGAAATTTTTGGTTCAGTTAAGTTTTAGCTTCTTTGATGAATAAAACCAACATCCTTTTTGATTGGATATTCAATAAATGTTTCAAAGATTGACTTCCCTGGGTGCATAGTCTATGGAAATGGGCATGTGCAGACCTTGGTATGGGATGTAAGTCAATGGAGAGGAGGACGGATGTGACAGGAGGAGTACTCAGCAGGTTCACCTCGGCCTCAGGATGAAGTAGGAGTTTGATGGATTCATGAAATTCAGTGTAAAAGACTGAGCAGTCTGTCAAAGGACTTTCTCATCTGGGTTATTGTCATTCTGGCCTTCTTGCTCAGTTCCTCTAGCATGGTCCATTGTCTCCTCCCTCCATACCTTTGCACTGGCAGTGCCCCACACCAGGAACACTACCCACTCATCCTACCTCTTATTTCCCTGACTCCCTTCAGGGCTCAGTACAAATCCTTCCTTCTTCTGAAGGTCTTTCATGGTTCACCAAAGCTCCTCCCAGAGTCCTTTGCCCTCCCAAAGTACCTTCAGTATGTACCTTGTATCTGTTTAGATATTTGCATGTTATCTCCTTAGAATGCAGGCGCCGGAGGGGAGGGACTGCTGTCCATCCTTGTCTTTGTGTCTGGAGATCCCATGTGGTGCCTGGCAAACAGTAATAAATGTTTATTGACTGACTTAGCTGGACTTTCATTTGGTCTGCCAGGGAACTCTCCACAGTTCCAATCCATCTATACCTCAGAGCAAGAGGTTTTCACCTACACACCCCTTTCTGGGGCTGTTTGTTGCCTACATTTCTTATGAAAGGAAATGCTCATTTTTCAGTTAGAGGTTAGCAAAAATGAAGATGCAACTTTTTCCCGTGTGAGGTCACAAACCGCTGGAAATCTCTCCACAGGCCCTTGGACCCCAGGTTAAGACCCCCACCCCGACTTAGAGTCTGAGCCAACAGTGGCTCACACATTAAGGCACTTGTCCAGGGGCACCTAGGTGGCACAGTGGATAAAGAACCGGCCCTGGATTCAGGAGGACCTGAGTTCAAATCCAGCATCAGACACTTGACACTAGCTGTGTGACCCTGGGCAAGTCACTTAACCCTCATTGCCCCACCAAAAAAAAAAAAAGAAAAACACCATACACAGAGCCCAGCATTTGGAGCCAGAGCCCCTGGCAGCCGAGACTAAAGGGGAAACCTACTGGCGTCATGTTCTAATGCAGCAGGTGCTCAGACAACACTTGGGTGGTGGCTGTGGCAAGACATGAGTTCTTTCAAATCCCTGCCAATGCAGCACACAAAGGGTTAAGCTGGTATATTTGAATAATAAAGAGAGATTTTTAAAAAAAAACAAACCCTATCCGAGGGTCCAGATCAGGCCTCCCATCTAGAAACTCCGTGGGTTTGTTTGTTACTGTGACTTGTTAAAGACAGTCAGTGATTCCACATTTGAGACAGTGGAGTTGTCGACCCTCCTTGGCTCCCAGTGGCGTTGAGGCTTGTGTCACTGGAACTTCTTGGTGGGTGCCAGCTCCCTTTATTCAAAAAACAAGGCTGACCTTGTAGAAGAGGCACCTTGGAAAGGACTTGCTTTATGTGAAAGGGAGTTTCTAAGATATCCGTTTTACTTGGGTGGATGATGCCTGAAAAGTGTGTGTGTGTGTGTGTGTGTGTGTGTGTGTGTGTGTGAGAGAGAGAGAGAGAGAGAGAGAGAGAGAGAGAGAGAGAGAGAGAGAGAGAGAGAGAGAGAGAGAGGAGGCAGAGAGAGGGATTGGCACCTGGTTTTTGTTGGTCGTTACTTGGGACAACCACATTCAAAGCATTTGTCTCTCCTGCAGTGAGTTAGCTCAATTATAATCATAACTAGCTTTTATAGAACACTTGAAGGTTTACAGAATGATTTACATGTGAGTCTTTACAACAACTGTGAGGTAGGTGCTATTAATATTTCAATTTACAGATGAAGAAACTGAGGCAGGCAGAGGTGATATGACTTGCTCAGGGTCCCACGGTTAGTAAGTGTCTGAGGCAGAGTTTGAACTTGAGTCTTCCTGAGGAGCCTGACTCTCTATCCTCTGGGGTACAGAGCTGCCTTGGGGAAAGGAAACCCAACTGAAGTGTTTTATCCCCTAAATGTAAATGAACTAATCCATTATTGCTTGAAAGTATTTCATATTCACGTATTAAGTTCTCTCTCTCTCTCTCTCTCTCTCTCTCTCTCTCTCTCTCTCTCTCTCTCTCTCTCTCTCTCCAGGTTGAAGAGAGGCCAGAAAAGGACTTTGCTGAGAAGGTGAGTAGGTTCCAGTAATATTTTTATCTTGCCATTTTAAAAAATTAGGCTTTGTAGCTTTCAGAATTCATGGACTAAGTGGACCAGAAAATGTGTATTATTTGATTTTCAGAGAACAGGAGAAGAGGTGGCTGAGAATTAGATGGGGTTGTGGGAAATCCTGAGTTCTATCGAGTCCTGCTAGGGCATCCCTCTGAGAGTTCCTACCTGTGTTGGGCAGGAGGGTTAGAGCAGGTGGCCAGCCAACCTCAGTTTCCACTGGTAAAAAAAACCACAGTAAAGGGTTGGGATGTGTTTATAATAACTCACGTGAATTCACAAACTGTTTGATCCAGTGGATGGTCAAAGACAATTTTCAGTTCTGAACACAGTTTCTTAAAATATTTTAGGGATCCCGTAACATGCCCAGCTTATCAGCAGCCACGTTGGCCTCTCTGGGCGGAACCTCCTCTCGGAGGGGCAGTGGAGACACCTCCATCTCTGTGGACACCGAGGCCTCCATGAGGGAAATCAAGGTAAGATGTGGCTGAAGGATTTCTGACTCGTGACTGCCATGTTCCTGAAAACCAGCCATCAAGAATAAGGAAAGCATTTCTTTCTCCCTCTGCCTCCCATCATGCTCCCATTGTGTTTCTGTCACTGCATTTGTCCAGAGCCAAATCCAGAATCAGAATAAATCCCTGAGTGGGAAGCCCAACAACTTGTAGTTATAATGGACACCTCAGAAAACGGTGGCCTGCAAGAGTCATGGACAGTGTTCATTCAACTTCTAGTCACAAATGTGCTTCTTCCATCTAAGGCAGATCAATGCCTGGGTTGAGCAGAGATCTGAATAGCCTCATTATTTATATTGAGCACCTACTACTAAGCATTGTGCAGCTAAGTCACTGCACTTAGAAAGATGAGAGCAGGTTCCTGCCATCAGGGAGCTTACAGTCCATCGACAAGCACTTTAAGTGCCTACCATGTGCAAATTATATGAGACACTGGAAATACAGAAACCAAAGAGTTCTTGGTCTCAAGGAACTAACAATAAAATGAGCCACAAGCTCTTATTAAACCTCTACTGTGTGCCAAGTGCTGGGGATTTAAAAAAACAACAAACAACCCACAGTCCTTGCCTTCCAGGAGCCAGCATTTCTCATCATGGAGGGAGAGCCTGGCTGGGAGTAGATGGGGGAGTGGAGGGAACAAGGGGTAACAAAATAGAACTGAACCTGTTTGGAGCCCCAGGCTAAAAGAATGAAACTGAGCCAGAGTTCAAATGGGGCATTCAGCGATCATTTATTAAGTGATTATTAAGAAACAGCCAAGGACAGACTAGATCAAAAGGGCGGAATTCTTCTGTCTTGAAAGAATGTTATTTTAAGATTACTTCAGGAAAAGAACTCTGCCTTCCTTCCAATGTTTTTTGTTCCCTTGAGGCACCATTTCCCAGGGGCCAGAGCTAGAGGGAACCTAACTAGTTTAGTCCAGTTCCCTCCAAGGTAAAACAACCTGCCCAAAGTCATCCGAGTTATAAGTGGCAGAATTGGGATCTGAACCCAGACCCTTGGCCCCAGATCCATCATTGCCTTTGTGCCAAGCAATGCCACAGGAGACTTAAAAAATGTGTTTTCCAAAATACTAAAAACAAGAACACAGAAGTCACATCCTCTCTTCCATGTTCATAGCATCATTTTAATCATGTAAGTTCTGCCCTTTACGAATCTCATCCCTGAGCAGGAAGTGCCAGGACCCCAAAGCCTGTCAGCTCCGAGTTTTGTGTGTGGCCTTTGTCAGTCTGTTCCTGTGACATCCTTTCCCGTTCTTGCCATTTTCTTCAGGAGATCAATGAGTTAAAGGACCAGATTCAGGATGTAGAAGGCAAATATATGCAGGGCCTGAAAGAAATGAAGGTATCCGCGTGGCGGCCGTGTGTGATGATGTTAACCCAGCTAACTCTGTCTGAATTAGAACTGAATCTACATGCTCTTCACCAAAATCACACTGGGGATTGTTCTTAAAAACGTCCTTGAGCGAGGCAGGGATGTCACCCACCCCCGTAGGTTTCCCATTAGTAAGGTCATCTTCCCAAACAGAGCACCTGCATCAGCTCACGTCAAAATGACTTGACAAAAATGGTCACTAACGTGTGTTCACTGGTGCATGCCGGGGGGCAGGGGCGGGGTGGGGGGTGGGGGGTGGGGCTTTTGAAGGCTGGAAAACTCGGTCTTGTTTATCTGCATGTTTGATGGATCCCACTCTTTCCTTTTTTGTGTGTGTGTGAGGCAATTGGGATTAAGTGACTTGCCCAGGGTCACACAGCTAGTAAGTGTCAAATGTCTGAGCCCAGATTTGAACTCAGGTCCTCCTGACTCCAGGGCTGGTGCTCTATCCACTGTGCCACCTAGCTGCCCCAGATCCCACTCTTGACCCCGCACTTCCATTGTATTTACATCCAGAGGATACACCCAGCTTTGGTTACTCACACATTGACCTAGTGGGCTCCCTGAGCCAGCAGAATCGAGGGCTCTTGGCAGACCCCCCAGTGCCAGCACCACATCATAGGCAGAACTAAAATATATTCAGTGGGCCTGAGTGGAGGCTGTCATCACTGCCCTCACCAAAAACCACCCAGCTTGGTGACAGCCCCGTCATCAGCACGCCTGGAGATGGGTCAGAAATGCCGAGCCGTCCCCTTACGGGAGCAGCCCCCAGTCTGTGTTCCCCTGACTTTCTTGGGGGCACTTTGGCAGCTTTCAGGCGCGAAAGTGTTGAGGCCCAGGTCTCACTCCCGTGAGCCTCCTGTGCTCCTTTGTGGCTTGACCTGAGGGCTTCTCAGGAAGTGGATTTAGTCAAGAGAAGTCAGGTCAGAGCCTTTGAAATGACCTTGGACGTGCAGAGTCCATGAGGTCGTCTGGAAAGCTCTGTTAGACGTAGACTAGTGCAGGATTCTATCTTGTTTGGCTTTTCCTTCTGAGGAGCTTAACTGAGGATATCATGACCTAGCGATGGCCTGTGAGTGATTGGATGATGGGGTGAGACCTGAAGGTGATTGGAGGAGCCACTGAGGCCCATCCTGTTGTATTAGCTGAGAGAAACGAGGGGGTCACACAGCCAGCTGTATTGTTGTATTCAAGACCAAGATAGACATTCCAACACAGGGTGTGGAAATATAGGCTGGGTGGAAAGTTCTATGCCCATCATTTTAATGAAAATATTTCATGAATTGGCAGATGTCTTAGTTCCTACCCAGCAGGTACCTACAGATCTTGGGATCACAGGTCTACAGCTGGAGGAGACCCGAGGGCTCCTCTCATTATCCCAGCCCCTTCATCTGACCAGTAAGAGAAACTGAGGCCCAAAGAGATCAGATGATGTGCCCCAAGGTCCCGCAGGGAGGAGGTGGCATCATTGAGGCCGTGCTCTCTGGCTCTCCAAGGCTCTTATCTAGAGCTTTCTCACTCTGTCCTGGCATAGCTTCCAGGGAATTGGGAGCCCTTTCCATTTTGTAGCTGTCTGCCATCTTGATGAACGTGTGAACTGTTTTCATCCCCAGATGCTGGGTCATTAAAAACTAAATATCTAACTGGTAGGATATTGGCCCTGATATAGCACCTTGAAAAGCAGGAAACGACACACTTCAAATTCCTCTTTGTGATGGATTCCGTTCAAGAAACAGGGTCTAGATTTGAGACCACATTAAACCTTTTTTTTTTTTTTTTTTTTGGTGAGGTAATTGGGGTTAAGTGACTTGCCCAGGGTCACACAGCCAGTAAGTGTCAAGTGTCTGAGGCCAGATTTGAACTCAGGTCCTCCTGACTACAGGGCCGGTGCTCTATCCACTGCACCACCTAGCTGCCTCCACGTTACGCCTTTTAAAGAGTATTTTCCTCCCTGGGCATGTTTAACTCTTTGCTGAACAGTGATTGGAAGTCCTATGTCATTGCATTTCTAATTGATTTTTTTTTCAGTTATTAGATTAAAGATCTAACACGCTGTTCCCTCCCTCCTCTACCCCCAAAGATGAACTTCCCAAGAAATATCCAACTAATTATGGTCTTCGGGTTTAATCTCTCCCTTTGGTTCCTAATTATGGTGTGGTTTCCACAGGATTCCCTTGCTGAGGTCGAGGAGAAATACAAGAAGGCCATGGTTTCTAATGCTCAATTAGACAATGAAAAGATGAACTTCATGTACCAGGTTGACACCCTAAAGGATGCACTGTTAGAACTGGAAGAACAGTTGGCTGAGTCTCGAAGACAATATGAAGAAAAAAACAAAGTAAGGAAGGCGCCATCTTGCATGGCTGGACCTTTGACCCTAGTGGACTCTTGGAAAAGGGAAAAGGGGAGAAAGAGAATGGGGCCACCTCAGATAGGGTTTTAGAGCCTGTGGCCAAGTCAGGGCTATTTATTCTAAAAATAAAACCCACTGGGTCCTTGGCCCTTCCCCTTTCCCCTCCCCTCAACCTACCCCCACTGAACACATGGATTTCTGGGAAATGTTTTCATTGGCACTTAAGCACAAATCTGATTTTTCCGCAATAAAATGACAGATTCTTTTTGTAATCCTGAAATTGTTTTTCCAAGGGCAAAAAGGGCACTTTCTGATGATATTTCCTTCCCTTTCTTTTATCACATTGTTAGGAAACAGTGTTCTTCTATTGAAGAATACAGACTTTAGAAGGCTCATGGAGGAGCAAACTTTTAAAACATTATTGGGAAGTGGAGGCGAAGAGGACCCGGTGGCTGGGGTGTGGGGGAGAAGTCCCAGATTCTTGCCATGGCTGAGAGATGAGAGGCGTCTGAGCTGAGCTCTCCTTAGGTGGAGGTTTGGGGTTCATGGTCCTGCCCGGAGGGATGAAGGTGATTGCCCCCGCAGAGATTTTACAGGATGAGGAGGTTATCTCAGGAGAGAGCTTCCTGGGGTGTGGGGGGAGAAGGCAGCTGAGAAATTAGGAGGTCATTTCTCACATGAAAGGATGAGCTAGCAACAAAGATGTGCTTTACAGATGAAGAAACCAAGGCTGAGATAGGTCAAGTGACTTGCTCAGGGACACCTAGCTAGTAAGGCAAGATTTGAACTCGGGTTTTACTGACTCCAAATCTAGTGTTCTATCCATGACAGCCCTGACATGCCCAGGGTAAATAAGCTTAGAAATAGTCACAACATTAATGGCTAACAATGAGCCCAAGGGTTCTTCCTTCAACTCATTTGTGTCCTTGACCCTCTTGTTGGGCAGTCTGGTGATTCCAATGAGCTCCTTCTCAGAGTCATGGTTTTTAAATGCATAAAACAAAAAACGAAAAAGAATAGAACACTATTAATCATTAATAAAATAATAAGACAGCATTCCAGAGCAATCCAATGCTATTGAAATCCAGACCCCTCCCTATTTTTAATTTTTTTTAATTTTTATTTTAGTGAGGCAATTGGGGTTAAGTGACTTGCCCAAGGTCACACAGCTAGTAAGTGTCAAGTGTCTGGGGCCGGATTTGAACTCAAGTCCTCCTGAATCCAGGGCCGGTGCTTTATCCATTGCACCATCTAGCTGCTCCGCCCTGTCGCTATTTTTTTTTTTTTTGCAGGGCAATGGGGGTTAAGTGACTTGCCCAGGGTCACACAGCTAGTAAGTGTCAAGTGTCTGAGGCCGAATTTGAACTCAGGTCCTCCTGAATCCAGGGCCGGTGATTTATCCACTGTGCCACCTAGCCACCCCCGTCACTATTTTTTAAAATGAGTTCACAGATGCCGAGTTAAGAGCCCCTGCTTTTGTGCTTCCTTTTTGCTAAAAGCCCTTTTGTCCTAATGACCCTGTGAAGGAATTATTCAGCCAATATTCGCAAAGCTCCTACTGTGTGTCGGGCCTTAGGGATGCTGAGAACAAATCAGTGACAGCAACAGAAGCCAAAAGAGCCCCCACCTCACGGAGTCCACCTTCTCTTCTTCATGTTTGTCCTTTACAGGAGTTCGAAAGGCAGAAACATGCCCACAGTGTGTTGCAATTTCAGTTTGCTGAAGCCAAAGAGGCCTTAAAACAACGAGAGGAGATGCTCGCAGTAAGTACCTTACTCCCTGTGTCTCCCTTTTTTGCCCCAGGGCTGGGTCACCCAGTGAGGGCCAAGAACAGCAGCTTCACCAAAGGTTTGAGGAGAAATGAAGAGTTTGGACTCATCTGGAGCCCTCACCCCATGGGCATCCAGGGTTTGGGTGGATTGTTTCTAAATACATTTTTATTGATAGTTTTAATAATCATTTTTTGGTTGGTCTCGTTTTTGCATTGCTTAAATTTCCCCCTTTACCCAGATGCCAGTTTTTTAAATGGCAAATGCTCGCAAGTTTCTTAGTGGTTACAATGAGTGGATTCACCTGGGCCTGTGTCCAAGCAGCTGTTGCTTCCTGGGTTTCCTTTGGGGGTAAGGGAGAGGGATGGGTGAGGCTGCACCCGCCTACCCAGCCCATTCCAAACCTAGAGCAGGCACTTCACAAAGATTTATCGAATTGAACCCAACCTTTCCCTGGGTTATTAAAAGACGGGGTCTCCCTATCTCACCCACGACCCGATACCGCTGCTGCTCTGGCCTCCTCAGGCAACCTGGTGGCCCACCATTCCCGTGGGCTCACCCTCCTGATAGCAGACACCTGGTTGGCTTAGCCCATTGGCCTTCAGAATTCCCTTGCTCAAGAAATCTGCCAGCCATGGCCTCCACAGTGGCTGGAATGGGGGAGGGGGGGGGCACCAGAATCCTCGTGCAGTTGAGAAACCAGATTATACTGTTTAGGCCCTTTGCCTGGCTAGCGTGGAGGACCCACTGTTGACCCAATGCTGTGACATCAGGAAGGACCCTCTCTCTCCTGCTGCTCTTGGAAGGCCTTTTGGGGTCCTCGGCCTTTCCTTTCTGCCTGTTTAATCCTTCGTCTGCTTTCTGTCTTCTCTGCTCCTGTCCCTCAGGAAATCCGGCAACTGCAGCAGAAACAAGAAAGTTATATCAGGGATGTTTCTGATCTTCAGGAAACAATAGAATGGAAAGACAAAAAGATAGGGGTAGGAACCTCTCAACTCTTTGGAAATGTGTTTGAACAAACTGCCTGCTTAACCACCCTGTGAAAAAAATGGACTTTCTTTTAAAGACAGCATATGTACGCCCACGTTACTCAATGATTAGGGCTCTGTGCATGAATGAACCTCCCAGAATTAACCTTTAATTCCCAAGTGACTTCAGGAAAGCGGGGAAGGCCTAATTTTGTTTCAGCATGAAGACTCACTTGGTGAGGTGGGAAGAGCGTGGGATTGGGAGTCAGAAGGCCTGGGTTTAGATCTGCTTCCCCATTTGGGCCTCAGTTTCCTTTTCTGTAAAATGAAGGAGCTAGACTAGATGACCTCCAGGGTCCCTTCATGCCTAAGTTCCCAAGTCTTTAGAGCGCTGGGTGGTGACCCCCATGTCATTGGATTACCAACACCCAAGTGGTGATCATTGAAGAGAGCTCTGTCTCAGGTGGGAGGGAGCTCACCATCACTGGAAGTATCCAAGCCTGGCCGTTTGTTGGGGGTGTAGTTCAGAAACTATTTTTTCAGCTATGGCTTGGACCAGCTGGCTTCGGAGGTACCCTCCAGTGCTGAAATTCTGAGGTTCTCTTTTCCACAACGTTTCCTTTACTTTTGCATCATCTCAGCTGATAATAATAGCAATAGTAATAATAATAATGGCTAACATTTATAGCACTCAATTTAAATCCATTTTCTAGCTATTAATTAGTAGCACTTTCAGATTGGCAGCTCATTTGACCAAATGAGATCATAAGCAAATAGAAGAGAGACATGGGGACAAAGCCCTGCAGGCCACTGTCTTTTCCTCCAAAAGTTCATGCTTGGGAGAAAAGTGGATCTACCTGGAGGTTACAGCTAAGAAGACTGTTAGCACAATTCGTCCACCCAGTGACCCAAGTTGGTAGACATTGCTGCCATAACTAGACCCATTTTACAGATGAGTACCCAGATGCAGAGAGATGGAGGGATTTATCCAGGATCGTTACCCCCCCGCATCCCCCCACCGCCACCCCCTCTACCCCCACACCTCCCGCCCTGCCGCAGAAGCCAGGCCTCCCCTGACTCTGGAGTCCAGTGTCCCCCCCCCACCCCTGCCATTCCCCACTGCCATACAAGTATGGATGAAAGTGGTGACCTGCTGTGTAACTCTTAATAGACCCTTGAAGGCAGCGGAGCATTTGGCCATTGGTGGATAAACATGCAAGTGTGAGTGACCTTAACTTACTCATTCAGTAACTCACTCAAGAAGTTATTGTGGTTTGAATCCTGTGGTGCGATGGAGACAGAGCTGGGCTCAGAGCCAGCTCAAGTCCTGGGTTTGTGTCCTGCCTCTGGCACAGACTAGCTGTGTGACTCAGCACAAGTCCCCACCTCCTGCCCCCAACCCACCAAGACAGGAAGGAGCTAAGCAGGTGCTAGCCTGCATCATAGAGGGAGTTCCTTCACCTGGAGCTCCTGAAAGTGAAGACACCACAGGTCAAATCCAAAATAAAACCAAACCAAATATCTGCAAAAATATAGACAGACGGTCCCCAAAGTCCTGGGGCAGTTTTAAGCTTTAATAGCATCAAAGTCAACTAAGACTTTTTGGAGATGGATGGATCATGGATAGATGAGTAAAGAGAGAGAGTGGGTGATATCTGTGCATATATACGAAGATAGGTAGATAAATGATAGACTGATAAGTAAACAGAGAGAAAGGTAGATGATAGGGAAATAGAGGTGATGGATGGATAGATAGTTCATAATATCTTGTGCATGTGCATATATACAGATATGTATGCGTAGATAATGCTTGTGTGAATATAAATAGATGTATATATACATAGACAGGTGACTAGATGATACATTGACAAATAGGTAAATAGACAAACAGACACAGAGAAAGATAGATAAATGATAGATAACTAGTGTAGATAGATAGGTAAAGAGATAGAGAAATAACGTATGTAGGGGCAGCTAGGTGGCACAGTGGATAGAGCACTGGCCCTGGATTCAGGAGGACCTGAGTTCAAATCCACCCTCAGACACTTGACACTTACTAGCTGTGTGACCCTGGGCAAGTCACTTAACCTCATTGCCCCACAGAAAGAAAAGAAGGAAGGAAGGAAGGGAAAGAAATAATGTGTTTGTCTAATAGAAAGATAGACATCGTATGTGATGCTCAAGAGAGACTTCCCAAATCAATGCTGAGCCCAAATATGTGAGTTTTATGGGAGACTAACTCCCGAGTTCACCCTTTGGGGGCTGAGAACCTTCCTTTGGCAGCCTGGGGAAGCCTGTGGAGCCCTTCTTAGGATCATGTTTTTAAGCACATAAAATGTGTAGGATTACAGAAGACAATATCGAAATCTAGCCATCAAAACATCTTTTTGTTGTTGTTTTTAAGTTCACACATCCCAGGGGAAGAGCCCCCACCAATAGCCATCCTTCTCTGTTATTGGCCACGTAGCCAGGCTTTCATCATCTCTCATCCCCAGGCTGTGAAGAAAGCTGTAGCATTTCTGTAAGCTGGGCAGTGTTAGGGATAGGGAATGGACATGTGATTTCATTGGTATAGGGAACTCCTGGGTAAGGAGACTGCCTCTCCCAGTGCAGATTGTTGCCTTCTCAGAGACATTGTACATATTCTTAGACAGCAGCCTGTAACACTAAGGTTAAGTGACCTGCTCAGGGTCACAAGGCCAGGATGTGTCAGAGGTTGGATTTGAACCCAGGTCTTCCTGATATGGAGGCCAGCTCACTATCTGCTACACCAGTCTGCCCCAGGCCAAGGTAAAGATGATGGCGATGCACCCTCTGCTCCCCATGTCCCTGAGGAATATTACCACCGCTCCAGAAATGTAGGCATCTTCCCCTTCTCCAGTACTCCCCCCACCTCTGCCTTACTTAGATTGGATGCCATGATTAACTAGACCCATATTTTTCACCTGTCCTAGCTAGTACCTCAGTGCTTAAGACCTTCTTAGACTCTGAGCCTGCTTCTCTTCCTAATGTTTCTGAAATCACCTCTGCTTGTCTCTACCTTCCTCTCGTGTCTCTGCCTTTTCTCTGGATGCCCCACAACCGCCTCAGGCGTTAGAGAGGCAGAAAGAGTACTTTGATTCCATCCGGAGTGAACGGGATGACCTTCGTGCTGAAGCGATCCTGCTGAAGGAGGAGCTGAAGGTACGGTGCCAAGATACGTCACCATCTTCCTGAAGGCAGCCAAGGGCCTGAATAGCCACGGTGCTTGGACGCCAGCTGGGGGGTCTCAGAGGTCCTTCTGGGTGACTCATTTCCAGTCTTTGGGGCAAGCTGGAGGTCAGCTTAGGCTGATAAGCCCACGGGCAGCCTCTCCACAGTCAGTGTTGGTGGGAAGCCTTCCATGCTTAGAGATGTGTAAACTGCCTGTGATTTTAATTTCCAAGTTTCATAGGATAGTTATCTATAAAATAAAGGGGTTGGATTCCATAGTCTTCTGCTCCCTTCCAGCTCTGAACAAGAGAGCCAGAGCCAGCTGGTGGCACAGTGAATGGAGCTCGGGCCTGCCATCAGGAGAACTCAGGCCTCAGACACTTACTGCCTGTGTGACCCTGGGCAAGTCACTTCACCTCTGGCTGCCTCAATTTCCTGAACTGTAAGATAAGGACTCGTAACAGCACCTACTTCCCAGACTTGTTCTGAGAATGAGATGAGATCACTGTAAAGTGCTTAGCCCAGTGCCTGGCACATAGTAGGTGCTGTTGTTGTGCAGGTCATTTCAGTCATGTCCCACTCTCTGTGACCCATTGGGGGTTTTCTCGGCAGGAATACTGGAAGGTTCACCATTTCCTTCTCCAACTCATTTGACAGAGGAAGAAACTGAGGCAAACAGGGTGAAGGGACTGGCCCAGGGTCACACAGCTAGGGAGTGTCTGAGGCCAGATTTGAACTGAGGAACATGAGCCTTCCTAACCGTGCCCAGGGTTAGGCCCAGGCCCATAACTCTATGCTCTGTGGTGCCCCCCCACTTCCTGAGGGTTATCCCTGTCACTCACCAATCCTCTCACCCAGGTTAGCTTCTCATGCTGTTTCCTGACAGCCTCAGCTGTTTCTTGGAATTATGTTCAAGGCCTTTGACGATCCAGCATGTGCTGTCTTCTAAGATTTACCCCATTCCTGCCTCTCTTGGGTTTCTCCCTTCCCAGTACCTAAAATGTGAAGCTCACTGTCCCCTGCAATGCTCTGAAATTTCCAGCCTACGTGCTTTTGCACACACTGTGCCTCTTGCCTAGAATTGTCCTTTCCATTTCCTTCTCCTGTCGAATTCCAACCTATCTTTGAGGTCTAATATGTGTACAGTTGTCATTAGTTGTTTGTTTTTATCGTTAATTATATTGGAATGTGGAGGATTGCCCATTGAAACAAATCTAGAACCTAGCATTCAAATGAATGGGATGGACTAAAGTACCCGGTGGTTTCGTGTAATCTGAAGCCTCAGATTTAGGTAATTTTCAGTGTGGGGTTTGGTTAGCTTGCCTGCCTGTGCCAAAACCAATGGCATAAACTGAATGATCCTATGAATAAGCTAGCATTATACATTTATGACTAAGAGACAACTAGTGGTCAAGTGTGGTATTGCTACTTATATCAAATAAACATTTAAATCCTCCAGCAAATGAAGGTAAGGAGGTGCTCAGCTAATGGTCCACTTGGGGAGTTTCCCCAACACAAGCACAAGTATCTTTGATAGAGGTAAAGGGATGATCAGTGAGGAAAATGACGGTAATGTCCTGGCATTGGAAAAATGGCTGAGAGTCTCCCCCCCCCCGCCCCCACCCCACCCCTCAGCAGGCAGAGGCCTGCTCATGTAGGCCCTTGTTTGGTAGGGACAAGCCCCGATATTAAATTCTCTCTTTTAGTTGTGAAGGACTGAGCTGATTAGTTTGGGTTTTTAAATACAACTACATCCCAGTTAGTGTAAATACCGAATCCCCTGAATTGGTCACAGGTGTTCAAATGTTCACTTTTTCTACTTAAAAGTATATAAAATATGACCATTGTGGCTCTAGCCCAATCGGAAAATGCAGCGAAAATTCAAATAATATGACCCCTTTCAGGGGGGATTTGTTTTTCCACTTAACAAGAGAGATTAGTGCATTTTATAATGGATGGTAAAGGGGAAGTAAATTGACTTTATATCAGTTTTCTTGGTAATGAGATTTGCCAAAAGATAATTAATTCCATATGTGGAGGCTTACCTTCATGGGCATGATTAGACCTGGATTGAAGAACTGAAGTTAGATGGAACCCATCCAATTGACAACTAGATAAAAAGGGAACAACACATCCTAGAACAGTTTGCAAATGCTAATAGAATTTTTTTTTCATTTTAAGGTGTTTTATTGTAACCAATCCCTTCATATGAGCAGTTTGTTTAGAGAGTACCATCTTCCACAGTTTTCTAGAAGAGACTGATTGATATTACTTCATGAATATAACAGTGATCCTGTCTTGTCCACAGAAACATGGAATAATACTGAATTCTGAAATCACTACCAATGGAGAGCCTCTAGATAATCTAAGTCACATGAGCCACCTGGGATCTCCCAAGCTGTCACAAGAGGAAACAAATACCCTCAAGTCATCCAGCGATGGGACACTTGGTAAGAACTTGCTGCTTCCTGGGTCTTTTCCTCCTTCTAGTCTTCATTTATTCACCTTCTGTGCTTGATTGGAATCAAAGCCATCCATCATCACTCAGTCAGTTCACTAATCACGCCGCATGCCACCGTGTTGTCACTTTCTGTGCATTGTGCCGCTAAATAGTTCTGATTACCTGCATATATTGTCATGCCACATTTTTTCACTAGCAATCATGGATGGCCAGGTGTAGATTTCCCTTGTTCCTGAACCCAAACAAGACTGGGAAGCAAGTGACCAAAACTCCCAGATGAAAGTACAATTATACATAGGCATCTCTAATATCTAAGTTTTCTTTAACTAACTTATCTCTAGTTCATAGAGGAATAAAGAACAGTCGAATGATGACAGAGGCATAGGACAAAGTCACTTACTAGAATTTTCCCATCTAAGATTCTAGTTAGAGTACAGTGCATTGTGAGAGTCCAAGCTATTCCTTAATCAGATACAGTAAAGAATACTTCACCATTCCAAAAACACAAACGTAGGAGATCCCGAAGGTCCCGGATAACACTGACATTTTGTGACTGTGATTCTGGGCTTCCATAAGCATTGTGGAACCAGCCCTATTATTCAGGAAGCAACAGCTGGAAGAAGTCTGCATGCAGCATTCTTCCTTCTTTGCCAGAACTGACATTATTATTATACCCAGGATGGTTTGCCCTCTGAAGGCAGTGTGGGAGTGGGAATCTAAGAGGCTGTGAGAGCTTAGCACTGTTTACCCAATCTGAGGGAGTTGGTGACTTGTGTTCTTCACTGGTCACAAACCAATCCCAGTTCTCTCCAGAACATAGATGCCCCTTTGAGAATCTGAGCTAAATTTTGAATTAGCCTTCAGAAGGTAGCAGGTGCCTCAATCTGTAACCTGGAGGAGTCTTCTGAAGATGCTAGTTAGTGACTTTTTTATGGCAACAGAATCATCATTTTATTGTAAGCCAGCTGGCAGAGCATGGCAGTGTCCATCTCATAGAAATGGGGACCAGAAGGCCATGCGACAAGATCCCAGTGGGATGCCCAGTGGTTTCATTTTCAAATGTAACATTACTTATGTTTTACTGTATTTTATGTATTTTGCTAAATATTTCCCAATTACACTTTAATTTGGTTCTGGCCACGCTTGAAAGTGTTGTGGGCCACATATTTGGCATGTCTGGTATGGTGGATAAAGCACTGGACTTGGAATAAAACATGAGTTCAGATCCTACTTAAGACACTTAACTAGCTCTCTGCCCCTGGACAAGTCATTTAACTCCTCTGTGCCTCAGTTTCCTCATCTGTAAAAATGAGGATACTGCACTGCATGGCCACTGAGGCCCTTTCCATCTCTACGTCTATGATCCTGTCATTGTAATTTTCCACTGGGAATATTTCACTCCCTTCCTGTTCAATTCTGGAAATATGAAAGCCCAAAGACAAAAGAATATAGATTCTAAGCATATGTCCAACTGGAAATCTAGAGTTTCTGACTTTTTTGGAGGAGATAGAACTTGTCGAAGGAAGCCGAATAGCTGGCTTTTTCCCCCTTCCCTTGAAGGCAAATGACCATTCAGGGAGAAATAGCCGGCTACTGTCTCTGGTCTGAAAGTGCATTTTATGAATCTCTATCAGCAGGTAACTTGCTGACGTGCTAGAAAAGCCTGCAGGCTCAGTGACCAGGGGAGTCCTTGATCCTTGGGTTTTAAGCATCCTTGTGTTTTAAAGAATTTGGTTTATTTGTCTTTTCAAAGCGTCCAAGAACAAATGCCAAGCCACTCCTGCTTAAGGCAGGAGTGTGGGGTTCGGAGGCCTGGAACTGTTTACCAAGTATCCTTTCTGGCAGTGAGCTGGCCACAATCTTATGCAGAGTACCCTAGATGGGTACCCCAGAAGTACCTCCACTCTTCTTCCCTTTTCCTTAGAGAACAGAGCCAAATGTTTGAGAACAGAAATTAAGGAAAGAAGCAGAAAATGGATAACGACAGAATGATCCCCATGTACTCTAAAAGGCTGGTTGACAAATACCCCTTTAGGATAGATTTGGGGGCAGGGGAGGGGACTCTAAAGACCTTCTTAGAAGACCCTAAAATCAGAGTTTTCATTAAGTACGTGGTCTAGAAATAGGCAAGGCAGAGTTCATCTCCAAACTTGGACATTGAATCCATTGCAGAGTCTGAGTGTTGGAGATGACATCGGGCTGTGCGCTCCAAAGCTTGTTCTAATTGTGAAAACCCAAACTTGACTTTAAAGCCAAGTCCCCCAGAGCTCCTTTGGTCTTTCAGCTGGTGGCAGGCTTCACTGTCCAAAGGGTTTACTAATTCAGTCGCTGCTTTGCCTCACAGAATTGGCAAAGGCTGATGATCTCTTATTAACTGGGATTCGTGGATGATTCTCTCTTCTTGGGAACGGGGGTTGGGTGAGAGTTAACCTGTGTTTTTGCACTTGAATCCATAGTAAGTGGTTGCCAGCCACATCACATGGTTCCTTCAATTTTTTCAATGGTCTTTTAGGAAGAGCCAGTGAAGTGGAGGTGGCGAGTGAGAATGTGGACAAAGTGGGGCAAAGCGCGGTCTTGCAGAATCCTGAGCGTGAACAGCCCCAGGCGGATTCCGCCAAGGCAGGTGTGGACACCAAGGCCTTACCTCCTGATGGGAATGCTGAGGCAGAAACCCCCCCGCAGGACCATGCCATGGTGCCTGAAACATTAGCCAAGGATCCAACCCATGTGCTAGAGACTCATTCTGTCCCCGAAAATACCAACGAGCTGGTGGAACCCAATGGGGGTGGAGACAGACAGGGGGCTAGCACAGAATCCATTTACCACGATGATTTAAATAGTAATGTTGATCAGAATCAGGAAACTGCAGGGAGCACTCACTTTCCCAGTGTTGTGATTAGCCAGGATGAGGACAGTTCTTTAGATGATCAAAATGAAAAGAAAGAATTCGTAGAAAAGCAGAAAGAGGGAAAATCAGAGGAAGAGGGTAGCAGGAAATTAGCTCAGGAAACTGATCATTTGGGGACACCAGATACTGAAAGAATAGGCACAGAGATCGAGGAACTAAGTGAGACTCATTCAGAAAACTTGCTTGAAGGGACCGAAGCCAAAGACAGGACCGTGGTAGATTCAAAAGCAGCCAGCAAAGGGGCTAAAGATGGAGCAGTTAGTGGGGATGAAAAATGTACAGATCTCACAAAAGGGGAACAAAACAAGGAGAAGGAAAATGGGTTCATAAAGGAGGAGCCGCACCAGACAATTCCATCTTCTCCTCAAATCAAGAGCAGTCAGCCAGAAAAAATAGACAGGAAGGTCAGGACTGGTGAAAATGAATGCTCCGATCGGAAGGTGCCCACAGCAGAAAGAGATGACCAGAAAAGGCAAATGTGTGACTCCTCACCCAGAAAGTCCAAGAACAAGAAGAAGAAAAACAGGAAGAAAAAATCACCCCCTGTCGACTCTCCCGAAGATGTTAAGAAAGAGTTGGTCTTCCAAAACACAGAGGAAGAGGAGGAGGAAGAGGAAGTAAAATTGGAGGCCGAGAGTCAAGCCCAAGATGCCCTTGGCGAGGCGATCCAAGAGGAGAAGCCAGAAACGGGGACCGATCTCGATGAATATGTGGATTGTCCAGAGGAAGCCAAAGCTGACTTAGATGACGGACCAAAGAGGGAAGCCAAGAACCATGAAAGGGGTGTAGCTGACGACAGCAAAGCATCTGAGCTTGACAATGATGTAGGAGCCAGCAGCAAGGGAGAGTGCAGTCCCTCAGAGGTTGCAGGGGTTAGGAGCATAGAAGAGTCCATCCCAAGCGATCGTCCTGCCAAGAAAGCAGCAGAGCAAAGCCAGATGTCCAAACTGGAGAATAAAAGAGCTTCAGGCAGTGAGCCTGAAAACAAAGAGGCGCCATCTTCCCCTGATCCTAGTCCTCCCACCGAGATGACGGAGGAAACCTTCGAGCAGTCAGATGAGCAGCCAGAGACAGCTGAGGAAGTGTTAGAGAGTAACAGCCTAGATAGTCATGAGGCTACAGACCCAGAAGACAGCATCAAGGCAGAGAGCAAAGAGGACGCCCCAGGCAGGAGCAGTAAGGGGAAAGATAAAAATAAGGAAGAATGCTCCATGTCTTGAGACATGAGCAAGAGGCTGACAGTAGCCGAAGTAGGGGGAAGACAGCTAGAAGGAAAACATGCACTTTTCAGAATAAGTCCCATCATACATAGGAAAACTTGGGGGGTTTGGTCTTCTGATGACAGCCCTAGAACCTAGGCCGGTCTGTACACACTCTGTGGCAATCAGTGACCGCATCATTCCCTGCTCTCAATCACAAAGATCTTTGTAGATGCCTATTTCATCTCTCTCAGGTTCAGTCAATCTCTGTGTGTGTCACCTAGCTCTTTAAAGAGGGAGCTATGAGCTCAGGTCGAACCAAATAACTACTCTTCATGTTCATTGCTTTAGTTTAGTTTCCAGTTCAAAATCCAGGCAGGCTCAATGGCCTTCATTTCTGTCCAAGCCCGTAGACACATGTGGCTGTGATTAACCATGCATGGCACCATTTTGTTATAAAGATCAAACAACCCTCTCCCTGTAACCGATTGATTCCCACTTGGCTTGGTCTCTGATTCCAATGCCTTCTATTTATCATCCCTAGTATATTTATTTTAATAGGTGCATTGTGAAAGATACCACAGATGATTTCAAGGCAATAAGCTGCCACTTAATAGTTAGGTCATTGAGTGAGAAGATTTGTGCCTTATGGAAATGAAAGTTCATTTAGACAGTGAAGCTCTGATGCCTTCAATACCGAGAGGAGGGTCGAGGTCAGATTACACCTGGATCTGCCGATTGAGTCACCCTGGATCAAGCGTTGGGGGCCATGTTACCAATCATTCCTTGATATATAGAAATATTTTTGTTTATTTGTTTGAGGAAAAATGATTTCATTTTATGTGCACATTACCTATCTGATGTATTTTATATACAATGCCACTGAGATAAATGAGGTTTATTTTTCCTTTTAAAAAAAGCTATTTGTTTAAATTCATTTCCTAGTACTTTTACTTTCTAGCAAGAGCACACTTTTGGAACGATAGCTTACCTTGGAAGTGCCCTTTATCGTCTTGGCTAATCCTTGTGGAGTGTCTAACCTTCATTAACTAGTGCTATACCCAAAGTTGTAACCATCACTGCAGACTCCTAACTCCTAATGAACAAGAGAAATTGTAGACAATTCAATCACTTCTGACTGCCATCTGTACTATCTCCCCAGTCTGGCTGGTACGTTCTGAATTTGGCCTGCACGTAGGCCCCTGTGTGTTTGCTGCATAATGAAATGTTCTTTTTAACTGTTTTTGGATATTAAAATCAAAGTGTATTCTTACATGAATGTCATTGTCATTTATTGGGATATGTTATGTGGTTTTTGTCGCTGTTACAAAATCGTTGACTGCAACCAGACCAAAGTTTTATCATCATTTGAGGTGTATATGATGAATGTTGTATATAACTGAAATAAAGGCATTTTATAAGTTTCAAAGGCTGTGAGGCACAATCTTTGTAACATGCATAATCCTTCCAGGACTAACTTCTGTGCTTCTGCTGTTGTCTCCCACAGTCACCTTGTTGTCTTCATTACAAATAGATGCGTTTGGAAGTTAATTGCTTCTGTGTGTACCATCACAAGGGAGATATTTGTGGCTATGCAGCTGTCTTTGGTTTTTAGCCTCTATTCCAAATGGTCTAATGTACGTGAAAGTAGTTTGTAAACCGTCAGCATCATACAAACGTGTGCTACTTACTTCATGGCTTCTATGGGAAGATATTGAGGAAATTGGTGAGAGGGAGGATGACTCTGGGTCTAGTTCTGATGTCAAAATGGGAGAAACACTGGATTGGCTCAAACAGATTCGTGGAGCTGAGAAAGGCTCTTCCAAGGCCATGATGTGGACATACCTGACTTTTGGAGAGCTAGCTGCATACGGGCCCGTCCCAGAAAGCAATCCTGCTTCTCTTTTAGGGGATCCCTCCTCCCATTTCTTAAGTTTTATTGATGTGCTTTGTTTTCACGTGACCAACATTTACAAATGATCACTGCTCCATGGCAGGCTTCTTGTGACAAAGCAAACTTAACATCACAGTGATCTCATCTGAAAGCATATGCAATATTCCACATCTGTAGTACCTTCCCACCTCTCTATTTTTTAAGGGTTTCATTAATTTACAGAAACTATTTCTCTTCCTCCCACTGCCCCCCACCCCATTGAAAGAAAAAATTCCCTCATTGAATGTAGACAAAAATGTCTTATTCTGCACCCCAAATCTGTCACCCCTCTGTCAGGAGATGGAGTGTGTGTTTCATCATCATCATTCTGGAACTGTTGACCAGTCAATGGGTGTGGCCATTCTCGATACACAAAAATTTACTAAACAGTATATGCCCTTTGACCAGATGCTAGGCCTGTATCCAAAAGAAATAAATAAGTAGGAAAAGGTTTTAGATGCACAAAAATATTTGTAGCAACTCTTTTTGTGGTGGCCAAAAAAACCAAACTAGAAACCAAAGGCATGCCCATCAGTTGGAGAATGCCTTTACAAATTGCAACACGTGAATGTGATGCGGTCCTGCTGCACCCAAGAAATGAAATAGATGATTTCAAAGAGACATGGAAAGACTTAAACAAAGCAGAAAAATAATCGTTACCATGGCATCAGTATTAACTTTGAAAACTTTTATAAACTGATGCAGAATGAGATGGCCTGAACTGGGAAAATAATTTATACATTAATACATTAACAACAACTCTAGAAAGAGAAACCATTTTGAAAGTACATTTGACCAATAAAATGACCATCCATGAGTCCAGAGGAACGATGATGAAACATCATGCCCATCTCCTGACAGGGAGGTGAAAGATCTAAGGGGATTTCCAAGAATACCATTCATTCATTCATTCCATCCATCCATTCAGTCAGTCAGTCAGTCACTCACTCATTCACTCACTCATTCATTCATTCATTCACGATTCACTCATTCATCTAATGTGCATATATTAAACACCTACCATGTGCAAGGCCTTTTGCTAAGTCAAAAAGGAGCATGGTTTCTTTTCTTCAGAGATCTCCTTGTAGCTGGGGGGAGGGAGGAAGAGATGAGGGGCAGCTTGATAAGGAGGGACTGGTCCTATGAAATCAGTCTTGGAAGGGGAGTTCAATTTCAGTAGAGAATGGGGAGGAGAGCTGTCTAGTCACAGGCAAAAGAAGAGCAGAGAAAGTCAGGAAGGTCCAAGACCACTTTGGGGAAAGGTCTGGAGTCCATCCGGCCAGAACCTGGGGGGTGTGAAGGGGGATAGAGTGTGAGATAAGATTGGAAAGACAGGAAGGAGTCTGATCATGGAAGACTTCAAGTCCCAGGTGGGGCAGTAGGACCTGATTCGAGGGTAGGGGAGACATCTTGGTGGCATCTGAGCATCATGATGCGTGCCCAGTATTGGGTTAGGAAGATTGATCCAACCAGAGCAGTTAGAGAAGACTGGAAAAGGGAGGCCACCTAGGGCTCCATAGCCATGGTCCAGGCAAAAAGGAAGGAGCCTTAAACTAGGATCGTCCATGGCCATTGAAGTGGAAAGGGGGGCCAGACGCTAGAGGGGCGACAGAAGAAGTCGAAGGGATGGGTCACATGACCGTGACCCCAATGTGAAGGTGAGAGAAAAGGAGTGAAAGGTGACCCCCAGACACCATAGCATCTCCAGGCTGGAAGGGCCTTAGACACCATCAGTCAAGTATTAACCGGGTCAAGTGAGATTGTATCTGTAAAGTTCTTAGCACAGTGCCTGGGACCTGGCAGGTGCTTAATAAGTAGCTGTGCCCTCTGCCTCCCCCAACTTGGACCTTACTAACAATCCCCTCTGCCATGGGCCCCTCAGCAAGTAAACAGATCCCAGCATAAATAACTGACTGACTGATGGTGGTGTGAACAGAACAGAAATAGGGGCATCAGGAGGGCAAGCTCTGAGGAGGAGGAGGCCAGTATTGAGCAGGGGGTGGCAGCAGGCATCCAGGTGGCATCGAGGGCACTGTGCAGTCACTGGCTTTCCTAACCTGACACAACACTCTCTAGGTGCCAGAGCCCCACACTTGAGAGATGGACCCACACTTCCTTGCTGTGTGACATGCCCCAAGTGCGAGGGTCAGACTTGTTTTCTCCGGCTCCCTGGCTAAGTCTGAGTCATCCAGAGAAATGAAAGGTTGAGGCAGACCCAAATTTATACTCTTCCTCCAGGGACAGATGAGAGCTGGGTAATTATGCTCTCAGCGGCACCGAGGTTAAAGTAAGGGAGCCTGGAAAGCTTGCTGTTGGTTAAGTTCAGTGCCATTAACACTTGGATCTGGTCCCTAATCGGAGGCAGTCTGATTGCACAATCCGGAGGATGGATCAGCCAGAAGCCATGTATTTGCTCAGAATGGCTCTTCTCCGGCCCATACAGATACAGTCACACTTGGGGGCTTTCCCATGGGGACTCTCGTGAGACATTTCTTCGGTTTTCCTGTGCCCTGGTTTAATAATTGTTGTACAGAGAGTTGGAGGCTAAAGATCACTTATCCATGAGAAACAGACTCCTTGGCCGAGCGAGGGACTACGCCTACCTTTCCTTATTGCTTTGGTTAGCCTGCGTACAAACAACTCCACTTCCCTGTGTTGGTTTTCACATACATGATCTGGGAGACCACTTCCCTGGGATGGGAGAAGGATTTGCTAAGGTTTGCATAAAAACAGCTGCCAACAGAGCTGGGGGTGGGGAGGGGACAAGTCACCTGGGCAAGCTCTCGGGGCACGTTTCCTCGCCTGTAACATAGGGGTGCTGAGGGCTGCTCTGCTTGCCTCACAGGCTTGTTGTGAGGGGAAATGCTTCGTGTAAACGTAATACATGCTATAGAAATATAAGGTATAGAAAGCCGGCACACTGCTCTTGCTCTGTTCCTGGTCAAATTAACTGTGTTATTTGGGTTACCTGAGAGGATGGGTGGCTAGGGGATAGAGAACCAGCCTTGAACCCTGGAAGACCTGGGTTCAGGTCTCACCACTGACACAAGCTGGCTGTGTGACCCCAGGCCAGTTCTTTCCCTCAGTGCTCCAGACTGGTGGTAAGGTGAAGAGAAGGTGCCAGCCCCCACCGGTAGAAGGAGTTTCCTATGCCTATGAAATCACAAGTCACTGGCCGCAATAGCAAACACACTGTAAAAGCACTAGTTATTAAGTATGTGCGAGAGAGGGATGACGGGTGGAGAGTAGGCCCCAGTGGTGATGTTTCCTTGGGATTCTAAGTGTTCTGTTTGTTCCTTTCCAAATGATATTAAACCATGAAGCTTGTGAGATTTTGTGTTGCAGTTGTGTTTGGCCCTAGAGTTCTTGCATGCTAACCCTAAAGTAGAAGACTAGCCTGTGTGCGTGCAGCTGGACGCTGCCCCCGCCGTGTCCAGCATGTTCGGGGACGTCGGCCCAACACTCTCATAGCCGTACGTCTCCCCCCATCCTGTCTGTGACTCCATTCACTGTGGTACGTGCACCAATAACTACCTTGATCACGAATGTCGCTAACCTGCATGATCATTCTTTTCCATTTTTACCTATTGGTGCTAAGGCCCCGAGCTGACTCAGCCCTGACTCTTGTGGTTCTTCTCTTTTCCTTTGTAGACATTAGGCTGAAAAACCTTGTGGAGGAACGAGAGTGCTTATTAGAACAGGTAATACAACATTTTCTATGACGGGATGTGTTTCTGACCCTTTCTGTCTCTTCTGCATGATTTCTGTCCTCACCCCAAACAAAGAACAGCAACCCACATGAGGCCATGGCCCATGGTGAGTGTTCTGAGAAGTATACCCCAAACCAGACTAGCTGTGGTAGGAAAGCAGGAATGATAGCACATTCATTCATTCATTCTGTACGTCCAGGCTGCAGTACAGAATCCGGCCACTGTCTCTAGATGACTGCCCACAAAGGCTGACAATTTGTGGACAACTCTAGGCCCCCACAGGACCAAAGGAATCAAACAGCATTATCCTGAACCTGCCCCTATAGGGTTTTCTCCCTAATAAAAGACTGATGGATGGAAATTCCATACTCTCCCCAAAATGATTCACTCCAGTGATTAAAAACCTTTGCTCTCAGAAATTGTGGAGTGTGTGTGTGTGCGTGTGTGTGTGTGTGTGTGTGTGTGTGTGTGTATAACACATCCAAATCAAGTATCTTTGAAGCTTTCTATACTTGAGAGAAGTTTCTGAGAATCCAGGCTCTTCGTCACCAGAATGGGTGATATAAGGGGAAAGAAGCCCTTGAGGGTTCATTTAAATTTTGAGTTTGGTGGGAGATTTGCCATAGCATTAAGGAAGAAAGGAAGGGTGCAGTCCCAAGGATTCAGTGAAGTCAGAGGATCTGCGTTCAAATCTTCCCTCTGATTCTAGTTATCTTCATAACTTTGGACAGGTCACTTAACCACCTTGGATATTGGCCTTCTCCTCTGCGAATGAGGGGGTCGCCCTAAGCAGCCTCTGGGCTTCCCACCAGGCACCTGCGATTCCATGATCTTGCTCTGGGACTGTTGTTTGTATTTTCATTCATGCAGCCCTCTGAGCACTCGCTGTGGACAAGCCGGTCACCATATTGGTTGGAATTGAGACATGGGAACTCAAATTAAGGCTCTAGACACAAAAGGGCATAAGAAGGCCCTTCTTTCCTAAATGATAGTAGAGGTGTCCCTAAGGGACCTCTATATCTACCATCTATCAGTAGATTTCTTTGAGGGAGAACCTATTTCTACGGAGGGATCTTAATTAATGCAAGGTGTCCATATGTGTGTATAGACAGAGATAGGTATAGATAGACGTGTGTGTGTCTATTCTCTCTCTCTCTCTCTCTCTCTCCACACACACACACGCACACACACATACATACATACATCAAACATACACACATCTTATGTATAGACACATTCACTACAGGGGTGGGGGCTCAAAGGGATCCATTTCAGGGTCCTCTGCTTAGTAAATAAAGCACCTGCTCCCTCAGTATCCCAGGCAAACCACTCAGACCATTTTACTCACTCTGCAATTCATGAGGATTTAATTAAATCAGCTTTGCTAATAAGCTCTCCCTAAGAGTGCCTGCAGATACAGAGAGCAGATTTAATTTGTTGTGCCACATCTTGAAAAGAGTATGGGTTAGTTTTTGTTTATAAAAGAGAAATGGTGGCGCCACATTTATTTATAGTTTTTCCAAACTTGTATCATCTTAAAAGACTGAACTGAGTTCAGCACAGCTATCAAGTTGTATCAGAGCAAGATTGTCCAGTTTGGTCTTGGATTGGATGCACAAAATTTACTTATTTATTTTTTATTGAATTCCAAGTGCATCGATTCAGTCTTGATATGAAGAAACTAATGGATGGATTTGGGTTTTTCAGATTAAAAAACTAAAAGGGCAGCTGGAAGAAAAACAGAAGAATGGCAAGCTAGAAAATATGAAGTCCGAAGCTGACATCTTGGAAAATGGGACAGACATCCATGTGCTTGATCTACAGAGTAAACAGCAGTTCTTCTCTAGATAAGCCATTGTCTATGAGTTTGGGTTGGCCTTGGGCGCTGGGAGATTTTCAAAGAAAGCCCTGGGCCCCTCAGAAAAGGGCTTGGCAGTCAAGAAAGACCCCCCAAGAAGAGGGTAACTGGCTTAGTTAATGCTCTGATGTCTTCTAGGCCAGCCAAACCCATATGGGTTATGGGTAGGAAGGTCTTGTTGTCCAGTAACTTCTCCAACCATAGGCGTGTGCTGAGGGTACCATTGTGCTGGCAAAGAGTATTAACCCAGTCAGCAAATGTGACGACAAAATCGTATGTAATTCACAAGAGGAGGAAGACTACAAGACCTGGCCTGGAGGAAATACGATTGCTCACCAGCACCCTTGCACACCCCAAACCTCTTCTTTGGAAGTGTGAGGGCAGAGTATGTCCAGTCTCTATAATATGTCCAGGCAAGCCGATGGGAGTGGCCCAGTTTGGGGAGACCCTGCTCTGTTCAGTGGTCACTCCACCTACAGATAGTGGAACTAAGGAAGGCATAGGTATAAGGGAAGCCGTCTTGCTTGGTGGGGTCTTTTAAACATTGATCTGCTGGTGGGTGTGTGAGTGGTGGCTTTCCCCATGACCCTGCTAGAAGTGGGAATGGCTTTTAGAGAGAAAACCCCTGTGCTCCTGAGCACAACAAGGAAGGGCTGGAGGCCAGGACCCGTGGGCCCTTCTTTTGGAGGAAGCTATTGCATAGGGCAGGCAGTGAGTTGGTGCAGTGAATCGAGGTCTGGGCCTGGAGTCAGGTAGACTCGTCTTTGTGAGCTCAACTCTGGCCTCAGATGCTTCCTCGCTGTGTGAGCCTGGGCAAGTCACTTGACCCTGCTTACCTCAGTTTTCTCATCTGTCAAATGAGCTGGTAAAGGAAATGGCCAACCATTCCAATATCATTGCCAAGAAAACTCAAATGGGGTCACAAAGCATTGGACACAACTGAAACCAATGAATGATAACAACAAAATATAGCATAGTGGATAGAGGGCCTGACTTAAGAGTCAGGAAGACCTGGGTTCAGATCCTGCCTCTGACACAATCCTGGTGACCCCAGGCAAGCCTCACTCTCCCCATGTGTAAAATGATGAACTTGGCCTGGTTGGTCTCTGAGGTCCCATTCCACCCTAGAGCCAGCATCCTCTGGTTCTCAAGTCCTGTGAGGTTATAGAGTCAGAGGTTAAGGTTCACCAAATGGAAACAAAAATGCAGTCCTGGGGAAGGGGGTCGGGGATTGACCATTTTAAAGTTCTGTGAGGTTAACATAGTTTCTCTCTCTTTTCTTGTAGGAGATGCAAACAGACAGATCAGTGACCTCAAATTTAAACTTGCAAAGTCTGAGCAGGAGATAACTGCATTAGAACAGAATGTACGTGTGTACCTCTGAATGTGAATGGTCAGACCAACTCCGAAATCATCCTGAAAGAGCCTAGAAAAGAAAATAGGCCTGACCTTCCTTTTATTAAATATAGTTTAGCAGTAAATACACCTCCCAGAGATGGGGGGGAGATGAAGCTCTGGACACTGGCTTCCCTGGGGTGAGGGATGGTCCCAATTGGTCACAACTGGAGTCCAGGGAATGAATTTCAGGTCCACTGAGCAGTCACCCCCAGCAAGCACCTTCCACCTTTCCTTGTCCCACCTCCCTCAGTCCTCTCCAGACTTTGCAGGTGGGGCATCCATGCCATCAGGACAACTGGCTACTGTGGTGGGGTCAGAGGGGTGCCGGCCCCCCCCCACCCCGGCCAGTTGTGTGGGGGAAGGCGGAACTGTCTTTCCTTCCCAAGTGTTAGCCAGACAAGGCAGCAAATTTCTAAAGATCTTTTACTAATGAAACTAATAGGAAACAGCTAGTAGTTGTTTACAGAGTACGAGTTTCTAATCCAGACTTAACATCTAGCCATGGATAGCTTTGGCTGGAGCGGTTAAAAGTTAGCCCTGCCGCCCCAGCCCTTTCTTTCTCAAATCTGAGGGACATTTTTCCTAAGTGCTACACACACGCACACACACACGCTCACACATGCACGCACACGTGCACACGTGCACGCACGCACACGCACGCACACGCACATGCTCTCACACACACACACACACACACACACACACGCCATCTTTGCCAAGGATTTTGTCCCCTCACCGGGCCTTAGGCTCACCAGAACCAGCATGGCCTGGCTGTGTGGCTGCTCCCATAGCTTGGATGAGATGGGAGTCACCAACTTGTTCCTGGGAGATGAGGGACCACCAGGCCTTACCATCTCCCCTGTTTCTGTGCCCTCTGAAGCCTGGCTGTCATTTGACCAACTTATGTCGAGTTCTCCCAATGTGGCCCAGCTAGATCAGGAGAATGATTGGCTGACTCCTCCGTGGCGCCCTTCCACTGCATATTAACGATGCACTTGTACCAGCTCCGGCCCTGACACCTTCCTTCTTTCTGAAGTACAGAGATAACAATGAGTTCACATATGCCAGCTTCCTAAGCATCTTCAGAGCAGAGAGGTTCCCCATGGTGCCAGCATTGGGATACTGTGAACTTGCGTCTCGGGGTCCATGGGACCTTCAGTCCCTGTAACAGACAGGCTGAGGCCCATGTAGAATGTTGTGTGAGGTGTTGGCCATGTCACCAGCACAGACCCAGGAAGACGTTCACCATACACAAGCATTTGGAGAGGCCAGAGCATCCCCACCAGCCCCGCTCGGGTTTGTGCCACTCACCGCCTTTGCTTTGATGATTTCCCCAAATGTAGCACACTTGTCATTCAAACACTGGGGGCCTCTGCTAACTCTTGATGACTGAAAAGTGGAATCCAGAAGGACTCCTACCCCTGACTGATGCATCGGTCTGGGAGCACTTACCGAGTGCCTACTGTGTGCCCTGCATTGGGAGGCACTGGAGATAGAAAGAATGCATCAGTAAATTAAAGAAAAAGCATTTATTAGACACTATGTGCCAACCACCGGGAATACAAATAGACAAAGTCCCTGCCCTCGTGAAGCTCACATATCATGGGGAAGTCAACATGCATGGGGGAGGCCACTTGGGTGCAGAAAGTTACAGGGAGAGTGAGTGGGGTCATAGGGAAGAAGATTGGCACGCCCCATCCAGGGACAGTGGCAATGGTTTGGAAAGGCTACATACAGGGTTATAAGGTTGTTGGGGAGAGAGTCAAAGAGTAGGGAGTAAGAGCAAACATGGTTAGGACCCGCCTGAAATTTGGGCCTGGGGACAGCCACTAGTCAGGATGCCGGGCCCCAGGATAGAAGGTCTACGGTCCAAAGTCCACAGGTAGACATACACAGAATAAATGCAGAGAGCTCCCTGCTGGTGTGCCTTGATGATACCTCAAGATGGTTTTTCCCCTTCAGGTAATACGGTTAGAAGGTCAAGTGTCACGCTACAAGTCAGCTGCTGAGAATGCAGAGCGAGTTGAGGATGAGCTGAAAGCCGAGAAACGCAAACTCCAGAGAGAGGTGAGAGCCTCGAGGGGCCCTGCGCTCCTGGGGTTACCTTTCCCAGAGGGCTCTTCTTGGAGCATGATCACAATGTAGCAAATATCATTCTGGCCCTCATGCCACACAGTAGGTGCTTCATGCTTGTTGACTGACTCACTGACACTGGAAGAGAAGTTAGAAGTGACCAATGCATAACTGGCAGGAGTGGGAAGCAGCACCAGACCTGGAATTTCACTGGGGTAGGAGGCTCCCCATCTGCCATTGTGCACCAACCATTGTTCTGCAACTGCTCTTTGTTGCCTGGAGCACTAAGGGAAGTGACCTGCCCAGGGTCCTATGGCCAGCATGGGTCAGAGGCAGGACTGGAACCCAGAGCATCCTGTCTCATGGCACAGAAACATTAAGTGAACAACAAAGGACACCGTAGCTGGGTCTGGTTCTTCCTCAGAATGTGCTTTGAGGGCATGACCCCCGGGGCAGAGTGGAAGGTCTGTGCCTGAAATCATCAGCAGTGATGAAAACCTGCTCCAGGCCAGGTTCTGGGGCTACAGAGACAGTGGTGAGGACTTCCTCTATCAATGCCAAGTGTGATTTACCAATGTCTTAGATAAGAATTAGATAGGATGGACGGACAGATGGATGGACAGATGGGTGGACAGACTAAGGAGAGAGATGGACATTCAAGATGGATGGATGGACAACAGGTAGATACAGACAGATCGACAGGATGGATGGATGGTCGGACAAACTAGAGAGAGATGCACAGACATTGGTCACTTGTAACTTCTCTTCCTGGGTCAGTGAGTCAGTCAACAAGCATGAAGCACTTACTGGGTATCCAAGCAAACAAGCAGGTCCCTGCCCTCACGGAGCTTATATTCTGATGGCGGAAGATAGAGGAGCTGGAAGGGCAAAGAGGTGGAAGTGACAGCCGAAGATGAGAGAGTCAGTGTCCACAGCTGGAGGCACGCAGAGCGTAAGGGCTACACATGTCTAAAATGAACCTGGGGCTTCCTGATGTAAGCCTGGCACTCTGACCTCAAGGCCGTACCAGGACCAACTTTTGTTTTGGAGATGAAGAAGGCAGAGAGAGGTTAGGAAACTCTCCCAGACATCACCTACCCTCTCTGTACCTCAGCTGGCCTCTATGACCCCAAGGTCCAGATGGAAGCAGGGTTTGACCTCCCTCTTTCCACTGCACCATGAGCTGACTGGAAGGTCCCTCAGGCCCCTCCTGGCTCTGATCTAGGATGTCATGTATGTGTGAAAGAATCGTCTCGTTTGCTCGGTCATGGCTTAGTAATGCCACCACAAAACGCAGAGGGATCATGTTTCTGAGTGACAGATGTCTTCTGGGAGTCCCTCTGCCCAGGTTCAGGAGCCCTGATGTGTGGTTGTGGGCTCTTGGGCGGTACCCTTCCCTCCCCAGCATCCTTTGCTCTCTCTTTTTCAGCTTCGCTCGGCACTGGATAAAACCGAGGAGCTAGAGGTGAGCAACGGCCACTTAGTGAAACGCCTGGAGAAGATGAAAGCCAATCGCAGCGCGCTCTTGTCCCAGCAGTGAGCAGGGGCCACAGGACACGGGAAGGTCCCCGCTGCAGGCGCTGTTCTCTGAGATGCTGCTTCGTCCCACGCCTTCCAGAGGAGAAAACACACCCCGCACACGCACATGCACACGCGCACCCACAAACGCTCCTTTGTTCCCCGTGGCCGGATTCTGGTCCAGCCGCAGCTCCCACTGCTGCTCCTCCCCCCACCTGTGGCTGCCTGGCCGACATACAGCACATTGGGCCTGGTCAGGAGGCACAGCGGCCCTTGGCCACCATTCAAAATGGCGCTCCAAGGGAAGACTGAGACTCGACTTCTCTTTTTATTGCATCTTGCTAAAACTTAGGGGGGGACAGAAGGACAAGAATTTAATCTCCGAGGAGAGTGACTTGAGTAGTGTTAGCCTAATTCTATGCTTTTCATACACAAAGCACTGTGGAGCCATAAGCCATTACCAAGCAAAACTCCTTCACTGCAAACAAGATGATGGTCATCGTCCAAGCAGAAGTGACCTTACCAGACTCTTCACAGGCAACAAAGGAAGGCTTTCAAAGGATTCTTTTTGCATCAGTTCAGTCCTAAGAATATTTTATTTCAGAGTCAATGGGCAGGAGCTTCACTGAAGAGGATAGCTTTTTATTTCGATTATTTAATCTGTATCTTGGGGATTGAAGTTAACTTCTTTTAAAGGATGTAATGTTGCAAACAGATTTTAAAAAGGGAATTGCAATGTTAACAAATAAAACAATAAGGTATTTATATTATCTTGACTTTGTTCCGCAGTTGTCAAGACTAAAGACTGGATGGTTTGCTTTATAGGAATCACCACAGATTTCTGAGTCTGAAACTCCACTTGGAGATGTTAAGACAGAAGGTTCAGAGAAAAAAACCACAGCAACGTGGGCTGTTTATTTATGGTATTTAGTTCACTAAAGACCTCCAAAAAACCTTTTCTTCCTTTGGTTTGGAATGTTAAGGAGATCTTTGGGTTCGAAAGTTTGTGATTAAAAAAAGAAAGGGGGGCAGCTAGGTGGTGCAGTAGATAAAGCACCAGCCCTGGATTCAGGAGGACCTGAGTTCAAATCCGGCCTCAGACATTTGACACTTGCTGGCTGTGTGACCCTGGGCAAGTCACTTAACCCTCATTGCCCTGAAAAAAAAAAGATAGGGTGCTTTAAAGGAGCAAGGCAGCTCAGTGGTTAGTGCAGTTCAGTTCCTGCCTTCACACATTTGCTAACTGTGTGACCTTGGGCAAGTCACTTAGTATCTACCTCAGTTTCTTTCTCTGAAAAATGAGGCAGTGGGGCCTGATGGCTTCTCAAGTGCCTTCTAGCTCTGAATCTATGACCCTGCAATTGCGCTCACAAAAGTAACTTTTGTTTTGCTAGTAATTGAACAGTTAAAATGCATTTTATCCATTTTGTATAATATATTTTCCTTCTTTTATCCTTCATAGTTTGGTGGCCTTTAACACCTATTTGCCACCAGTCATGGAGTCAGAAAGAGGTTGCAATCTGCACTGGTGGGGGGGGGGGAGTTCCCACACTGGGAGCTCTTAATACTTCTGAGATTGGAGGTTTTTTAAATGCCTCCACCCTTAACGGCGCTGCCAAAGTAGTCTTGACTATTTCAAACGTGTTAACTGTCAACAAAATCATAATCACTAAACGTACAAAACGAGGGCCAAGACTCTCCCTGATTCCCATGGCTTCTAACAAGGCAGAGTCACCAGAATAAACAAGAACTGGACTCTGAGAGTTAGTGCTGGAAGGGACCTTGGAGGTCATCGACCCCAAAGGCCTCATTTTAGAGCTGAGGAAGCTGGGCTCAGGGAAATTAAGTGACTTGGCCAGGGTCCCACAGCTACGAGTGGCAGAGGCAGAATTCAAACTCGGCTCCTCAGATTCCAAATCTACCCCACTTCCCACTGGATCTCGTGTCTAAGAAAGATGGCGAGGTGTTGTCCCTCAGAGGATGCTCGAAGGGAACTCGAAGGCCATTCAGCTCAACCTCTTCATTTTACAGATGAGGAAACTGAGGCTCCAAGAGGAAGCCCAAGATTACACAGGGAATAATGATCAGAGGTGGGATTCGAACCCAAGTCCTGGGACTCCTCAGCCAGGGCTCTTTCCCCCGTGCCTTGGTCCTATTTGCCTTCCTTCTCTTTAGAAATCAGTTTACTTGGCAATATAGGCCACATAGATGCAGTTCTGGTTTTGCTGAGTTCAATTATAGCACCTCGTGAAGATCTCCCCATACTTCCTTGTATGTTTCATAGCTATGACTGTTTACACCACCTTGATATTTAGCACTTAGCAAGGGCCTGACACATAGTAGGTGCTCAATGTTGATTGGTTGGTTGATGTTCCTTTACCATACTATGCCATTGCTTACTGAGTCACATTCCAATTGTTGGGCGTGGAGCTTGTTTCTAATTGATTTACCATGTGCATTTGTGAGTATTGTTGTACCAATAGGCCTTATTTCTATGGTTTTGGGGATGGATCCTAGGAACAAAATCTCTGGGTCAAAAGGCACAATCCGTGCTGTGACTTACTGCCAAATTGCTCTCAAAAATGCCTGTCCTGGAGCAGCTAGGTGGTGCAGTGGATAGAGCACCGGCCCTGGAGTCAGGAGGACCTGAGTTCAAATCTGGCCTCAGACCCTTGACATTTGCTAGCTGTGTGACCCTAGGCAAGTCACTTAACCTCAATTGCCTCACCAAAAAAAATAAAATGCCTGTCCCACCAGCAAAGAATTGGGGTGGGGGGTTCCTCAAAGCTCTGCCAGCCTGGGACTTGATCCTTTAAAAAATATCTTTGACATTCTAGTGGGTTGTAAGATAGTATCTTTTTTTTTTTTTTTTTGCAGGGCAATGGGGGTTAAGTACTTGCCTGGGGTCACACAGCTAGCAAATGTCAAGTGTCTGAGGTCAGATTTGAACTCAGGTCCTCCTGAATCCAAGGCCGGTGCTTTATCCTCTGTGCCACCTAGCTGCCCCACTAAGATAGTATCTTAAAGTTGTGTTTTTCTGATTATCTTCCAAAATTTTTTCAAATAAAAATATTTAATGAGCAAAAGAACATCTAAACAGGGAAGGAAATAGGCATTCATATAGCACCTACTATGTGCCTAGCTGAGTGTGCTAAGTGCTGTTTACAAATATTCGCTCATTTGATCCTCACAATGACCCTGGGAGCTGTCAGAACTATTATTATCCCCATTTTATAGTTGAAGAAACTGAGGCAGGCTGGGGCTAAGTGACTTGTGAGGGTCACACAGCTGGTGAGTGTCAGAGGCTGTATTTGAATTTGGGCCACCATGTGCCTCGACAATAGTGAACGTCTCTTCAGTTGCAGACTGTGCATGTGACTCCACTTTGGGGGAAAGGACAGCGTTGGCAGCATTTCTCAGCCCCCACTGCCCTGCCCCATCAAGAATACAGAAGCCCCTCCTTCCAGAAGCAGATACTGCTGACCATGGGACAGGCATGTCCCACTCCTACCCACAGGGCTCTTACATTTTACAGAGGGAAGTCACAGAGAAGCGGAGAATTCACTTTAAAATCCACAGAACAAATATGAAGCGATCGGGGCAGGGGGGTAGAATGCCAGGAACCCCGATGGAGCTGGGCTTACAAAAGACAGAGGAAACCACTTCTGCAAAGGCAAGGTGGCGGGAGATGGAATGTGGGCAAAGAGAAACGGAAAATGGGAAGTTTTAGAGGCAAATACTCCGTAATTAGCCCAGAAAGGTAGCCTGGAGTCAGACGATGGGCTTCCGATGGCAGAAGGACTTGATTTCTTCCTAACGGCACGAGGGAGGCAGTGGCGCTCAGGATCACAAATTTAGGGTTAGATGGAACCCAAGTCATCTAGTCCAGCCCCTTCATTTTGCAGATAAGGATGTTGAAGTTTACCCAAGGCCACCAGGTAGAAGAGCCAGGATTTGAACCCAGGTCCTCAGACTCCAGACCCAGCACTCTGACCCCTGTGGTGGTCTGCCTCCAGGTTCCAATTCTGATGCCTCTGTCTCCAACCCAGAACTCTCTGGTCTTTGAGCCAAACTCGGTAGCTGGTTTTGGCTTTGGGTGGCTACATGTCTGACATGGAGAATATGCCCTGGATAGTCAGTGTGAACTTGGGGTGGAGTGGCTCTTCTGCCTGGCTTGGGTGGATGGTGAGACCCTGGTTCCTTCCCCTTCTACATTCAGTCACCTCCTCCTCCTTAAACTTGGCCCCACTGCCCTTTGCCAGTGCCTCAGTCAGACCTGGACTTTGGGAATTTCTGTCAATTTAAAAGCCTTGTAGAAGATGGAGGGGGGAGGAGCCTAGAGGCAGGGAGACTAATTGTGAGACCATTGTAATAGTCCTGGCGAATGGCAGTGAGGGCCTGACCCAGAGCGGTGGCCTTGGAAAGGGAGAGATGCAGAGGGAAGCAAGATGTTACAAAAGGAGAATCCACAAGACTTGACAAGTGATGAAACAGTGGAGGGAGAGAGAGAGAAGGAAGAGTGAAAGAGATGAAGGTGACTCAGACCAAGCACTTGTGCCACTAGGAGGGTGGTGGTACCTTTAAGAGAAAGAAGAAGTTAGAAAGATGGGTCTGTTGGAGGAAAGAAATGAGTTCTGTTTGGAATATACTAAGCCTCCAGGGGCATGTGTCCAGAAAGTAGTGGATGATAAGAGTAGAGAGATGTAAGGGCTGGATGTGTAGATGTGGGGGTCAACACGGTAGGGGTCCTAACTAAGCCCCTGGAAACTGATGAAACCACAAATAGGCCTAGGTGTATTTGAATAGACAACAAGACACCTATGACTAACCAGTGAAGGAGAAGAAAGGACAGTTAAAGCAGTGGGAGAAGAGCCAAGGAAGTAAATTCGAGGGAAGAACAAGTGGCTAAAAAAGTGGAATTCTTCATGGAGGTCAAGAAGGATGAAAGGCCCAGTCACTGATTTTTAGTCACAAAGAGATCCCTGGTAAGTTGAAAGCCATTTCAGTCAGGTTGGGGGTTTGGAAGCCGATGCAAGGGACTGAGTCTAGGGATGAAGACTGAAGATGGTTGGATGGAATGTTGGGAAGAGTGAGGGGGGCGGGAAAGGAGGGGATGGGAAGGGATGGGTACATTAACAACACACCAAAGAGTCCTTCCTGTTTACTCTTCACACTTTTTTTTTTTTGGAAGGGGCAATGCGGGTTAAGTGACTTGCCCAGAGTCACATAGCTAGTAAGTGTCAAGTGTCTGAATTTGAACTCAGGTCCTCCTGAATTCAGGGCCAGTGCTTTATCCACTGTGCCACCTAGCTGACCCACCATATTTGTTTTTAAAACATTTATCAAATAAAATGTGCCCCCAGCAGCCTTTTGTTTATTACAAGATGCTTCCTGCATCTGCCCTGTATTTTTTGTTCTGTACACAAACTTGGGCTGCTAAAGTGAAAAATAACTTGACTGGTATTTTGGAAAAGTGACATCTATGCTACAGAATATATATTTTGCCCCTATTTTGCAGGACCACATAGCTAAAGCTGGAGGGGCCCTCAGAAGTCAGACCTTCATAGCAAGGGATCTTTAGGGACCATGGGATCCAACACCTTCGTTTTACAGAGGAGGAAACTGAGGCCTACCTGAGGAGGTAAAGAGATATGGGAACATAGGCTCCTAGAGTAAGGTTCTCAACAGTCCCCTGGACCAAGCCCCTCACTTTACTGAAGCCCAGAGAGTGGAGAAGTGACTTGCCCAAAGTAACAGATGCAGTAAGTGGCATATCAAGGATTTGAACCACACACGTAGCAAGCAGCCCCCCAGGCCCTGGGACTGCAGAGCCAAGGCTCTTGCCCAGATTCAGGACTTGAATGACTGCCAGCTGAAGTTATGATTAGATCCCTGTCCAAGTTAAGCCTCTCTCAAACGACTCTCCAGGTGGCCCTGGCGTCATTTTCGCCTCAGCGCTCCTCAGATGTCCGGCTTTCTGCTCCTATTTTGTGATTCTTAGAACTTTAAAGTCAGTTTGGGAGTTTTTCCTGTGGGGAAAAAATCGTTACTTCTAAACTGTAATTTTTTTTTTTTTTGGTGGGACAATGAGGGTTAAGTGTCTTGCCCAGGGTCTCACAGCTAGTAAGTGTCAAGTGTCTGAGGCAAGATTTGAACTCAGGTCCTCCTGAATCCAGGGCCGGTGCTTTATCCACTGCACCACCTAGCTGCCCCCAAAATCGTTACTTCTTATGGACGCGCCATCTGGAAGTGCTGCGCCCTTGATGGTGACTGCGACTCCTCTGCTTACAGATGCTCTCCTCCTTCACTAACCCCTGTGGCTCCCTATTGACCCCAGGACCGGCTTTCTGCGTCCCTGTCTAGTTTATAAATAAGAAAACACGCGCGTGCTAGGGACGTCTAGGCGTGCCAGGTCTCCAGCCGAGAGCGGGGGCGGGGGGGGGGGGGGGGGGGGGGGGTGGTGAGTGAGCACAGGCTCGGAAATCCATCTCTTCTCACAAACCGCCCCGGGCGCACACTCGCCCTCCTCCCTACTCCTAAAGCCCCGACTCTGCCCTCTCGCGGCAGGCACAAGCCGTCCACTCCTGCGCCTGCGCTCTCACGGCGGCCCGGCGGGAGCCACGCTCCCCGCGTCTGCGCAGGCGCCGCCCCAGCCGTTCCCGCCACTTGACGATTGGCGCTTGCCTCGGCCAATCGCGGAGTCGTGGCGCCCTCCGGGCTGCCAATGGAGGTTCGCTCCTGGCCTAGGGGGCGTGGCCGGGGGCTCACGCTTTCCAGCGCCCAAGAGCCGAGACGAAGGCGGCGGCGGGAAGCGGTGGCTGCCGCGGCAGAGCAGCTTCTCCGGGCGCGGGCGCTGGGTGAGTGTCCCGGGGAGTGGGAGGGAAGGGGACGGGGTGCTCCGCGACCCACCCCGCCGAGCCCCTTCCAATATCCGGCGCCCCACTCCCTCCTCCCTCCAATATCCGACGCCACCGCCCTTTCTTTCCAACAGCAGCCGAGCCGCCCCCCCTCCCCCCGAAGCAGGGCACCTCCCCATCCCCGCACTGGATGCCTCCAGTATCCGAAACCTCTAGTAATCGCTGCTGCTACCGCGCTCCACCCAAACGTACCCTCCCAGTAACTGATGCCCCCCCCAAACAACCCCCATCGAGAAACCAAGGCTGTCCCCTCAAACCCTTCCCCCCATCCAGCATCCATACACCCCAGTAACTGACACTGTCCCCCAACTCTACCTACAACTGACGCCCCTCTCTCCTATCAGAAATCCCCCAGGGGATCCCCCTCCCACAGTGCCCCCCTTTTGAGTCCCTCCAGCATCCAGCCCACCCAACTGCTGCCCCCTCTGGAACAACCCCCCCCCCCCCGAATCTATTCCCCCAGTAACGGCCGCCTGCCCCTCCCCCACTCCCTGCCGCTCTCCCCAACGGACGCTGCCCCTCCCCCCCCAAGAGCCCGGGCTCCGTCCCTCCCATCGTGCCCCCTCCCTGCCCATCTCTCCAGGCTGGGGAGCAGCACCTTCCCCAGGGCAGGTGGGCCTGCAATGGATGCTGGGCCCTCGGTGTCCAGGGACCTCAGCTGCCTCCTCTCCTGGTCCTGCTGCTTGGAACCACTCCAGGTTTGGAGGCATGGAAATTAAGAGAGGTAACCCTGTCTGGGCAGAATGGGGGGGGGGTCTGGGCTCCGCTTCTGTTTGGGGGGTGGGAGCTTGCAGGCCGTGCAGTTCAACAGATCTTAACGTGGGTTCCCTGAATTTGAGTAGGAAAAAGAATGGCATCTTGAGTTTCACCCTCTCCCAGTTGAGAACAAAACCCACAACAAAAATGGGTAGAAACATTTCCATGAGGGCCTTGCCTCTATGAGCCCGTGGGAGTGGGTGCTGGCCATTGCACCCATCCTGGTCCTGATTCAGTCATTGCCTTCCCCGGGTCTCTGGGGAGAACCTCTTCGTCATTTCTTTTCTTTCTTTTTTTTTTGGCTGGGCAGTGAGGGTTAAGTGACTTGCCCAGTCACTTAAGTGTTTGAGGTCGGATTTGAACCCAGGTCCTCCTGAATCCAGGGTTGGTGCTTTATCCCCTGTGCCACCCAGCTGTCCTCTCTCCATTCTTTCTTTCTTTTTTTGGTGAGGCAAAGAGGGTTAAGTGACTTGCCCAGGGTCACACAGCTAGTAAGTATCAAGTGTCTGAGGTCATATTTGAACTCAGGTCCTCTTGAATCCAGGGCCAGTGCTTTATCCACTGCGCCACCTAGCTGCCCCCTCCATTATTTCTTATAGCACAGTATGGTCACATTCAGTCATTAAAGCTTATTAAGCATGTACTTTGTGCCTGGCACCGTGCAAAGCACTGGGGGTACAAAAGAGGCAAAAGACAACCCCTGCCTTGAGGGAGGGGCTTACAGTCTAATGGGAGAGACAACATGCAAACAGACACAAAGCAAAGAAATGGGAAATAGGACTGGAGCTAAGAGGAGGTGAGGAAGCTGGGGTTGTAGCCCCGAGGGTCAGCAGTTGGAGCAATGCAGGGAGAGGGTAACGGACCAGGGCACAGCCAGAGAGAGAGAAAGCCCACAGACAGAGGGTCTTGGTGGTGGATCAGCAAGGGGGGCGGGGAAATGGAAGTGCACAGGCCAGGGAGTGCGGGGTGAGGAGCCTGGAGGGGCCTGGATGGCAAACAAAGCACTTTGAGCTCCTCCGGAGGTGATGGGAGTGACATGGTCAGATGGGGCTTTAGGACAATGGCCGATGGGAAGAGGCGGCGGAGCCACCCATGGGCCACAGTAATCAAGGGGTGAGGCAGTGTCAGAGGAGGGAAGGGGTGGGACAGATGCTGCACAAGTGAAATCTACCCAGACTGTGCGGAGGCGAAATTGACAGTGCTTGGCAACAACTGGGACAGGAGAGGGAGGGGGGAGTCCAGAATGCCCTGCATAGTCGTAGGGAAGGGGAGGGAGTCTCGGTTTTGGGCAGAGTCCTGAGGGACAGTCCAGTGCAAAGGAGGCAGAAGGAGCGGTCGGGGAGATGGGAAGAGAGCCCATCAGGATTGGCAGTGAGGACGGGAGAAGAGGGTGTTCAGGGCAAATGGGACCAATTTTTTCTGTAAACTGAAGCAAAGTTTTTGGCTGGATCTGTCTAATGGTGAAAAGACTTGAGAAAAGCCCCAGGGCTGATGGCAGATGGGAAGGGGGGGCAAAGATGCTCCCCACCCAGCTGGGCACCTGGCCCAACGGTGTGGAAGGGACTCTGCCTCCTCCATCCTCCTCCTGCCCCCAAGCAGACCAGCTTTGCTTCGTCCTTGGCTGGGGAGGGAGCAACCTAGGGTGAGTTTGGTCTGTGACTGGAAGCTTGGGCTTTTGACGAAGAAAGAATTTCTCATTTCAGTTAGAACGTTGTTTGTGGCCAAGGCCGGGAGAGATGGGGAGCAGGGAGAATTCTGCTGGACCTTGTGGGGGGGCTCTCTGCTTCTGTCACTCTGCCTCAGCTTGCAGGGAGCTGAGTTGGGCTGCCAGGCCAGACCCTGGTGCCCAGTCCAGGGCTCTTCCCCAGCCTGAAAAGGGGCCTTACTACTGTGCTAGAGACATAAACAGGTGGCAAAATAATCTGAAAAGGTTGGTTTGTGTGTCTGGGACCTCCATCCTCTGTGTTGCCTCTCCCTGGCCATCAGCTCATTGTCACTTCAGAGCAGAATTCACAGAACTCGCTGCTCCTTGGCCCCAGTGCGGGCCCTGAATGCCCTTCCAGACATGCTCCAGTGTGCTGATTGCCCCAGCTGCTAGGCCTCCCTTTGTCTGATAACCTGATGTTTGGGTTCTGCTCTGAATAAACTTATCTACCTATGACAGGTTCCCTTTTGTCTCTGCATCCGTAGCACTTAGCACTGTCCCGGCACATAGTAGGTACTTAATAAGTGCTCGTGGATTGTTTGATGGAAATCAATAGAGAATATGTACAGAATAAATACAAGGAAGTTGAGGAGTCTGAGACAGGGGTGAAATGACTTGCCCGTGGTCACCCAGCTAGTTAATGCTTGAGGTTGAATGGGAACTCAGGTGTTCTGACTCGGTGCTCTGCACTGTGGTGCCCCCTAGCTGCCAGCAAAGGCTTTGCCGTGGCATTTGCAAAGAGCCTCCTCAAGAGTCTATCCCTGCCTGGGCTTCACATTCTAAATTGAGCAGGGCTCCTGTCTGGGATTAGCCTGGCATCTCTGCCCCAAGCCTGGGTACTTCTTGGCCTGGGCTCATTTTTGTGAGATGAAATCATTGTAAGCCAGGACATTGAAAGTGTCTTCCTCAATGAGCAGGAGCCAGAACCTGCTGCCCAGAGGGGGCCGACCCCAGCATGGACGCCTGGCTCTGGTTTTACTCTCTCACTCACTCCTTGGCTCCAGTGTCCCTGCGAGGCGCTTGCCATCCTGACCTCTGTGTCCAGACCCCAACTTTGCACAAGTTTCAGGTTATCCATGCCCTGCTAGCTCCTCTCAGCCCTAACTGCGCCCAAACCAGTGTGGCTTCCTTCCCTCCCGATTGCCCTGTGTTGCCAGGTGGCTGCAGCCCTGTCTCCCTCCCTCGATCTCTGTGAGCTGCCCATAGGCAGCCAGACTAGAGAACTCTGCCAGGGAGCTCGGTAGGGCGTGTGTCCAGGCAGGTCACCGAACCACGCTGAGTCTCACCTTCCCTAGCTGTAAAGTGGGGTGATAATCATGCCTGCCTGGCAGAGCCGGGAGGGTCAAATCAGACATGGCTGTGAAATGCACACCCTGGCCTGCCATAGAAATTGTTATTGTTGTTATGGTTTGTCATGGATGGATTCCGTGCAGCTCTAGACAGGATTCTCTGATGCTCCACCTTTATGCTGCACCCCTGACACTGTTGGTGCCTCACCCAAACCAAGAACCCATCTTATGCATGCATGGCTAGCTCCAGAATCCCTGTGTCATCTGCCCAAGATGCGTTTCCTTCACCCTGGGCACCATGGGCTTCACTAGTTATTACAGTGGCTGGTTCCCACCTTGAGTGACTGGAGTACCCAGCTCTACAACTAAGATTGTAAGAACCAGGAGGCTTCTGCAGTTAATGTTTAGAAAATCTATTTTCTGGAAAACAATATTGTGGTTTACAAGCCTGTAGGTGACAGAATGGCAAATTAGTTTTTATATTTATACTTGTAGGAATTCAGAATATGACATTCCCCAAACACTGGCTTTTGTGATACATTCTAATTTTTGTCTGTTGTTCTTGGTCATAATTAAAATAAAAAGATATCAACAGTTAGTTCTGACTTAAATCAGTATGTGATAGAGTGTAAATAAATCTATTTCGACAATTACCAGTACTGTTGTTCATTCTTTCTAAGTATTACATACTACTGTTTAGGGGGGGTTTTCTATCTTTTAAAAAAATTTTCCTGATGCCATCATTGTGAAAAGTATCTTTCCATTTTTCAGTTTTTTTTAAATGACCTGTTATATTTCATCCCATGTGATGCTCATGGTGGTATATCCTGTAAGAAGCTGGTCTTAAGCTAATTGTGCCAGACTGTTGCCATTTTTCTTATCAGTGCTTGTCCTTGTTATCAAATCCTGGGCCCCCGGGATCATTAGGTCCTGAGTCTTGCATGCCCTAAGTAGCGCTGCTCTGGGCCAAGCCCTGTCCTGGACGCAGCAGACAGGGAGACAGAAATGGAACTGTCCCCCCCCCCCAGAAGCTTGCAACTCGTCCATATGTAAGCCTGTACAGGATAAGTGCCAGGTCGGGGGCTGGCATCAGAATTGGGGGGTCTAAGAGTTGGAGGTGAGGAGCAGCAGAAAGGTCCAGAGAGAGTGGGCAGGAAAGTCAGGATTCATCTTCCCGGAAGCGGCAGAAGGCAGGTGGTGAAGGTCTGCAGCCCTGCTGCTTCTGCAGTACCAGGTAGTCTGGACAACTGGTAATGGGATAGTCCCCTCCATCTCTGCTCTTTTCTCTTTCATTATATGAGCTTGAGTTGGTGACAGTGGGGCTTGAGCTGTTAGTAATCGGGGAAGAGAAAGCAGGGGAGGGGTTGTCTAGAGCATAAGAGATGGGTTCGGGTATCCAAAGGGCCCCCTCGTAAATGAGGGGTCCTACCTGTTCTGTGTCACCCCAGAGCACAGACCTGGGAGCAAGGGGGTTGGAGGTAAGAGTAAGGCAGACTGAGGCTGAATGTCAGAAACATCTCTCCCCCCCCCCCCCCCCCAGCGTTCAGAAGTAGAGCAGCCGCTTTGTAGGCCCAGTGCAGGAGCAGCCAGTCGGGAGTCACATTTTTACCCTGTGCTGCTTTTGCTTTCAGACGAACCATCGAGTCCCAAGAGGAAACAGTTCTTCCTGGCCTCTCGTTATCACGATGAAAACGTCAGTGGTGAAAGTCTGTTGACTATTTCTCGTGATCACTGCAACTTCTTGGTATTGGATCAGATGGACAAGGACAACATGAGCTTCTCCGACAAAGGAGAGATATCAGAGTTGTCCTCAGGGAGCCCGCCGGCCTCTCTTGGGAGAGCTTGCTATCAGTCGAGCGAGCTTTCAGGCATAGTTGACTACGCTCTCTTGAATGATACCTATTCCATCAATATCTCGGATTCAGATTCCAAACTGAAAGAACATTTGACGTATCTAAGTTCAGAGACAGATCTCGACATGCAAAAAGAAGAGCGATTTTTTGATATATTGAAAGACCAGAGAAAAGAGTCCAGTGTTTTGGAAGATCTCTGCAGAAATTTAGATGCTAATTACAGAGAGAGTAGTGATGTTCAGAAGCATGGCCCAGATGAAGATTCCCAGCAGGAATATCACAGTGCTGAAGAGCAGGATTACTCTGGTTACCATTTAGATTTTGACCAAATAAAGACACTGTGTTCTCCCAATTCAGAAGTCATAGAGTTGGGACATTCAGATTATGAGATTAAGTGTGCTGATGGTCTGGGAGAGAATCATGTGAAGAAATTAAAAGGTGGCACCTTTTTCTCCTATGAGTCAACTCATATTTGTACACAAGGAGATACGGCTAAGGTGCCCAAGCTTCATGATTACCTGTCTCTAACCGAGTATCATGGTCAAAAGTACCAAAGGTGCCAAGAACAGGAGACTAGTTTCACGAGCCAGAGTGTGTTTGATGGCGTCATACAAATGAGTGGGGCTGTGGAAGATCGGGACGTGGCCTGCAGTCAGACTTCTCAGTTAGTGAGCAGTCTACAGAAACCTCAGAACACATTAAAAGCTAATGTTTCTCCTGACAAAAGGAAGTCTCAGATGACTGGAAAGAAAGATGTCAGTGGGGAGGTAGGCAAGGAGGACAGCATTTTGAGGAGCGTGGAGAACCCTAGACTGTTCCTAGAAAGAGCTTCGGCACTATCACGGAAGCCCAGCACGTGTTTTCAGAATTCTTCCCCTTGTGTTTTGGATGAGTCAGATCTTTCTGCCTATGACCGGTCGTGTTGTCAATTCCTCCAGAGCACCACTGAGCCAGGCTTAGATTTCCCCATGACTATGCCAAAGGTTTTGGCCAAAGAGAATCTTTTGGTGGAAGGAGGTGGCCCCACAAGAGAGGCCAGTGGTGGCATCATGAACAAAACACACCTTATCAAGGTGGAATCCAAGTATCCTGAGCACTCGGTGGAGGCAGCCTGTGACTGTCTCATCACGGTTAACCAGACAGTTGATGCCAGCTCTGATTTTAGGGCCTGCTTCACAACAAGCAGGGCGACAAGTGCAAGGTCTTCCGTGGCCTCCAGGTCAAGCAATACAGAAATAACCATGATGAACAAAGCGCGGCCCAATGAGTGGCCAAACGAGAAGCAAAGGAGCATTGCCTGCAATACAGATTGGACCTGTCTGCAGGGTTGGGCAGAGGAAGAGGCTCGTTTGCAAGGCTCTTGGCCCAAAGACACTCTGTTAACTAAGGTAACAGGGAGCGTTTGTTGTTTTGGCCTCCTCCGAGGCCTCCCTAGATTCCTCCCTTCACAACTCCACAACAATTGCAGATGGTGGGATTGGTTGAAAATGTACCAAAGAGGTTACATTTGGTCTACAAATTGGGAATTCCTGGTTCTCTATTGGTGTGGTATCATGATTTCCATTGGTGAAAGTTTCTAATTATCTGTCCAAATGTTTTTAGGATTACCTGGAATTGAAAAATAAATGTGATGTCAAAGACGTAAGGAGAAGCCCTGAGAGGTATGTCATAGGACTTAGAGAATGTTTTCACAAGCGAGGGTGAAGGACAAGCATATAAAAAATCAAAATGAGATCGTTTCTGCCCAGGTGACATAATTTTAATAGAATGAAATGGCCAAAGGAACCTTAAGAAACTATATTTCGATTCCTACTCTTCAGACAGATGTTGCAGTAGCCCTGGGGAGATGCTCATATAGTTTCTTCAAAAATTCAGATTTAATATGTATTGAACATCTACCATATGCAAGGCATGGTCCATTTTTAGTATCTCAATGGGGCCCTCTGCAATCTCCCTTAACAGACCTTCCTTCTGCTTTGTTACCTCGACTGCCTGGCTTCTCTCGGCCCTCCTGTCTCTGCTGCTTTTCCCTTTGGTCATGCATTTATGTGTACGCACATGTATGTGCGTGTCTATGGACATCCACAAAATCGGTATTTCACTTTTAAGTGTGACGGGGTTTCCCTGTCTTCTCTGGTGACGCACCTTTTTTTGTTTGTTTCCTCATCTGAAAACACGGTCACAACTTGTGGTTTCTTTGATTCTGCATGCAGTTGAGGCACAATAAATCGCATTGTGGCCCTTCACTTTAAACTGTCATGTGCATCTATGTGTTAAGTGTGTTTCTTTTAGGCAGAAAATTGTTGGGTTGTCCTGTCTAAGCTATACTGTTACAGTCTTCCATTTAATGGGCGAATTCAGCACCTTGACTTTTCAAGGTTATAATTGTAATTTTTACAGTAACAGCCATTAAATCCTCTTTATTACTTTAAAAAAATGCATTAATATAAAAATAGCTTAGCTTTCATCTGTCGTGATACATAGACAGAAGCTCCTTCCCCTGCCTTTTCCAGTGAATTATTAAGATGTTTTCTTTATTTTAAAAAATAACTGATTTATCTTTAAATCCCAAGTTATTTTCTAAAAATGTTTCAGTGCAAAATTCTTGATCACATCTAGAAACTTATTGGATAAAAATCTAGAAAACAAATAACTTGCTCTTAATGTTAAGTATATTTATTCTGAGTTTTAACCTAATCCTGCTCTTTGTTTTAAAGTCAGTTTCAACCTTCTAAAGAAGTGGAGAATTTTCCCTCCAAATGTTGTCAGAAAACACTTCAGAGAGCTGTAAGAGCAGAGCTGCTGCTTTTAAAAGCCCATTATCAGATGTGCCATCAGCATTGCTGGAAAATTTACAGGCTTGTAATGGAAGAAAAGGAGAGCTTTACTAGGTACGTATTGATCAGCTTAAAATATTATCTATCTGAATCGCATCAGAAAAAATCAGCTATTAGCATATTACAAAATTGATAACCAAGAATCTTAGTCTCATGTCCAAAATGCTTTGTTATGCTTGGAGGGGTGGAGTCCAGGGTGAATTGTGCAAGTGTGGGCAAGATAACCAGCCTCAAAGCAAGTGAACCCTTTCAGTGCCTCCACCTCCTGGGTGAGGGAAATGCCCTGGTCAGTGACAGCCCCCTTGAAGACTCCTGTTGGGAACGGTTGCCTCATCCTTGATCTTCCCTAGTGTTTGCCCTAGAAAGGCAATTCTGTTATGTCTTTATTCTCTAAATGCTTCTTTTAATCCCAGTAGAAAACAGCCTGTGTCCATTGAGTACAATGTGACGTATAAAAAGTTGGAGAGATGTAATTTCTGGGGAATTAACTGTTTTATTAATTGTTCTAGTGGACAGTTAATAAAAGGGGTCGGTGGCACTCTCAAATGCCAAAGAACCCTCTTGGAACCCACTCAACGCTTAGATGCCCTTGTAAGAGTGGGTTTGTTTGGTTTTGGAAATCAACTACCAGTAATGAGAGAATGATATTGTAATTAGAGGGGCTGGGGGACTGTGATCACTCAGGCTTGGACAAAGAGACTTCTCTCTTCTCTAGATTGCCTCTGCCAAGGGCAATGTAGACAGCAGATCTACCTCTGCTCAGCCTTGGCTGACCCTGATTTCAACAGACTAGAATCCCTTTACCTTTTTATCAAATCTGAATTTTCCTTGTGGGGTGAGTCTGCCTAAGATGTCACCTCTTTATCAGCTCTGTCCTTCAAAGACTGACCAAATAGCCTACAGGGAATGAGGAGATAGAAGGATGGAAAACCTTAGTCCTAATTCTATAATTGGTTATTAATATAAGAGAGGAGTAACCATTTCTCTCAACATTAGGGATAAACGTGTATAAAGCCCAGGATGTAGGGGGGTGCACTCACCACCTTTTTATTGCTTCATAGGAATTTTGCAATCGATTTTGCCAAAACAGAATTAGGATCCACGTTACTGTCCCTTTTTGGAGACCTGAAATTTAAGTATTTGAGTATGAGAGAAAAAATAATCAAGGGAGTCCCATTGGATGAATTGCCTCCCCTGTCTGTGGAGTCCAGGTTGTCATCTTTCTTTTCCACGTTTGTTCCTTCCAAGGTATGTGTTTCCGTCATGAGGGTTTTTCAAAATGTTTTTCTGCAGAAAGTATTCCTATAGTTTAATGACTTCTTCCCCCCCCCCTTTCTCTCTCTCTCCAGCTAATGAAAGAAGACTCTCCTCTGTAAGTTGCATTTTTTCCTAACTCAGATAAACATCAGCATCTCTGACAATAAATATCATGATTGCTTTGCCCTGGGTGTGCTCTACATTTGGTTCTTGCTCAGAAATGTCACCTCTGCTCTGAGGCGTCATAGGGTAATCTGTCCCTTTCATTCCAGCCTTTCGGGACTAAACTTGGCCCTTGATGTTCCATCAAGTAACGCTGCCCGTAACCCTGAGCCTGGGGCCACAAACTTGAAAAGGGCCCTTTCTCAGGTAAGGTTTGGGGCAGGATTTAGAGGGTCTTGGTTCTTTACGGGATGCCCAATGTCACCCAATATAGTCTTGGTCCCTTTCTTGGTTTGACCAAATGACAGAGCCCCGTACAGCCAGATGGCTACTCCTGCAGGCCAAGCAAGGCCCTTCTCCCTCTGGACCTCAGTGTGCCCAGGCGTAAAGTGAGAGACAGCCACTAGATGGTGTCTAAAGTCATTCCTCTCCCCCACCTCAAAAACATACCAATGACAGAGTGAAAGCACATGTGCCTATTGCAGCACTTCGGCGGGATGCCGTACATCTCCCCAACAGCTTTTTGAGGGGGGTAGGATGGGATTTTAGGCATGGAAAGACAACCTCCCCACCCCCCATAGCCCCAGATCCTCCACTGGGGCTGTGCCCTTCAGCGTCTTTAAGGTGTTGTGGATATCCGGTCACCCGATGTTGGGGAAGGGCCCAGTATAGGCCTTCAGGGGCCTCTACCACACGATCGATGTGGAATTGGAAGGAGCCGGGGTCAGGGAAGGCTTCCCTGTGGGGTGGGAAGTGAGCCCTGCTCTGAGCCTCAGAAGAGAATGTTGTGAAGAGGAAGCACTTTGCAGGCACGGCAGGAGGGGAGTCGAGGGAGCAGCAGCCCTTTGACCCGGAGTGGGGGGGGCCTGATAGGAAACACAGCCAGTCCAAGGAATGGTTTCTTTTGTCTAAGACCACCGAGGTTCTGGAGCTTGGCTGCAGTCTGTGCCTTTGGGACTTGGTTCTGGCCAGTGTCTGGTGACCAGTCACCGAGGAGGCTGTTGGCATTAGTCTGAGTGGGAGGCGATGAGTCAAGGGAAGGACAGGGATGCCCCTGAGAGGCCGTGTGCTGGACCCTCACCAGGAACAGCGGGGCATGAGGGAGCAAGACAAGGACTCCCACGTTGGCCGTGCTGTTGGAGGTCCCAACAGGACCTACCTATCAGGAGTCTAGTGAGTGGCCGATGGCATCGAATGGCTCTTTGGGTAGCAGTGGGCAGGAAGGCTGAGGCTAGTGTGGGACCAGAGGCGGGTCCTTGTTCAAGTGTGAGTGTTCAGTCTGAGTGGTGAGCCTGATGCTCCCCCCACCCCACCCCCGACTCCCTCTGCTAAGGCACAGAATTGAAGAACATTCCTACAAAGAAAACATTCAGACATTCAGTGCCTCCTTCACGCAGGACCCTGTGCCAGGCACTAGGGAGACTGCAGAGCTTGGAAATAGCAATGCCTGCCCTTGTATAGCCCATGATCGGTCCACTTAGGGATCAGAGCACCCCAGAGTGCTGTCACACACACTCGCCTGGAGTTTCAGAACAAAATGTGTGGTTGGGGGTGGGAGGGCAAGAGATGGTCTCGGGGTCACTCCCAGGAAGGGGGGCTCTTGGGAAGGAGCTGCTGCTTGGAAAGTTCTGGCTGCCCAACACCGGCCCCCTTGGAGCCCCCCCACCCCCATCCCATCAGTGTGATTCCTGGGAAGAGAAAGGAGAGTGGGTCAGGGGCCTTGATCGCCCAAGGGCACTAACAAGCTGTTCTAGAACTCTATCACAGATTGCCCTGCGAACATTCTGGCCCCAAGTGAATCACGGTACCCTGTTCCTCCTTAGACCATTCATGCATCTGAAAACAGCCTTCCTAAACAAGAAACCGCCCCGAAGAATGAGAGCAGAAAGACCCAGGATCTGAACATTGGCCTCAGAAATCTGAAACTTGATGATAAAGGTCAGTGTCAGAGTCCAGCCCTTGCCAACCAGATGACATTGGGGGGGGGTCTTAAGTATTCTAATTCATACCCCCCTCCCCATCTAAACTGGCCACTGGTGGTGCAGCTCATGGAGCGCTAGGCTTTGCTCTGTGACCCCAGGTCAGTCATCCTGACCTCTCTGTGCCTCAGTTTCCCCCTCTGTAAAACGAGGGCTTTAGTAGCACTGACCACCGAGAGGGCGCTTGGGAGGATCAGCTGAGCTGTGGTTTGTAAAGTGCCCGGCCCGTGGTGGGCACCTTTATTAAATGCTTGTTGTCCTTCCTGCCTACTTTCTCCATCCAGTCTGCATCGGGAAAGGGAATTGCCTGTGTAGATGACACCACTGTGCTGCTCCCTTCCCCCCCCCCCCCCCGCCCCCCCCATGCCTCAGCGGTCCCAGCTCACAGTCATTTTCTTGAGCACGACTTAGAGAATGTAGAAAGGCTTTGTCCAGGATGTTTGGGGTGGTTGGGGTTCGCACAGCCATCCGTGGGCTCGGTCCTTGGGATCCAAGAAGTGATGTTTGTAGACCCAGACTGAACTTTGTTCCCTGGAGAACAGCCACTTGGGTCACTGTGGCCGACCAAGGAGGAGTTCCTGGGTGCTTTTGATTTTCTAGACTATACACAATGTCAGGATAGAAGTGAAGCCTGGTTTGATGCTAAAGAAAACCTTACGGGAATTGACTGCTCAGAAATACCCCAAAATGCAAGGGAGCAAGACAAGAGGAGCCCCGAATCCACCTCTGGTGAGTCTTGGTGCATGACCAGGCTTGGGAGGGAGGGTCTCAAAGGAGGAGAGAGGCATGGAAACGTTCCTCTTTCAGCTTGGGACCCTCTCCGTCAAGGTGGTGCCCCCTCCCCACCTTATCCCAGAGAGTTCTTGTGCATCCTCGGGATCTGCACGGATACCCAGGCCGCCCTCAGGCAGTAGGTTTGTAATTCCTGCCACTTGGGCACCAGGCCTGGGCCCCTCCTTATGCCGCCAGGGAGGCCACCTTGTGCCTGACTGTCAGCTCCTAAACCAGCCACATGTTCATCCTTTGGAGTCTGCATCTGTAGAGCTTCTGAGGAGGCTGCTAAGGAAGACCCTTAGTGTCCGTCTTGTGAGTGTGTTCGGGCTGTACCACGTGTACCAATGGCTGCAGCCAGCCCCGCCGTGTTAGCGGAGCATCTCCCATCCCTCCAGGAGCTGGGATGGCAGTGGAACTCCTGTGGAGTTTGCTGGGCTCAGCTTTCTTGGGTGATCCTGAGCTGTGTTCCGGGGCTCTGGGATCCTCCTGGCTCGGAGTAGGACCTTCCCTTCGGAAGAAGACATTCTTCGTGACACAAGTCAGCGGATTAGAAAAGCCCGGGGCTCCTGCCCCTCTTGACTTCCCGTTCTCTTTGGGTGGCCTCTGGTGAGAAGCCCTGCAGGGGCTTGGCATGAGGTTTACTCTGTTGCTTTGCTCACACACATTGTTTCAAACAGATTTCATTTTCTTCCCCAATCACACATTAGATCAATTTTTAACTTTTTTTTTTTAACATTTTAAGTTCCAAGTTCTATCCCTCCCTCCCTTCTCCGCTCCCTGAAATGGTAAGCAGTCAGAGGTTATACGTTTGTAAATGGTCCCTGGCAACTTGTCCTTCTTTGGATAAAGTGTTAAGACTTGAGTTGGAATGGACCTTCCTTTACTTTGCAGACTTTGGAAAGCCAGTCTGACGTAAATAATTGTCTTGTTATTTCTCCCCCAGAGAAGAGGACTGCCGAACCTTCTCAGAGAGAGCCAAACAAAAGCTACCTCATTCACGTTGGCAGCTTGTGCCCGTCAGTGTCTGAGGTACAGAGACCCTGACGCTGTCCCCGAGTCCCCTTAAACTTGCTGCACATGGATTTGTTGGAAACTGTCTTGTGTCTTTTTCTTTTTAGACTGACCTCATGTCTCATTTCCAGAAGTATCAGGTTTCTGAAGTTTCCATTTGCAGCTCTTCTCATAACTACAGGTAAATGTGTGTTCAAGGTGAGGGCATCTCCTATAGACGTGGAATCGTTTTTCTTCGTAATGTGGAAATCCAGTGAATTAGATTAGACTCGGCGCTTGTGTCCCCTAGTCCAGCCTTGCAGCCTCGGTCCCTCCCTAGGCCGGGGAGATGACTTGGCAAGACGGAAGCCAACGAAGGACCTTGTGCCCAGAAGGTCGGCTGTGAGAACAGCTGTTGACTGTTGTGTCCCGCAGGCTTGTTGTGCAGTATCAGGGATCGGAGGGGTCATGGCAGAGGTGCAGGGGCTCCTTCCTGGCCCTCTCCTCAGCCCTCCTCACCTCCCGTCTCAGGCGGAGAGGCCCATCCTCCTCGAGGGTGTGTGTCTCCAGGCTTTTTGTGTGGCTGTGGTTTGCAGAGTCCGAGGAGTCTGAAGTTACTGCTGATTTTTTGCTGATTTTTGGATACTTTGCTTTTGTTCTAATAGTTCCTGTCTTGAGCCATCGAGTGGTTTGCTTCATTCTGGGGGGTTTTTGAGTCTTCTCAAATAAAGTTTTCTTTACTTTGTTTGTATTTACTTTTCTTTCTGTTCTAAGCTATTTGTTTTCCTTTCCATTTTCCCCTCCAGAATGCTCGCTTCATTTCTAATCTAATATTTTAACCTTTTGCTTTATTCCTTCCAGTAATTCTAGAGTTCTTTTGGGGGAAAGGAAGGCCACACTCTCTGAGGCATCTTCTCTGAGGCTTTGCTTGTGGTTGCAGTGGTGAGCCCCCTCTTTTCTCCCAGGATTCTGTGTCTGGTGTTTTCGGGCCCTGGTTCTTAGAGGAGGCTTTGTGGTCAGCCCAGGCCCCTCTGGTCTTCTTTGGTGGATTCGGGAGGCTTTGGTCCTGACTACGCTGGAGACTGGACACAATGGTTGTGATCGCCCTGAATGGGATGGTTGGTGGAAGGCCCCGCCCTTGGCCTCATCCTCTGGCTCCTGCTTCAGTTTCCTGACGTCCTCTATGGATTCTGGCTTTGGTTGGTCTCGGTCTTGAAGTCAGGAGTGCTTCTGTCCCTTCTTGTAACCCATCTGATAGGACGCTGTGGGTCCTGAGCCTTCTGCACCGAATTGGCCTTGTCTCCTGTCCTGGCCCCCAGTCCTGCATGGAGGGCACAGCCAGATTCTGTCCCCCCTTCATGGTGACCTCCTGGGGCTGGCTCTGTCTCTTATTTGGACTGGTCAGGACCAGGAGTGGGCCCCTAATTACTGGCATGGATGCAGACCTGACCCTCCCCACATTCAGAACCCATTCGGCAGCCCCTGCCACCTTCCCTGGCGGGGATCCTCTCCTGTGGCCGGCTTCTGCCCCAGCCCCTGGAGTCCCCCTGTATCTGGCCACTGTTTGCTTCTAGCCTAGATGCGGGAGCTTCTTTCCTTTTTGTTGTCCCTGTTCTCACTGGGCTCTGGTGAGGAGGCCCCACAGTGGCTGTGGTGAAGTCATCCACACAGACATTTGGAGGACCTCACTGTCCCCAGAGAGACTGGGCTCTCATCTCCTCTGATGGCCTGGGGGCGAGCACATCTAGTGGCATCTGACAGAGAATTGTGACTGTTTCATGAGGAGCACAGTGGAACCTTCTGTTCGCTGCTGCTTCGATTCAGCTGCGAGTGGTTCCGACGTGGTCTGGTGCTGGGCGTCTCTTGCAGAAGCCGGCTTACTCCCTCCCGATGCCCCTTAGCTTCACAGAAAGACTTTGCGCACATGGCGGAGCCAACGCTGAGTGTGGGTGTTTGCTTGGGCACCTTCTCTCTCTCTCTCGGTCTGAGGCTGCCTGTGTCTCCTCCTTCAGATGCCTCAGCCATGCACTCCTCGGAGCCTCCACGGTTGTGGGTCTGGGTGTGGTCCAATCCAGGGCTTTCCCTTCTTTGTTCTCCATCAGGACATTCTCAAATCACCTTTAAAGTGTCTCAAGCACTGTGATGTTGGGATCCAAGTACAAGAATTCCACCATCCTTGATGCTGAGCTCAGTGGTCTGGGCCACTTTTCAGTGACCTTGAGATGACTCGGCTTGGTGGGTGGGCTGCCTTGCCAGGCTTTTCTTCAGCAGGTTGGACCCTTCCCCCTAAGCCAATGCTGCCACTTTGTCAGATTTGACAAACTGATAGTCCCTCTGCCCACATTTCTCCCCCCTTGGCAGGTAGCCAGGGGCACCAGTATCCTCTCTTGGTCCTCGTGCTAGCGAGCTGTCTCAGTTAATCTTGCATGTTAAATTGTTTTCATGTGTCACTGTCGTTTCTGTGACTCACTCCCCATTCTTCACGGCTTTGTGTTGGTTTAAATAGTCCAGGATCATCGTTTCAGTCTGTATGACGTGTGATTTTTAATTGTTCTCCTTTTTTACTTTTTGGAGTCGTACCCTGCAAAGACGGTGGCCTCAGTGTACAGGATGAGGGATCAAAAGATCATCTCTCCCGTTTTTTGTTACATTCGCCGTATCCAGCACCTTCCCGTTCACTTCTGGAAGAATGTGTTGAAGATAGGAGGGAGAAGTGTGTCTGTGAAGTCTGGGGGCCACAGGTTCCCCTCTATTTCTTGACCACCTCTCCTGCTCCCATTTGTCCCCAGTGCCTTCTCTGCCTCTCCATCGGCGGCAGCCACAGTGGGTGTCTCAGCTGCAGTCATTTTCACGGTGCTTTTCTGGCAAATGCAGAGAAGCACGGCAGTAGACATTGATCAGTTATTCCACAAAAAATGCTCTTTTCTCCCTCTGAACGCCCATCAGACCACCTCTGCCAACCCCCTCCAGTGAGCAGCAGCGGGGGGGGGGGGGGGGGGGGGGGAGGGTTTCACAGCAAGATGGCGCAGTGGACAAAGCACCAAATCTGGCTTCAGACCCTTGACACACACACACACACACACACACACACACACAATGCAGTGAGGTAACCTTGGATCATTAAGAATGCTAAGATTGAAAAAAAAATTTTTTTAAAAGAATGGTAGGACTTCTTATTGGTCATAGACAAGCATCGGCCATTGAGGGTACTGGCCTTCAACTTAAAAGTTTGCTGTGACCTACAAACAGCCGTTCCATAAAACCAAGGGCCATTCTTTCTCTTTCTTTGTTGCATGGATCAGCATGGCCAAAATCCGGTGCCCAGTACCCAGCCTTCTGGTGGTAAGCCCTTCACTCTGCCTGGCTGGACTCGTCCTTGGGAAGCAGTCTCAGGCTCGGCCAGGGCCAAACTCTTCCGGGAGTCAGAGTTTTATGTCGTCCTGACGTGGGCACCCCACTGTGAGGGCTTGCGTCTGTTTTGTGCTGAAATATCTTTATCCATGAGAGCTCCTCAAAGGCTCTTTTCTGCCTCAGTATCCCCATGTCTGACCCTTAGCAGGCGCTCAGATACTTACTGAATGAATGACCTTTGAGAGCAAGAGACAGACCTCAATTAAACCTCTGCCCTGTAATGCCTTGTGACCTTAGACAAGTCTCCTTTACAGGGAGGCCTCGGTTTCCTTCTCTGTAAAATGAGGGGGTTGGACTATATGGCCTCCGAGGTCTCTCTCAGCTCTAAATCAAGACTGCGATTCCATGTAAAATATGCTGCTTTTGGTCTTTTTTGAAAGCCAGAAATAACAGGACGACATTTTCAGATTTCCCCAGACACGTGAGACAGGGCTAGCCTTGGGAATGAAGGCACAACTGGTCAGGGTTATGGGGCTCCTGTACTTTGTCTGGACTTGACTTGAGTCCCTGCGTTTCTTTCTTTCTTTTTTTTTTTCTTTTCTTTTTTTTTTTTTCAGAGCCATGAGGGTTAAGTGACTTGCCCAGGGTCACACAGCTAGTAAGTGTCAAGTGTCTGAGGCTGTATTTGAACTCGGGTCCTCCTGAATCCAGGGCTGGTGCTTTATCCACTATGTCACCTAGCTGCCCCCTCCCTTCATTTCTTGAGCCCCAGTTTCCTCTTCTTTTTAAACTCGGTGGGTGGACTTTGATGGTCTCAAATGCCCCTGCAAGCCCTAAAACTTATGAATGTAAGTGGGCAAGTAGAGATGACAAATGTCAGCCAGCCAGTGTGTCTGGGGAAATAGCCTCCACAGGACGAGGTTTATAAGAATGTAATTTTGACGTTTAACCACTTCATGACAAACACATGGATGTTCAAAAGTTGTTATTTTTTTCCTGTTTACCTTTTTATGACTCTCTAGCGTCTTGTATTTGAAAGTCAAATTTTCTATTCAGTTCAGGTGTTTTCATCACAAATGCCTGAAAGTCCTCTTTCTCATTGAAGTCCCATTTTTTTCCTCTGAAAGATTATACTCAGTTTTTCTGGGTACGTGATTCTTGGCTGTAGTCCCAGTTCCTTTGCTCTCTGGAATATCATAGTCCATGCCCTTCGGTCCTTTAATGTAGAAGCTGCTAGATCTTGTTTTATCCTTATTGGAGCTCCACAGTATTTGAATTCCTTTTTTCTAGCTGCTTGCAATATTTTCTCCTTGACCTGGGAGTTCTGGAATTTGGCTATAATATTCCTGGAGGTTTTCCTTTTGGCATCTCTTTCAGGAGGTGATCGGTGGATCAGTTTCTATTTCAGCTTCTGCTTCTAGAAAATCAGGGCAATTTTCCCTCACAGTCTCTTGGAGGATGGTGTCTAAGATCTTATTTTGGTCGTGGTTTTCAAGTAGTCCGATGATTTTTAAATTATCTCTCCTGGATTCACTTTCCAGGTCAGCTGTTTTTCCAAGGAGATATTTCACATTGCCCATTATTTTTTCATAGTGACTTTATGAGAAACCAAGACACAATAAGTCTTGATTTCTCATAAAGTCACTAGCTTCCATTTGTTCAATCCTAATTCTTAGGTAATTATTTTCATCAGACAGTTTTTTTAATCTCTTTTTCCATTTGACTTTTCAAACTGTTGACTTTTTTCTCATGGCTCTCCTGCATTGCTCTCATTTCTCTTTCCATTCTTTCCTCCGTCTCTCTACATCTTCCTTCTATCTCTGTTACTTTCTCTTCAAAGTCCCTTTTGAGAGCTTCCATGGCCTGAGACCAGTTCATATTTTTCTTGGAAGCTTTGGATGTAGGGGCCCTGAGGTTGTTTTCCTTTCCTGAGGGTGCATCTTGATCTTCCTTGTCGCTGAAGAAACTTTCTATAATTCTGAACTTTCTTTGCTTGCTCATCTTTTACTTGACTTTAAACTCTCCACTGGGGGGCCCTGCTTCTAGGCTATACTACTGTCCCCAGCTTCAGAGGGTCCCAGGTGTTTTGGTTTGAGGGAGGGCAGGTTTTTCTCTCGCCTGGCCTGTTTTCTGGTCCAAAGATAACCTCAAGCCAACTTGCTAGTTAACCAGCCAGCAGAGCGCTGTGGTGGTTTTTAGCTTTGATGAGCCTGCACCCTTCCCCCGCCTGCACCTCTGGCCACTCAGGATTTCATCCTGGTTCCCTGCTAAGGTGGGACAGCCAAATTCCTCCCTAGGTCCCACTGATACCCCTGCACTTTCCCCCCCAGCCAGCCACTCAGCCCTCTCACCCAACCACAAGCTCTGTTCCAGATGCTTCGGCTGATTCGGAGGCTCAGGGGTTAAGTTCCTCTGGTACGATGTGCTTGGGGTCTCTGTCCCCACGATCTCAGGGTTGGACTTTACTCGAAGCTCAGCATGGCCCCCTTTAAACTTTCTGTAGCTGTAAAATCATCTCAGCCTGTATTTTGTGGGTTTTTCTGCTCCAGGGATTCTTATATTGTTGTTTTTGGGGTAATTGTATCAGGAGCTCTATGCATTTAATGTCTTTCCTCCACCATCTTGACTCCGCCCCCCAAAAGTCGTTCGTTTTAAGCAAGTCTGGTTAGCTGATGAGTTAATTTATGTGCAAAATGTAATATGATTTATCCTTCGTAAAGATATGGACACCCCTTATTTTCTGTTTTTAAGACATCTCATCCACCTTGTGTTTTAGGTATGCCTCTCTTGTTTTTAAAAAAGCTAACAAAGCAAGAATGGCTGTGGAAGAAATGAATGGGAAAGAAATCAACGGGCAATCAGTCAGCGTCCGTCTGGTCAAAAGCCCAGTAGAAAACACCCCGACCCCGTCTTTCAGAAATGAAAGCAGGCCCACCCTGGGTGCTTCGGAGAAGGCTGTGGACAGTAAAGGCTCCGGCTCCGGCTCCGGTTCCGCCATGGTGCCTTCCAGGTTACCGACTCAGGTGTTGAGGCCTCCTGGGCCTGAGCAAGAAAATGTGTATCTTTCAGTGGACCAGAAGGTGAGGATTGGGTGGTGGCTCTTCTCTGGGGTGGGGCACAGGGGTTTATATATGAAGGTGAGGCTGAAAAATGGGTGACAGCAGAAAGGCAGCAGTATCCACCTGGGTTGTAAAGGTGACCAACAGGAGCGTGCTGAAAGAAAGCCCGCAGCCTTGTTGTGAATGAGCAGAATGAGCGCAGGCAGAGTGCCCCACAGTACCTTTCCCACTTGGGGCCCCTGGAGGTTTGTGGGGCACTCTGTCCATGCCCTCCTGATGCTCTGAAGGGTTGGTGCTGTTGGGTGACTTGTTTTCCTGGTCCTGCCCTTTTACAATGCATTGCCTCCAGTCCATCTTCCTGAGTTTCCCTGAAATCATCCTTTTGTCGTCATCATCCGCTGTTACACTCATGTGCTCCAGTTTGTTCAGCCATTCCCCTTTAATGTCTTGCTCTTCGCTATGACAAAAAGAGGCTGCAACGAGTAGTTTGTACGTAGAGGCTCGGAGTGTGTGCACGGCTCCTGTGGCCCTGCTGCTCCCATGGTGTCATCTTCACCAGATGTGATGGGAGTTGATTGCATTTGCTTTTCATTCATGTGTTAGTGACTTGGAACATCTTTTCACAGAGTTATTGATGGCTTGGACTAAAGCTTGACCTCTATTGGGGAATACCCCTTGTTCTTCTTTCTCTCTCTCTCTCTCTCTCTCTTTTTTTTTTTTTTTTGCAGGACAATGGGGGTTAAGTGACTTGCCCAGAGTCACACAGCTAGTAAGTGTCAAGTATCTGAGGTCAAATTTGAACTCAGGTCCTCCTGAATTCAGGGCCGGTGCTTTATCCACTGCGCCACCTAGCTGCCCCCTTGTTCTCTATTGAAGCCGTCAGCTTAGATAGCTCGATGATCAGGCTTCTGTTTGAGAAGCTTGGCCCTAAGTCACCTATCCAGACTCCTTTTCAGCTTTTCAAGTAGTTTTTGTTGAATAGTAAGTCCCTTTTGTGGTCATCCCAGTCTCAGGGCTTATTGAACGAGGTGGCCATGTTTGTTTGCTCCTGGACCTGATCTCTCTTCTTAACCAAATGGCCACTTCATGGCCGGGGGCCCTTCTGCCCATGCCTCTTCCCTATCCCTCAGGCTCTTTTGTCCTCCACATGAAGGTGTCACTGTTGTTCATCGCCACTCGTTCAGATCTCTCTGGTTCTGTCAGTCATGGGTTGGAGCTGCATGCCTGGAGGTCCTTGGTGGGTCTTGGTAGTTAGCTCACAGGTGCTTTTACATATTCTGCAGTGATTTTAAATGGCCTTTCTCTTGGGCTTTGTTGGTAGGTTTAGAAAAGCTAGTGATTTGTGTGAGTTTATTTTATATCCTTCTACTTCGTGGAACTTATTTATTATTTCATTTGTTTGTTTACTCCCTGAGGTTCTCTAGGTAGGCCATCATGACATCTGGAAAAATGAATAGTTTTATTTGCCCATTGCCTGTGCTCCTTTCTTCCATTTGTTTGTCCTCCCATATTGGCGTAGCTAGGGTGTGCCTGCTACAGTAAGAAATAGGAAGGGTGATGATGGACACCCCAGCTTCATACCCAGGTCTTCCTGGAAATGCTTCTGATTTGTCTCCATTACATGCTTGTTTGTTTTGGGGTTTTTTTGGCGGGGCAATGAGGGTTAAGTGACTTGCCCAGGGTCACACAGCTAGTAAGTGTCAAGTGTCTGAGGTCAGATTTGAACTCAGGTCCTCCTGAATCCAGGGGCAGTGCTTTATCCACCATGCCACCTAGCTGCCCCTGTAATCTTAGCTCTTGGTCATGGATGAGACAGCAGTTAGCAGAGTGAGGAAAGTTCCATTGATGTCTGTGCTTTTTGGGGGTTTTTAACAAAAGTGGGTATTGCACTTTGTTAAGAGCTTTTTCTGCATTTATTAATAGAATCATGTAGAGTTGGCTCAATGATTAAAGGGCACTAGACCAGGAGTCAGCAAGACCTGGGTTCAAACTCAGCCTCAGACACTGCTACTCAGGAGAACAAATCCCAAATCTGAGATAGAGTTAGAAGGAAATTGATTAGGGTATTTGAGGGAGAGAGAGAGAGAGCGCGTGCAAGTGAGCACACTCATGAGAGAGAGTGAGCGTGAGCCGGCAGAAGGGGCGGTTCCCTCTCCCAGGGTTTGGTGAGGTTACATCGTATTTGGGGTATGGGCAGCTACCTGATTGGCAAGTACATCTGGCTTCCTGGGGGCATCTCTGAGGTCAGCCTGACCTCTGTAGATAGCTTTTGGGGTATCCTTAGCCATGGAAAATGAGGTTCAGACAACATCAACCAATGATAATAATTCACAGTGCTTCCTAGCTGTGTGACCTTGAGCAAGTCACTTCACTTCTGTCTTGGTTTCCTCATCTGTAAAGTGGGGACAAGAACCACCTCCCAGGGTCATTGTGAGAATAAATGAGATCACAATTGCAAACCTTAAAACTCTTCATTAATATAGTTTTAAATTTATTTCAAAATTAGTTTTTTCCTCCCACCCTCTAATTTTTCATTACAAAAATGTTCACCTTTTCCTTTGAACATTCCATCTAGAATGGCAAGAAGAGTTTCAAACAGAATAAACCTGTTAGACTATTACCTGAGCCTCCTCTTCCATTCATGCCTCCAAATACTTTGAACCTGGGGAGCTTCACCAGACTTCTGAAGACACTCGAAGGCCTGCACCCCAATATCAGCAGGTAAGCTGAGCTGCCTTCACTCATTGTGTGGCATTGAGGCAGGAAAGTCAAAGGACTAGCATGTTGGGGGCAGTCCCCATTTTGTTTCTCCATTTGTCCCCACCCAGAGACGCAATCATCGATGCCCTCCAAGAGGTGAGGACAAACAACAAAGGGTTTTTGAGTGGCTTATCCCTGACCACCATAGCGGAGATGACAACTTCTGTGCTGAAAAACTCTGCTTTCAAGAAGGAAGAGAAGCACCGAGAGGTGAGTGAGAGTTAAAGACATTGACCTAAATTTCAGGAAGGAGGGCCATGCGCCTTGTGGGAAAACCTTGGCATGGTGAGATCTGGAACCTCAGGAGCTGGTCCAGCAGGCATGTGGAAGCATGCTCTAGATCCCAGTTGATCAGAGAAATGGAAATGGAAACAACTTGGAGGTGCCATCAGACACCCATCAGATTAGCTGATGTGACAGAAAAGGGACATGATAAATGTTGGCAGGGATGTGGGGAAATTGGACACTGGTACATTGTTGGTGGAGTTGTGAACAGATGCAAGCATTCAGGAGAGTAACTAGGCCCAAAGGGATAAAACTGCTTCCCCTTTGACCTGGTAATACATTGCACTGCTAGGTTTGCTAGGAGAAAAAGACCAACAGGTACAAAAATGTTTGTAGCTGCTCTTTTGTGATGACGAAGAATTGGAAATAGAGGGGACTCCCATCAACTGGGGACTGTCTGACCAAGTTGTGGAATCTGATTGTGATGGAATACTGTTGTGCTAAAAGAACTGAACAGCTGGTGTGTCTCAGAAAAACTTGGAAATCCTTATATGAGCTGATGCAGAGTGAAGCGATCAGAACCAGGAGACCACTGCACAGAGTAACAGCAACATTGTACAGTGATCAGCTGTGAATGACTTAGCATCTCCAGAGAAAGAACTGATAGTCTGAGTACAGATTGAAACAGATTGTTTTTACTTTCTCTTACTTTTCTTTTTCTTTTTTTTTAGCGAGGCATTTGGGGTTAAGGGACTTGCCCAGGGTCACACAGCTAGTAAGTGTTAAGTGTCTGAGGCCGGATTTGAACTCAGGTCCTCCTGACTCCAGGGCCGGTGCTCTATCCACTGCGCCATCTAGCTGCCCCTCTTTTTATTTTTTAACATGGCTAATATGGAAATATTTCTTGCAGGACTTCACTTGCATTATGGGTATATTTCCTTCTCAGAAGGTGGGGAGGGGCTGGAGGGAGAAAGAATTTGCAACTTGAAATAAAGAAAAGAAGGTTAGAATTTTTTTTCATTTTTAGTAAAAGACAAAATATGTTTGAGCGAGCTGGTCCACTCACCATTTGAGAGAAAACTGAGGGCCAGAAAAGGGAAGAAAGTCGCCCATAGGTGGTAAATAAGAGGCGTCGATTACCCTCCGGTCACGTCCTTCACATGTTTGACCCGCAGAGTCTAGCTTTCTAGAATTAGTGACAAAATGCTTCTTCTGTTCAAGAAGGTCTCCAAAGTTGGGCCTTATTAGATGTCTCCACTTCTCCCTATGAGGCGAGCTCTCAGCACCATGTCTGAGTCCTTTTCAAAGTCAGTCCTTGAGCCTTGGACAAGGACGGTGGAGGAGTTACAGGCCAGTGGAACCCCCGAGCCCCTCAAAAGGAGGATGGAGCCAGCCCAGGACAAGGGAAGAGCTGCTGGGGCCCCCCGGGCAAGGTGGGAGGGGGCCAGCTGAGGTGTCCTTTGTGAGCTGGGCCGCACCCTTCTTGGTCTTAGTGAGAGAAGGAACGAGTGAT